>NC_136933.1:35385012-35985012 GCF_949752795.1 Hyperoodon ampullatus
CACCTATTTCAACTGACTGTGATCTGTCAAGAAGTACACTGTAGTTAAGAGGGAACTTATTCTAAATATCCCATGGGAAATTTATAATGTTGTGTCTGTTGGGTGACAAACCAAAATGTTCATTTCCCTATGAGTTGTCTTAGAGACTTCACAAGGCTTCCGAGGTGACCTCTTAGGTTTATCTGTTTCTAATCAGGTCCATCATCTGTAATTTTTATTTCTTGGGTGTGTTAATTACCACTGACACTCTAGTCCTTAAGACACATGGTGGGGATGGCCCAGAGGGCCTGATGCATTCTGATCATACGTGAATGAGACTTGTGGCCACTAAGAAGAATACAGTTAAGTGGTCTCCTGACTTAGACTTTGGAAAAAAAGCAGAGCGCGGAAAAAGTTTTTTTTTCTAAGGATAGTAAAAGGAATCTTCAGGATGCCTCATTTTTAAGCTCCAGTAGCTCAGCTTGGAACCTTGACTAGAGTTTGGGGCAGTCCCCAAATCAATTAGATGTAGAGCTCAACTGTGGTTTTATTAGTTATTGTATATTTAAACAGTGTTTCTAATATTTTGGGATTTCACAGAAGAGCAAGCGATACAATGAAATCCTGAAATTTTGGTTGATTAGTCAACTTCACTTTCTTTCCCTCCCACTGCCATGTCCTCTGCCATACCCACAGCGTTGCCGAAGACAGAGCTTCCCGTGAATTTGCTTGATCCCATCTTCTCTTGAGCAGGGAGATAATTGTTTAGGTTTGAAAGACTTCTAGCTTCTGAGCCAGAATGGGCAAAAATCCTTTTATGTTATCAAAGTACTTCATTAAGCAGAGTATGTGACTTTGTAGATTAAAAGTGAAAAAAAAATTTGAAGACTGCTAATTTACTGTGTGATGGAGACTTGGCCACAGCCATTTGCCAACTTGCTCAAGAAAACGGACAGTCTATGATAGGGAACAGTCAGTAACACTGATTGTGTTCTTTTTATAGGCTAAGCACCTTCTAGAAGAAGTGCCCCTTTTTTTTTTAATGTAGGGGTTTAAAACATCACTTAGCTGCAAGTCTGAATATATTTTTACCATTCTGAAAATTTTACTGAGAATAATAATTGAAAGTAAATGAGCTCCCAAAAGCTGGACATGTGTTTGCATTTTCAAAGACAATTATTTTGGCATTTCATGACAATGCCATGTGGTGAGTCATAAGACTGGTGGAATTCCATTACAGGTATCTGTGTACATTAAGAACTAATAGAATGAGACATTTTAGCTGACAGAGTCAGAGTTTCATAGCATGTATAATAGAAATCTTGTAATGATAAAGCACATCACTGTTAGATTATAGCACACAGCAGAGAGAAGCAACGCGTCTTTCTGCTGCTGCCTTGCTGGCCCTCCCAACTTCTCCGTCATCAGTACTTCCTTTATTACCTGACATCTATTCACCATTGTATTAAACAAAGGGAAGTTGTTTCCTGAAGGCCACAGTGATACGCTGCCCACATGAACAATGTATCAGGAATGTCCTCTAATCTCTCCAGTAATAATACTAATGTGAAACATGGAATCCTCTCTAACAACTCCATAGATTTATATATATAACATTATATTTCACCATAGCTCCAGGGGAGTACTTTTATTTGTCTCTTTCTGTGTGTTCCTAAGACAAATCTAGTTAGGAAGACTTTTCAAGTAAGGGGCCAAGTGCGATGCATTTCTAGATTCTCAGTGCCTAGCCCAGAGCCTGGCATATGATAATGGACACACTCAATATGTGGTTAACAGACCGAGTTGTGAGATTCATTCTATGGGTGAAGGGACTGAGGCTCAAGAGCTTAAGCCTCCAGGGTGACAGCTAGTGAGTTACAGGCGCAGAGATTGAACTCAAACCTTTTAACGCCGGCACTCAGGGCTCTTTGCATATCTGCCCCCCGACTCCTTCAAGGCACAGAGAGGAGGGTGCGGGTCAGACCACAGAGTCCTCAGGATGCCAGGGCACAAGGGGGCAGCACCCGAAACAAAGGAAGGACAACGGCAGTGTCAGAAGCCAGAGCTCATCTTCTTATTTTATTCTTTTCTCTCTGTCACGAATGTTCTGGGATCAACGACGTTCTCTCTCGGTGTCTTACCTCCCGCACTGATGAGGAGCCCTGGATTCCTAATAATTATCTCTCTCCTGTTACCGAACATTTTCAAAAGTAGAACCGTGGCCTCAAGAATCTTCAAATAAAACTCTGTCTCGACCCAGGGCAGGTGTGGTCTTTGTTCTGTGGTGGACGGACTGTAGCAAGAATTCTCGCCATGCCATGGGGACCAGGGAGAGTCTAGAAAGAGGGCACAGGTCTCCCTGCCGTAACCAGCTGACTGAAGCCAAGTTTAAGGTCTTTTCCTTCAAAGCTCTGAGAGCCATCACGCCGAAGTCATTTCTTCCATTTCCTGGTTTTATAATGTTACATTACAGTGCAAATCTCGCTTCATTTGTGTTATTAAACACGATTAAGTGATCTGTGCAGAATAATCAGATTTCCCAGCAGATTATTTTCTCTTTATTATTAATTTCTAAGAGTAAAGAGGAAGAAACTGACCTCTATTGAATGCTTACTCTGTAAGGCACTGTGTCAGGTACCTTTCTTATCCTAATCTTAAAAAGAAAAAAAAGCAAAAACACTCTGAAGATAGAACTTAATATATCTTCCTTTGGGAATGAGGACACTAAAGTTCAAAGACATAAATATGGTGCCCAAGGCCAAAAACTAGCCAAGGACCATTGAAATCTGATTCCAGAGATCCTTGCTGTTCTCCAGGGTCTATTCCAGGACTTAAAAATATTTCTAGTTATTTACTTTAACGCCAAGGAACTTTTCTACACATAAACCTTGCATTTGGAAGCTTTATTTTAGAAAAAAAAATCACTCTGGCACATTCCAGATCTAGAACTATACTCCAGAATAGTAGCCATCTTATTCAGCAATCCCATGACCTTAATAAAATTGTATTTTTGGTTTTAGGATTACACACTGAAAGGCAGTGTGGAACAGAGAGAAAATATAACATGGTCATAGCAGATCAAGATTTTGATCTCAGATCTGCCAAAGACTAGCAGTAAGATTTTGGCAAAATACCTGTCTTCTTTGGACCTCAATTTGCATTCCAGTATAATCACGATGATCTTGAAGGTGTCTTCCAATTCTAGAAGTTATCTGTACATTTTAATATCTGTCATAAGAAAAGTGATTTTCAATTATTCATTCCACGCACAATTGTCCCTTCTTTTTAAAGCCTTCAGGAATATCAATCTGCTGTTTTATGTTCCTCCTAATAGAAGGTACTGATACCAATGTGTTTAAAGGGTCTAAATAAAAATTACTTTATTTAACTTGTTTTGTTTAGAAAGAGCTTAGGTGAAACTATTTTGCTGCAGACTGAGTGATGGAAAAATACATTTGCCTTTAAGCAGAAGAACAAAGAGAACACTGTTGAGATAAAGCTTCAAATGTCCACTCATGATCACGTTAGGGGCTGAGTTTGTGTGCCCACCTCGGTTTCCATCAAGATTCAGGCCTGTAGACAAGTGTTAGAAAACAGTATAGCTGTAGTATTAATACTTCATTATTTTTTTCCCACACATGACCATTTATTAAACATTTGGAGTATCATACACAATTTGCTTCTTTTACTTAGCAATTTTTGGCATTTTTCTCTCAGTACTTCATTCTTTTTAACTGCTGCAGATGTTACATTTTATAGACATTGGTTAGTTATTAATCTTCATTATACAACTTATAGAAAGTAGTTAGCTGAGGACTTTTTCACAGTTGAGATAGGTACAAAATATAATTTCCTTTAAATTAAGAAGGGAACTTAGGCCAAGGACTCTCAGTATATTTATTTATGCAGTTTCATTTTAAGGTTTGGAATTAGAAATATACCTATCTATCATCTCACATAGACAAACTTTTGTTTTGTTTTGGAAGAAAGCGAATCTTTATAGAAACCACTTGAAGTCTAATAATTGCAGGAAGCAAATTGGAGGTGCCCTATGAGACAGCACCTACTAGCTTAACCTCCACAATTAATGAATGGCTGCTTAACTGACTTGCATTGAAATTCAGAGGAGGATTAACCATCGAATTTTCTGAAGAGGATTTTTTTCCTTTTAACAAAAAATCATTGACAAATGAGTGTAGTATCTTGATGAAGTATACCCATTTGTTTTGTTTTAATCTTCCTGTAGACTTCTCCTCCAAAACAAAAATTCTCCTGCAAAGTTTAAAAGTGCCCCTCCATCGTGACTGTTCCGTCATTCACATTCAGAATCAGTGACGATTTCCAATAAAGTAGGCATTGACCGCGGAGAACAATGTTGCTAGATTGTGCAGATTGCATGTGGGAAAATAAAATGCTCATGAAAATTGCCTTCTTGAAGTGAATGTCAGCATTTCTAAGTTTGATTTTTATTTTATTTCAGAGTCAGTTTTTTTTTGTTCTGCAAGAAAGCATTCCTAATAGAAGTTAGTGATAGGAAGATGTATAATTTTTTGCATCTCGGACATATGTTTATTTCTTAATTTTAATGAAGCTAAAAAGAATCATTTGCTTCAAGTTGTAAATATTACTGATGCAAAAAAAATGAATCAGTCTGCTAAAATTGGTGGGATACAAGGGGAGAAGAAAATATATTTTGCTATGGGATCTCATTAAGCATGACTTTGGCATTTTTTTCTTAGTTAATGGCGTGCTTTTCTTAGTTAATACAATCCATTCCGTTTTGTGTCTCACTCCATTGCTACTGACTTGCTCACATGTGTTTACCAGTTGAAACTGAGCACTTGAGGAGAAGCTTAGAAATCTTGATGAAATATTTAATCTTGTCAAAGATTATCATCTCCCTCCCCCACTCTTTGTGACCTATTTATACTACTTTGCTATTAAAAAAAACACCTATTTTTGGTCACAAGAAATATATTTTAAAAGGTAAAGTTCCTGTTACAGTAGCGGTCATTGTCATGTTGTCAGCTTGTCACTCTGCAGGGTCACACAGGAACCACAAGGAAAGGTATCAGTGCGTGCCTGGGTGGAATGGAATAGAGCAGCATTTTTGATTTGAATCAGGAAAGGAGAACATTGAGCACATCTTCTGATCAGTTTGGACAAACTTTGATTTTAAACTTGTTTATTGTTATTTTTTGAATGGGGAATAATGCCATGTCAGATGTCTGATTTTTGTACTTTACATATTTCAGGAGAAAACATGTCATCTTCTGTTTTTAATTCCATCTTTGTGACCGAGGTCAAAGCGGCATCATTCTATTTAATTGGCTCTGTGCAGTTCACTAGGGAATGCAGCCTGGTTAAGTCATTCTGGAGCCTTTGTAGGAACTAATCTTCCCGGCGTTTAGCATCCCCCTTGACCTTGTTAAAGGTAAAGGAGGTCAGACTTGGGTTCAGCAGAGGCACTCTTTTGCCAAGGAGACTGGCACGACAAAGTAATTGTTGTGTGTCACTTTTCATTAATCACACCACTTTCCTTTTCATGAACTACCAGCAAATAATTGTTACTAAATGTGATTTGCAACACTCCATACAGTGGTTGAAGAACCAGAAATAGGCAAGCAGATAAAAACATTGTTTAGCTTGCAGGCAAGCAAGTGTTTGCTATTCAGAGATACATCATGCATAAACATTGATTTAGCCATGAGCTGACACTTATAAAGCTTTTGCTGTTTCCAGAAAGCCCTGTGGTCAGGCTAAGTAATAGCCAAGGGCAAGTGCTTTTACCTGTATGGCAAGGTTACATTCTATTTAAATTGCCTGATCTGAAATAAATCGGTTTCCCTAATGTTAGAAGGCTGCAAGATTGCCATAGGTGAGAATCAAGTGCACTAAATAAAATGTTTGCCTTTATGGTGAAAGACTTCTAGAGGGCAGCTTGTTGATTTTGAATAAATATTCCATTGCGTCTGAGCGGCTGCACATAATTTCGAAGCTAAGGATTTATTTAAATCAATGTAGATTTCCAGCTTGCTTTAAGAAATGGGTTACAGTTATGCACAACGAACAAGAAAACTGTTTGTTTTTTTCGTATCAGGGCTTCCCAATATTTAACCCCCCCAAAGTGACTGATAGGACTCTTGAAGGTGCTGGTAGGTTTGGCACCAGACGACTTGTGGTTCTCCTATCAGTGGGTTCGTTACAGGAAGCAGCGTAGTTCTGTGCGGTCTGCTCAGATTCATGGTCCTGAGTACGGAACACACGTGTGCAGCATACCGCAAATGGATGCTATGGGAATGTCGCCAGACACATAATGAAGCAAGTAAGTAGTGAGGCATTTCTCTCCCTACACTATGGTGTTATTAGCTCAACCCTGTCAATGCACTATGATGGCAAAGAGAAGACAGAGTCAGCTATGAAGATGGACATAGCAGGAGCTGAGGTCCCAAACTACTGTCAGTGTTTTCAGGCTCTTCTTCACTGTGATTCATTCTGTTTTCTCTCTTTTAGTCATTGAAATTCCCCATCAGTTCTAATATGCATGATGGCTTTATTTGATATTAAGATGCAAAATTGAAGAACTCAACATTGACAATATACACTAATAAGAAAGAGGATTTCTAGGAGAAAATGTATTAAAATTGAAAAGAGTATTTTTCTTAAAAAGAAACATAAAGGAAGACCAATTATGAAATCCAACTTTTCAAAGTTTTTTCCGTAGATAATATGCTTGTCAAACAAAACCATGATATTCAGCAGAGGGTGAAAAAATCACATTTTGGTAGAATAGAAAAAGCAATTTGATCAGATATATACAGATTTCTTATTTATAAAAAGTTATTTACTTATATCAAATCTACTTCGCAGATAGTTTGTTGATTCTGAGAAAGTGTTTTCCCAAAGCACTGAAGTAAAAAAAAATTTCAACCAATAACAATGCATAACCTGAACTTATAAAATCACAATATGCTCACTGCTAAAATGAATTGGAGTCCCCATGGCATAAGCAGAGGTAGTCTTCCATTTTTATGGATCTCAATTTCATCATGTACTCACAGTTTTTATTATGGTAACCTCTGTGGTCATTAATCTTTATCATATTTAGTTTTTAGACATTGGTTATTATAGAGTGTTCAGCGTCTAATGAAACTTAACACTTTGTGTGATTGTAAGTATGAACCATCCCATCTAACCAGAAAAAAAAAAAAGTTCCTAGCAGTTCTTCAGTGCTAACTACATTCTAAGTACCCTGTACATATTAGCTTACTTAATCCTTGCGACAGTATATGACGTAGGAGGTCCTCATCATCATTTACAGACAGGAGATGACGATGCAGAGGGGGCTTCAGTGTCTTGACTAGGATCGCACTGAAAGCACCGGAGCCGCGTGTAAACCAAAGCCAACCAGCCAGAGTCTGTGCACTTAGTCACTAAAGACACTGCCCCCAAGCACTTTCACACAATCCAAGCTGCTGCACCGTAGACCAGCCAGGTCTCTGCTGACCTGAGATGCGGTCGTCGTGCATATCATAGGCGGCACATGTCTGCTGATAGAGCGCCTTCTGTTCTCTGCTAAGTGCCTGGGGATGTGAATAATTTACCCTCACGTTTGCTTTCTCACAGTGTAAAATATTATTCCTAATATACATAAAGTAAGATTGCACAGTTTTAACATAAATGGATGCATGCAGATCTAAGAGGGGAAATAGATACGACCTGGTAACTGGATGATAGATTTTGTCCTTAGCAAGTGTGATGTTGATGCACTGGAACTGTTCTTCTATCCCCACTATGACTTTTCTCCTTCAGACTAAGAAACCCTGCAGGGTCTCCCTGTGTGTTCCTTACCCTCTACAGCACAGAGTAGAGGCTGTCGTGGAGGTGATCCCTCTTTATAACAGCCGCGTTGGCTAACTTCGCGTTTCCTGTGTGGAGCAGGTGTGTGCAGTGTCTGTGTGCCTAGCTAAGCTAATTTTCCTTTTCCTCTCTGCATCCAGAACTTATCTTCCTTCCTCTGTAATGGATAGAGGTTCTTTGGGGAGGTTTTTTTTTTCCCTTCCTTGCATAAATATAAAGGAAAGCAGCATAATGTTTTCTTCAACCTTATTAAATTGCATTTCACCCTTGAAAAATGAGCCAGTGATTCGGTGATGGGTTGGGTATGAAATATGTCAGAATGCTCAGAGGTGCATGAAGCCTTGGCCCAGGCATACCTGTCCAGTGTTGGAATGACACGTAAAGACAGCAAGATAGGGGAATTCGCTGGTGGTCCAGGGGTTAGGACTCCGTAACCTAATTCACTGCTGAGGGCCAGGGTTCCATCCCTGGTCGGGGAAATAACATCCCACAAGCCACGAGGCATGGCCAAAAAAAAAAAAAAGGCAGCACCCTCTTTGGTCTCTGGCAGTACCAGCATCTGCAGTGAGGTCAATGAATGTGGTCACTCAACACTCTAAAGAACTTAATTCAAAACCCAAAATAACATCAAAATACTTCAGATCCTTCCCTGATGGTATGAAGCTGTAAAGTTGTCACCAAGGCCACCCCTTTAAGTAAATCCTTGTATATTCTCCCATTCACTGTCCCATTACCCTCCCACTCACTCTCCTTATCGACCCCTGCTCCATATGCAGAAAAACCTCAGCCCCAGGCTCCAGTCCACCTTTCTTTCCCTGTTCCTGGTCCTGCCTTGCAAAGTCAAGGCTGCCTCCTGACAGCAGGAGGAATGCTGTCGGTAGTCGAGGATGGGTAAGAGCTCAAGAGAAAAACAGAATTCTCTCTGGCCAGTTGGGGGAAGGGAAAAATGGTTAATTCTCATGTTAATATACTTTATCCCTCACAAGTAGGTCATCAGTTTTTTCTTCTTTCTTCCTGTCCTCACTGTAACCCCCAGCGAATCTTGCCGAGATACAATGTTGTTGAGATAAAAATCATTTTTTTCCTTCTGGTAGGCATGTGAACTTACAAACTGGAACTGAAATCATAATTGATAGGCCCATACAGCAGTTCTCCCCTTTTGGCCATGGTTTTTTAAAGTTTCTCACCCTATAATGTTTACTCAGGAACTGATCTGATTTCTTTCTATATGTTTCAACAGTGTGCTATGCTAGGTGGAGGTATTTTAATGATAAAAGAGAGACCCCATCTCTGTCCTGTTTGGATGTGGAGTGTGTGGATGGAAGATTTGTCATTATGTAAATTAACACTGGCATACTCATTATATTCCAGTTATTATAAGGACTCCAATAAAAGTACAGTCCGCAATGAAAGCTACAAGACTGAAATTTCACCTATAACCGGGGAAGTGGTTAGCATTTAATAAAAGTTTACTGAATAAGTGAATCAACACATTCAAATATTACATACAAGTCTTTGGAGAATTCCAATTCATTGGAAAACCTGCATCATCTTCTCTGTGTTCTCTTTCTGATACACGCATACACTGTAGAGCCCTCCAAAGAGAGATCTTGGAAGTCTGTATCACAGGACAAATCTTATTGAAATTCCCACTCACTGCTGTCTGAACCAACATTTTCACTGATGAGAAATGGTTTATTGCTTTTTCATCACTGACATTCACTTTGCTTGATGAGAAAAAAACAAAACAAAACAAAACAGTGTCATTAAATAGTAAGCTTGCTGAGATTTGGGTTTCTCTCTTTTTTTAACTTAAGCTTATACATGCCTATTTAACAGGCATATTACCCCATCTCACCCATGAAGAAACAAGGTAGGTTGATTGGCATGGACCCCATTCACAGACTAGAGCCACCCTGGGATCCTAACCCCACACTATCCTTTACTGGTTTGGTTTAATGTAAAGTCAAGTCATTGTGTTAGTTTGCTAGGGTTGCTGTAACAACTGCAGATTGAGTGGCTTAAACAACAGAAATGTATTTTCTCACTGTTCTGGAGGCTGGAAGTCCAAGATCAGGCTATTGACAGGGTTGGCTCCCTCTTAGGGCTGTGAGGGGAGTTTCTCTTCCAGGTCTCTTCCCTTGGCTTGTAGATGGCCATCTTCTCCTTGTGTCTTCACATCGTCCTCCCTCTGTTCATGTCTGTGTCCAAACTTCCTCTTTGTATAAAGGGCACTGGTAATATTGTGTTACAGCCCACCCTAATGACCTCATTTTATCTTAATTACGTCTATGGTGATGCTATCTCCAAATATGGCTGCATTCTGAAGTACTGGGTGTTAGGATTTCAATTATGAATTGAGAGAGGGTACAATTCAGCCCATAATAGTCATCTTCCTGAAGGGTTCTGTGGACTGGGTGTGACTAAAGTGGCACAGAACTGTTCCTCTTTTCAGAAAAATTGAAGTCGAACACCGCAAAGTTATCCATTAGATAGATGTATGAAGTACACAATCATGAGATTAGTATTTTGTCTCATTAATGGGTGGTATTACTTAGATGAGTATTCTGCATTGATATAGAATGAATATTAAGATTAATATTTTAATAACATTATATTAAATATTATATTATATAGATAGTATAACATTATCTATATTAAATCTAGAAATGATCCTACATTGGTTAAGCTTAGTGCCCTATGAGAAAGAGGGAAGTATCTCCATTTTAGTGTCCAAGGTCTGGCAACATCATAGGTGAGACTTGAATTGTAAGAAGTGATAGAGGGAGAAATGAGTTATAGCCCAGGTTCCTGACTTGATTATCTCCCTCTTGAGATCGTCTTAGGTGTTCTGATATCTATTAGGCTGTTCTTTCATTTGTGGCCATTACATCTGGCGACTGATCTCCAGAGTCCAAATACCAATGGTCTCGGCTGTCAGTGAGGTTGCATCTCCCTCATCCTGGAAGTTTCCAGATAAGAATGTTCAGTGGGTTTTACTTCTTGATCTTCCACAAGTGAGAATCTGATTGAAGTGGTAGATTGCAGGGCCTGTCATTATACACTCCAGGAGATACACTGGAAAGTGCTTTGTAGCCAAATGGGTAGGCGCTTAGGGTACAGGAAAAGGGGACCTGCATTTTCTACCTTTCTGGCTGGCAGCTTTGTTTGACCTAAAATCAAATTACTAGAAGAAGCAACAACATGGTGTGACATTTAAAAACAAAACAAAATAGATGCACTCTAGTAAACCCGCAAGCACTTTGTAGTTTCTGTTTTATTACGTTTGAAGAGTTCTTGTCTGCTGAACCCGTTTTTCATTCTAGATTGAAAATAATCTGGTGTTTCAAAGACAACCAGGAGTTCAACGTGTTAATAAAGCAGAAAAACACCATCTTTGGAGACTAGTCTGAAACTAGTAATAAATGAAACACTAGTATAATGAATTGAGAGTTCTCGGTTAAGTCACTGTCACTTGATTGACTTTGCTTTTCTTATCTGTAAAATGGGCTTTTGAGAAGTACATGGCTAAACCTGCAAGAGTGGTATGAGAATTTTGCATGTGGTCATCCAAGCATTATTCATTTTTCTAGAGAGAAAGTCCATAAACTCCCCATGATTATCAAAGGTGTCCGTAACCAAAAAAGTCTAAAAAATATCTGGACCAGATGACCCCAATTAGCATTCAAGACAATTATAGGTTCTATACTATTTACCTGTTTTGAACCCTTCTCTTAGCCATTGTCACTAGGATTTATCAGTCTGAATATTAAGTACAAACTCAAAGTGAACATACATAATTTGGCCCAGTGTCTCATGGATTTTAATAGATCTAATAGTTGGTTCATAAATAAATAATGAAAAGATAAATTATAGAAAAATTTATGGGATAGGGCAGAAGTGGGCAAATACATAATAGTTCTTAGTCTTTTTTGTCTGTGACAAATGATTCATTAGAAAGACATGTTCCCACTGGTGTCTTCAGAACTATTTAAAATTCTCAACACGTTAACCGTGATTTTACTTTTCTTCTCATTCTTGAAAGTGTATTAGAGTGAGTGAAAAAGTGACAGTAGGGCCTGTATACTGTTAAACTATTTCTAAGACATTAGGTCAAGAATTAAACAAGACATTCATTATATACCATGTAGTAATCCTCATGAATTTTTGCCTAAATATTCTTGCCTAATTACGGCATATCTTATTTGTTCTTAAGCTCTAAATGAAATGGTAAAATGAATAGTGAATTGTGGATACATTTCTAATATACCCTGGTAAGATACAATTGTGTTAAAGAAAATGGAATGTTTTCAATTTTTAAAATAATATTGTAATTTACAGACATAATTTGCTATGACAATATATAGTATGGTATTGCATATGTCAGATAAGAAAAGCTGGTACCTTTGGACATGCACATAAATTTTAAGTTTTCTATCAGAGCGAGATAAGAAAGAACTTAGTCAAATAAGTTATGTTGAAAACATGAACCTGAATTCAACATTCAGGGATTAAAAAGGGTTGCTTTCTGTTTAATAATTGTCTTAGTTTTTGTTTGTTTTATTTTTTTATTTTTTATTTTTCTGTTTCTAGAGCTCCTTGTGTCATCTCTCCTTAAATAATACTCTTTTGAAAAATCTCATGTGTCCTAATTGGCCTCCTTATTTGGGCCTCCAATATTGTTCTCAATTTTGGCTACACCTGTAAAAAGTAGTGATACCTGGATCCCGCCGCCAAGACTCTGATTTGTTTGGGCTGGGATGCAGCCTGAACACGGAGATTTTTTAAAACTCCCCAGATGATTTAGTTGTGTTCACATACTTGAGAACCATTTTACCTTAAATAAGTAACGGTTCTTGGAAAATACCTGATTCCACATTTGCAAACAGTAACATCAAGTTAGACCCAGAACACCTTGGGTTGTCAAAAAAGCAAGAACACTTTGCAAAGTATCTGGGATAAGCCAAAATGTAGAAAGAACCCAATGTAAAGAAACTTCCGCAATTGATACAATTTGACTATCAATTAGAAAACAAATAGTCAATTGGGGTCAATGGAATCTATAAAAAAAAAAAAAAACCAACAGCACTAAGCTCATCATAATACAAAAGTCATGTGTGAGTGAGAGGAGTGGGTCACGTGTATAAAACTGTGCTAAAGGGAAGATGTGTTTTCAGTAGTATTTATAGAAAATGCCATATGTTCATCAAGTCAAATTATTTATTCAAATTTCTTAGTTTTCTTTATTCATTCACTATTTGGATGCCTACTAGGTGCCAAATAATGTTCTAGGTGCTGGAAATATATTGTTAATTTCAGTGAAATCCTTGACTTCAAAAACTATATATTCTGGCTGGAAGAAATGAGCGACAGATATACGTAATAACACAGCAGCAACTGCTATGAAGAAGAGTAACTCAGTGTAAGAGGATAGAGAGGTAGAACAGAATGAGACCATTATAGAGATTACTGCTGGGGAAGCCTCTGAAATTTTACTATTTGAACAGAGACCTGAATAAAGTGAGGAAGTGTGCTTAAGGCTCACTAGGGGAAGAGAGTTCCATGCTGAGGAACAGCAGCAGGGGCAAAGGCCCTGAGGTGTGAATGGTCAGCAAGAATGCCAACATGACAGAAGCAAGAAACTGAAGTCAGAGGGGCAGCCAGAGGTCAGATCCCTTAGCGCCTGAGCATGGAAGGATATGGTCTGCTGCTGTGTGGAGGTGGATTGTAGCGGGGATCATGGAAACAGGATACCAGTTGGGAGAACAGTTGGGAATTCAGGTGTTAGCAGTGGACAGAGAGAAAGTCATTAAATTCAGGACTCTTTTTTTTTTTTAATTGAAGTATAGTTGATTTACAATGTTGTGTTAGTTTAAGGTGTACAGCAAAGTGATTCATATATATATATATACACACACACACATATATACATTCATTTTCAGATTCTTTTCCATTATGGTTTATTACAGGATATTGAATATAGTTCCCTGTGCTCTACAGTAGGACATTGTTGTTTATTGTGTATATAGTAGCATATATCTGTTAATCCCAAACTCCTGATTTATCCCTCCCCTCCTCTTTCCCCTTTAGTAACCATAAATTTATTTTCTAAGTCTGCGAGTCTATTTTTGTTTTGTAAATAAGTTCATTTATATTGTTGTTTTTTTTAATCCCCCATGTAAGTGATACCATGTGATATTTGTCTTTCTCTGTCTGACTTACTTCAGTTAGTATGATCATCTCCAGGTCCATTGATGTGGCTGCAGGTGGCATTATTTCATTCTTTTTTATGGCTGAGTAATATTCTGTTGCATATGTAGATATGTACCATATCTTCTTTATCCATTCATCTGTCAGTGGACAATGAGGTTGCTTCCATGTCTTGGCTATTGTTCATTTTCTAAAAAATAGAGCTGAATAGAGTTTTTGATGGATTGGGAGTATATTTTGGTGAAAGGGGAGAATCAAGAATAGATATTTACTGAGACGTAGAGTTCAAAGAAGAAGTATGTTTAGGGTGGGGAAGGAAGAATCGGTAGTTTATGCTGGACATATTAAGTTTGAAATACATGTTAAATGTCCCATTTTTGGACGGAGGGGGCAATTGGATATTTGGTTGTCAAGCTCAGGTAACACGTTGATGCTGACAACAGAAATTAGGGAGGCAACAACATGTACAGAGTACTTAATGCCATGGTGCCAAATAAGGACCTGGAGAGAAATCAGAGAAGAGGTTTGAGAACTGAGTTCTGGGGTACTGAGAGGTCAAGATGAGTTAGAGGAAACAAAAAAAAAAAAAGAGCATGAGATGAAGAAGCCAGTAATGTGTAAAGAAAACCAGGTATGTGCTTTCCAGGAAGTCAGATCACATTTCCAAGGAGAGACAGGTAAATTTCACAAATGCTGCTGTGAGTCAAGTAAGATGTAGGCTGAGACCTGAACACTGGCTTTGGTCACATAAATGTTTTCCTGTAAGAGGATCAAAGAAATGTGGTTACAACTGAAGGGCAATATGAGATGTCAAGGAAGGGACAACATCTAAACTGGCAACCAGAGCAAAAGGTACTTTTAAATAAAAGGTATATTGTTTACTAAACTTAAGTAAGTACAGTCACTTCTCACTGTTCACAGTAGTTACGTTCTGTAACATCTCCAAGAGCATTGAATTAATGAATACTGAACCGTTGCTCCTATGGGAAAAGTAGGGTTAGATTCCTGCACGCCTCTGGTCACAGCATTTTCATCAATTGATCAGTACATAACCTTTTATGTTTGTGTGTTTGTGTTTTAAACACCCCTCCTAATGTATATTGTTGATTCATTGACATTCAACTCGCAGCAAGAGCACTTAACTCATGCCTGAATGAAGATTGTCTAACACATGTTTTCTCTGTAAAGAATATTACATCCTTCTTGTGTTTAGGAACACTAGATGGTACTTCAGCACTAGATTTACAAATACATTTTAGCAAGGGGGTGATCACAAATACAAAATCCATAAACAATGAGGACCACTTTGTGTATCATAAAATAAATTACTGTGTCAAGATGGAGATACCTCAACCCCAGCTAAAGAGAAATGTACAATCAAGCTTATAAAAAGTTTCAGAAGAACAGGAGTCAGGCTTAAACTTGTCAAAATCATTGGCACAAAATGTGGATTGTTTTCATTGTGTAAATTGTTAGACATTTGAACATCAGAATTGCTCCAATTTTATTTAGTGTCTGAAGATTCCATATACTGAGAATTGTGTAAAACTGGGGTGGTACAGAACAGTATAGACTATCTTATCAACATTAGAAAAACACAGGGTTGAAACAACCACAGGCTCAAATCCTACGGCTTAACTGTTCTACCTGAGCAAGGCAAGTGCTGCTGTGGGCTAGTGGGCTGGGCCATCCAGCTTGCTGCATGTGCACAAGAACTAATATAAACGTGGTTGAAAGCATTAAAAATAAATAATTAGAATTTCTTAGATGGGGAGCAGTATTAACATCCCATTATTAGGGCAATAAATCATGTATTAATTTAAGTTCACTAAGTACATTTGTGTCAGCCACAGTATATAAAATCATAGAAAGTCTGCCTCTGAAATTATAGTGTATTTGAGCCAGAACCCACGTGAGCCAGGGATGTTACTCCTATAGCCTCAGCTATTCGAGGAGAATTGAGATCTGCCTCTGCTCTTGCTGCCTCTGAACCTGAATCCAACAGAAACAACACAATTCTACCTGCCATTTTTCTAAAAATTAATAAACAACGAGAGCTTGCCATGCTCAAATCAAAATTCAATATCAGCAATAAAGGAAATAATGTAAGACCCCTACCCGGCAATTGACAAATCATGTAAGTTAAAGGAAACCTAACTTGGCAAGCCCCCTACCCCCCATTCTTGTTCTCATTAATTTCAGTGTTTCATTGGAAGGCATTGCAGTGTCATGGTTGCACGCACAAACTCTGGTGCCATTTTGCACAGGTTCACATCCCACTTTGGCGGCCTGTTGGCTGGTGACCTCTGGTAACTTCCTTTCCTCTCTGCCTTTGTTGACTAGCTGTATGGGGCAGACGGTGGTGGCACCTATCTCACTGCACTGTATGAAGATTACACGAATGAAGGGATAATGTCCAGGGCTTAGTAACAACAGATCTTGGCATGTGAGAAGCCATACTTAGGTGTTTATAGCAATCACAAGTATTTTGGCTTTGGCACAGTGATTGAGGTAAAATCACAGAACAAATAATCACAAGGTAAGTTATCCATCTGTATTTTGTATTAACAAGTCAAAGGAGAACGTAACTCACTCCTACTTCACTCACCCCCAAACTTCCCATCAATTCACAGTCAAAAGAAAGATCAAAGAAAGAAACACTCAGAGACCCTTAATTCTAATTCCTTTTCTAGATTTTTAAAGCCCTTGTTACTCTTTAATCCCATGTTTAATTGTTTTATGTTTCCCTCTCTTAGGAAACCAATGTGATAAGTACAGTGTGATTGTTGTTTATTATACCAAAGTGATACAAATATCTTAGTTTACCTTTCTCATAATTATAAATATGGTGTAATGCAAAGGAAAAAAAAAAAAACAATTGGGCAGGGCCACAGGCTAGGCTCTGCTTCTGGGCAGTGCTGTTGGCTGGACGCTGAGGCTGCTCAGGGTCACTGCTCCGGCTCCCCGGTTATACAGGGCCAGGGGCAGTGCTGAACTGTTGGATGGGCCTGCTGGCTTGGCTCCCCACCTGAGTGGGGCTGTAGGATAGGCTCCACGGCTTCCCGAGTTCTCTGGCCAGGCTTCCTGAATGCACACAACTGGAGGGGCTACAAATTTGCTTCCCTGTCTAGGCAGTGTGGTAGATCAGGATCCGCAACCAGTGTGGCCCACTGACTGGGGACCCAAATCGAGCAGGACTGCCCCCCTCCCGCCCGAGCTCCCTGGCCAGACAGGGCCACTTGCTCAGCTCTGCAGACAGGCAGAGCCCCTGGCTGGGACCTCTGCTGGGGCACCGCCATGGGAAGGAATGCACTTCACCAAGATCTGAGCGCTGGGTGCTCTAAGCTTTGTTCTCTTCTCCATCTCTTTCTCATCCCCTGTCATTGAGTCTCAGATTCCCCCAGTGACTCCCATGAGGCCAGATCCTAATGAGTCTTCCAGGACACATCCCGCAACACTGGGGGAGCTGGATGTCAACCTGGGGCTCTCTTTTTACCCTGGAGGAACCTTAAGCCCAGGGAGGCACTCAGGCTGTGGAAATGTGCTGGCCCGAGGAGAGGCAGTGCAGTCAGGGTGCAGCGCTTCTTCTTACCCTTCTCGCGCGCCCTTCTCCGTCTCTCTGGTCCAAGGGGGAGCTTCAGCTCCTCTGCCACCGCCCCCATAAGTTCTGGGATTCTCCCAACGTTGTCTTGTCTATGGATAGTTGTTAGCTGATATTGTGAGGTCTTCCTGGGAACAACCTATGTCCCCATCTTGATGATGTCACCTCCTATCCATAACACTGTTTTTATTCATCTTTCATTTTCAGTGAATATTTATTGAGAACCATCTATGTTTTAAAAAGGTAGAACAAAGACAGGTAAAATACATTTATACCCTGTGAGGAGTGATAAACACACTTGAAGAAACTTCATAATGTGTTTTTAAAAATCTATGAAAAGATAAATGTTAACTTCTATTAGAGTTCTTAGAGATGATGAACTCAATATGAACAGACGCAATTCTATAGCACTTAAAAAATACATCCACAGGTAATTCTTTAAATTATTACTACCATATTCTAGTTGAAAAAAAATGAGGCTTACCAAAATTTGCCTAATTTCTGATCATACAAGGTAGAGCAGGCACTAGAACCATACATTTAACTTCACAGCCTGTGGTAATTCTTTCAGAACAAGCTGCCAGAAGAGTCTTTCTACACATCCTTTCATAGCAATTTGTAGTATTGAACTACTTTCTGGAAAACATAATATAGACAAGACACATAAATTGGCTGGGGTTAAGGAGGAAGAAGAAAAAATAGTGTCTCTCTCCAGCATTTCTTTTTCCCTTATTCTTTTCTGTCTATTCCCTTTTGACTCCAAAGGGGCTCTAGAGTTTTTTAAAAAGACTAAGTATTGCATGTTAAGATGCTGTAGCCTGAAATGAAAGGCTTTCGAAGTCTTTACATAATATGATTTTCTTTGTTTCCTTCCATTCTGTTCTGGTCTCTGTATATACTTCAAGGTCGTCCACTCTCCATACATGTGTGTGTTTCCAGTATCACATTGCATTCTCTCTTTTAACCTCAGAGGTGGCTAGGTAAAGCACTATAGTTTATCTTGCAAGTTAAGTTTCCAAAGCCAACCGCAGGGAGAAGCTGCCTGTACCTTCCTGAGGTCTGACTGAGGGCCTTGTCCCATTAATAGCCTCCATAAGAGCAGAGAACAACAGCTTCCACATAAATAGCCATATCAAGTCATAAACCCCAAGATTTCCTGATGTGTCTGATTTTTCAAGTTTTGGATTGCTTGGGCTCCATTTAATGTTTTCATAGAAAATTATTTTATTGTTGATTTTTTAAATGAGTTAAACAATGGAATATGACAAAATTAGACACTGTCACTGAATTTCTATTCTACTTTTTAGGGAAACAATTTTACTATAGTAGAAGTAATTATTCCAAGTTATGAGGTATGCAATTCTATCATAGTAAAAATTAACTATGTTAACTTTTATAGCCATTTTCATTGACATTTTGAAATAGTAAAAATAGAGTTTAGTTGTTAAAACTGGAAAATTATTCATACCAGTCTGTGAATCAAAGGGTATTATTTCTTTTCCTGAAACCCAACAATAATTTGCTTCTGATTTTCAGTAGCTCACTGATTTCTTGTGTGTGTATATGTTTTCCTATGTATAAAATGACACTATGGAAAGATCTTCTGTATATGGTCTGCGTGCTGTGATTAAAAATGGCTTAGAAAATGGCAGTTGAACTTAGGCCAGCATTTCCAACGTTTGTTCTATAAAACATTGAAACATTATACAAGAGAGTTCCATCATCAAGTAAATTTTGGAAATGTATTGTTACAAATTCCGTGGAGAATATTTCTACTAGAAGACTTCTCAGAGCCTTTACTATTGTATATGACCTTGTACTCTGAATTTGCACAAATAATGTACTATATGGTATCTCCCAAATGCATTTGACCATGAAATGCTTTTTTTCTAAGAGCATCCATTCTATAGTCTACAGAATGAAATTTAGTTAACATTGACTTTTGTAAAATGAGATATAAAAAGATTTTCTAATAGGTGTTACCCACCTTTTTCTTCTTTAAAATTAATATGGTTATTATTTATAATAAAGAAAACAGTTTATATGACTAAGGAAGCTAAAAATCATCTTTAATAAAATGCCTCAAAAGATTATTTCTTTCTCATAGATTTTTACTACTTATTTTTGAAACGTCATGCAAAGATGTCATAAGTAGAACATATTTTTCTAAAGTTTTTCTGAAGATATACTTATTTAGGACATTCAGTATAGAGTTAAATGCATCTGCTTTTAAGAAAAAATATTTTACTAAATGTTTTGGGTATCAAAATGTTTTTAATAGTCTTTATTACAATTTTTTTTGAAAATATGATTTCTAGTCTAAACCAAAATTATCAATCATTGTTTTTACAGAATAATACCATTATGTTATACTCATTTTAAAAAAATTATGCACCAATGAAAGTTATATTAAGCTAAGTGTCAACAATAAATTTTGTCATGCCTGTTCTATAATTATTCTATTTAATAATTTTAAGCAGCAGCGGCCTTGGGAAAAAATCGGAGCAATTGTTATGTAATAATTTATTAAGTACCTACTGTGAGCTTAAGTACAGTGATAGGACCTAGAGAGAATACCAAGAGGAATAGGATAACAAGCCTTATGATCTTTGTTCATATGTATTTTTTATCTGCTCAAATTAATTCACTATAATTTACATACAAATCATTTTTCAGAGTTTTCATGGGTATCCATTTTAGGTTTTTTTTAATCTTTTTATTATAAAGAATTCCATATATACAAGAGTAGTAAAAATATTGAGGTGGACTCTGTAGAGTTGTTTATGTTGCTTTAAAATATGTAAGGTAGTAGTTTAATTTGCTTGAATTTTTTTATTTCCTTTTTTTTCAAGAATAATTCATAGGAAATGTGTAATTCTCTCAGGTTATTTCTCTCTTTATTAAGGTAGCTACCATGACAATTATTGTCTAAATTCATCATTTCAGGAAGGTTTTGCCAAATGGTGATAGTGCAGTTCTATAATTCTTTCTTCCTTTATTAGCTTAAATACTCTATATAGAGAAATATCTCTCATCAATTATTTCGTTACCCTGAGATATAATTAGTACAGGAATGACAGGTCAAGTTTGTCTCCTTCCCTTTACAGTTTGCAAAATATTTTAGGTGACTTTCTAGCAACTTCAGAGATGATCAATGAAGGTTTTTATGTGTTTCATTATTTGATATCATTGTGAATTAATGGATTTTAAACATTTAACATATTTTAATTTGTTGTCATTATTATACTTATCAATGTTCAAACTTCCCCATCTTTGGTCAGTGGAAACCTTTTCAGTTTGGCTGAGTCCTTTGACATTACCTTAGTCTTTAATAGGTTCCTTAACTTCTAGTATGACAGGATGGCTAGGCTTATCTTGTACATTTCCTACCCTAGACCTGACTTCAATTATTTCTCAGGGAACTCAGGTTTCTTTTAGGGAGGAATGGTATTTTGAGACCACAGCTGTGTTCCAGGGATACATCTTGTTGGTGGGTTGGCCATTTGTTTCCTGCCCTTCTAGTGGACCAAACTAAGAAAATTTCTCAAGAGGATATATATTATAGTTCATAGCAGTAGTGCCAGTTTAAAGGTAGAACTACAGTCTTTTACCCTAAATTGTTTGATTTTACATTTTTTTCTCTTTTAATGAAATTCTAAATTCCTAATGGCATTAACATAATCACTTATTTCCTTGATCCAGTAGTAATGTCGACATTACAGTAGTTTGAGAATAGCAATATCAATATCCTGGGAAACAAAACGATTACTGAAAAGAATTTAAGATATCTTTGGAGCTCTTTTTGTTCTACTTAGTTATATCCTAATAGAGTACATCAAATTACTCTGCTTTAAAATCACTAGAAATATTCTGTTTTATTAAGCCATCAACTTAATACGCAGATTCATTTGTTTTATTTTGTATTTAAAAAAAATTTTATATGTATGTAACATGAGTCCAAATTCAAATCTACAACTTCAAGTATATTCAGAGAAGCCTGGCTTCTGCACATGTGCCTCAGCCTTCCCTCATTTACAGGTGACCATTTTATATAGTTGTATTATCTCTTGTTTATTTAATGGTTTAATCTTCTATCTTTTAAAAACATGCAAACAAACATAAAGATATGTGTGTAGTGTAATTACATATGCATGTGTCTGCATTGTATGCCCTTTTCTTCCACCATAAACAGCACGCTGCGTAGCAATCACTCTCAAATTCACCTGCAAACCCACCATCTGGGGGCTTTGTTAAAACACAGATTGCCAGTCCCGTTCCCAGAGTTTCTGATTCAATAGGTTTAGGTAGCACCCAATTTTCTGCATGTCTAACGAGTTCCCAGGTGATGGTGACACCGCTGCTGCAGGTCTGGAGACCACACTTTGAGAACGAGTGCTGTGTATAGTATTCTTGACTTCACTTCCCACTTAAGATGATATTCTGAAGACCACTCCAGCGATATAAAAAGAACTTTGTTTCTCCTCATAGCTGCACAGTATTCCACCGGGAGGAGGTGCCACAGTTTATTCCACTAGTTCCCTACTGTGCACATCTAAGTTTGTCATTTGGGGAGATAAAATGAGTTAATCATGTAAAGAATATAGCCTATCAGTTCTCAATCTTACTGGAACAAGATCTACTTTCTTAAATTAAAATATTATAATGCACCATTTATTCTCTGAAAAATAACTTGTACATAATCTAGGCTAACTACATGCATAATGTTTAAATGAATATAATTTCTTAAATCTAATTTAAAGAAAAAATAAAAGGAAAGCAATTTATAATAAAATAATATGTATTTGATATGTAAATGACCATGCATGACAAATCTAAATGACATATGAAGCAATTACATGTTGAAATAATGTTTGGGATATATTGGGTTTTAAATAAAACATAATTAAATGAATTTCACATGTTTCATTTTACTTCTTTAATGCAACTACTAGAAAATTCTAAAATTACACATGTGAATAATATGAGGAATAAATATCCTATTATTATCTTCAGGGGCATTAATAAAAATCATCATCATTATATGGATAACATCTCTATTAAACACTTACAAGCCAGGCATTGGGGATAAGCCAATGTCATCAATAGTATAGGTACCGCCCATATGCAAGCAAGATGCTTGCACTTACATCATCTTGAATATGGCAGAGATGGTAGTATAAACACAGGTGTGCTGAATCTGCAAGTCTAATACGAAGGGCAACATGCATATCCATCATGTAATTTGCTAAAATGGTAAACAACTTGTGTAAGGCTCTGACCAAAGTAATCTTTCCTTGATTAACATGGTAGCTGAATTTCTGGAAAACTCAGTGCATTAAGCATTAAAACTGTGCAACAAATATTTTATGTTTTTATGTAAGGTTTTAGGCTGAGTCAATTAGGCTGAGATAGTTATGAAATGATGTTTCATCTGAGACTCTTCAGTGGCATTCTTCATTGGGCAAGATTGACCCAAGATTTATTATACCACCTGCATCCTTTGGCTAGATGCCAGGAGGACCCACCAAATTGGGACAACCAAAAAAATGGACCCACAAATTTCCAGAATGCCCCCTAGAGGGTGGTACCTATACTATTGATGACATTGGCTTATCTCAATGCCTGGCTTGTAAGTGTTTAATAGAGATGTTGTCCCTATAATGATGATGATTTTTATTAATGCCTCTGAAGATAATAATAGGATCATACTTATTCCTCATGTTATTCACATTTGTAATTTTAGAATTTTCTGGTAGCTGCATTAAAGAAGTAAAATGAAGCATGTGAAATTCATTTAATTATGTTTTATTTAACCCAATATACCCCAAATATTATTTCAGCATGTAGTCAATACAAAAGTTTTTAATGAGATGTGAAACACTCAAGATATTATCACATTCCTTCTCTTCCTAAGTGCAGTTCTGTGTGCATTTTACACATGCAACGCATCTCAGTTCCAGTCAGTCCTATTTTGATTCCTCAGCAGCTCTGAGTGACTGTGGCTGTAACATTGGTCAGCATAAGTCCAGTCACACTTAAACCACACTTCCTGGGTTTGAATCCCTGGTCTACCTCTTACTAGCTATGTGATCTTGGCCTCTTTCCTTAAAAACTCTATGTGCCTCAGCTTCATCATCTGTAACACATGGGTGGTAAAAATAGAATCTATGTCAAAAGGTTTTGTGTGAATTAAAGAGTTAGTGGTACTTAGAAGTAACACACAGTAAGTTCTCAATAAAGGTTGACTGATATTCTATAGGCTTAGGTTTTTTTTATATCCAGAGTTTATTAAAAAGTAATAGAAAGATGTCAAAAGCTGTGATAGAAACAAAAACTTTTTGTCAGGAGATGACATAACACACGTGGAATCTCCTTTCTCCACTTCACCCCTGCCTGCACACACACACCGCACCTCCCGAACAGTTTCTCGTAATAGTTCTTTGCACTGGGATTATCAGCAGTACTCCTGCCAACTTTGGTGGACAAACAGAAGCACAGAATCCACTAGTATTTTAGCCGCTCCTGATACTAAGCCTTAGAGCTTTGATTTGATTTTGATCCCTCACCACATATCACGTGCTAAGGGAGGTGTAGATTGGAATCTTGAGGTTGCCTGCTGACTTCTAAGTAAACAGAAATGTATGCAGTCAAGATCGTTAGCATGAGTATTTCATTGTCGGCCTCCTGGCCGAATCACACATCAGAAGCGTGTGAGTGATGTAGCGGTTGAATGTGGATGCACAGTTACTGACAGGTCACCCTATAACAGGAGTCCTGTCCTTACTACGCTGCCCATGACAAACTTTTTCATGTCAAAAAGAAAATTACAGGAGATGGTCATGGGATGTGAAATGTCGCAGTAGAAATTTAAAACTTTTCCTTTTATTCTCCATACAACAGGCATTCTTCTATTTTCAGCCTGCTGGTGCCATTTTCTATTTTTTCAGCAATGGCGATAGGAATTGTAGGTAAACCTGATAATAGACTCTTAAAGTTTCTGTGTGCAAATTGAAAGAGCGCATTATAGTGCCTGCCGTTCCTGAGGTCTGGCAGCCTAACCAATACGGTATATAAATACGACACCAGCAGAAGTTATAACAATAGTTTCTGTCAGCCTGTCTGAGATGGTTAGAGAATAGCAGGGGGGAATAGCACAGTAACCCAGAAATGTCCAGATACTTCTGGCCCCTTTTCCTGTGATAAATCTCTTGTGAACATTGCAGAGAGGTATTGTTTGCATCTGGTGTATCTCTGTCTAGAATGTGGCTATGTGCATCTCTTCCTTCTTTCTAAACTGTGGCATAAAAGCCAATTCAGTTCTATGCAGAAAAAACTATAAAACACTGTGCAGGAAGGGAGTAGAGATAATAGATTTGAACAAGATGAATTAACTACTTGCTATACCTTCACCGTACGAGATGTGAATAGTGCAAGATTGTATGTTTAAAAATCTAAGGAGTGTTCTTTTGTTCTACAAGAAGAATAACTCTCACAGATGCTGGTTTATTGCAAAATATATCAGATAACTTACTGCTAACTGAGAAAATCGGGGCTCTGCATTCTACATAAAGTTTTGTTGTTCCTTAATAAAAGAAAGAAAAGAAGTAATTACCATAAATGCTGGCAAAATATTACATTCAATTAAGTATTTCTAAGTGTGTATTTGAAAGAAATTAGTGAGGAATGTAAACGAGTAGAAGAATGGAAGCTTCGAAAGACACGGTTTCAATCTTTTATGAAAAACATTCAAAGATCGTCTGTGGTCTTGGAATTCGCTATCTTGTTCTTCCTGGCATGACGTCCCCACACCTGTCTGCTTTTAGGTCACACACCATGTGTATTTCCTCCTCTGAACCTTTCTCATTCCTCACACCCAAACTGGCCTCTTCCTATCACAAACTCACTCTGCCTAATTCTTACATGTCCCCCAAGGCTCACTTTGAGTCTCATGTCACCCATCAAGTCTTTCCAAACTCCCATAGCTCTTTTATTTTATGATCATTTAAATAAAATTTATTGGCGTATAGTTGATATACAATGTTGTGTTAGTTTCAGGTGTACAGCAAAGTGAATCAGTTATACATATACATATATCCACTCTTTTTTTTTTTTTTTTTAGATTCTTTTCCCATATAGGTCATTACAGAGTATTGGGTAGTGTTCCCTGTGCTATACAGCAGGTTCTTATTAATTATCTATTTTATATATACAGTAGATATATATTTTATATATGTAATGGCCTATATGGGAAAAGAATATACAAAAAGAGTGGATGTATGTGTATGTATAACTGATTCACAAGCCCCTATGGCTCTTGATTTTGCCACCTTTACTTCCTACGGTGTTGGTTAGACTGATTTCATAAGTATCTACTCTATGCCCAGGGCCACACAGGTAGTAAGTGATAAAGCCAGGATTTTAATTCACAATGAATCCAAGCTTACCTGGGGTTTGTCCACAATGGAAATTGTGTATTTAAGTCCACATGTGAGATGGTGGTCAGCTATTCCAGAATTTCCAGGCTTAATTGGGCCGGCTTCTCATCTGTGATTCCCCTATTGTTTATCCTTCTTTTGCTACATTAGATTATAATGGAATGATCCTAGCATGCCTGAAGGCAAGGACTGGGTCTTATTTTTTCACCTTTGTATAGTCAGCAGTAGGAAACTGCAGCCCTCAGATAAGTGTTCAGTAAAGCTTTGGTGAGATATACACTACTTACAACACGACCGTAGTTTCTCCTTTTTTTCATATAACTGATATAAATGTATCAGGCAACAGAATTCACCTTGGTAAGAAAAAAAATGCCCAAACCAAAAACAAATAAAAAGCCCGAGGTCACACTGAAAAGTCTTGGACACTAAGTATTTCCAAGTGTTAGAAGATAACCCACTATTTTAATCTACATTCTATATAATAAATTCAATTTACTCAGAATTCAAATGATGCCTCAATGCTCATTAAAATGAAATCTGAATTCATGAAAGTAATGACTATATACGTTACTCTGGGTCACTTTGCTGATTTGAAGCCACCTCCCTGATTCATATTTGGTATTTAGTTTCACAAATAATATATTAAGTGCCTACTGCATGCATTGTATCATTCATTTTATATTCATATAATGCCTTCACTGTGTCACATTCTCTAAAAACCTTGATACTTTAATGTGCTGGATACATGCTTTCTAAAAACAGCTCTTCATCAAGCTAACTAGTATATCTATTTAAATTTTTTGTCACAGAGCTTGGATTAAAATATTCAAGTATTGAGCAACAAATACATCTAAGTCAGTATTTCATTACTGTTTTTCTCTTGTTCTCAAACAGAATGTTATTCATTGAGAGAAAATATCAGTGGCAAATAATAGCTTCATGGCATAATAATTCTGACATAAGAATAAGAATGAACATACAAAACAGTGGATTATACCTCCATGTTAGTATTTTTATATTCTTCCCGTTAATACCCTAAGCCTGTGTTGTCACATTCTCCCAAGATATTCCTGTTTGATATCATTTTTTACTTCATGTATTCCTTGATGTGGTTATTTTGGTGTGTAACAATACTGTATTCTAACTGTGTGTGAAGTTGCATGCTGCATTTTTGTTTCCCTATCCACTGATTGAAAGTGTTTATACAGGTATTAGTGTTCTAAAATTAAAAATTTCCTTAATTTTTTTCATTTAAAACTGTACTTTTATTTGATGACTTTTTAATTAAAATATGTATTGGAAAGCCTGTGTATATTTAAAACTATAATTCTAGAGTACTTTGACCGATTTTTTTTTTTAACAACCATTCAAGCATTCTTGCAGTAGTCTTTTGAATACTCTCAGTGGGAAGAAGTCTTTGTCCTTTGAAAGCATATTTGAATTTTTTGAAATAGCCAGAAGTTGTTCAGTGTCAAATCTGTTCAATAATTTTGGTGATCACACTGGACAATACTATTTTAGAGCAAACACAAAACTGAACCGCAAAGACAAGTTTTCTTGTGTGGCTCATAAACTCATTCTAAGGAAATCCATCCATAGGACTTCTAATGAGGAATATATCATTAAAACAAAGTTTCTAATAGGATTACCTTGAAGTGAGTTTGATAAGGGTCTAAGAGAGGGATGTTAAAGCAGGGCCTTTAGGAAGCACAGAGGAGAGGTATATCATCCAGACTAGGGTAATGGGGGAGTCTGGGAAGGTTCCACTGATAAAGTAACTCTTGAATTCATCAAGATGAATAGCAATTAGAAACATGCAGAGGGTGAGAAAGGTCATTCCAGGAGGATAGAGCGTTATGTGCAAAGGCAAAGAGGCAAGAGAATATGTAAAATGTAGTTCTTTAAGGCTGGAATATAAGGTTAGCAGAAGATGGTGTTGAGGAAAGAGGAAGGGTCATTGTGAAAAAGAACTGTGAATGCCATGGCATGACGTTTAGACCTTATCCTGAAGGTTAAGAAATGCCTTGATTCATTTTAAGAATGGGTACCTGACATGGTCAAATGTTACATGACAGAAGAATAATAGAGAAGTCACAGAGAATTGGAATGGGTACAGTAAGGTCTGGGGAGGGGCAGGGTTGGGTCAGTAATGCAGTCAAGAAAGATGGAAGTCCAACCGAGACAGGGGTGGAGAAAAAGGAGTGATTGCAATGATATCAAGAAGGCAGGATCAGCAGACCTGGTGGCAAAATGAGTGTGATGAGGAAAAGAAAAAGTAAGAAGTGCAAGGTAGCTTTCAGCCTCCTTGTTTGGACTTCTGAATAGATGGTGTGGCTATCACTGAGTTAGAAAATATTGGGTAGGAAAAAAATAAGATTATTTTTTGTTCAATAATGAATTAAGTTTGAGATGTGTTGAATCAGTAGTGCCTATGGGCCAGACATGTGGAATTGTCGTTAAGGTTAATCAGTATCAGTCTGGAGATCTGAGGGGCAATTTGACGGGATATTTATATTTGGAATTAACAGTAGACAGTGAATGAAGCTTTGCAGTGAATGCAATCCATGAATTCAAGAGTTTGTAAAACAAGATGGAAAAGAAGATAATGAAACACTTCTGGGGAGCCATAGAATTTCAGGCTACTGTGGAGAGGTTCAGAGGATGCACAGAAAGAATAGAAAAACCGGAGATCAGGATGTCATGGAATCCATGGGAAATAGGTGTTTTCAAAAGGAAGGAGGTGGTTAATGGTGCTAAAAGCCTAGATCAGTGCATGGCACCTAGGAAGCACTCAATAAATATTGCTTGTATTAAACTCTTAGAATCAAAATTGTGGCGATAGCATGCACACTTCTGTCTCCTTTTTTAAACTCTTTATATTTCATTATGACAGTTTTCCCTCTATTCTAAACTATTCCTAAAACTATAATTTTTTGATATTAAGCTGTATGAGCTGTTTGTGTATTTTGGAAATTAACCCCTTGTCTATAGTGTCCTTTGCAAATATTTTGTTCCAGTCCATAGGTTGTCTTTATAAAGTATAGTTTATTTTTATAAAGACATTTTACAAATGTCTTTATAAAAATATAATTTTTAATGCTACAGAATATTCAAGACCACGCTCTGGAGAGGTCTTTGGGCAAAGCCATGTTAAGTCTTGATAAACATAGGACTCAACATGCGTAGGGCATTTAGAAGGACTACAGTGGGCCAGGCTAGACGGACAGTGGGAATGCTATCAGGTGAGGGAGTTTCTCTGATTTTTTTGCTTCTGAGTTCACTATGGCCAACCTTCTCTCTCAGGGTTTTATCTTAGCTGAATACTGCCTTAGGATAATGTGTATATTCAGCTAACTGAAAAGCAAGGACATAGAAGGGAGAATTGAAATATCACCAGCAAATGGTCAAGACAAAGTACAGATACTAGTCTGGAACAGACTCAGCCAGTCACCTTGTCCTAAATTTAAAAGATTGTAGAGTGATACTGGGCGTGATGGAGAAGTCAGCCCTCAACAATGTCTTTTAAATTTCTCAGATCACTGTAATCCAGACCGACTGTCTACTATGTTTAATGTGGTGCGGTCTTCCTAGAATTCCATTCATTATTCTCCTTTGAACTCTTGATGCTTTCTTCTGTGTGGAATTTTCTGTTTCCTGGAAACCACTTCTTGGTTTTCTTGATTCTTTTCTCTCCTTTTGGCAGAATACATTCTCCAGAAGCTAAATCAGAAAGGAACAGGGAAGGTAATATTTTTGTTCACATTGGATATCTGAAATTATCTTGATTTCACCCTCAGTTGATTGTTTACTTAGCTGGGTATAGAAGTCTAACTAGGAAAGTTTTCCTTTAGAATTTTGAAGGCATCGTTTCAATGTCTTCTAGTTTCCAATACCTCTAAGGAGAAGTTAAGAAGTCCGAAGACATTCTGACTTTATATATAACCTATTTTTATCCCTCTGAAATAAAACCTTGTTGAAATTCTGGCTTCTCCACAGGTTCTGAAGTTTCATCATTAATATGCTCTGGTAAAGGTTTATATTCATTCAGTGGGCTAAAGACTAAGTGGGCTTAGAAATTTTATTGAATTATTTTATTGGTGATAGTTGGAAGACAATTCTCCATGATTCCTCTTAGCCTAGATGTGCACAGTCTGAACATTTTAAGCAAAGGGCATTTTTGATCAGTAAACAGTCTTGGAAACCAGAGATAGTGTATCCCTCTAGAGATATCTAGAGATGTGCTTCCCTAAAGATGTACCAGAATAGTAAAGACAAAGCCTTCTACTTCCTCCTAGAGGTATTTGCTTACATTCCAGGATAATTCATCATCTCTCTCTTTCTGGAAGGGAGCATGAGCAGATGGGTCAGAGTTCTGAAACTTAGGACTCCCTTTTCAGTGGTGCAACACGATGCACACACAGGTAAAATCCAGCCCTTATTGTGTCACCCTGTGGGGATCAGGAACCAGCACAAGGTGCTGTTCCAGCAGCTGTTCTGCTATGAGTAATAAATGCTTTGCATCTCTGAAGCAGGGCTATTGTGTCTTCTGTCAACATATATTTATAAATCTCTGACAGGCTAACTTATTAGCTTCCAAGTAGAGTGAAATCTCAAACCCTTCACCATTTTTGACTTAATAATGATTCCTTTTAGTCCATTTTCCCTGTTCTTTTTTCCAGGGATTGTACCTCTTTGGCTCGTTCTTTAATGTTTTATTTCCCATATCAGATCATCTCAAATTTATTTTCCAGCATTCTATTGAGTTTTTCATTTCAACAGTCGTGTTTTTAATTTCCAAAATCTCTTTGTTTTCTAAATGTACCTTATTATAAAAAACATCCTGTTTTCGTTTCACGGATGAAATATCTTCTCAATCTCTATGAGAAAATTAGGATTTTTTTAACATCTTTATTGGAGTATAATTGCTTTACAATGGTGTGTTAGTTTCTGCTTTATAGCAAAGTGAATCAGTTATACATATACATATGTTCCTATATCTCTTCCCTCTTGCGTCTCCCTCCCTCCCACCCTCCCTATCCCACCCTCTAGGGGGTCACAAAGCACAGAGCTGACCTCCCTGTGCTATGGGGAGGGGGAAGGGTAAGCTGTGACAAATTGAGAGAGTGGCATGGACATATATACACTACCAAACAAAAAATAGATAGCTAGTGGGAAGTAGCCGAAAATTAGGATATTTTAAAGCTTTCTTCTCCCTGCACAGTGACTGTTTGATTTTGTGTTTTTTGATTATTTGCTTTGATCTCCATCTTTTATGCTAAAAGCCTCTTTTGGCATAAAAGAGTCTTCTAGTCATCTTTGGCTGATTTTTCATATTTAAAAGTTGGAGACAAAAATACTAAATGGAAATTCTACTCATTTTGGTAGCATGTGTGACTTTGAACTTGACTGGGAGAGCTTGAACTTGGGAGATCTGGCTGCTTTCTTTTGTTATTTGATACTAGGTAATTTTGGTGTTTCTTCTTGGGCAGGTCAGAATCCCCAGAAAAATCCTCTGTTATTATTCTGTCTGGAGGGTAAAGGCCGCACTGCCAGTTTTCAGGGAGTGGAGAAAAGGATGCGGACGAGAGAGGTAGTCTGAGCGTTCAGTATATACATATATCCTTAATTCCTGTTTGGTGAATAGTAACTCGGTCTTCTCCTGTGTCTGGTGTCCTCTAGTTAAAAAATCCTGTTTTACTCTCCAGAGAGTATATCTCAGACTGGGGCCCTAATGCACGGCAATTTAGGACTGCTTCACAGCCTTCCCCACTGTCACCTTAGGTTTTAGCATCCCTAGGTCTGTTAAATCTGTTACCACTTATCCTTTGCTTTTTAGCCTCCAACATTCTTTTGCTACTCTCTCCCCTCTCAAGCTTCCTATTTTTGTAGGTTTATTACGTAAAGATGTTTTTACTGACGTTTTAGGGGATTTCAGGAAGGAAAAGGATTAAATGTATACATGTAACTTGCCTTCGTTCCCTGAAACCTGGTTTGTTTCTTCACTTGGATGTTTTACATTTAACTTTTTAACCCATTTAAAATTGCAAAATAAGAAGCTAGCATTAGTCTTTTTTTTTTTTCTTTCTCAAATAGCCAGTTTTTTTAAAACCATTTTTAAGTGTTTAATTCTTTGTCCTTTGGCTTATGATAGCTTGTGATTATTAAAGGCTAAGGTCTAGTTCAAGACTACCTCCTGTGTTTCATTCATCAATTCATTTGATTCTAATACCAGTACAATAGTATTTTAATGATGATACTTCTAGGGAGAAGCTTAATATCTTGAATGTCAAGTCTCAAGGGAAGGGTTGCAATTGTTTTTATTTGCCTCTCAAAAACACATAGATGCTTAACAGTGTTTAAACTCTAACAGGAGAGGACCAAGAAAGAAAAGAAAGAAATTATGATGATGTGAGAATGAGAGGAAGAATGAAATCTTTTAAGGTTTACTCATTCCCAAATAAAATTGTTTATTCATTCAAATTATATATCATATGATATGAAAATAAATATATTTTACAAAATTATCAAACTTTATTTAGAATTATAGAATGTATTTACTCATTCAAAAATTTAAAATACATCATTTTTAACCATCCACTTTATGCTAAATAAATTTGCTAGGTAGGTGAAATGAGTAGAATAATACCATTTTTCTTTTCCACTGCGTAGAAGTATCAGAGGGTTTTATATGTAATGAATGTCTGCTGTTCCAGGTCCTGTAATGGATGTTTTACATGCAATTTTACATCTACTCTTTATACTAACACTGTAAGTATGTAGTATCCAAATTTTCAGGGATATAGAAACCGTGGCTCAGAGAAGTTAAGTTACATGCATAAATTCACATGGCCATGAAATATTGCTACTGAATGTCAGATCCAAGTTCTTCTAATCTCCCAAGTATAAGAAAAAATGTTGAGAAAAAATAATTTGATGATTTTATAATATAATGCCGTCTAATTCACATAATCTATTTAAGAGCATGAGTTTCTTTAGCTTGGGTGGAAAGTGGCATTTAGAATATTAGAGAGATAAAATACTTAGCATATTTTATTAATTAAGTCAGGTTTAATAGATTATGTTCAAGTAAGAGTATTTGAGAACTGAGAATATAAAATCTATTAGTGCATTGCTAAGCCTATTTCAGACTTCCTTTTCTGGTTCCCAAACTTTTAAATATTAACAAATTTTAAAAATTGTATACATATTATATATAAAATATATGATTTATATTATATATAATATAATATATATATATATATAATATATATATATATATATAATATATATATATATATCCATGTTCTAATTACACTGGGACTCAGCTAATGTGTCAACTGAAAACTCACAGATTTGATTGCTAGCCCTAATGTTAACTTCAGAATCAATCAGGAATCTATTGTGCCTTAATTTGGTAGGTGACACATGACATCTTATAAAGTCTAGTAAATAAGATAGCCACTGAGTAAATATCAGACATGATTTTTAAAACTGCTTATAGATGTTCCAACCAAAATCAGATCTGATAGTTACGTGATTAACTATATAATGTAGCTAGAGTTTGTAGTAGAGTCATATTCTAGCCTTTTAAAACTTGTATCTAGAAACAGTTGAAAACAATGGTATCGTTCGATTCAAAAGAATATTACTATTGTCATCTGATATTTATGTCATTTTGTTGTATCTAAGTTGAATGGCAAAAAGAAGATTATTGTTGTTATTACTATTAGTTTGTATGGCTTCTAGATTAGTATAAAATGTTTTTTACAAACAAGATGCATTATTATATTATCTCCTTAAGCATAATAAGGGCTGTTTTATAATTTAATAAATGAGGATTTACTCATCCACTGTTACAATTAACATATATTTATGTTACTCTAAGTACATGCAAAACACTGTGAATTCTATAAAATAAATCAGAAATCCTTCACTGAGGAAGCTCACATTTTAGTAGAGGACAACGATAATAGAGGTTGGAGAGTCTCCACATACTGATACAATTGTGTGGGTGTTTAGAAAGAGGACCACTTATTTCTACTTGAAGAAGTCAAAATATTATTTCTGGAGGGTGGCATTTGGTCTGGGCCTCAAAAGATAGGAGCCATAGACACTATCTGAACAGTGAAAGGAGAGTGACAAATGGCACATCTAACTGTGCTTCCGTAATCCCTGGGGATCAAAAGTCACGATGGGCGCTCTGCCCTCCCCGGGTCCTTCCTGTGACGAGAAGTGAAAGAACGAAGCAGAAGGGCGGCCCTTGTTACCGTGAAGTCACTCTCGAAAAGGAAAGCTCCTAGTGCATCTTCAGAGGAGTCCGAAATGTCATCAGGTGTTTTTATTTGCTTTACCTTATAGAGGAAACTCTGGGGGCCATATCGTTAACAGATACATTAGGGTACAGGTCAAATTACAAAAGGAGCTCCAAGACACCGTGACTTAAGTAATAGAGGATGCATTTCTCTTTCATGTGACACTGTAGCTGGTTTAGGCTGGCAGAGTGCCTCTTCCCTGCTGGGTCGTTCAGGGAGCCAAGATCCCCCATCCTGGTGCTCTCGAAGCCCAGGAGGGTGTTATTTTTCATCCCTGTAGTCTGAGCAGAGTCACTGCTATGTTCATCTTCCAGCCAGTGGCAAGAGTGGAAAAGCTAAGGTCCAGGAGGAGATGACTGCGCACGTTCCATTAGCCTGAGTGTAAATACATGGCCACACTACCCCAAGAGAGTCTGGAACGTTATTTTCTGGCTAGATAGCCAGGTCTCCAAGAGAAAGGGAAAATCGATTTGCAGGAAGTGGACGGGAAGGGAGTAGTCTGCCACAAGAGATTTTTGGTGCTTTGTTTTGTTTCTATAATTTCTCAGGATTTGTAGAAAATTTACTATTTAATAGTTTTTATACCTTTATAGTTTAATATCTAAATCTTATAAGATTTAGAATATAGAAGACCACATACGGTAATTACATGGTGCATTTTTAAGGGGCTTCTAGTATAACTTGTACATGTGGCAAATTCAACTCCCAAAATTAAGTTGTAAGACTGAAGATATTCAGGCACCAATGTAAAAATGTGACTCATGCTCTGTTTATGTGTTTAACAAGATAAAATCTGTCATCCTCATAGTATTTATCTGACTGTTCCTCGACAGCAGTTTGCAGTATGCAAAATGGGCATTTCTGAAGAGAGTATAAAGATTGTAAAATATTGTCCTAGCTTATGAGTTGTAGACCACCCAGATAAAAGCACGAATTCTATATACATTATGATTATTCAAATTACTTTTGTACAAATGATCTATGTCAGAATCACAGCTTAAGAGTCTGCTGATTCTTTACTCAGATTATATCCATTTTGTGATAGCAGCAAAAAAGAACCCCATACGAGAGATGTTCAAAATATCAGGACAGAGAATACTTTTAAAGTTCTGTACTATTTTATGAAATAGATAAAGAATGCTATTTTAAGGATTCCCTGCTAAATTTTAGTTTTAATCATGATTCCTTTTAATGTGAGTAAACATTTTTAATAAATGAGTATGTTTTACAAAGTTCAATACAATAAGTATTTATTGAATGCCTATTCAAATGGAAGATATTGTGTGGTTTTTTTTTTTTTTTTTTTTTTTTTGCGGTACGTGGGCCTCTCACTGCTGTGGCCTCTCCCATTGCGGAGCACAGGCTCCGGATGCGCAGGCTCAGCGGCCATGGCTCACGGGCCCAGCCGCTCCGTGGCATGTGGGATCTTCCCAGACCGGGGCACGAACCCGCGTCCCCTGCATCGGCAGGCGGACTCTCAGCCACTGCGCCACCAGGGAAGCCCTGCGTGGTTTTAATTTAACATGTTTTAATTTAATGCTTTTGTTACATGGACTTGACTTTCTAAGGGTAGCTGATTAAAAGGAACTATCTGCTCAATTTTCTTTACTGGGCCTATGTATATAAAATAAAATAAAGTAAAACTACCACAGTCCACTGTACTGTACATCAACAAAGTAAAGAGGCAAATGAACATTATTATGAATAAACTTTACACAGAAAATGATTGTTCCAATGGTCTTACCTCCCTGGGCACCAGAGTGAGTTCTGTAACTTAAGGGGGCATGTAAGATTAATGGCATATGGCCAGACTGTATATTATTTATATATCAATCTCTAACTCAAATAAAAACCTCAAAGGCAGAAGGAATCTAAAATTACATGGGAAAGGAAGAAGAATGTGAATCCAAGAAAAAAATACTCTCTGCATATATTTTACTTGTCAGGCACAAAATTAGTTGTCAGGTTTCCCCAATGAGTCTTCCAATCTGCTTTAATTATAATCTGAGGATGGAAACCCAACAGCAGTGTCAACTGAGAATTGATTGGATGGGTGGTAGGGAGTGGGGACCGAAGAATAGATGAGGTGTTTGGTAAGAGAGAAGCCCAGCAACCGACCTTGGCAAGGGATGACTATAGAACTTAGAAGTGACCCCAGCAGGAAAAACACAGCCAAAGAGGATTCTGAAGCCATTTTGTGAAAAGACCGTGTCACCCTTCTTCTACATCTAGAAGCTCCTCTCTATTCACTTAATTCAGATTATTTTGATTTTATTTCCTGTGACAGTTTCTTAATTTGCAGAAGTGTGGGGTGCCTTCATTTTTTCCCTAAGATCCCAAACAAAAAAGATTTCAAAAAATAAAAGCATAATGATTCTTAAAGGGCTAAGCCACCATTATTTTGAAAATCCACTTACCGAGAATACCCTATTCATAAGTCAGGTAGACTGTACTTAGTTGTTATATCTACACAGTTATCAACTGTGTTTCTGGTAAAAAGAGGTTTCCGTTTGAGACTGGTGTAACATTTGTATTTGCACTGTTGATATGTTAGTTAGTTCCAGTTAATAGAAAATTGGATAGCAAACCAAGAAAAGAGGGGCAAAATAACAGCATGAGTCTCTGACTCAGTGAGACAGAAGCGTGTGTTTTGAGGTGAAGATGAGGTGGAGATAGAGTAAGGAGATAAGTGGAGTGATGAACTGGCTCAAAAGTAAAACAACACATGAAGCACCTTAAGAACCACCAAATTACATTTCCAACCGTTTGCAGACTATTGTATAGACGTCAGTTTATTTCCAGGAGATAATCTTTGTATACTAGAAGAATTAAAAAGTCAGCAAAGACCTATCATTGCTTTATCCATTATTTATTGAGGAGGAAATGAAGGAGGAGGATGGACACGGATTAGAACTGCCTGACTGTTCTGAGTGTTCTCTAAAGCGTTGTGGTTTTATATGGCCTGAAAACGCAGATGAAGATTGGGAGCTGCGTTTTCAACCTCGGACCTCTGGATTTAAAATCAGTATCTAAGCAGTTTCTTCCAGTTACTACCATGGAGTGAGAGTAGAACTTTATTTTTCTTTGACTGTTGAGGATAGATAAACAGATGAAGGTTGATAAATGTAAACAGATATCAAGGTATAATTAAGTCCAATCTTCTGAAGTCTATGTATGTTAAAATGCTACCTTAAAAAGAAGTTATTTTCCAAAACTTCTGTAATCAATTTAGGCTGTATCTTTGAAACAGAAAGTTTCCATATCTTTATCATCCCAGCTGTTGCTTATCTCTGTGGACTAGTATCATTTTTCTGTGATCATTTTATCGAGAAAAGGGTGACTGAATTCACTGAATCTCAGGAAAAGTGGCTAACTTGTGCATTCTTTTAGACTCTCCTGTTTTAGCTTTTGATAAAACCTGAGCACTTTGAGGTCTGTGGGTCAAGCATCAATACTGTTCCCAGACAGCCGTTTCCTCTTGTGGGCATCCCTTGGACTTTTGAGATGTTACCAGCTGCAGATTAGTGTGTAGAAGGCAGAAAAAGACTGAGTCTGAGTATCGTATGGGTGGGGAAACGGGAGGCTCCAGAATTGAGATCAATTGGAGATCTTACTGTTTCTGTCACTTAGAGTTCCTGGGATAGTTATGTTGTTGAGTATTTGCTTCCCATTCTTTGTTTCTCAGAACCTTTTGGATTGAACTTGAATAATTATTCAAGACTCCTTACCATGAAATTCTGGCATTATGCATTTAAAAATGCAAAACTATTAAATACTAATATGCTGTGACTCAGATCTTTGAAAGAAAAAGTTCTTTGTTTGTGGCTTGGAACCTGCCATTCTGTTTTACTATTGTAGAAGTTCCCAGCAGGCACATTCACCCCGATTTAATTATTAAGCCATAAACATATCTTTGAAAATTCTCCCTTATACTGAATGCCCAGAAATCATTTAGAATTGCTTTTTCAATCATCATATGTGGCGAATCAGACTTCAACACAGAGTATGTTTTTGGAAAGTGAAAAATCACTGGATTGATAATAGTATTAGGATGCATGGTACATAAAATAGACAAATGTAGAGACTAATGGATAAATGTACTGAGATATTAGGCAACCATTATTTTATATATATATATATATATATATATATATATATATATATATATATATATATATATATATATATATATATATATATATATATATATATAAATGGAAGCTTAATGAAGGCAGCGTCCTCATCTGTTTTGCTCATCATTTTGTCCCCAGAATACAGCATAGTGCTTGGCACTTATCTGGGCACTCAATAACAATGTACTGAATAAACACAAGTGCGAAAGAATCAAGCACGTCTCATTTATACCCCACATAACCACATACATACATGTCTTAGTACTGACAGTGGAAGAAGTTGAAGACTTTTACTTGGCATTAAACATATCCATGCAAATATACAGACATATGTATGCATTTGTATTCAATTACGGACTTGTTATGGTGATTTTGCCTGAAGGAGACCAATTTTCAAAGTGATTCATATTTTATGTGAAAGTATAACTGGTTAAATGTGATCCTAAGTCTCAAGAGTTTTTAGATGACTGAAAAAAAGTCCATTATTTTTCTCCTTTGCTTAGAGTTATTGAGAATATGAGAATAGGAGACATAAGTCTTGATTATTGGTAGAGAATAGACATGGACTATAGAATAACCAAAAACTCTCTTAAAAATATCCTGTGTATACTTTCTACAGGAATTTTAAGGAAATGGCCTGATAAAAGTGAAGCTCTCCAAATGTCATGACATTTACAAGATTATTTGGAAATACTGAATATTTGTTAAGTATTAAAACGTTCTCCACTCTCAATCTTCTTTGAAAGAAAATCAGTTGACTTAATAAAGATGCAATTAACACGTTTGGGTAACATATGCTAATATGCCCACATATAGAATCTACGTGAAAATACAAAAAGCAGAGTAAATGAGAAAACATTGTTTAAAAATAAATAAAGAAATATGGATTTCCCCCACTGTTTTCACCACAATACTTTACCTCTAAAGTGTTTGAATAGTTTCACTAACTGCCAATTTTTTTTATTATGAAAGATCTTTAATTCAAAAATTACATTAGAACATGTTCTCAATGAAGTACATTAATTTTTGCCCCTCCGCCCAATTATTGTTAAACTTGAAGAAGAGTTACAAGAAAAAAATTTGGTAACTGAGATGATCAGTACAAGTAGATAGTACTTGATATCACTTATATAACCTAATGCCCATAAAGCTTGAGGACTGTTCTCTCCCAAACAATTCAGATGTCAAGAAAGTAGCTACAAACTAATCACTTTTCCTCAGTCAGAATTGGGAAAAGTGTTTTCTTTTTCAAAAAAAAACCAAACAAACAACTGTGTACTACTTAACATACAGACACATAAATAAAACTGGGGAAATCTGAAAAAAAAAAGAAACTTACTACAATCCTGACATCAGTACTGGACTAAATCATCATTTATTATTGTCTTACAAATATGTTAAAGTGGAAAACCTCTAGGTTCAGGTACAATAAAATATTTCAGCATTAAACTGAATAATAAAATGCCAAAGGTAAAAGACCGATAACCCACCCAGCTTAGGGAAAAAAATCTATCTAAATAAGTAGACTTTGCAGAATATTCTGTCTTGTTCCCCAAACCTACACATTCTGAGACACTAGATTTGGTTTGTCTTTCTTTGGCATTACTAGATTGAATTAGTATCTGTAAAGTTTTCTGTATTAAATCTCATTAACAGAAACATGAAAATCTCTAATCATTTCACAATTGCTAATCTCAATTATAAAATAGATTCAAAGTTGGTGTTTTCATCATTTCAAGGCTACTGGAAGTCCCAGGTTATACTGCTAATGATACCTGTGTATTTGAACCCAATGTTCCATTTTAATGTCTCTCTTTTTTCTCACAATATATTTTAAAAAGGAATTTTTATTCCTTCTAATACAATTTCTCAAAAAGAGTAGAAGAGGTCAGACAGTAATCCTACTGTTTCACACTTAATCACTAGTAATAAGACAACACAAAACTGGGTCATTTTATCTACAACTTCATTATAGTTTGCCTTTGGATACAAGTCCCATGAGTATAGAAAATGTGGCAAATTAATATATGCTAGTTTGACTGATTGCACTGAAAGAATTAGCTAAATGTTCAACAGAATTTACTGGTCCATCTGGTAAAAACTGTTCTATGAGTAAGTACATTCTAAGTCTTTGTTTTCTGAGCCACATAGCTTCATGTGAGTATATACACTCAAATACCATGTAAGAAACAATAATACCAACCCCAACTATGCTATCCTTAAATAGTGAATAAATTAAAATTTAAATTGAAACAGATTGAGCCTCTGAGATGTCACTACAAGTGCTCACTTTTTTTTTTATCAGCCCCCAGTTCATCAAATTGATAAACATCAGTGACCCCTGCCAGATTGCCAGGAGCTAGGGGAGGCTTACCAGAACCTTAGGAGAAGAAACAAGGTCATAGACTTTCTTGCCCTACAGCTGTCATCATGGCTGCTAAAAGGGAGGAGAGTGGAAGCATGTAGCTCGTAACAGAGAATCACTTTCTGAGGAGATGAGAGTCTTGGGTTAAGGCACGGGTCTGGTAGCATCATAAACAGAATCTTTGAGAAATGATGCAATTTCCTATACAACAGGCAGGGCAGAAGATGAACCCAGGTCTCCCAGCAGTTGCCATTCTCCAAACACAGACCAAGGTTTCTCCCTTGGGATGCCATGGCAACACTGCAATCAATTTCAGAGCAAATCACAAAGGGTATAATATATCAGATACATTGTTCCAGCTGTAATTCCAGCTGGCCTTCTACTTTAGCTGACTCGAAAGGTCTCATTAAGTTGAGAAAATGTCGTATAAAAAAACAAGGACATTTTCATTCAGGAAAAGACTTACTTTTACCCCAAATCCTAAAGTTAGGTTCTTTTGCAGCTGCAAATTAAGCAGTAAGAAAATTCGTATATTTGACTAAAAGCCCCCAAATTTACTGCCTGCTCTGAAGCCTATTCCTTCTGTCATGTTCTTAATTGAGAAACATGGCCCATAGGAACTGACAGGGAATGTATAGCAGTGGCCCTGGTCACTGTCACTGGAAGCAGCCTTCAAATTCCCAGACTTCTTCAGGAAAAAAAAAAAAAAAAAAAGCTGGCAACCCATGGAAAGGCACATCATGACGTTTTCCTCCTTTCAGAACAACTGCACTAAATATCTGTTCATTTCACCATGTTCAGCCCTCAGTCTGTCATAAACATAATTTAACCATTGTTTGGAAAACAGAGATTCCTGTGGCAAACAAATTTCACACAATCATAAAACATAAAACTGTATGTATGAATATTACCATTTAGACATCCTTGAGTATAGGATGCCCAAGAGGTCATTGGACTTTGTAATATACCCTGGCTTAAATGCAAATAAAAAGATGCATTGAAGGACACAAAAAAGGTATTCAAAGGCAGGATGTTTGTATTACATAAACTTATCAGGCACACAAGATTGGTGCAACCAGCACAATTACCAAATTGTATCTGGGGAGTACTACTGAATACATTGTGCAGTAAACATTATACAGTACCAGACATGAGGCAAAATAGCCGGGCAAACATGTGAGGGGAAAGATTGGAGAAAGGACTATAAAATATCTCTATGAATATTAACATAAATGATGGGTTACAATCTTCCAACTTTATTCTTCTGACAAAGTGTCTATATAGTAATGTTTTCATCATACACTATCATTTAGAAACATACTGCACAAACCATATACCTGTAAAATCTGTAGTTTCTTTTGTCAGCTTTGTGGCTGTTATTCAGTACATGTCAAGTATGCTACTTAGGGGGTAAATTTATAGCCTATACAGTAACTGGATTTCCTAGACACCTTCCCTTAGAAAAACAAAATGAAATGTCATAGCAATGAGGAACACTGGAAAGCAAGTTCTATGTTGAGCCAGTGAGCAGAGCTCGTCTTGCTCCCCGAAGCGTCTGTCCATGGTGCTAGTCTGGCCTGTTGGAAGCACCCTTGTAATCCCCACGTTATTTGTTTTGTGCTCATTGTGCCTGGGTTTATATGTCCCCCTTGTCTGTAACTTTTCCGAAAAGAGAAATTTTGCATTGCTACTGTTTACAGTGCTGATTTTTCTGAAAGTTTAGGTGTGGCCCTTTATTCATTATTTCTACAACTTATTGCATTGTTTCTATTGTTCAGTATTTTTTCTTCCTTTTGTTTTCACTATTTGCTTTTTCCTTGACATTGGCAGACTTGTTTGTGTTTGTTCTCCTAAGCATGCATCCCGACCCCCCCTTAATTATGGAGGGGGAGGGGTTAATAGCTATTAGTAGATATATTTCCCTTCTAGAATCTGAACTGGCTTTTAAAATTTGTTTCCCTCCCTTAATTTATAAATATTTTAATCAATAATGTATCTATTATTTCCCAAGTGAGCCCTAAGGAGTGTGTTTGATGGCCTCACACAAGCCATTCCAGTAGAACAGCCTCTCAAGCAGCTGACACCGATGAGCCTAGCTAAGTTTTTACCTCTCCTGAGTCCCTGTGTTTTTAGGTTAGCCAGCAACAGCACACTCACTCCATCACTGAGCCAGGGAAACTGATGTGTTCTGCAAGTTCCCTCACTCCCTTTTGCTGAACTTGCATTGTGTTGCCCATTGCATATTCAGTCAGAAGCTAGCCTGGAACAAAAAGTCAGCCATCAGAGAAAAATACTGTCTGTCCTCAACGTTGTAATTGCACTTGATCAGCATCAGCTCTGCGTCAATAATTAGACAAGGGTCCAATAATTATGTTGGCAATGAAACAACATAGTCAGAACTTCAGTTATTTACATGAGGTGATGGTCCAAGGACTGAAGCCAGTGTTGGAGATTGATGCTCCCCACTTACTTATAACATCACAGATGATTGAAAGCAGGTGCCCTTTGTGTGGTTTGCAATATTCTCTTCCAGTTGTGGCCTCACAGACTGACTAAAGAACTATACTTGCTTTCATAGATGACATACTTGCTTTTAAAAATCTAATTAAAACTTTCTTTTTGGTCCTTAGGTAGAAAGATGGCTCTGCTGAGATAAGCTCTTAATTAATGCACTGAGAGCTTACGAGTCCCACCTCTCAACAGGAATGATTGACGTCCAAGGATACATAAATTACATTAATTGAGCCCTGCCGCTACCCAGGCTTCCTACAGCCAACTCATCAGAGAAGCTAGGTGAGTAGACCAGCATAAAAAGTTATTGAAATATGTTCTTTGCTTTCCCAAAGAGTGAAAGAGAAACTTTCCAGACTGTTGCACATTTATTATCACAGAAGTCAGGTCTTTTCTTCAGTTTTAAGATGTAGGTTTTGTGTTATAGTTGTTGGGTTTTTTTTTTATTAAAAAAGTAGCATTTTAACATAGCCATTGAAATTTAAATAACCACCTTCTCTTCGCAATGTTCAAGCCGCAAAACTTACAGGCCAATTATAGTATGCAAAAATCACTTGGCATCATTTGTTGGTATTAAATTGTGTTGCATAGCAACCAGCACATATGCTATGGAGGGATTGTTTGAAATCAAATCCAATCGTAGTCCTTGAGTTTAGTTTTCGGAAATGTACCTAACTGTAAACACACCTAAAGACCATACTGAAATATTTCGTTTATGTTTATTTCATTCTGAAAGAAATTTAGAGGTATTCTGAGGCTCTCACTTTCACAAAATCTAAAAACCATTTGCTATAATCTAGGTGGTTTAATGGTCTAAAATAAAATTCAAGCACAGGGCTATTTGCTAAAATTGAAGACGATTACACCATATTAGATGTCTTCATTTATATCTGAAAGTTTTATTCGCATATTTTTAACAGTTTTAAAAATTATGGAAAAACACAGTGTTTCAACTTTTGTCAAGGAAATATGAATAATATGGGATATTAAATTATTTACTTAAAATATATCATTAAAATATATGTATTATTCGGACAAAAGACAAGTAGAGCTTGAGTTTTACTATGTAAAATTTTAAAAGGTGAGAGTAAAGGGATGAAGACCACAAAGAAAACTAGATTGAGAAATTATTAAGCATAATGGTTATACATCAAAATGAATAGAAGTGGAAAAGCAAATAGAACAAAAGGAAAAAAATACCAAACAATAGAAGCACTGCAGTAAGTTTTAGAAGTAATAAGTAAAATACAGAACCCAAACATTCCAAAAAATCAGTACTGGCCAAAATAGAGAAGAAAGTGATAGAAGGAAACAGGGTTAGATTCAGAAGTATTTAGGGAACTACCATGTCCTAGCAGCAAAAATCAAAAAGAATTCTTTTAAGACTTTGGATTCCTGAAAATTCAGGAGAACGTGTTGCTCTCACACTTTTTCTCTTTCCACTGCAGTGCACTTTGCTGTGCCTACTGTTTCAAATTGTGAAAAATGTGACGCTCCACTTAAAAAGAAAATCATAAGATGGCTACATTTCTATCAAAATGGCTTTATTATTACCTGTGAGAAAACCTGAAGTGGAGAAAAATTGAGGGAGATCAGAAAATCTTGAGCTGATAATCTCGTAAAAAATATAAAATGCTTTTAACATCAAGACTATCTCGCTAGGACTGAAATGGAATAAAAATGGAACAGCTTCTTTACTTAGATCCTTTTATTATTGGGTGGCTAGCAGGACCCAAATACAATGTATCAAGGCCATGGAAATATAAGTAATAGAGCATTATCTATTAAAAAAATTATTTAGGTGGAAGGAGCAGGAAACATGGCCCTCAAAAATCCTAAGTGTTTATTTTGATTTTCTGTTATTATGTGTTCAGACCACATTCCTTCACCACCTATTATGTACTGAGCAAGGTTTGGTAGTTGAAGTGGCTTTGTCTGAAACTATGCATGGAATGACCTAAATCTCTTCATATCTCTTGAGAGTTTATATCTTTAATAATGATGAAAAGGCAGTATCACTGTGTGCTTCATTAGTCTCATACCCATAGAAATATTTATTAGTAGAAGGAGTAACCATAGGTTCATAAACTGGCAGAAAATTCTACTTGAAATCACATATTTTTAATGCAGTTAACAAAAACTCAACATTCTTTCATTGTACGATGTGGGACATACCTTTGGATTCAGATTGCTCAAAGGTACCTGAATTAGTATCAGCTTTTGTCTTCATACACGTTGGGTAATCAAAGTGCTGGTGCCTGACAGAAAGTCATAAGTTATTATGAGATGGAGCACAGTCAGCACTGAGATGTCTGGGGCCACGCTGCCTGGAATGGAACCATTAACATAATAGCCTATCACTCAAGCTAATCAAATCAGTTCTTACTCTGTTCTGTTTCTGAACATGGACCATCAGTTCCAAGTTTCCAATTCCTACATCTCATCACAAGCATACTGTTACTAGCCAGTACATGAATGAACATAGCAAAAGACATGCTGGTCACCCTCTACCATTGCAATGTCCAAAAATCCTCGGTAAATGTTTCTCTGGTCTTTGAAACAGATCACTTATCATATACTTACTGCTTCAGTCACTTGCTTCAATCACCTGAAAGGTTTCTTATACTATTTCTTCATCTGGAATTTATATAACTCTTTAGATGTGGGACTATTCAGTTAGCTGGGCAATTCATTATTCTACTGTTTGATCTCTGGGTTAATTTCTTGCTTGTAACTTTAATAACAATTTTAAAGATCTTGAGAATTTATTAATAAAATTGGTTACCTTTTTTTAAAAAAGACAGGAGCATGTTGAAAAAACCAACAAATATCCTATAACATCCTGTAATATCCATGCTAATATCATTTTTTGTAATTTTAAATAACAAAAACTAATGATGTACATGATTAGGGGAAAAAAAGTACATTTAAAAAATTATTTCCCCTCAAATAATTACTAGTTATAATTTTTCTTCCACAGAAATTCATATCCCTTTAAATATCTACCTATCGTTTATGCATTCACTCAACAAATAGTTATTCAGCGTTTCTTACATATCAAGCACTATTTTTGGTGCTAGGGTGTAACAGTAGCAAAACACATTTTTAAAAATTCTGGCCTTCATGGGGCTTACATTCTTGTGGGGAGAAACAGAATAAATAAGATTTTGTGTGTGTGTGTGTGTGTGTGTGATAGAGAGAGAGAGAGAAGTAAATAGTATGGAAAAAGTAAAACAAGGAAGGATGACTTGAAGGTCTTATTGAGAAAGTGATGTTTAAGCAAAGACTTGAAGGAGGAGAGAAGGAACCCAGTGGATAGTTGGGAAAGAGCTCCAGGCAGGAGAAATAGCATGTGCAAAGGCTTTGAGGGAAGCTCTCCCGGGTGGAGGAAAGTAGTGCAAAGGAACTAAGAGAGCTGGGACGGGCAGGAGAGCGGAAGAGGATCGGAGAGTCACAGAGCTGGAGATACTAACAGGTTTTAGCTTCTAATCCATGTAACATGGGAAGCTTTTAAAAGATTTTGTATTTTCGGGATGTGGAATATTGGATGGTTTTGAACAGAGAGATAAGGTGATCCTGACGTATGTTTTAAAAGGACATCCCCAGTTGCTATGTTGATACTAGACTAAGTAGGAGAAAGGGCAGAAACAGGGACAGTAGTTGGAAGACTGTTGTAATCATCCAGGCAAGAGATGATGGTGGCTGGAGCCAGGAAGGTAGAGGAAGCAGTGGCAATATGTGGTTTTCCATTCCAAGTATATTCTGAAGCTGGTACTGACAGAATTTGTGATGGATTGGGTCTGAGATGTGAGGTCAACTACAGCCACAGTCTGTAGTTTAAGTCTTGGTTGGAGATAGGAATTCTCAGCATATAGATGGTATTTAAAGCCACGTAACAGGGTGAAATCACTAGAGGAGCCATTGTGGGTAGAGAAGAAAAGAGGACCCAGGGCTTAGACACAAGCACCCCAATGTCAAGAAGTCAGGATTCTGAGGCTTACCCAATGAAGAGGGGGGAGACCGGAAAAGGGTGGTTTCCTGGAAACCATGTGGAAGCCATTTGTAAATGTTGTCCTTATATCGAGGAACCTGAAGATTGGATTGGATTCACAGTGTTAGGTCAGTTGTGGTGTGGTGGGAGAGAAAATCTAACTGACATTGGCTCAAGAGAACGAGAAGAGAAAAATTAGAAGTAATCTGTACAGATCACTGTTTGAAGGAATCTTGCTATAAATAGAGACAAAAAAATTAGATGGTTTCTATAGTTAGAAGTGGGGAGAAAGTTTTGTTTCCTTTGAGATAATAACAATAACAGTATGTTTTATATTTGGTAAGGGCGATTCAGTCAATGGGGGTGGGGAATTGCTGATGCAAGAAAGATCTGCTGGAGTTCTTTGTATGTAAGTGAGAGAGCATCAGGCTTCAGGCAAGTGTGGAGGGAGATCCAGCGAAGAGAAGTTGGCATCAACAAGTGCAAACACAGAAAGGTGGGCAGATGAGGAGAGACCTTATGGAAGGTCTCTTCTAGCTTCTCTGCTTTGTTTTAATGCATTAGAAAAAAGGGCATCAGCTGACACTGAGGATGGTGGAGGTTTGAAGGTGGAGGAGAGCGTATGAAATCATGATGGAAGGGAGCCTGAGTAGACTGAGAAAATAACCTGAGAAACCAGAAGCACGAAGGTGCCATGGAGGTTAGTGGTCAGGAATTTAGGATAAGACCAGTGTGTAAGGTTGCGTGGTTTTCATTCACCATACTCAGTTGTGCAAGTGCAGGTACAGAGCAGGCAGAGTCGGTGGCACAGTGGTTGGAGTTTTGCCAAGGGAATATCAAGCAGCTCAAGCTGGGTGAATGAGTTGACGGCGTACGCAAGGGGCTGATTACAGCATAAGGTTGTGGAATTCAAACTGGGTACGAAATAGGGCCTGAGAGGCAGAGGAATGGCGTTAGGATCAAAAGATTGTAAGCACCGTTGCAGAAGGAGTTCCAGGCCTTTAGGGAATGAGCTGGAATGAGGGGGGGTCGGTGCTAAAGAATGGAGTGTTTAGAATTAAGGTAATGGGGAGATTTCAGTCATTTATGATGAAAAACAGTCAATATTGTGACCATGTAAAAGAGGTTAAAAAGAGTACAAGAACTTTGGAGCTCAGGACTAGAGGCTAGGTTTGCTGTTGCAAGGATCAATGTGGATATCCAAATCACCTGGAATTTGACAGGAGTGATGTTAGAAAGAGTGAGAATGAACTCGGGTAAAAAATTTCCAAGGAATGCCGCAGAGGGCCTGGGGGAGATGGGTAAGGAGTAGCTTTAAAGTGTGATATAACCTAGTGATGTGCTATTCCAAGATGGGGCATTTGAGGAGGGGGAGTGGACAGCGGTCTGTAAGCAATAATAAGGAAAGATAGGAGTGTTGTACTCTTTGACTATTCATTCCCTATGTACAGCTATTTATCTACTTACCTTGTTCTACTTATTTATACCTATGCCTCTACTTATTTAGATACCACTAGGTAAGAGCAGGGGTGGGTCTGGGTGGCCTCCCATCCTCAAAGCCGAGGGAGGGAACGGTCCAGAGAACTACTCACAGGCTCGGGGGTCTCTGATGTGCTCATCACTGTCTGGACAGTTCCGGGCACTAAGCTCACTGCCCAGCTCCTGTGCTACCAGGGTAGAGAAAAGCACATAGAGAAGGGATGGCATGGTGGGGGACGGCCAGGTGGAGCTGAGGTCACGCCATCCCTACTCAAAGCCCCAGAGGTTTACAAGATGGAGGCCACATGAGCCTTTCCCTACACACTGACCTGTTTGCCCCCCTCTTCACCATGCTATCGATCTCCTTTGACCTAGGAGATAGATAGGATGATTGGCTAATATTTTTTTACTTATACAAAAGTAAAGTACTGATTGGCTAATATTTTTTTACTTATACAAAAGAAGTATCTATACCATTGTCGTGCACGATGCTTTTTCCCCTTAATTTTGATATATATTGGCTCACAGATATCTGCCTCATTCTTTTCAACAGCTGCTCCCTCCCGAACGTGCCAAAATTCATTAGTCAGAACGTTTCTCCATTGATATACTCTTTAGTTATTTCCCATTTTTCACTATTAGCAACAATGTTGTAACATATCTCTGTATATACTTATATTTGAGAAATCTTCACTGCTATATTCACAAAGTAAATTAGAATTAGTGGGTCAAAGGGCATGAGAATTTATTTAAAATTTGCATATATTATATAGGGTTGGCCAAAAAGTTCGTTCAAGTTTTTCTGTAACATCTTACGGGAGATATGTGTGTGTGTGTGTGTGTGTGTGTGTATATATATATATATATATATATATATCTTAATTGCCTTCTAGTAAGATTAGACAAATTTTAGTTCTGTCAACAGTGAATGAGAGAGCTACTTTCCTTACCATCCTCATCCTCACCAACATTAGTTATCATATTTCTTTGTATTTGCCTTTGGACTAAAAACGATTCTATTTTCATGTGTTTCTTGGATATTAGAAATTTTCTCTTCCTATATATGGTCTTTCCTAGTTTTTATGTCCTTTATAAAATTAAACTTAATTTTGAGACCACTGTAGATTCACATGCAGTTATAAAAATAATACTGAGAGATCCCCTATATCTTTTGCACAGTTTCCCCCAAAGGTAACATCTTTCAAGATTTGCAGTGCAATATCACAACTAGGATATTGACATTGATATAATATTGCACACATGAAACTTAGATAATGTTATAAACTAATGCTACTTCAATTTTAAAAAAGAATATAGCTTTCCTAATTTTTGACTGTTTTTCTATTGTGATAATCATCTTTCTTGTGTTTGGAATATTTTTTTAATTAGGAACATTATTTTTTCAAACATATTAAATATGTCTTCTCTGAGATTTTCATTTGCATTTTGATTTTAGTTATACTATTCTTGGCTGTTTTTTTTCAATCTCTTCTTTATGTCTTCTGGATTTTGCATCCTGTGTAAAAAAATCTTGTCAGCTTATAAATGAATTTACCTTCTAGAATTTATATGGTTCCATTTTTCATATTTAAATTTTGATCCATTTGAGATTTATTTGCTGTAAAGAATTAGATAGGGGTCCAGATTTATTTATTTTTTCTTCAAAGAGTTAACCAAATGTTTCTATCCCTTTTATTTAAAATATTACTTATGTCATAATCCAAAATTCTATATGCATTTGTGTTTATTTCCAGATTTGCATTGATCTTTCTTATCATATCTTCTCCAGTACCAAACTCTTTTAATTATTGTACCATTTGGGATATATTTTGTTATATGATGTAGGACATCACCAGGTGATGCTCACTGCTCCTCCTCAAGGATTCTTCTAGCAATTTTTGAATACTTATCCTTTAACCTAAAAATTTTAGTATCACTTTATCAAGGTAAAAAAAATCCTGTTTACTTTTAAATTTTTATTGAATTACTGTCAGATTCATAGATTTGAGGAAAATCCATACCTTTGCACTATACAATATTCTTATTCACATGATTACTAGCCTTTGTCATTTTCTTATTCTCTTCTGAGTTCTTCAGTAGAGTTTTAAGGTTTTCTTGTATAGACCGTACGCATTTATATATTTTACAAGTACAAGCACATATGCATCACCCCTATTGTTTGCTTGATCAATAATAGAAGAACAGGGAATTCCCTGGCGGTCCAGTGGTTAGGGCTCTGTGCTTCCACTGCAGGGGGTACGGGTTCGATCACTGGTCAGAGAACTAAGATCCCGCATGCCATGCAGCATGGACAAAAAAAAAGAACAGAGAAAAGCAACTATTACACTCAGAGGCCATCAAACTCATTCATTAATTTGCTTGATAGATATCGGGCTGTTATTTCAATATTTAAATTACTAATTTGTAACATCTAATACTTTGCCCATGTTTTTGTTAGTGGCAGTTTGTACAAGAGCCAGAAGGTAAGTAAAGAAACAGGTTTTTCATGTTTTCAGAGGTAGGTGTACCTGAAGTAAGCATCCTCATTTCATGAAAAGAGTAAGTTGTAAAAATAAAATATGCTATGTTGGATAATCATCTATAATGTTAACAGTCCAATTGCTTGTCATGTAGAGGAAGGTTGTGCTTTAATTAAGCAATAAGACATGACAGGGTGTGAATTATGGAGTAATAATTCTTGTCTACTGTATTGTTAGACAAGAGGCCAAGGGCCAGATGTCATTGCATACACCGCCCATAACTTATTACACTGTAATTTAAATCTAGAACATTATAGAATAATTCTAAAATATTTTTCAAATAACTTTGCAAAACGAGAAATGTAGGTTGAATATATTTATTAAATTCTATGTTAGAGGATCTCTACTCTAAAGCTGTAAGATCAAGAGGCTAAAGAAAAGCATTTATTTGGGGGGAAAAATATAGCAGGAAAATATAGCAAAGTTGGAATCATAGTGGATAACTCTCTAAACAGTATTAATATAGAGGAGATTCTTAGGAAGATGATACATTGACTTTTCCCCCCTATGATTAGGGGGAAATGGTTAGAGCTAAGTTTTGAGAAATTTTAAGAGGGGTCCTTTTTTTTTTTTTAACATCTTTATTGGAGTATAATTGCTTTACAGTGGTGTGTTACTTTCTGCTTTATAACAAAGTGAATCAGTTGTACATATACATATGTTCCCATATCTCTTCCCTAAGAGGGGTCCTTTTAGGCTTTATTTTTTCTTCACAAAGCAATGCTAACTAACAAATAACTCTACCACAAACCTTCCAGAAAAACGTGCATCTCCCTGAAAGAACTTGGCAAAGGGTGGAACAATTTTACAGAATTTTGGGTCCTTTTAAAATCAGTGTGATTTGTAATCCTAACACTTTCCTCCATAACATATCATTTTGAAAGTCCTCTTTTGTAAAGACATTAAAACAGATCTCTTATCACAAGAAAACACATTGTTTGAAATACTGCTTTTTTTAAAAGAGGAAAACTCATTTTTGCCCATTCAAAAGAGAAATGTTTGAGGGAGAGTATGTGATTATAACAAGGAGAAAGTCTACTTGCTTTTCATCTGCAGGGCACTCTGTCTAGCAGTGTTTCAAAAGACGATTTCTTTTTAAAGTTATTATAGTTTTGTGCGTTCAATGCCAATATTGTATTGTATTTTAAGATGGCTGTGGTGTTGACAAGTTCGACTTCTTTTGTGAATATCGCAAGATAAAAGTCATATATTTCAACTTCAGACCATTAATTTTGTCTCAGGTTCTCCTTAAAATTAATGTATTTTATCACCAAATTTGACCTCTTTCTAGAAGTGTGATAACCAGAGAGAACTTAATACATAGATCAAGTATAAAATATTTTTAAAGGGCCTCTAGAAACACCCACCTGCCCAAAATACATCTCTTAATGTCTTATCATAAGACCATTAATTATTTATACCTCTAGATTAGTGTTTTGGTCTTGAATAGTCCCTTATTAAAATAAAATCTCTCCCAAGTCAATGACACAGAAACCAGTTATCAGGTATTAATCCATTAGTCTGTCTGTTTGCCAAAGTAGTAGATTTAGGTCATGGATTTGCTTTCATCCGTAACAGAAAACAGAGAGGAAATGAGACACAAAAAAGAAATGTTTTAATGGATATGAGAAGAGAACGTTTCCAGCCCTGAAACTTGAGCTAGATGTTACTGTGACAGGTCCTTAGCTCGTGGAAGGTGGCTTGAAGACACACAGGTTTCATGGTCAGGGGGTAGAAGAACCCAAAGAAAAGGGAGGATGATGAGTTCTTTATGCAAGAAGGGACCATGTCTTAAATGGTACCTAATATGTGTCTTAAATGATGAAAAAGGTAGGGAAAGCCAAAGAAAATTTATCTTTAGTACTTAATGGTTTTACCCGTTCTACCACTTATATTAGGTCCATCGGTCTATCACAACAATTAAATAAAACCATTTTTAGCAGTTATTTTTCTTGTTTCTGTTCAGTTGAATTAGGCAGGATTGACTTTTCTACCCAGTGGCTCCAATGGATCCTTTTCTGGAGTTATAGCTCAATAGGATTCTACTCCAAAATTCTTAGTATGGAAGACTACAGCTGTCTCTAACTTTTCTCCAAGGTTTATTGTGTCAGTGTTGGACAACCCACATGATGGGTAATTTTTAGAAAGTGTAACAGAAACTCGTAGAATTATTCTTAGAGGACCATGATATGACATTGTACTATTAGCTTGGAACAAGAGTCCAGATGTGATGAGGCTAAATGAAAAACACCTATGCATTTTTAGAAAAGGATTATCAGTTACTTTGTTTTAACTTTTATACTAGGACGTCCTTGATTTAAGCTCTGTCTACTTCTACAGGGACATAATTACTTTAAGGTATTTTAGAATGTAATAAGTTGTGAAAATAATCATTTCACTGGTTGTTTGTTGTTTGGGTCTACAAGCTTGTTCAAATAGACACCACGCATAAGTGTTAACTGATCATATCACTCAGTAGGGAGATTAAAAATTGCTTTTTAGGGGCTTCCCTGGTGGCGCAGTGGTTGGGAGTCCGCCTGACGATGCTAGGGGACACGGGTTCGTGCCCCGGTCCGGGAGGGTCCCACGTGCCGCAGAGCAGCTGGGCCCGTGAGCCATGGCCGCTGAGCCTGCGCGTCTGGAGCCTGTGCTCCACAACGGGAGAAACCACAACAGTGAGAGGCCCACGTACCGCAAAAAAAAAAAAAAAAAAAAAAAAAAAAAAATTGCTTTTTATAGGTTTATGTTTATTAGGAAAAATTATTAGCACTAGTTTTGTGAGAAGATTGATGCCAGGGATTCAACATCATTCTATCCATATTTAGAATTACACGGCAGGATTAGTGCTAATTTCCAGATCAAGAAATGCGGGTTTATAGAGATCCTCAGTAAGGAAGAGGTGGGTCCAGTCTTCTAACTCAAGACCATGATTTGAAAGCAAAATTATTTTCAGTGAATCATATTGTCTCCTGCAGAACTTGAGTCAGAATACTTTTTTAAATATGGAATTTAATCATCACAAAATTCTTCTTAAAAAAACCCTGCCATTTCCCAGGCTGTGATCCAGGACTCTTAAATTTCTTCCACTGCCCATTCTAAGAACTTCCTCCTCATATGTTATGAACTTCCTTTCTGCTCCAGAACCCATTACACATTTTCAAAAGTGCAACAGCAGGAGTAAAAGCTCTGGAGTAACAACCATGAGCACCAGGCTTATCACACCAAAGATCAACAGCCAATTCTGCAGAAAGACCCCAGTATCATAGCCGTGGATCAGGAACCTGCTTTCTCCTTCACCCAAGTTTAGTTTCCTTCCATTAGATTAAACTGTCTGTGTGTTGGAGTGGGGTTGAGGGCTTTGATGGAGTACTTCTGTCATGATCTTTTGGGGGAAAAAATGCTGACCTGTAAATAAAGCACAGGTAGAAAAGAAGACCCAGAGCTAGTATCATAACATTTTTGCACGTGCATGAGCCTGTCTCTTTAGGTGTATCTATGTGTTTTTTTGAATCCATCAACTTGACTCCTATCTCATTCCTAACACCCTTTGCCTGCTTTTTGTTTCACTTTTCTTCACCAAAGTTGCTATTTTTATGGTCTTTGACTTAAAAGCAGCAGCCTGGACTCACATTCCTCATTTTTCTCCTATTTAGGCAGTTGGTTTTGATATTCCCAACCTCGGGCTGTACCCAAGTATGATTCACTCCACTGTAGCAGCTCAGCAGACATGAGTCCTCATTTCTGACAAGGTCATTCATCATAGAAGCTGTTGAATTCCTTGTTACTACATTTGGATTAAAAGTGGAATGTAGGTACCAATCAAGACCAAAATAGAGAAAATAATACTTATTATCTCAAACTACAGTGGTGTCGTTTTATTATTAGGCGTGAAAATGATGAACACCACACCCCAGTTTTATTTTCGCAAACCCCTGCTCCATAGACAGCCCAGAACAGAGAGTAAAATTAAGAAAAAAATAGAGACAACAGTTGCTAGAAATTTCTCTTTTTGCTTCCAAAATATATTTTAAAAATTATGTCTTTTAAAAAATCATAGCAAGTAATATATAACCAAGAAAAAAAGAGTACTGAAAAAAGAAAAGAAACGAAAAATAGCTCAGTGGCAAGGTAACAACTGACAAGACTTATTCCATCTGCTGGAAAGAGTTTAAAACCTTTACCTGCTGCCACTCACACGATAGAGATCGAGAGTTCAGAGCTGAAAACTAACATCTGACGTGGAAGTGTGTGGTCACGGTTCATCTGTAAGTGCATTTCCCTGCTTATTAAATGTTATACATTTGTTTGAAGGAAATAAGAATGCCCAGGTTTTGAAGTGTAAGAAAGCAAGACACAAAAGACAAGAAAGCACTGAAATGCTTGTGTACAACTAGCATTAGGACACCTGAAGGTAATCACACGTGCAGCTGGTCCTCCACGAGCTCTAGGTCAGGGGTTCTTCACACAGGAATACTTTGAAGGTGAGGAGAGGGGTTGGAACCGTCTATAATCAGGCACACTATCAAAGCATAAAAGAGAAAAATATCTCCCCCAAGCAGGCGAGAGCAGAGGCAACCTCTGCCATTGAATCCTTCTCTCTTGGATTCCCCTCCCAGCTCTCCGTAATTCAAAACAGGCAGGCAGCAGGCTGTACAGATGGAGACGCAACAGCCACAGTCCACATGGAGCGTTATAGATCTGGCTAGTTGTCTAGTTAACAGTCAGCTATTTTTGGATAATACCCACAGTTGTTTTACAAAAATGAGAAAAAAGATGGATTTATCCTGAGTTCAGTATATAAAAATATGTGTGCTGGTTGGTGCTTGGGCTGAAGCCATTTTTCTTACCTGCAAGACCGCCTGTCGATGACTCAGACCAACTTCCCGTGCAATCGACAGCAAAGAGCCACCGTTGAGATGATACTGTGGGTCCTATGAGTGGCATTTTCCACAATTTCAGGTCCCAGAAAGAACTGCTTTAGGTGCTAGTTATTATTTTCATGGAATTTTGTTTTTGACCTTGAACAAGCAGATGGCAGAGAGGTTTAGAGATGCCCTTGCATGTCACACCATCACGAGGGACCAAGGAGGTGCTGTGTTATGTACATGCTCATCAAATGTTGGACTGGGGCTCCTCGGCCAGCAGGCAACACCAGGGAATGCTCTTCAGTTAACGGAATTTGGGGGTTTAATGAGGCTTGATTCATTTATGCAGTGAAACGATGTGGGGAAAGGAAGCAACCATATAAAATTGACAAGCATATTCCTTGTAAAACATTTTTTATAGACGTAGTTATGTTGGCAGATGTTGAAGCTATCTTTGAAGCTATAAGTCAGTTTACTAATCACTATTCTTCAAGATAGTCACCAGACCAACCATCACAAGAGCATATTAGACACAAGCAAAGTTGAAGTTATCTGTTCTAGTTTTAACAGAATACAAGGGATGACAACATTATGTTATTATTTATTGAATGCCTACCACTTGCCTTTACTGTGTTCTATATTCTCAGGGATTTGCATATGTGTGTGTATATAGATATGCACACACACACGTATAAAATCATACAATCTTGCTCTCCAATTGCTATAATATCAGTACAATAGAGAGAAGACCCATGCAAAGTAACCCAGTTTTGTAAGAAAAGTACAAATACCAAGCTTTAGAAAGTTCAGTAGAGAGAGAATATACTCGAGTGGAGAAATGAGAAAACGTTTCATGGATAAGGAAGGTTGTGAAATCTACCATCAAAAGATGAATAACATTTCAAGTGGTAAAGAAGGGAAGGGCATTGCGAAAGGAAGTGGCATTAACAAAGGAATAGCCATGGGAATTTATCAAAAGTCTAATAATTACTAAGCCAGTCTCCCGAGTGGGTAGAACATGAGGCTTGCGATTGGGAGACGGCTGGAGTAAAGGTGGAAATGTAGGCAGAACCAGATTCTGGAGGACCATGGGTGGCAGGAGAACATGATCACTGCCATGATTTTCACTTCAAAACCAGACAGCTGTAAGGAGTTGCTAATTGTCCCATAGCAGCCCGTGGCTGACATTTCTAGCCCATTATTAGCCAAGAGCTTTCATTAATCTTACCTGCAGCCCCCAGAAAACTGAGATGTTAATGTAGATGAGCCCAGGGGTTGCCCTACCCTTGATTTTTTGTTACGTTTCCAAAGGCATCGTCAAGGTTGTGTGTTTTGTTAGATTTTAGAAAGTCAGCTCTCAGGGGCAAACCTGGGTGTCTTCTGGTGGCCAGTGAGTGCGTCCCAGTTTCTCCCGCCTCAGATTTCAGGTGCAGCTCAGTGGCAGTTGTGTGGACAATTCTATTGTTCATGTGCCAGTAAATTAGGGCAATGATGTCCTTGGCCTTTCCCACATCTCAGACACCAGGTTTTGTTCATGGCTTTTAATTCTGGTGCTAATTAAAAGGAGGAAAACCAGATCCTACTAATCTAATACCTAGGTCTTCACAGTTCAGTTATCTATATTCAGCTCATTAGTTTTATTGTGACCTTTTTAAAGGTTTTGAAAGTATTAGTTTCATGAAGATTCTTTCCTTCTTTATAGCCTTCCTTATTTTTACTCAATAAAATATAAATAAAGAAATGATTTTTGGGCTTCCCTGGTGCCGCAGTGGTTGAGAGTCCGCCTGCCGATGCAGGGGACACGGGTTCGTGCCCCGGTCCGGGAAGGTCCCACATGCTGCGGAGTGGCTGGGCCCGTGAGCCATGGCTGCTGGGCTTGCGCGTCCAGAGCCTGTGCTCTGCAACGGGAGAGGCCACAGCGATGAGAGGCCCATGTACCGCAGAAAAAAAAAAAAAGAAGAAAAGAAATGATTTTCCCAGTATAACATGATTCTAGGAAATGAACTCCGATTGTTCTAGTCATCCATAAATCATCTCATTGAATACTAAGAAGTTTTTCAGCCAATTAAAAAAATTTGAATGCACACACTATGCTGGATGGCTTGAATCTAAACATAAAACGTTGAAGTGGCCGTGCAGAAATCAGACCAAATATTTATATTCATTATCAGTGTCTTTGGCCAAGATCCAGCAACTTTTAACCCTAACGTGTATTCCAAAAGGGATACTGCTACTCGGCACGTGTGGCCAAGTGACATCAATGCGTAAAACTCTGTCGCTTTATCCTTCGCGGTGCTGCTGCCCTGCCCCACCCGTCCTCTGAGGACTGTCGTGAGCATAGACTACAGTATCTGATAGCACGTGGTCCGTTCAGGTTTGATGGGTCTTGATGAGTTTGATACTAGGAGTGTTGACAAGACTGGCTGGATTTCTCTCCTTTGTGGTGGAGGAATATTGCCCCTGAGGGCAGGCTCTTATTTGAATGAGTGAAAAGCATACAAATCATCTCTGGTGTCTATCGCCCCATCAGCTGCAGTTGAGACCTTCCTTGGGAAATACATGATGACACGCCGCATATCTAGCTACTCCGCAGTGGGTGCCTCTGTGCAAGAGGAGTTGGCCCTCGACCAAGGCAAGGAGCCCCTCTTATTTCACAGATCAGGAAAAGTGAGTCGGTGGGTATAAAGCTCTCCCAAATGAAGGGAGGCTGGAAAAAGAAGTGGCTAATGTCTTTCCCCATATGCTTTCTCTAGTCAAAGAAATAACCCGTTCTTTGGGGACTTCCCTGGCAGTTCGGTGGTTAGGACTTAGCCTTCACATGCAGAGGGTACGTGTTCGATCCCTGGTCGGGGAGCTAAGATCCCACATGCCTCGGGGCCAAAAAGCCAACACACTGCAGCAGAAGCAATATTGTAACAAATTCAATAAAGACTATAAAAATGGTCCTCATCCAAAATAAATAAATAAATAAATAGTTCTCTTCTGCCCAGTTCTCCCGGTGAAACAAAAGACATCTTCCCTCTCTTCGTTCCAGCAGAATAAGTGAGGAGCAAAGCAGCTACAGCCTGAGGAGGGAGAGGGAAAGCCAGCTGCAGTTTCATTGGGGTTTGGTTCCTAATTGATACATTTCAGTATTATTTCTTCAGCAAATACATAAAATTCTCTGATTTTTTTAATCAAAAGAATATAGCTCATCACTCTCTTTAAAACACAAAACAAAACAGTGGAAGCCTATGAAACAAGTGCTGTAGGAAGAGTCGAGTTGCATGCTGTGTGTTTCAGGGTGGCCTGTGCAGGCAACAGGAGTAACAGGAATGATTAAACCCTGTCGGGTGGCGTTAGGTTCGGAGCTTTCTTGCCTCATGACAGGCTGTGACAGTCGAGTGGCACTGAAGCAGAACAAACGACAGTGGCAGTTTGCTGTGAGCAGTGCAACTGTCAAAACTGCTGTACAAAAGCAAATGTTGGGGATAAGCAACCAGCAGAGTTTGCAACCTGACGACTCAAATGCTGATGGCCACGATGTCTTCACAGTAAACTCTGGGTTATAGTCCCCTCCTGGGACTTTCCACTATCATGCTCAGGGCTGCCAACTCTTCCTGTGCTCTGAGTATTGTCAATTTCCATATCATAACGAAGCCTACCTTCTTTGCAAGATCACTAACCAATCCTCTCATAACCCACGTGGAACGCTCATACTCACAGACTAACATGTAAGCCACGTGTATGGAGTTTATCGCATTTCATGTTTGGAGCAATCGTCTGACATCCAGAAAGACAAAGGCTGTCCATGTGTGAAATCCAGTTCTGATTACTTGGCTGCAAGAATAGGTTACAGCACAGATGTGGACCTGCCATCACAAATAGGGTGAAATACTTCACACCCAAAGCTGAAACAGTGAACTTAGCATTGTCACTAGTTTCTTGAAAAGTTGAAAAAAAATACTTTACACCCATGTGGCTTCACAGGTTTTTATTAGAAGCCACAATAGACACTTTTCACCGGCAGTAAATGAGAAACCTTTCAACATTGTAATAACGTGGGGAGAGTTTCTCAGCCACTGTCATCCTCTGGGAATTCTCCCGCTGAGTTTTCATAGGTTGGAGGGATGAGAAAGTTGCCCACAGGGTCTCTATCACAGAAGCTCAGTTTTTAGCATTGCGTCCTGTCATATTTTTCATGTTTGGGGGAGTCCAGCAGAAAAGGTGTCATCCCAGTCTGCAATTTGCAGGGTGCTAGGTGTCTTACCTCTGACGAGGTCAGATTGTCCGGGTGTGACATAAACTAGGAATTCTTGGATGCTAACATCAATTTTTCTTTCTGCGAAACCTAATCTGAACCCATGTGTGTTTTACAAGCTGGCGCTCTCGGCACAAGAATGGTTAAGAGTAAGCTGAAGGCTTACCACTTACATCTACTTAGTAAAAGTAATGATTATGCATTTTTAAATTAATTTTTATTGGAGAACAGTTGATTTACAGTGTTGTGTTAGTTTCTGCTGTACAGCAAAGTTATACATATACATATATCCACTCTTTTTTAGATTCTTTTCCCATATAGGCCATTACCGAATATAAGGTAGAGTTCCCTGTGCTATACAGTAGGTCCTTATTCGTTGTCTATTTGATATACAGTAGCATGTATATGTCAATCCCAGTCTCGCAGTTCATCTCTCCCCCTTTTCCACCTTGGTACCTCTTGAAGGAAAAAACCACCTCCATATACTTATGTACCTGGGATATGTGTATACGTATAGCTGATTCACTTTGTTATACAGCAAAAACTAACACAACAATGTAAGGCAATTATACTCCAACAAAGATGTGGAAAAAATAAAATAAAATCTATTTTGTCTGAGCAAGAAGAAAAAAAAAAACTCTATGATTTAGAAGTTTCATCTTCCTTCACCTACAGCTGAAGAGGCAAACAAAATCATTGCACGTTTACTGTGAGGAGGAGAGACTATTTTTTAAAAGGGTAGGAAATTAGCTGGTGCTGGAAGCGTCTATTTTCTTGCCTTCATCACTGCCAGCTCCCTCTGTTTGCTTTGATCTATGATTTGCAAGCTACTATTATTATTTATGTGTTCTACCATTACGACCAGTGACACCTCCCCTTCTCCAGCCCTAAGCCACACATAGGAAAGGAAGAAATGCTGTTTATTGGGACAGTCTGCCTTTTCTCAGTGAAACAATGACAAACTGTACCACGGACAGCTCACTACCATTTTTGCTACTGTTCCCAGCTCACTTCTCAAGAGTTCTCCAGAACTGACAGTAGATGGACTCGAATAAATGCCTAGTGATTTTCTCAGGGTATATGCCCAGTAGTGGGATTGCTGGGCTCTATGGTAGTTCTATTTCACGTTTCTTAAGGAACCTCCATACTGTTCTCCATAGTGGCTGTATCAATTTACATTCCCACCAACAGTGCAACAGGGTTCCCTTCTCTCCACACCCTCTCCAGCATTTATTGTTTGTAGATTTTTTGATGATGGACATTCTGATCAGTGTGAGATGATATCTCATTGTAGTTTTGATTTGCATTTCTCCAATGATTAGTGATGTTGAGCATCTTTCATGTGTTTGTTGGCAGTCTGTATATCTTCTTTGGAGAAATGTCTGTTTAGGTCTTCTGCCCATTTTTGGATTGGGTTGTTTGTTTTTTTGCTATTGAGCTGCATGAGCTGCTTATAAATTTTGGAGATTAATCCTTTGTCAGTTGCTTCATTGGCAAATATTTTCTCCCATTCTGAGGGTTGTCTTTTGGTCTTGTTTATGGTTTCCTTTGCTGTGCAAAAGCTTTGAAGTTTCATTAGGTCCCATTTGTTTATTTTTGTTTTTATTTCCATTTCTCTAGGAGGTGGGTCAATAAGGATCTTGCTGTGATTTATGTCATAGAGTGTTCTGCCTATGTTTTCCTCTAAGAGTTTGATAGTTTCTGGCCTTACATTTAGGTCTTTAATCCATTCATTTACCTCCCAATGAGCTCCTTGGGGGACATATATTGGATTAAAAAAACAGAGGACCCAGCAGTGTGAGGACATTTTAAGAATTTTTGTACCTCTTTTGGGCGGGGGCAGGAGCCTTCCTAGCTTAACAAGGATCTCTAACCACTAATGTACCTAACTTCTTAAATGTATTTAATTTTAAAATCACACAGTCTACAGATAATGTGGAGAGGGGATGCAGATCAGAGTCATTTATGAATTTTTGGAAAGATTTCCATTTCCTCAGCCTGGGAACTTTCAGAGAGCAGCAATCTCCTAGAATCACTGAAAGGACCAAACTGTGTGAGGTTTTCCAAAGGGCCTATCCTAATTAGCTTTTTAAGCTGTGCTAAACTGGTATATTTACTGGATAATTGCACCTTATGGAACAGAATAGATTAATAAATAAAAGAGTCACTACAATTTTTGTATGCCCAACTTTGAGCTAAGTGCAGGCTTGTAAATATTTGACAGTTAGCCGGCCTCGTCTGTTGTCATTAGTCAGAAAAAATCATTAAAAGCCAGCACCTAGCTCTGGTCTCAGAGAGAGATTGCATTTAAGGACATAAGGTTCTGTTTCCTCTTGTTTTTAGTGGTTTGTGGAAAAAGAAAAAAAAAAAAAACCCTTCTGGAATTCCACTCCTAAAGAAGTAAAATTTTAAACAACCAACTATGTTTTCTACCAAATATCTATTTTAGGAAACACATTAAAAAATCAATACTGACTCCATTGTTAAAGAAAAACTCAAAACTTGCAAAAACTGTTTTTCATTCTTTCATATAAAATATTCTACCAGCAGCTTTTAAATATTCAAAATACAGTTTAACCATTTAAAATTCACTGCATATTGAGTTGCCTTGTAGAATTTTCATTTCTTGGGGGAGGAAGGTGGAGAATACAAAATAAATTAAAAGAAAGTTGATGAACCCAGCAAAAATAAGAGTAAGAAAATGAGAAAACCAAGTAATGTGTAATATTAGTTAATAGTTTATTCAAGGAAGGAATGGAATCAAATCAGTTGTGTGATAATAAATGTGAGTGTTAGCATCCCAACAGAAAGCCAGAGACTTTTCGATTGGGATGAAAGGCAAAGTCCAACTGCTTGTAAAGAGCATATCTAAAATAATTTTTTTAGTGTTTGAAAATATAATCATAAGATGGGCCTGGTAAATGTAAAACAAAGAGAAAGTTGGAGTTGCCTTATCAATATCATCTGAAGTGGAATTCAGGGCTATAATCATGAAACAGAACAAAAGGGGTATTATGAAAGTAGAAATTTTCTATTCATATGAAGGTGAAGAATTGTAAACATTTTTGTACCAAGCAACATAGCTGTGGAATGCATAATGCAAACTCTCCTGGAAGTACAATTGGATAAAACCAAATGATAATGGAGACTTGATGTGTAAAATTCTGAAAGAGTTGTAATTAAGTAGAGTGCAAAAAAGCAAGGATCTGTGTAGTATAATAACAGTATAATCAGCAGGTTTGTGTGTGTGTGTGTGTGTGTTTGTGAATAGATAGATAGTAGATGGATAAAATGACAGATATTTAATAAACAATCATAACATGTTTTCTACCTGCTAGGTACTGTTCCAGGGTTTGACATATTAATTCATGTAATCCTCATAACAGTCTCTTACCGATGAGGAAACTGAGGCACCAACTGGACAGGTAACTTGTTTAGGGCCACATAGCAAAGAATAACAGAGCAGGACTTAATCCAGCTGGTCTGACTCTAGGGCCTATGGTCTTAAGACTCTTAGACATCATACCGCCTACAGAGAATATGTTTTTCTCTTATTCCATGAAAAAAATGTAAAACTAGTCATGAATTGGTCAAGACAAACTTTAACAAATTCTACAACATAGAGGTTTACAGACAATGTTTTCTCACCATTATCCAGCAAAACCAAAAGTCACCAACAAAAGATCTCCCCTTCTTCCCCCCGAAACTCTCTACCTGTACACTTATAAACCTACTGTAATTAAATCCTGGATCAAAACAAAGATCCCAAAACTAAGATTAAAAATAAGTTAGCAATTAAATATGCCACAATTATTCATCTTAATACATGACACTTTCCACTCACCACTCTGTTTTTAAATTGCTAATAAAATGTCTAAATATTCTCCCTAATTCCCTTTATTTGTACTAATCTAGTCACTCAGGTATATCTATGTTGAATTTAATAGACAGCAATTGGGTAATTTCCCACCATTAACACAGAATTAATTTTATACCTTTGTAAGTATATATTATTTGTAGTTTAATTTCTCCTAAGTTAGATCCATTATGGTTATGATAGTGGGATGTGAGGCCTAAAACTTTTAATCAGTCCAACTCCAGAAGTCATTTTATAGCTTCAAGGGAGGATGTAGGGCTTCGTAGTCACTACCAAGAAGTTTGATGATAAGTAGGACGTGGCAAATTTGACCAATGAGCTGTTATTTCTTATGATTTGCCAGCCCGGGATTATCCACCATATGTCTTGTCTGACATTTTACTACCTCTTTACCAGAAGTTTTGACCCAAGTGGATTATTATATATTCTTTGATTTTTTTCTTCCATGATATTTTCTTTCATTATATTCCTATATGTAAATATATATGTGTGTGTATATAGATAGATAGATAAGTATATAGGTATAGATATACACACACTGAATGTTTAGGTAATTCTGCTCTGTAAAGTGTCATATTCATAATTAATTTAGTTCATAATTTAACCAAATCCCTCTATACGTCTGTATTGTCAGTTGCGTAGTCAAGGCAAGAGTTCACAGTTTTATTGATCTTTCTGTTTTTTCTATCAATTATACTAAGCTAGTGGGGAGAAAACCTCATGTTATAGCAGTCTCACAGTGTATTATAATTGTCATGGTTATCGATGGCTAAAATAAAGAATGTGTTCATACGGGGAGATGAATCATCTCTCATAACTGCCATATAAAGTAAATGGCAGGTTGGAGTCATGACATTTAGGAATGAGGTCCAACATAAACAAATGAGCAGCCTCGCATGGGCTGTTAGGTCACTTGTTTCCTGTGTGATGGGAGAATCACTGGTAATTTGTATGCCACAGTTTACTATGAAAATAAAACGGAGAAATATATTTTCTGAAGTCTTTATCATTAATAATGGATTACTAGAAAAAAAAATGATCACTTGGAAGCCTGATTTTAAAGTAGCCTTCTTCTTCTCACAACCACATTCCACTAAATTTATATGTCTGAAAACGTATATGTAATCCCAAGATCACGTCTAAAAACTTTCTTAATACGAAAACCATATCATATCAATTTTGATCTCTTTCACTCACAATCATGTTTATGAAAATCCTCACAGTCTATATATGATTTATTAAGATATTTTCAATTACATGCTGCTTCCTGTCAAGTATCCCTAAGCATGGGTATATATGCTGTGTTTCTAGGTTTGGGGGAAGGTTAGAGATCATCTATTTCAAAATGCCTAGTAGATTCTCTAGCACATAGGGTTTATATTTAAAACATGAATTTAACTGTCCAGTATATTTGTGATGTTTGGAATATGTCATCCATCACCTTAAATATCAATTCAAGAAAATACTTCTAGGATATTATGATTGTTCATAATAGTATCTTTTTTTGCATTGTTAACAGACAAGTTCTAGTGGCCACTTTGTTAGTCTACTTGGGATCATTGGACAATAAATTCTCATAAGAAATTTTTGTTTGCCAGCACACATGAGGCATACAGGCCCTGGCAGTTAGTATCAGAGTTCACTATGAAGTTTTTCTCACAATCCTGTGAGAGCACACCGTTTGAAAATGCCTCCCAGGTCATTCTGAAGTGATGTGAAAGGTGAAATATCTTCTGGTCTAATAGGTGGTTAGTAGCAGAACCAGACTTTGTGATCCTAAACACTCTCCTTCACTACTATGCATATTACAGCACAAGACAAATAGTTGAATGTATGAATGATGCAAAGGGTCTAGAGTATACATGTATTCATTTCAACATCACCTGGGTTTTCTCCCTCTCCTCCTCTCCATACTCCAGATTGTTTCTTGGGGCATTGATGTTTAATGCATCATTCTCCCCATTAGGAGAGGTCAGCATGAGTCAAATCTGCCGTGGTTTGCAGACTCCATCCTAGTGGCTGTTGATTTGGGATGACTGTTTTGCCTTAGGCAAGCAGGTCAGCTTTATTTTAGATCCAACTAATGACAGTGCTAAGAGTTTAATGTGAGCTGAAATCCAGCTGCCCTAATTCTGAGGTGTGGAACAAGGCGGGACACAAAGCCCTTTGATGCTGTCATTTTCTGCAGCATCAACACTGGTCAGGCTGCTGCTCGAAAGTGATCTGAATTTTCACCCCACCGTCAAGACGTTTTCTTTACCAGTGACTTTTGCAAACTGAATCAATTACCAATAAAGGAAAGCAGCTGGACAACAGACATGGCTGGACATGGTGCCAAATTCTTGGACAGTTTTTAGTTCTCTGGCTGTGTTTGAATCCAAGTAGGGAAGGTATTATTACTAGCAGGAATTTCAGGTATAGTCACAGATGGTGCTGCCTTACCATATACATATATATATATGATATATAAAATATATATATCATATATATATTAGAGACAGTGGTAGCTTATAAAATGGAATTAATTATATTTATTAGCAATTGGTATTCAACTTTCAGTGGAAAAGAATTCATCGGATGGAAAAGATATGATTGAAAACTTGTGGAACAAATATGACATAAAACAATGTCTGTTGCAATATCTTGGCAAGTGAATGGATGATGATGATCTTGAGTGATGATGACTGTTTCTATTTGATGTGAAAATAATAATGTCCTCTTTTCTCTAAGGAAAAGGTGAAGTTCTATGGATAATTAAAGTACCATAACAAAAAATAAGAAAAGTCTATTAAAGGACTCGTAGCATGAAGTCAAGAAATTTGAACTTGGTATTGTAAATGGTAAATGCACTGGATTGATTCTAGTGTTCACTCCAGTTATTTTCTTAGTCATTATCACCATCATCATGTTAATCATCTTCCTCTTCATCACCATAATAATCAATATAATATTTATCAAATGCTCATAAAATAATTAGTATAATTTCCTAGATAAGGAGTCAGCAAACTACAACCTCCCAGCCACATCTGCCCCTTGCCTGTTTTTACATAGCCCATGAGCTAAGAATTGCTTTTACATTTTTATATGATTGAAAAAACTCAAGAGAAATAGAATCTGTGACGTGAAAATTACACAAAATTCAAATTTCATTGTCCCTAAAGTTTTACTGGAATGCAGCTGCATCTATTGCTTGCACAGCCTGCGGCTGCTCTGTTTGCTACACCTTCAGAGTTGAGTAGTTACAACAGACAGTGTATGCTCTGCAAACCTAAAATATTTACAATCTGGCTCTGTACAGAAAAGGTTTGACAACCCCTTCCTAGATGATTAACATCCCATTTAGCACTGACTCAGGTTCACTCGAAACCAGAGTGAAAATTATTTGGCAAAATCAGGTTATTGTCTATTCTAGGAATTTTTAATTTGGGAACCTTAATTTGGGCTCTTATTAACTTGTGGAAACATGTGTGAACTCAGAGAGTGCATTGACATACACACTGGCAGAACTGTTATAGATGATTTTGATTATGACTTTCTATAAAGCCAGCATTTGTTGCCTAGAGCTGATTTGTCCCACTGAAAAATATAAATGAATAATCATTATTATTCTTTTTCCTTGCTTATAGAACAGTATACAGCTAGTGGAACAATTCTGATTTGACTCAAGGTTATATTATAACATTCTGCTCCTCTAAAAGAAAGATTTTTCAAGTGGAAAATTCAAATTAAGGTTTCATTTGTCATGTCTTTTTTTTACAAAAGAAAAAAAATACATGTTATATTAACAAATTTAAAAGGTCCTAATAATTATAAAATGTACACTAAGAAGGAGATACATGAAAAGAAAGGTTTGTTCCTTAATGGTTGACAAATATTGTAAAATGAGTAATCTCTGAAGGCCTTTTTATACTTTTCCTTGATTTATGTGCTTCCACTTACTTGCATGTTACTTCCTTTTAAAAATATATAATCTTGTGACACAGAATAGCTTATCATGGAATTGTAAGAAATAGCAATTTTCAATGGTTTCATTTAAGAACAACTAGAAAGGACCACTAATTTCAGAATGCCTAAGCTTTGAGTAATTATTTTAGAGTCAGTATTTTATCTGGTCATCTGATGGGTAATGTGGTTGGTAAATCCACTGTAATTTATTTACCTTCTCCACATAATGGTAAGAATTATTTTCAGCAACTATTCTATGAGCAGAAGGTTATTTTATGTTTGTTTATCTAAAATCTTTATGAATTATTAGAGAATGAGTGCAAATATGTGACTTTGGACATGATCCAGAATCATCACGCCTCTTAAGAAGGATTTGCCAATTTAAATTTACATAGGTCATTCTTTTTTAAGGGAAAACAGAATTAGCAATTTTTAAATTTATTCAGCACTATTTGATTCAGAAAAACGTGCCTGAGTGTTATGCTTTTTTTTCAATGAATGTTTATTTTGTTGTGTAACACTCTGCACAGATCTTTTTTATTTGATTGTGAGGGCTGATCTCTTGGGAAACGTTTATTATGTATTATGTGTAAAGTAGACACGTTTAAACATAGAAAGCAGGATCTGTGATGTGAAATCCTTTAAGTATGATGATGAAAAGATAGGATTGTTTCTTACTTCATAAAAATCATTTATTTCTTGCTCATCAGAAAGAAAAATAAGCACTGAGAAAATTACCACATTGATATTAATGATTACTAGAACAACCTTTCATGAATCTCTGACTCCATGAATGAAAAATTCAGTAGGTTGCTACATATATCAATAGAATAACATTATTTAAGGTGACTTAACAAATGTTGATTCAAGAAGAAGCAAACTTTTTTTTTCCCCAAATGATTTTGGGGAAAAAAATGCTAGCTACTCTCAAGTCAAATCATCATACTGTTAAGCTTTCCTTAACTCATCAATGAGAATTGATAAATACATCATGAGACACAATAGATATACACTCATATTGCACAGAACATAAAATTATGTTTGGATTAAACCCCCAAACATGTTTGCCAAAATGAAGTACAGTTGCAGTCTTAGAGGAAAAGGGTTTAGAAAAAATATATACTGTTGGCTCTGTTATTATTTGCCATAAATTAAAGATCCAGGGTAGAAGAGGGACTGTTGTCATTTAGCATACATATCTGGGTTGGAGATTTATAAAATGCTAAATTATGTGGATAACTGAATAAAAGTGGATCCCCAGGAAGAAGAAGAGAACAAGAAGGCTGTTAAAGGGTAGTTCTCCTTCTGAAATAAGGACATGATCCACCTAGTTTATATCAGAAAGTAGTCTGGGAAATAGTCCTGGTGGAAAGGGCCAGAGGGCATCAGTTGGTTCCCTTAAGTTTCTCTCCATGTCAGGGACCCCCTCATTTTGACTACCAGGTGTACCACCATGCCTGGGCTCAGGGATGTACTACTTCCTCATTATAAAACTCAGACCCACTGAAGGATTGGCCAGTTGTCTGGATATCCATAAATCCTCTTTCAGAAAAAGCATAAAGGAGAGCAAATAAAACAACAGTTTACCCACGCCTGCATTACTGAGAGACAGGCAGCAGGAAACATCAGATTCTCACAGAGCTCCTGCCATTGCTACAAGCTGGTGGATGCAGAGAATGGGGGAGACAGAGCTGAAGAAACTCCACTGGAAAGAGAAAGGGCACAGACAAAACCACCCTTCAGAAAGTCCATTACTAGTTGCCAAAAGAGTAAACACGGGTCTGGAACTTGGCGGTTCACAGCAGCAGTTGTAGAGAAGATGCTTGAGAGTGAGCAGAGGTGGCAGGCTTGAAGACATATTTCTTCTGAGAGACAAGGAGATAAATAAAAATACATGTAGTACCTGTCAGAAGAATGGGAGTGAAGCCAAGAAGGTGGTCAGAGGGGAAATACCAATTCCTTAGAAACGTGCATTAAAAGATAAACCAAACAAACACAAAGCGGACAGAGAGGGTGATCTTGAACTAGGAACCCTGCCATGAGATACCTAGGTATACAAAAAAAAAAAAAAAAAAAAAAAAAAGGTAAAACTTTATACAAAGCTACTTACAGGAGAAAGTAGATAATGTGACTCAAAACATTTTGGCTGATGGAAAATAACCACAAAGCAGAGGAGAATTATTAACACCACTTTCCCATTTACATTTAGGATCATCAAACAAGAATTTAGGGATATTTTTAATAGAATCAGAAATTAATACCAGAAATGGTAAAAAAAAAATGCAATGAAAGTTGATTAAATTTAGGAAATATATTGAAAAGAAAAGCAAACCCATCTTAGAAATAAGGAATAATTTGCTAGGTCCTAAAGAAGAATATATTCAAATGAAAATCTAATAAAGGACATGAAAGGAAGGCAGGAAAGAAACCAACAGAGTGAAGTTGAAATAAGGAGGCAAAAAAGAGTCAGAGAGAAAGTGACTGAAGTGCAAGTTAGGCAAAAATGTCCAGTATGCATGTAACTGGAGGACCTGAGTGAGAAAAATAAAACAGTGGAATAGAGCTAATATTTAAAACTTTCCTGGAAATTAAAGAAACCTGAACCCTACTCTATTGAAAGGGCTCACCAGATACCTGGGGAAATTGCCGTGAAACAATCAACCCAGAGATATATTCTAGTATTCTAGACTTTGAAGACAAAAACAAAAACAAAGACAAAATCCTCAGAGCCTCCAGGCACAAAGATCAAATTATTTATAGGGATACAAATAACAAATATTCAGATAGCACCGCATTTCTCAAGTGCAACATTTTTAAGTAACTCAAAGAAAAAGTATTTTATATCTAGAAAAAATCTTCAATTATTAAGATATAGAAAAACAGTCTTAAATGTATAAGACTTTGGAGAATACTGTACTCAGAAGGCCTTCCTTACTGATCTACTAGAAGATCAGTTTCCTATAATCAAGATGTAACTGAGGAAGTGTCAACAACAACAACAAAAAATGATGGTGAACATTTAACATATTGTAGAAATAAGACTAAAATGAGTATGGAAACATAGGTGGAAAATAATGTTGAAGCATTGTATATTCTTTTTTTTTTTTAATTCGTTTATCTATCTACTTATTTATTTATTTATTTTTGGCTGTGTTGGGTCTTCATTACTGTGCACAGGCTTTTCTCTAGTTGCAAGCAGGGGCTACTCTTCATTGCGGTGTGCAGGCTTCTCGTTTCGGTGGCTTCTCTCGTTGTGGAGCATGGGCTCTAGGTGTGTAAGCTTCAGTAGTTGTGGCACGTGGGCTCAGTAGTTGTGGCGCACGGGCTTAGTTGCTCTGTGGCATGTGGGATCTTCCCGGACCAGGGCTCGAACCCGTGTCCCCTGCATTGGCAGGTGGATTCTTAACCACTGCACCACCAGGGAAGCCCAAAGCATTGTATATTCTGACATGTATAGTTTATATGTATTTTTTACTTTAGTTTTGTGCCTGTCCTTACCAGAGTAAAATTTATTGTCTCCCTTTTATAATTTTCACCAGTCTTAGCAAAAAGACTATGGTACTACCTGGAGTTTTTCCAAAGTACTGTGGTACTTAATAGTACATTTTTACAAATCTGAGTTAGAATAAGAAAAACATGAAAGGATCTTGCTCTTCCACAGAGACACCTATAAGTTCTTGGGTTTGAGTGTAGGGAATAATTGTTGTCTTGTTCTTTTGCTTAGACAGATGAATGGAAACACTCATGCGTTAAAATAGTCTGTATTTTTAAATATTTTTATAAAAACACAAAATTATAGTTAGCAAGGCCAAGTTTGGTGAGTGGTTATTTGAAATACCTTAAAATTGGAAAAGTGACGTGGAAAGAGAAACCACTGGTGTTGGATCTTTGCATTCTTATTCTTTAAATTTTCAAATGATTATTTCTAAATAAAGGGTAATTACTGGCTTAATGTAAATCGACTGCATAGATTTTCATAGACAGGCAACTAAGTTATTGTTCATTGGTGGGTTTAAGCAGATCAATAGGGTCTTTTAGTAGATCAAATGTTACCTGATGAAGGAACAGCCTTAGTAAGGGACATCTGTCTTAAAATTTGGTAATTTCAAGAAAGATCTTGAGCGTTTATTATCAGTCAATATAAAGAGGTTACAATATATAAGTTAGAATCAAACTGGGTCTGAAAAGAATAGATATGTTCTAACATTTCAGAATGAATGAATAATTTCAGAAGTTCTATGGCCTCTGTAGATGACTGTTGAATGGGGCTTATTAAGCTGTGGAACAATGGATCCTATTCCACAGAGTATCACTCAGTAGGTTTGGAGAGGGGACCAATGATCTATAACATTAACAAGCATCTCAGGAAATTCTGGGATGGGGGGATCCATGGACTATAATTTTGAGAAACACTGGGCTAGGCGTTCACTTGTCAAGGGAATTATGATTTTTGGATACTTCCAAAACTGCTTACTTTCAAGACTTATTTTTATGTAGTCTATTAACTTAAATGAGGAGAAAATCATATTGAACTAGTTAGGGAGATTTAGAGAAATAATTGCATATGAAGGACATCCATGAAAATGATTATGCATCCTTAGACTTAAAAATCTGTATGTGTACAGATTATAAATGTAAATTAATGCATACTGACAAATAACAATTTCAGCCTAAATACGGATGACAAATGTTTATTCAACTGAAAACACCAGAAAAGATAATTTAAAATTTGTTCTATTGACATGCAGTCTTGAATATCAGAAACTATTCAATTTGAAGATCATTTAACAGAGTTTTTGATAAAGAACATAAAGTACAATTACTTTAGGATATTACTTTAAAACAGCAGCTCCCCAAAAGGGGTAATTTTGTGCCCCAGGGGATATTCCCAATGCTTGGAGACATTTTTTTTTGTTGTCACAAATGGGGGAGTGGTATTCGGTGTTGTCCTGATTCTAGTGAGTAAAGGCCAGAGATGATGCTAAAATACAAAATTCACAAACAGTTCCTCACAACAATAAATTTTCCAGCCCAGAACGTCAGTAGTACCGAGGGTGAGAAACTGTGCTTCACAATTTTATTTTCATAATTATTTGTTAAAACAATCCTGTCTAAGACATTCAGACTCTTTATTCATAAGTTTTAATAGAAAAATATTTCTAATGTTTTAAAGGCAAAATTGTATTATTTAGCAGTAAGGAAGACTTTCTGGATGAATCAAAAGTCTAGATAAATTAAATGTCATATTTCCCATCGAGTTTTCAGGTTTTTTACCTCATTATCATTATACTATGCTAGAAGATCACTAGCAATTTATATTACAAAATACCATGCCTTTTCCCATCAAACCAAAAGATATAAGTATGCTTTTATTACATTGGCAACATTCCTATCAAAGACACAAATATCAAATGATTTATTATGATGTGATAGCAGGAGACATAAAATATTTATGGGCATAGATGTTTTCACAGTCTTATAGGCAATTAAAATATAAGAACAACATGAAAACATACAATGTCTGAAGAAGACGAGACCCATCTTGCCACCTCTCTCATTTACTTTATTTCCATTCCCTTCCTTTTTTAAAATCATGGCTTAGAAATTTTGTTTTGTTGTGAATGTTTGAAAGCTTTCGAGAAAATGACCTTCATTATAACTTAGTTCATGTTTTTCAAGTGCTTTTTTCCTATTTTAACAAGGGATGCTTAACTAAGCGCTTTGATACATGAATTTCATTATGAAATTGATAATGGTTTCTATTTTATAGAGTAGCCACCATTTTAAGGAGTTCATTTAAGTCAGCTTTACTCATTATCTTTAAAAGACAATAATGCAAACAATCTAACTCAACTCTTGTGAAGAATCTCCTGGGAAAAGCATAGGGCTGGTAGTCACATGACTTACATTAAGCTTTAGTCCATCACTAACACATTATATAAACTTGGATATTAAATACTTTGGGTTTCAGTTTTCACATACAAAGGAGAGATTATTGTATTTTAAATTTAGACTTTAGACTCACACCATCTAGGTTTTATCCTGGCTAAGCCACTTACTATGTATGTAACCATGGGCGCTTTCTTTACCTTTCTAAACCTCAGTGTTATCATCTGAAAACTGGAAATTATAGTAATAGCTTCTCCCTCATAGGGCTAAACATTTAGGCTCTTTAGCATTTAATGAACATTATTTGTAATTATTATTAAAACATTTTCTGAGCCTAAAATCTAATAATTCTTCCACGGATTAAAATGTTAAATATTTACATAAACCTACCAGATATATTCCTATCCAGGTATAAATAGTTGAATTGGGACTTCCCTGGTGGCGCAGTGGTTGAGAGTCCACCTGCCGATGCAGGGGACACGGGTTTGTGCCCCGGTCCAGAAAGATCCCACATGCCGCGGAGCGGCTAGGCCTGTGAGCCACAACTACTGAGCCTACGTGTCTGGAGCCTGTGCTCCACAACGGGAGAGGCCACAACAGTGAGAGGCCTACGTACTGCAAAAAAAAAAAAAAAGTTGAATTGGCTCAAATCATTTCTGTATGGCCTCTCATATCTAATTCATTAGACTTTTTTTCAATTATCAGTGGTTTTGGGCAATGAAATATAGTCAACATGTACTATTAGTCACATAATTTATGGGAGGAGGTGTGCATTTCTGGTTCTTGTTTAGTCATCTACTATACCCATTTCTGGAAGAGTTTATTCATAATTCTTGAGCTAGCCAATATCTATTAAATTTATAGAGCCTAAAGATAAGGGAAAACGTGCTGTCTATTTGTGCGTCAGCAACATGGTACAATCTTGGGAAACAAAAATGCAATTGCATTAAGTAGCCATGAGACACATTGGACCCCTTAGTGGCAGTGCCCAAAGAGAGTGAGATTAGATAAAATCTAATTGTTGGATATGCAACTTGAGGGTTTTGGAAGATCTTGGAGGGAAGATTCATATACATGATTGTGCTATTTAGAGAAAAGATTTTTGAGGAAAGGTTTAAAAAATTCCCATGCAGACGAGAAGGATGAGAGGTTACATAAATTAAAAATTAATTTAAGGAGAGTGGTGGCTATTCATAATATTTTCAAAAACAAAAAATAATTGGCTTAATTATGATTGAAAAACAAATTGTGATTTGATGTAATTAACTGTGGTAAGACTAACACTTGCCAGAACTATCTTAAGAATGAGGAAGTACAAAGAAGGATATGTTCTCATCATTGCATTCTCATCATTGCATTCAAGAAATGTATAATCTAGGTCTTCTCTGGTGGCGCAGTGGTTGAGAGTCCGCCTGCCGATGCAGGAGACACGGGTTCGTGCCCCGGTCCGGGATGATACCACATGCCACGGAGTGGCTGGGCCCGTGAGCCATGGCCGCTGAGCCTGCGCGTCCAGAGCCTGTGCTCTGCAACGGGAGAGGCCACAACAGTGAGGGGCCCGCGTACCGCAAAAAAAAAAAAAAAAAAGAAAAAAAAAGAAATGTATAATCTAATGTGATAGAAAATATATACACATATCCCTAGAAACACTCTCTGACTGTATGTCAGTGCATTGGCTTTTGAGACTATACTTATTACAGTTAATAGAAACTATCTATTAAGAACTTACTATTTCCCAAGCGCTGTATCAACAGTTTATAAGCATTATTTCTTTTAATCCTCATGGTAATCCTGTGAAGAAGATAGTATTGTTATCGCTATTTAACAGACGATGAAACTAAGGATCCAGTTAAGAATCTTGGCCAGCATCGAAGAACCAGTAAGGAAGGAGTAAGGGCTCACAGCTCTTAAACACTGCGCAGATAGAGAGCAGTAGGTTAGGGGAATGCCTGGTAGGTTGCGACCAATTCTCATTAGGAAGAGTTCTGTGGTGACAATACGCTTTAACGTGTGGCTTTAAAGATGTGAAGAATTTCTACAGAAACAGAGAGGAGGAAAGGGATTCCATGATGAGAAGAGACATGAGCCAGGCACATAGATGAGAAATGCAGAAAATGTTGAGCCATCTTGTAAGAATGAGGGTATATGAGAGGAAGATAATCAAAATGTGATAGGTGATGCAACTGGAAATTTAATCACTAAATGTTATATATCATATGTAATTTGGACTATATTCTCAAGGCCAGTGATTCCCAGGAAGTGAAGACAAGCGAACTTGGTCAAGGTGTATCCTAAGTACAATAGATGCTGTCACGTGAGATTCACTATCAGAGGGGACCAGTGTCAATGATGGGAAGGTATCAATGCCTCATGTGGATAAATACAGCCTGCCTTCTCCTCCCCAGAGATGCCCAGTAGACACACTCTGCATCTCTGCTCTTCTTTGACTGGGAAACAACTCTCTTCTGCTCCCAAGAATCTTTTATCATAACGCTTTTAAAACTTAAATGTGCAAACCAGTCAACTGGTGTCCTTTTTAAATGTGGATTTTATTTCAGTGGGTCTGAGATTCTGCATTTCTAATAAGTTCCTGACCACACCCAAGCTGCCAGTCTCAGGGATCCCATTTTGCAAGGCAAAACTTTGGTGCACAGCAGGAAGAATTGCTTACCAAACTGTTCTCTCAATTTGGAGAGATGCTTCACTTGCCTTAGTCAAAACCTGTTCCTGCCCCAAACATCTCTTCTGCCCAAAACATTGTTCTGAAACAATTTCTCTGTGTTCTTTAAGACAGGGAAGGATATCCAACATTCAAATGTAGTGGACATTTTTACATAGGCACTGAGTTTTGTTTAAGATCACATTAATTAAGTAAATGGCATAATGCCTACTGGGCTGCAGGTATTATGCAAAGAAAGTAATTTATGATATGACTGTCCTAAATAATAATTTTAAAAACAGAAAACCTTTGTTAAACCATAAGCGCTAATAGGAGAAAAAGAAGTGATATCACTCTAGTTCCTTTCCTAAATATGTGAGAATGACATAATTTTTAAAAAGTTCTTAGTGTGTAAGTTCATGCAGAAGCAAAGTCATGCAGTATAAATTCATTGAGGAATTTTATCACTGTAATTCCTGGGTTTTCAACCTCAGTGAAAATATACTCAGTTCTGATGTTAAGAAGAGCAACTCATTTCTCAGATACTAGAATTAGACAACGAATGTCCTGAAGAACATATTTTTGAAAAACCAAATGAAATGATAGCAGCATTAGCCAGTGTACCATGAACCTTGGTTATTTTTCAAGATGGACCTACTTTGGATTCCAGATGTTATCTGGGATTTTCACCTTATTATATACACATTTTTTTCACCTTATTATACATTAATACAGTAGAAAATATCATGAGGTCATCTAGCACTGCACTTACATCTGGCAAAGAATGCCCTGCAATTTTTCTTAAAACCTACGATAAGTAGATTAGTGAACATTCCCTGGTAACATATTTCATTATCTCAAAGACACTTAGGGACACAGGGCATCCAAAAAAAAAATTGCTTCTACTTTACTCTAAATCCTTTCCTTTTGTTCTGCTCTCATCCAACACAGAAAACATCTACTCACCAGCACCCACATGGTTTACGGGGAGTACCCGACTACTGTTGTAAAGCACTCACCCAGACTTTGCTTCTTCAGGTTAAATCTCAGCTCCTTAGCCTTTCTTCAGAAACGCCTTAGCCCAAGGAGTATTTCCTTGTTTCACTTCAACATCAGATAGCTTCAAAATTATGTACTTCACTTTACTTAGTGGAGTCCCAAATCAATCATGGAACTCTTAAGGACATAAGCAATAACAGTACAGTGAAAGTCGTTGCTTTGTAGAATATGCTCCTGTTTCTACATCCCAGAATCCTATTAGTTATTTGCTACAGTGGATATCAAGAGTTCAGCTATCACTTAGGACAGGCCTATTTATAAATTTATAGAAATGAGAGTTGAAATCTACCTTAAAGGCCATCTGGTCCACCCTTCTCATACATAAATTCTGTATGAGAGCCCTCACAAATGGAAACTACCTCCTATTCTGGGTCACAGGGTTTTAGACTGTTGAGATTAGATCTCTTAACCTGGAATTGCTCATCTCTCCATCCTACCAGGACTGAATGAATTAGTGATTTATACTTAATGGTGACCATGAAGCATGGTCTCTGCATTGGTAAAGTGAAGTCTTGTGTTAATATTAGTGAATGGCTTCTAGTAGATTTTATTTCTATATTTAAATCTTGATTATAACTGCTACCTCTTTAACTTTTCAAAGTACTTTGAAGAATCATGACACTGGATGATAACTATAATGTTCAATTTTAAGGGGCATTTGGGGTGTGTCCTAGCCAAGGCCCAGCTTGAATCTCCTCTGCGTATCCTCAACAAATAAATTGTCAATGAGCCTCTCTTTCCTTGGCGTGAATCTCAATGGTTCATGAGGATTTAGGACAATTCTAATTCTTAAAAAGTTCTCTCAGTTAAACCCAAATCTGCCTCCACTTAACTATAACTTGTTAATTTTAGTCTCAAAGGATCCCTGTGACTTTGTTTATAGTCACCTACTATGTGCTAAAACTCTACAAGTCCTTCAGCTGAGGTCATAAACCCCACCTGTCCCTCCATCCTCTGGACTAAGTCCTGTCAACCGTGGGAAGAGACTGGGCAGAGGGTTGGCTTCACCACGTTAGGACCGTTGCTTTCCTCGCTCCTGACATTGAGCTTCAGTCAGGACAGTGAAGGTCACGTGAGCTTCTGTGGCAGCACATCACCCTGATTATGTTAAACATAACATTTACTTAAACCTTTGATTTTTCCTCTACAGAAGCTCTTATTAAATTATTTTCTGGAACAGTTTTCCCCTGCTTACCATAGACAGTTGTTTCTGTGGTTGAGGGATATTGAATAAGCATACCAACTATGTTTTCTACCAAATTTTTGATAAACCGTCAAACAGGACGGGCTGAAGACAAAGGACATCAATCGGCTGTGGATTCCTCTCCATAAGTGGATACTGAGCAATCACTAAACCCTGGTCTGGAGTTTGGTCCTTTGCACGATTCCGAATTCACCTTCACCATTTCTTTGCCCAACTACATTTCCTCCGTGTTGTCACCAAGATTATTTTGTTAGGATTTGCCAGATTCCTTGATTTTTTAAATTGACAAGTTTCCACCATTAGTATCTCAATGATTACGTCGGGTGAACCTATGCTGATTCCTATTATCAATTGCTTTGATTTTTTAGAAATCACTGAATATACGTTAAGAATGTAAAATAAAAATAAGAGTAGTTAGTAATTTTGGCCTGTGTTTTACCCCCAACTCTCTTTGCCTGCCTGATACACTTTAAGAAATGAGAGAGGAAACACCATTGATCAATAGGAATTGGTTATCTTTTGGAGCTACATTGAGTGTGAATGCAATTTTACTCAATTAAGTCTTAAACAACTGATGCAGGCAAATGTGGTCCATGCACTAGAGACCCTTATTATATCTAATATAAAAGAGTTAATTGCTTCCAAATGAAGCTCAAATCAGACAGAGAAATGTCTAGTCTGACTAGTACTAAAATAAAAGTAGGCAATGGGCAGTGTGGTGGTTTTGCTTGGCTCTGTGGAGTCTCAAGAATATTCATTTACTTAATAGGCCACATTGAGGCATGTGTCCTCCAGGGACTGCCACTCTTAGAACACGTGGACAGAAATGCAATTTCCTCTGCAATTTCTTAGATGGATTCAGTAAAGATCTTTATTAGTCTATATGGTGACAGTGTTTCTGGGCAGTATTGCCTGCTGCATTTTGGCTTACATATATTAAGCACATTCACATATAAAATCATGCTTTCAAAATAATCTGAAATCATTCACACAATTTTACATTAAATGATGTTATCATGTAAGTCATAGATAGAACACTATAGTGTGATTTTTCTCTTAAAATTGTGAAGGTCAGGGGACTACCCTTAGGATGACCTTTTGTTAGAAGAAGAACATTGTCACTACTAATACATAGGGAAACAAAAATTCTCATGTATTTTGAAGATTTTATTTTGGTTCCAAAATTGAACTTAAATTTCCATTAAAGTCATGTAGTGCCAAAAGGAAATCCTCCCAACAAATTCACAGTTTACTGTTCAGCTCTTCATTGTGAATTATGTTTACTAAATCTCAAAAGCAATACAGTGGAAAAGAAGATTTAAAAACATAAATAAGGCTAGATTGTATTATTAAACTAGATCCTGCCAACATAAATTGATAGGGGAAAAATACGTATATTTTAGTATACAATTATGTTTGAAAATTTGATTGCTAATGGATTTCTGTATTCACATAAAGGTCAGATGGGCAATTGTTTATGAGTAATCTGAAATCTCTTATAGCCTCTTCCAACAAGTTTTATAACATCTATTTATGTTAGACATTTTGCCATTTTAAATGTTTCTCTCTCATAGTTTTTTTCCCTAAGAGCAATGTGGTACATTTTGTTAATTTTGTACCTGTTTTCAAAACCCTCCTTTATTTTACTGGGGAGCTTGCAATTAACCCAGTTCTCTCTACTGAGAAGCATCTTTATGATAACAGCTTTCCTGGCAGAGCTTTTGTTAGGCAGATTTTAAAATCAAGAGCCCATCCAGGTTGGAAAAAATCCAGTCATATTAAAGTTCAGCAAATCTCTTTCAAGGTCATGTCTCTTAAGATTATAGAGGTTTTCTTCTTGTGAAAAGATTGCCAAGTCCTTTCCCACACCAAAAAATAAAAATAAAAATAATTTAAGACAACACCGTTAACCTGTTTTACCAAATGTTGGCAGAAAGGCGGAGCTCTTCCAGTGAATTGACAAGGAAGAGATTTTTCTGCTCCCTTTGCCACTTTGAAGTTTGGTTGTAGGAAGGGCTAGGCTTCTGTCAACTGCCCAACAGACACGCATGCAGCCAGGGCAGGCCAGCGATCCAGCTGCATGAAAGCCCTTAATAGTCAAAGGGCATGGTAATTCCCTCCATCTGCCTTTTCTTTCTTCTGAGACAAAATCTTCACCTGGTGTTTTTGATTCATGCGCTCTTATTACGATGGCTGCCATCGGCAGCCCTGTGGAGGACACCATAGCCTCACGGAGCCCACAGAGCATACTGAAGCTTGTTAAGTGACCGTGTCTGCCTGATTTTAGGGCCCATTTTGCAGCTCTCCACAGGCCTATCTAAAAGCATCAGGACTCTCAGTCTTGCAGGACAAGTGCATTGTCTTTCTAAATGTCTCTTCCTGATAAGCAAATCCAAATACGGTTCATTCACTGTGGCTTTGATGGCACAGTGGGGAACTTGGCTTGCATGGGGGATACAAAAAAATCTTAATATTATCACTTGGTATAGAGCTAAAGAACTCAATTTCTAATTCCAATATGAAAACCTTTGCTCCCCAGCTATGATCAAAAGTTTGAAATTTAAATCAGGAGTCTTGAAAGCTATTCTAACTCTCAAAAGGGCTGGCTTTCCGACACATACAAAGAGGAAAATGCTGTGCTTGCATTAGGATCTGAGTCAGGGAAAGCTCACATCATTTTAGAAAATGTAATACTTGCCTCTTTCAATTGAAATACTGTTGAGGATCTTCCGTGTTTTCAGTTCATTTGTTTCATTGTATTTCCCATTATTTGGATTATGATTAGAGCTGGTCCCATAGTCCTTTTTGGTTACTTTATATACCTCCTATTGTTTTAGTGTTTCCGCACTAATAACACCTGGCAACATCCAAAAACATTTTGATTTATTTTCATGGAAGTGCAAAAGCAGCATCAAAAATAAACTTAGCAACACCCTCATTCCACAGCCCGTTGGCCCTGTATATGACACACAGTGGGTCAAAGGTTTTTAGTTACCCTCAAAATAAATACCAAAGTGGGACTTTCCTTCTTTATTGGTACATTATTGTGAAGAATGTTCTAGCTCTGTTTAGGATACTAGGAAAATAAATGATAAAGAAAATGTAGTTGATATAAGAAAGTTCCATTTAGGAACCGAAACCTAAACACATGCACAGTGATTTGCAAGTGGTGGTTCTAGGTACCTCAGAGCAACTCTTCGCAGGCTATGCTTCTTGTCCTCACCCCACATCTCAAGTACATCATGCAGGGATTCATGGAAGAAATTCGATCGCCAGTTTGCAAGGGACTTGGGGTTGGCAAACTGTTCTAAAATTAATGCCTAAACGAAAAACAACAATAACCTCTCATTCCTTGTGTAATTGATTATCCTGGTAGTTTCTGTAGGCAGAGAGTCATTACTTGCATGCTCACTGTTGGTTTCTTGTCTTTCAATGTTCACTTTGTCCCAAATAAGAAGTTGTGTGATGTGCTGCATCCGAGCTCTCCAGGAAGGCAGGGGCAGTGGGGGGATTGGGGGTAAGGGAGGGTCGATGCCCCTTACTGAGTTACTGAGCCATCCCCAAGTGGCTGATGCATCTTGGTCACGTCAATGGTAGAAACTAATGTTTCCTCAACTAATAAGTCAGAAGACAAACAGTACACAAATGAACAAACAAACAGCTAAACAGATAAATACTGCATCTCTCCAGTCAAGAATTATGGTCACTTTTAATGCTAAATATTTCTCAACCCCAACCCGACCATCACTCCTCTAATCATGGTGTTCACCATTGCTCACTTTGACGCTGCTTCCATCTCCCAGTGGATCTTTCTGCCCCTAGTCTTTCCCCTTTATTTATTTTATATTATTTATATAGTTTTCTTTTGGCCATGTGGCATGCAGGATCTTAGTTCCCTGACCAGGGATCGAACCCATGGCCCCTGCATTGGAAGCGCGGAGTCTTAACCACTGGACCACTGGGGAAGTCCTCTTTCCCCTTTAGATTCATCTTCCAAACTGCTACCAGAGCAATCTGAGCACAGTGCCAACCTACCATGTCCCTTCCCGTTTAAGTCCTTTGCTAACCACAAGCTGGCCCCCGTCTGCCTTTTCTGTCTCTGCTCTCCCTGTCTACCTGCCACTCCCACACATGCTTCAGGCTCCAATAGCCTCAGGGAGGCTGGTTTGACCCAGGCTAATTTAATCCGCTCATTAACTATGTTAGGTTCGGGTTATTAGCTTTTGCTGGCTCTGAACGGTGAAACTCGTTATGGCTTATATTCATACAATATCCTATTAACATCCAGGCAGCAAGCCTTTACTGAGCACTCATTATGTAATAGGCACTGCACAAAGTCTTAAAGGCATGAGTGTATCCTCAGAGAGCTTGGAGACTGGCTTCGAAGCAGGTAATTATAATAAATGGGGTAAATGGAGCCATGTACAGGGAGGTCATTATGAGAGGACCTTACAGGAGTCTAGAATCTTGAGGAGTGGAGAAGAGAAGGTGTGCAGGAGTAGCTCTGTAGAAGAGAAGACGCTTAAGGAATGAACAGAAGGCAGCCACATGTAGCCCGTGTGTTGTCAGGCATTCAAAACAGAAGGGAAAGCGTGAGAAAGCTGTCGAGGTAATAAACAGCACGGCACACGGAGAAGGGTGGAAAGTGGAGGTGAACCTGGAGAGACAGACAAGGTGCCAGTCGAGGAGGGTACTAAATGCCATGTGAAAATAACTTCAGGTGGTGGGAAACCACAGAAAAGTATGACCTGGAAATGACAGGGGGGACGAGGTGTGTGTTTTAGATCACCTTGGTACCTACGCAGAGGGAGAACCCAGTGAGCAAAGCATAGAAGCTGGGAGACCCAGCAGAAGGTCCTTGTCATACCAGGATGAAAGACAATAGAGGTCTGAAGATGCGAAGGAAAGGGGATGAAGTGCAGTTGGGAGTATTTGGCAATTTCCTGGAGATGGGCTGTGAGAGAAACAAGAGGCGTCAGAAATGGCTTACTGCCATCATGGGTGACAGAGAGATGCAGATGCAGATGCCAGCAACAGAGAAAGAATCAAGGGGCTTCTCTGGTGGCACAGTGGTTAAGAATCCACCTGCCAATGCAGGGGACACGGGTTCGAGCCCTGGTCCGGGGAGATCCCACATGCTGCAGGGCAACTAAGCCTGTGCGCCACAGCTACTGAGCCTGTGCTCTAGAGCCCATGAGCCGCAACTACTGAGCCCACGAGCCACAACTACTGAGCCCACGTGCCTAGAGCCCACGAGCCACAACTACTGAGCCCACGAGCCACAACTACTGAGCCCACGCGCCTAGAGCCCGTGTGCCACAACTACTGAGCCCGCGTGCCTAGAGCCCATGCTCCGCAACAAGAGAAGCCACCGCAATAAGAAGCCCATGCACCGCAATGAAGAGTAGCCCCTGCTCGCCGCAGCTAGAGAAAGCCCGTGCGCAGCAACAAAGACCCAACGCCCCCAAAAATAAAATAAATGAAAAAATTTAAAAATACAAAGAATCAAGTAGTAGGAATATGTTACTATTAAAAAACAGTAGTTAGTTCCTTGTCACATATGCTGCTTATAGTCAATCATTTCTATAATTATGCTTCCTAGAAAGTCATACCTTTCTGAATGCATCAGAAATGGATTAGACAGTCCCAAGGTCCAGGACCCAAGCAAAGGAAATACAACACATGAATCAGACAAAAACCCTCTCCTCGCTAGAGGGCACATTCATAAATGCCACAGTGCAAGGCAGAAAGAGCGAAACACCGCAGGAAGGGGACACAGGACAATGTGTGGCGGTCAGAGAATGGTTACTTTCTGCTGGGGCTTCAGCAGGAATAATGGGTGAGATAGTACTTGAGGAGGCCCTTGAAACTCATGTGGGACTTCAGCGTGTGTAGATGGGCCTGAAGAGCTTCTGGGCAGAGGGAACAGCACAGACGGCTACTGTGATGAGCTGGAAGAAAGGAGATGAACTGCGTTAGAGGTGTGTGGTGACACAAGTAGCAGTGAATCAACTGGATTACCTAATTACTTGACCAGGAGGGGCAAGAAATGGGCTCAAATAGGATGCAGCCTGGGTGCCCTGTGCGAGCACATTTGAAAACAAGACAATGAGCAGTTTGGGACCTTTCTAGAGCGGCGATGTTGGATGTAAGGGGACAGCTGAGATATTTATCCTTCATTACTGTAGAACCCCTCCACTGAGTCTTACCCAGAGAGAGGGATCCACTTTAAATCTTAAGGCACTTTTCCATCGTGTAAGGACAAGAATGGAAACTGCCCTCTGTTCTCGGCGAGTCATCGTGGGAAGTCATGCTGTTTTAGTTGGGGGGTTGGTTTATTTTAGGTAGACGTTGGAAGGAGGAGTCCCACGGGCCACTGGTCCATCCTGGGGGCAGTTGGGGGCACTGCCACTTCGCAGCTGTCTCCCTGCATGAGCTGGAGACCGTCCCTCCCTCACCAGAGCCCACACAGTGCCCGGGGTTACGGCTTTTATGATCTCAAACTCTGTTCCCTCTGTTCTTTGTAGGATTCTGTTTTTATCTTTTTTTCTTCTTTTTTACCGCTCCCTGTCCCTCCCAATCCTAAAAGAATTCTATGGAGCTTACTGGCTGCTGAGGTGACCCCATTGTCACCAGAGTCAACATTCCTTTCACAGTGTTGAACTGCAGGAAAGACAAAAGGGCTGAGTGCCTGGGGACAAAAGGACAGCCCAGGAAAACAGAGGAGTCCTGTTCTCCAGACCCGGCTCTCGAGGCCAGCGTCTCCCCGCCCTTTCATCCAAGTCCCCCCACCACCCCTTCCTTCCTTTCCTTCTCCTTGGGTTGTTTGTGATTCTGACTCAGTATGTTAGACTCTACTGGCGTGACGAATGGGGTCCTTGAGCAAAACATATTCACATCTGTGTATATAGGTTCAACCCCGACACTCACCACCCGTGTTTCCCCCATCATAGTATATACAACAAGTTGCAACCTTGTATTTAGTGCCTAGGCATTCACAAGTAAAATCTGTAGAAGAAACTGGGAACGAGAAAGAAAGAAGACACACTGTATCTGCAGTGTCTGGATATGTGTTTTCAACTCGTGGCTGTAGGCTTTGCAGTGATCACTTATTTTTAATGAAGTAGCACTAGTAAAAGTGAGGGTGCAAGTGAATGCTCTGCTATTGCCATGTATTATTTGCTAATATGGAGCTTCTCTCTGGCATAACCATAGGGCAGCCTTGCAAACATGTTGGTAAGGGGCAGAGCTACGAGGCGATAAACCTATGTTTTGTGACTTTGGGGATCAATTGAGAACCAGTGTTCTCTGTGTATTTCCTCTAGGTGACGTTTATGGTTCACAAAGAAAGTAAGGGACGTAGAATAGAATCTCCATTTTTCAGTAACTGTCACTGTTCTACTGCTATTTATTCTCTTTCTTTTCCATTTTCTTTCCTCTCTTGAAAAGAATATGTTAAAGCATATATGAAAATGGGAGTCTGTACAGAGTTTTGTTTTTTTGCTCTTAGGAATCAGAATTCTAGAACTTAGGAGCAGATAGTATGAGAGCAAAGTCTTAACCCCCCATTTTATAAACGAGGAAACTGAGACACAGCAAAGAGAAGCAACTTGAGTCCTATCAGAGCTGAAGCTGAGTTGGAACCCAGCTTGTTTGTCTCCCTCCAGGACTGGATAGCGTCATGGGATGGTGCAGTGGTGTTTGCGAAAAGACCCTGTGAGTTGCACAGGGAAAGAGGACACAAATGCCCACCTTCTCTTCTGAATTCTAAATGTTTTGAGGTGCAGTCCTTTCCCGAAGGCAATTCAGGCTGATAAGACTCTGTTGTTTCAGATTGCTTCACATTCTGGTTCCCAAGTCATTTTTGTTTTCATTATTTTGACTTTCTTTTCCCTTCTTTATAGATCTGGGTCTGTATATATTATGTTGCATTGTTGGGCTGTTATTATACATCAAAACTAGCGTAAATCCAGAGGCAACAAATTAGAAATATTGACTTTTCTGTTGGGCTAATAAAAACTATGTTGTGTGAGTTAACAAATGTAATTTTAATATTATAACAAATGTAACAGTGCCTGCTGGGGAGATCCCTGGAAATACAAGAAAAGAAAACCTTTCTAAATTGTAAGAATCACAAAAAGATAGGATGCAGAAAGGTCAGCTTTTTCTTTTTACAGGGTAACCCCCTAAAACAGGATTTAGAAACCACTTAGGCACTACTTTCAATAGAAAAAAATATAATATATATATATATATATATATATATAATGTTGGAAGCCTCTCTTTTCCTAGTAGCTAATGTAACATCCTTAGGAACAATAATTCCTCAAGGGAGACCGTATAACTGCATTACTGATTTCTCAGTTTTAGAGCAGCAGCAATTAGATAAACTTGAAACCACTGGCTATAATCCTCAAGGTTGGATCTGATTAATAAAGCAAGTGATAGCCTGCTGATTCTAAAATAAAAAGCGAACTAAATACATGTTGCCATTTTCAGCAATAAAGTAATAAGCAGTTTGCAGTAAACGTGATTGGCATAAAACAATGTAGAAACTAATGTTGAATACATTCAGGAAACAGCTATTGCTGTCAAGTTTGCAGAATAGGATGGTGCCTCCACGAATGTATCTACAATTTAAAGCGATTGAAGTAGGTTGACAGATACGCTCACAAATTATTCGTGCCATATTTAAATTGTGTACCTAACTCCTCAATAGCATATTTATTTAATCAAAGCATGATCATTTCTGACAATTATTTTTATAAACTTTCATGAAATATACCAGAAAATATCCACAGACACATATTACTTAGGCCGTGTAAGCAGTGAAAAAGCTGACACAGCTATTCAAAGCAGCAAAGGAACGGAAAGAGTTTAGCACATTAAGACACTGCCAAATGCTTCCTTAGCTGGTAAATGCCTGGGATGATAACAGATGAGTACAAAGAAAAGCTTGGGGAGGTTATTAAATTTTACTACTAGGATATAAGTCTCTCACACGGCATGCTTTGACTAGGCCTATAGATTTTCCAGAAGAATCACAACTCGATGCACTCTATTTGGGTGAACGAATCAGAAGCAGTATGTCTATTAGGAGTTTGGAAATTCAAAAGCCCTCAGGAGCTGGCAGATAAGGCCACTGAGTGGAGTGGTCTGTGAGACAGGCAAGCTGGAAAGCACTTGCCCAGGATAAAGGCAGTGGATGGAGCCAATTATTGCTCTGCTAGAATGCAAGCACAGGATTGCCAGGTCTGACACTTCCAGAAGAGCCAGAGATTAAGATTTTCCTGCGAGATACACGTAGTTTTCATTGTTGGCAACTAAGTTATTAAAAACAGCAGTAACACCTGTATGGACTAGATTCCGAAGGGAACTGCCCGTTTGCAGGACCATATAGTGATGTACCCAGGATATCTGTATATTCCATGTACCCTGTACCATGATCCCTAGTTGAATAATTTATGGCCAAAACCATTTTGGAAGCCATCATACAAAAACACCAGCCCAACCATAGTATAGCTTGGACTTGGGGGAAATAAGACATTTCTTTGAACTTAGAGTGAGTTACCTATATTACGGCACAGAGGGAACAATTCAGGTAACTGAGGTCCTTCATTTTCTTTTTTTTTTTTTTTGTCAAAAGGAAACAATAGTAGCACCTTAGGGGTGCTAACCTCTTAGGGCTGCTGTGAGGACTAAATGAGTTGTATCTATCAAGCGCTTAGAACAGTACCTCGCATATAGTAGGTACTCAATAAATGTTACCTATGAATGCTCTTACCATTATGAGTAGAACGTAAGTGTGTTCCTTGAATGTTAAATGCAAGATGGCATTTCCAGAATGTGGCAATTCATTGCAGAGATGCCTCTTGCCACGTAACTGCTACCAAAGGCAAAATAACAGCAAGGTATCCAAGTACTTTTGTTATGGTGATGTGGGAAGCAGCTCAGAGGGTAGAAGAAATATTTCAAGGTTACAATGAAGCACAACTTCCAATAATGCTTTTTTGGACAAGAAGGTAATTATCATAGTAGACAGGCTGGCTTGGCATGCAGTCATGAGGAGTGATCAAGTAGTGAGAGTGTGTGTGTGTCTGGAAGTGAGTGTCTTCAGGTTTTCTGTGAGCTTTTGGGAAGAGATCCTTTTTTCTGTCTGTTTTCTCTAAGACCCTTTACGAGACTGAGAGACAGAGATAAACAGAGACAGATGCTGCAAAGCCAAGAAAGTCTGCAGATGTGCACCAAAGGAAGAGCTCTCTTGCCTCTTAATTTTCCAGCCATGCTTCGCACACATAGCTCTGGCTACTGCGCTCAAGTGTTGGTCTAAAGACTAGTGACCCCCTTCAGATCACAGCTCCAGGTGGATGGGGAAAGGTGGTGTACAGGAGCACAGAGAGACTTGTATTAAAATTCACAACTGTAAGCATTCGTATAAATCAGGGGTCTGCAGACTGAAGCCAGGAGGCCAGCCCATGGCCTGTTTTTGTATGCCTGGTTTTTACATTTTTAAAAGGTTGTTAAAAAAAAAAAAAGAGAGACATAGGCAACAGCGACCATATAAGGTCCATAAAGCCTAAAACATTTACTATCTGGCCCTTTGGCATTTTCACCTACCATTAGATTAAAAGGAAAGAGGAATGTTGGTTTTCCTTTATAATTTGATGCAACTCAGCTGTAATTTAGAGACAAGTCACCCTTCTTGTTTGGATGTTGTCCTTGTTCGTCTATTACTTCTTTTTAACCAGGAGGCAGAAAAATGCCCAGGTTTTTTTTTTTTTTTTTTTTTTTTTTAATGTACCTTCTATTGTACCCTGTTGTCTTCAAGAAAATTCAGTTCAGTTATCCAAGTGAGACACTTTAGTTTTGATGGTATGTACATGCTGACTTGCCACTAGGATGGCTGGTTCTTGCTTGGCTGTAAAATTATAGCACAAACAGTTTTCATTGATCGCAATTTAACAGCCAATCAAGGCACAGCTTTATCCCCAAGATTTCACTGTGCCTTTCCAATTGAGAAGAATAGCGGCTATAATGGGTACTATTATGGCCATTGTGTTCCTTCCAGATGAACTCTGGGACGAAGCTGAAGCTGGACAAGTTATATAAACGTCTGCAGCTAGGATGTTACGGAAAGAATTATGTAACCTCACAGGATATAAAGATTTTGCCATAACTTTGCGCTCACGGGAATCCCCTCTAGCCCATAAAACCTGTTGTATCTGCAGAAGCGTCTTTGTAACAGAATACTTCTTATCGTGATCATAGTTTTCGGAGCCAAGAAATGAAGTCTGAGAAGAGGGGAAAAATGAGGTCTTGAGATTAGAAGTTGGAATGGTTTCTTTTTGAATAACTAGATTTGAGTTTGAAAGTACATTTCAACTTTTCCATGATTAAAACCATGAAACTACTTTAACACTGTGGATATTTTTTGAGGCTCCATCTTGATGCATTTTCCCCTCAGGGTCTCTGCATTGTCAGTAAAGCACTGACATTTTGTTGATTTTTTTCATCTTTCAAATTTAATCATCTGTTTCTACCTTTGTGAGTAGTCAAGTGTTTTAGCTATCCGTTTTTATCATTTGAACTCTCAACAGTTCTGTTTTTAGAAAACACCAAGGTCCCCAGGATACAGAAACATAATTTATGAGCCTCAAATTCCATTTTATGCAGGGAGTGTGGAGGTGTTATTTTTTTTTAATTTTTTGAAATATAGTCGGTTTACAATGTTGGGTTAGTTTCAGGTGTACAGTTATATGTATACGTATCTTTTTTTTACATTCTCTTCCATTACAGATTATTACAAGATATTGAGTATAGTTCTCTGTGCTATACAGTAGGTTTTTGTTGGTTATCTAATGATATATAGTAGTGTGTATGTTTTAATCCCAAATTTCTAATTTATCCCTCCCCTCTTCCCCTCTGGTAGCCATAAGTTTGTTTCCGATGTCTGTGAGTCTATTTCTGTTTTGTAAGTAAGTTCATTTGTATCATTTTTTTTAGATTCCACATATAAGTGATGTCATACGATATTTGTCTTTGTCTGGCTTACTCTTCACTGAGAATGATCATCTCTAGGTCCATCTATGTTGCTGCAAATGGCATTATTTCATTCTTTTTAAGGCTGAGTTATATTCCCTTGTGTATATGTACCACATCTTCTTTATCCGTTCATGTGTCGATGGACACTTAGGTTGCTTCCATGTCTTGGCTATTGTAAATGGTGCTGCAGTGAACATTGAGGTGCATGTAACTTTTTGAATTAGGCTTTTCTCCAGAATTAGGGGTTGGATTGCAGAATCATATGGTGTTAAATTAATTAAATGAGGAGGTCATTAGACAGAGGTGGCTCTAATACCTCAGCAGCCTAATAAGCAAACCCAGACCTCAGCCTGAGATGCCTCAAGGTTAAGGACTCAAAACCTAAGGACAGCTCATCATAAAGAGCCAGCTCATCTTTTCCAAATAGGGCAAAGGCTTAAGCTACAACCAATCAAGTAATTTCCTTGCTTTACTTTCAGATCTTCTCGATAAAACTCTTTCCCCCATTTCCTGTGGGTGGAGCCCTCCTGACCACTTACCATTTGGCACTGCCTGATTCGAATCTATTTGCACTCAAATAAACTCTTAACAATTTAATATGCTTCAGTTTATCCTTTAACAGAGGCAGGTGTGCTTAATACACAGCAATGTCAAAGAAATTAATTCCTTCTGGTAGTTTACTCCATTTTGGGGGGTTTTATTTTTACTTTTCTCATCTAACAGTGGACGGTGCTACATTTCAACCGTCTGGATGAGCATATCATTAGAATAGAGGTTCTTTGATAACTTTGGCATACACAGAATTAAGAGTGATATGTCCTTATTTCATCATTACGGTTATGTGTTAGGAAGAATTCCAAACTGTCAAGTTTCCGTCACCAAAACCAGTGAATGTATGCTCTGGCACCAGATCCTAACTGTTGAACAACACCAGGTGTGTAATCCACTCTAACTTACTAGACCAAATTGTCTGCAAGACAGTCCCTGCCAATCAGAATCCAATTCCGTCCGTCACATTTACCACAAACATCAAAAAAATTACAAAGCAAGCGATGCTAATTCAGCCGAAAATTCACCCCGCTTCTGTTCCTTCCTCACGTATTTCTTTATATTGGAAATTCAGGTTTAGACTGAGGGCAAAGGTGTCCTCTTAGATTTCTGCCCACATGCGTCCCTCTCTTTCCTAAAAGACACTACCATTTACCCCAAATAATGACCTTAGAGTAATGTTTGACAGCTTTTACCTCAGACGGCATAACCGATCAGTCCTGGATTAAGTAATTCAGCACAACATTGTTGATTAGACTTTGCTAAATTCAGAAGAAATTTCATAGACCTGTGTCCCAAACTCATTAAAGCTGAGGTAGACATATGAACAGAGGAAGGGGGAAATTACTTCAAATTAGGAAAGATTTCGTGGAAGAAGTGACACTTGATCTGGGACTTACAGAATAACGTTGTAAATGCAGATACAGAGGGAAAGGCAATTCCAGGGGGGTTGAAACAAATACAGGGGAGGCAGAGACACGGAGAGTGTTGGGTGTGGTCGCAACACATTAAGACACTTTTACTGCACTTTGGGGTGAGAAAAGTCAAAAATGGATGTCAGGCTATATCAGGGGAGCTGGTGACGATGCTTCTGGGAGGGTTTTTCTCACCACTCCCCAACCCCGACTTTAATCCAAAAATCGGCTGGATTTTTGTCCTTCGCTTATGCTCCCAGACTCCCCCAGCCAGCCTCTTATGGATCTTCCAAAATAGATGCTTCCAACTCTGCTGCCAGCACATAGCCTAAACCTGGACCTTCAGTAGCCGCCTACAAGTTCTCCCTGTGCTACGACTTTCTCCGCAGTTATCTGTGGACCAAAGTCTGATCGTACCAACCCCTGTTCTCCCACCCCATAAAAACCATCCTGGACTCAGTGGCTTTCCCTTGACCTTAAGGTAAAGACCTGAATCCTTTCCTCCTTCACACAAAGCTTCTGCTTCCAACCTCGCCCCCTCTACCCTCCACTCAGCACCGCTGTACTGTCCCCTTGAAGGGCACAGCACACTGGCCACCTTCCCTTCCTGCAGTGGAAGCCTCTTGGCACAGATTTTACTCTACTCACCGTCCCCAGCCCGGGAGGCCCCTCTGTAGCCCTCCCCACGGCCCCCAGTCCCCCGCCCCCCGCCTTCATTCAAATGACATCTGAAAGGCCACGTCCTCAGGGAAGATTCCCCCCCATCCCCAGACTGGCTCTGGGTCTGAGGTTCCCTTCAGAGGTTCTGTGTTCTCAGGGTTCAAATGATCCTTGCAAACAAAGAAACGCTTTTTGTGTGTGTGTGTATCTGTGTGTGTGTGTGTGTGTGTGTGTGTGTGGGTGTAGGATATCCATGCAGTTCCCTCCACTCTGACGGCTGAGAGGATAAATATCTCATTGTGCATATGTAATCCATTCAAAGCAGACCCTCGGGGAAGCTCTGCTATGGAGATGGATGGAATTGGTGCTTAATTCTCAAGCAATAGGGAGTCAGAAGTTTCCATTTTTAAATCCTTTCACATCTGGTTTCCTTTCTCCAGTTTTCACTGATGACATTAACTACAGGGTAAAATTATCTGGATAAAGTTTCTAATCCTGACTCTATACCTATCCAGCTCTTCATCTTTGGAAAAAAAAATAGCCTAATCTCTTTACATCTCTTTTTTCTGACTCCACCCAGATTCAGATTCCTTCCCATAACCCACTCTATGATCAGATACTTCTAATTTTTCCAGTGGAACCATTACATACCTGCAGTATAATTTTAGGGAAATCATTCCACTTTTTAAATCCTTATTTCCCTCATCTGTAAAGTAAAACCATTGTAGATTAAATGAGGTAATGCATGTCGAGAACCTGATATAAGGCCTGGCCTGTAGCTGGTATCCAGTAATGAGGAGTTGACTTTCTCCGTTCAGTCCAGCTTTCCAGAGCCGCACATCCTTGTGGCTGGTCATGACGCCCGTGATCCAGCTAATAAGCCCCAGAGAGCCAGGTTCCCGATGATCATAGCAGTCGTTCCTGCCCATGTGTCTTGGGACCAACTGGACTTAATTCTGCCCATCCTTTCCTCCCGTCCTCCATTACCAACCTCTTCCACCTCTGGTTCTCTCCACACCCAACGTGAATACCACATACTTAGAGAATCCTTACGTTAGGGCCTCTGGTTCCGTGTGCTCATCAAACTCCATTTCCTCACAGACACCATACCTTTAGTGTAACGTCTTATTTAAGTTCTTTCTCCCCTGCTGGACTCTCTTGTCCACCACAGCCATACACACAGTGTAGGGACTCAGTCAATAATTATTCCATGTTTACTTATTTCACCACAAACGCCCCTCTTTTAGGAAGCCTTCTCTGATTCACTTTCTTTCTCTGAAGTTATCCCATCTCAGATAACTGATAGTTCTTTACTGACAATATATTATTTTCTGCCCTGCCTTATAGTTATCTGTAGCATGTCTCTCCCCTCTTACTAGATAAACTGTGAAGTCCTCCTCGGGAGAGATCACTCTTTTGTCTTCACACCACTTGGACTATTTTAAACAATAGTGTGTCCTCAATAAATGGGCGTGACTGAGTAAACAAAATGAAAAAGAAATAATTTCTCAGATGTAGCATTTCCTTACCTAAAATGTGTTCAATCCTGGGAACACTCCTAGCATATTTTCCGGTATAGAATTGTTTTCTTTCCTAATCATCCAAAGAACACGATTGGGAATACAGCTTGATGTCAAATTAGTATGGCCTCCACCAGAATGGGAGTTGAAAAAGACGTGTGATGTAAAATTGTATGTTAAATTCCAATAATATCCGCGATTGACGTCGTAGGTCCCTACGGCTTGAGTAATGCAGGAGAATGGTGTTCAGGAACGAGAGGGGAGCTATATCCCATAATCCCCCAGGGGAAGGGGCTCTATGAGTCGAGGATGCGCTTGCGGGTAACAGGATACGAAGAGCCGATTTTTCACTTCCTAATGTAAACAGGTGCCATCTAGCTACAGTTATTTCCCATGGGAGCTCCCTAAATATTTTAACGAGGATGAGAGCATTGAGGACAGAAAATCCACCACTGACTTCCGGTGCCTAAACCACAGATAAAAAATTGATTACATTTCTGTTGGTTTGAGAGGTTTCCAGATAATGATTTTTTATTTCTAGACAGCAGCAGGCACTGAGATTGCCAGCTGATGGGCTGCCACCTCCATGGCCGCGAAGGACCATCGCAAAATCAATGGGCTCTGACTCTTCATTCACATGGATTGGAGCATCTGGATAACGAAGTTTATTCATTCAAGTATAGACTGCTGTCACTAAATGATGGGTCTTAGATAAGTTTGCACTGCCCAGTAGCTTGATGACGTGTGGCGTTTTAGATGGGTCATTATATTACTGATTATGGAGCAGAGCCGTATTTAAATAGGAAAAAGAAGAAAAAGTAATAGAAAGTCGGATCGGCAGGCATGGAGCAGAATACTACTCCTTACAATCTGTCTTTAACAGTAATGCCCCACTGGTATTCTGAGATGTCTGCCTATACATTTTATCCGGCTTCCACAGCAAGGCACATATTCAAAATACATAAACTTATTTTCCTAAACAGCTAGATGCCTGCCTACTTTCTCCCTTCAATTCGTAAAGAAATTGCATGTGGAAATGGGATACATGCCAGCAAGCAAGTGAACAGCTAGGAAGGAAGTGAATGTATATTGGTATGACATTTGAAAACACACGGAGATGGGCTCGAAAACACTTCTTTTTCCACAAACCACAAAATGGAATTCTGTTACAATTGCCTACTGGATGCACACAAGGGTGTATATTTGCTGCTCAAGGCTAATGATCATTCATCAGCAACAGGATAATATGTCCCATCATCTTTTTTTCACTAACAGGTGAAGGATATTCTAGATGAGATGGGTGAACACTGACAAGGGAGTTTGCATGACCATGTGAGCAATTTCTGTTTTACAGTGGGAAAAATAATCCACACCAAAGATTTGACATAAAGCAGAGAATTATTCAGTCTGAAAGTTACTGTTGATGTGACTGATAAAAACATCTTGACATTTGAGTCTTTTAACTGCCAGCCTATGACAGGAGTGGCTCCGATGATTAGTTCACTTGAAGAAGCTAACAAGGAAAGAAGTTAAAGAGCCATTTTACCATTCAGATGGCTCGGAGACAAAGTTAGAAACACAATACATGTACTTACAGGAAAGGTGAGCTTTTATGTGGGGAATTCTGACCATAGGACATTTATTTAAATTCAGAAAGCACCACTACACAGCAGGGTGGATTAAATAACTACATTTTATTTTCTAAAGCATAATGGCTATGGGGCTTTTTTGGACCACTTATATGTCATGAGTAGCATCAAGTTGATTTTGAATTTTGTACAGTCCATAGTACTTGGGTTCACATTTCACAATTATCCAGGGTTCAGGTGTCTGTTTAAACAAGTGTCTCTGTTTGTGGCCAGTTAGTTCAATTTTGTGTTACACTGTGCTCCTTACAGAGTTGGAAATTCCTGGTTCAGCCCCATGGTTGACCAATTAGCTTCCTGTGCTGCTACACTGAAGAAAGATCTTATTTTACTAATACCTGTTTCAATTATAAAGGTGTGGTAGAATGAAAAATGACCCCCAAAGATGTCCATACTCTAATTCCCTGGAATCTGTAAATGTTACCTTATATGGCAAAAGGACCTTGGCAGATGTGGTTCAATTAAGAATCTAGAGATGAGGAGATTATCCTGGATTACCTGGATGGGCACAGTGTAATCACAAGCGTTCTTACAAGAGGGAAACAAGAAAGTCAAAGGCAGGAAGGCAGTGTGATGACAGAGGCAGTGACTGGAGTGATGCAGGAAGCCTCCAGGAACCAGAAGAGGAAGGAACAGAATATCCCCTGAGCCTCCAGAAGGAATCAGCCTTTCTGACAGCTTGCTTTTAGCCCCTTAGAGCTCAATTTGGACTTCTGACCTGTAGACCTGTAAGAGAATAAATGTGTGTTGTTTTTAGCCACTAAAGTAGTGGTAATTTGTTACAGCAGCAATAGGAAACTAATACAAAGCGGGATTACGAAAAGGTTCAGTGAATCACAGGGTCTGCTAACCCCCCCTAGGGAGAGAAAAAAATAGGATAATTCATATACAAGGAAACAAACACAGGATCCGTGATTGTGGAGTGTGGTAGGAAAGCAATGCTCTTTGGCATCAAATTTAAGTGAGTTCAAAATCACTTTCTTTACTTACTAGTTATTTGACTTTGGCAAGTTAACCTCTGAGCCTCAGTATCTGCAACTATGAAATGGGGATAACAATGACAGCTGTGCAAGACTACTGCAAACAATAACAACAACGACAACACAGCAGGTTTCTGGCACATCTGGCACTTTGGGAATAATGAATAAATCTAAGTCACCTTCCCCCTCTATTTTAAAAATCCAGAACAATTAGCCTTCTCATTCAAATGTTCTGCATTTCAGAAAGAAAAAAACAAAACAAAAAAGCAAAACTATGTTTGTGCCATTATAAGATGTTTAGAGTCAACACAGATTTTTGTGGATTATTATGTTATTCATAGAAGAGCCGGCTCTTAGACCTTGACAATCATAAGATCATTCAGAGGAAATGGACACTACAGCTTATGAACCCATAAGACAAATATGTACATAGAAATAAGGTGATATAATATGTAATTAAGGATCTGTGAAGCAGGGGGGGCAGAATTACTGATTCTGATTAGGGAATTCAAGGATACCAACCCAGGAGCAGTGGCACTGGAAATAAGCTTTGAAGAAAGAGCAGTATTTCCTAAAGTAAAATGTGTTTGGGGAGGTGTCAGGTTAAAGAAACAGAGTATGTGCAAATCTAGGAATTTAGGATATTCAGAGACAGGCAAGTAGTCCTGTGTGGTTGGAATTAAGGAACTCAGGAAGATGAGGTACATCTCCACCCTCCCTAGCTTGAGTGACCACATAGAAATATCACCAGAGAGACTGCTAGAGGAAGGATGAGTTAAGAGGAAAGAGAGGATAGAAAAAATGTGTCCCAATTTGGATGATTGGATTTGGGGAGGCTGGCAGGAGCCCCATATGGGGATATGCAGCAAGCAGTAAGGAATTTGGGGTAGGTTGAATTATTTTGACTCAGGCTATTTGTTGCCAAACCAAATGTCCTTCCTATAACTATATGAATACGCAGTACAGAATATTTTAAGATAACAGCCTTCAAAATTGAAAGAATCGCTTGACAGGCTATTTTTCTGCCCAAAGAGTTGAATACCTTTGCTTCTAATTATTCTTATTTATGTATCTTGTGAATATTTCACACACATTTCCTGTTACCTTTGGTTTATATATCTGTCTCAGCACTGAAAAATTCATCATATAGTTTTTCTCAGTTATGCCCCACAGAAGTGATAATTAAGGTTCTATCTTTCTAGATACACTGGTTCCAACATTTTGGCCAAGAAGTTCTTTTGGAATAAACTTATTCAAGAATTATGAAAGTATTTTCAACATCAAGAAAATGAGTTACGAGTTAAATAGGCCTGCAAAATAGCATGGATTTTATTTTATTGTCCTGAATATCTGGACTGTGAATTTCTTGTAGATCTTCAGAAAACTAGATTGAGGGTGGTTACATGTGAAAGTCTAATGTTGAAGATAAATATTGCCTTTGGATGATGGTTGACTTCTCTTCCCTTAAAATATATTTTTTATGTACTTTTTGCTGGAGTAAACATATTTTTTGTTTGTTTCTTTTTTCCTATTCATTCTAGCCATCAGGAACTAAGAGACCTAAGTTGAAATGACACAAATCAGACCAACCAATTTGGCTAAATTAAAGTGTCCTAAAAATTTCTTCATAGAGCTGGTGGCTTTTATTAAGCTTTGAGATATTATAAAAACTGTAGAGCTGTAAAACACTAACCTTTTTTCCCAATACCCTGGGATATTTATAGAGACTATCAGGTCATTGTTCTAGGAATGAGAAAACTAACATGAATAAAGTATTATTTTATAATTTTTTATTTGCTGCTTTTAACTCTAGGAAAAAAATTTAAGTCATAATTTACATCTGCTTAATGCTACTTCAGGACTTATGTGGTAAAACTTGGTTGTGCTGGTAATTTATATTTAGAGAGATCAACCCAAACCAAAGTTCTTTTTGTGAGATGACTTTTGTGTATGTTTTCAAAAGCATCATGCAGAACAGATTCTGGGAGGTAGTAACATTTCACTTTCTCTCAACTCTGAGTGCCAACTTCTCTGTCTTTCCTATGTCCAGCAGATGCTGGGCTTGTGGACACATGGGTATCATTAAGGTTTGGGGCTCTGAGCTGGGGTCTTCTTCCATAGAGGTCAGATGAGAGGCTGGATACCACTGTCAGTGTGCCTTGAGCATGGATCACAACCTGGGGATGCACAGGAGCTTGACTCACCATATGATCAGAGTGAATGTAGACAAATTACGTTAAATTGTCTTCCTGATCCCAACAAACCAAGGAAGAGCCCACTGCACACTCACCAGGCAAGGAGATAGGAATACAGCAGTGTGGGAATAGAGGCTGCTCCAAGACCACCATGATAGAAAATGTCCGACCTTCCTTCTCTTGAAGGACAGCCACTATTGAGCTAAACTTCACTGAACTGACAAATTAAAAACTAGTCACAGACTATTATGTTAGAGGGGGTGAGATATGTGCAGCCAAAGAAAACAACCAACCACCACAAAGCATCCAGGAAAATGGAGCTCTTGGAGAAGATAGATTACAACTTGAGCAACTTAAAAATAATACAAGTAATTATGAATCAAGTGCAGTACCAAAAACAATAAAACAAACTGATGACAACACAAAACATAAAACACATGAATTTTGTGACTTAAAAATCCAGTAGGTCGATTGAAGACAAGAAAGGCAGCCTTGAGATCTAAACTAGCAGACCTAAAGAAAAGTGTTTTTATCTTAAACCCAGACCCAACATACACACATAAAAACATGAGGAAAAAGATAAGAGAATAGGAACTGACATCCAGAAGATAAAATGCCAGTGTTCCAAAAAAGGAAAAGGGAATCAATATAGAAGAGAAATATGAAATAGATATACATAGACTTTTAAATATACATTTTAATGTGTATGTGTGTGTGTGTGTGTGTATATATATATATATATAAAACAATTACAAAAGTGCATACTTTGAGAAAAAATACAAACAACAAAAAAAGCCTTAACACATTTTTTTTTGTTTTGTTTTGTTTTTGTGGTATGCGGGCCTCTCACTGTTGTGGCCTCTCCCGTTGTGGAGCACAGGCTCCGGACGCACAGGCTCAGCGGCCATGGCTCACGGGCCCAGCTGCTCCGCGGCATGTTCGATCTTCCCGGACCGGGGCACGAACCTGTGTCCCCTGCATTGGCAGGCGGACTCTCAGCCACTGTGCCACCAGGGAAGCCCTTTAACACATCTTTTAAAGTTGAAATTTTACAGGCAGTTTTCTCTGGTCATAAATAGAACTATAAGACAATTTGTAAAAGATGCCCCGCCCCCAAAAAAGTCTTGGCCCTATTCCCATATGAAACATTTGAGACCTATTAACATCTATAATCAGAGGAAAAGAAGAAAAGAAAAGGAAATGAAATGAAACTAAAGGAAAGAAAAGAAAAGAAGAAAGGAAAGGAAAGAAGGAGGCACGCAGGAATGACTGCAGAAAGAAAAGGACAGAAGAAAGGAGAGTGGGAGGAGGAATTTAACAAAGAGACAAAGTGCAAAAATTTAGAAAGAACCAAAGTACAAAGAAAAAACAAACTAAAAGAATTTTGATAAAGATAAAAACTGGGGCTGGTGAAATGAAACAAAAAGAATAAAAAATAGAATTAAATCTTGAAAAGACCCATAAAACATAGAAACCCCTCAAGAGCCTGATTAGGGAAAGCAAGAAAAGAGAAAGAAGAAAACACATCTGTTGAAGGTTAGACATTAAAGAGGCACAACCAGGGATGCAGAAGGGATGGGATTAAAATAATGTTAAAGGAATGTAAAGTATACTATGGCAGTAATATGAAAGCATAGAGGAAATGAATGATATACCAGTAAAATGAAAATTACTTCTCTGACCCCCCAAAATGCAGTCAACTGGAAAAGTGAAGCTATTAGAAGAATACAGAAGATTATTAGAAATACAGTCCACCTCTTCTTTGAAGATGGACTTGAAGTCTTCAAAATCCAATTCTGTGCAGTACAGAGAGGTCCTCTGACCACACACCTGAGACACCAAAGGCTGCCTTTCTCCCAAGAACTAGAGAGACAGTGGGGAATGCTTAAATGAAAATTTCAGAGATTCAGATTTAGAACATCTAAATTGAAAACCAACTTTGTCTCTTTAGTGCACTTTTTGAATATGTGTCTCACGGCCAAAATTAAGTCTTGAGAAACATGACAACTGTGAAAAACAAACCTCTGAAAACCCAGCCTTTTCAGAGCTCTTCCTCAGCACAGCATGCGTAAAGCTGCTATTGGAAGGAAAAAACATCAATGTTGTGAGATTAAAATGTGTCTCAGTAAATGTGTTCCTAAAAAGTTATGAGTAAATCAAAGTTTGTTCATTCATATCTTTCCATTGATTTGCATTATCATTTCACAGATGACTTATCTTCATTGCAAGTGTTTTTTTCGAATTGGCAGTGCCTGTTAATATTTTTGTTTCAAGTTTCTCTCAGCCCCTTTGTTCATGTGTTTAACGACTATAAAAAATTCCACTCACAGGGCCCTCACCGATCCATACTGTATGTCCTGACTTGTCAGAGCTGTCCTATCCTCAGAGCCCTCCTGAAAGCTCCACCTTTTCCCAACAGCAGGTGAAACTCTGCACAGACAAACCACCAAAAGCAAACCCTTTTCCTCCACTCATTTGCCACTTGCCATGCCGGGCATTTTCCTTTTTAAAATCCTATTATTGAGATTTGGAGTCAAGGCAAACCTCCACCCTGTATGGTCTTTGTGCTCTTGAGTAATTCATTTAGCCTCTCTGAGCCTCAGTTTCCTCATCTAAGGAATATGGATTATAAAGCCTGCCTCTCACCAGGTTGTTATGAGATCAAAGTTTATCATAATTTATTTTATTGAAGTATAGTTGACTTACAATGTTGTGTTAATTTCTGCTGTATGGCAAAGTGATTCAGTTATACATATATATATATATACATTCTTTTTTTAATATTCTTTCCATTATGGTTTATCAAAGATTACTGAATATAGTTCCCTGTGCTATACAGTAGGACCTTGTTGTTTATCCATTTTATATATAAAATCTCACATCTGCTGACCCCAACTTTGCATTCCATCCTTCCTCCAACCCTCTTCCCCTTGGCAACCACAAGTCTGTTCTCTATGTCCGTGACTCTGTTTTGTAGATAAGTTCATTTGTGTCATATTTTAGATTCCACATATAAGTGATATATTATGTACTTGCCTTTCTCTTTCTGACTTACTTCACTGAGCTTGATAATCCCTAGTTGCATCCATGTTGCTGCAAATGGCATTATTTCATTCTTTTTTATGGCTGAGTAGTATTCCATCGTATATATGTACCACATCTTCTTTATCCATTCATCTGTCAATGGACAATAAAGTTGTTTCCACATCTTGGCTATTGTGAATAGTGCTGCTGTGAACATAGGGGTGGATGAGAGTTTTGTCTGGATATAGGCCCAGGAGTGGGATTGCTGGATCATATGGTGATTCTGTTTTTTGTTTCTGAGGAAACTTCACACTGTTCTCCATTGTGTCTGTACCAACTTACATTCCCACCAACAGTGTAGGAGGGTTCCCTTTTCTCCACATCCTCTCCAGCATTTGTTATTTGTAGAGTTTTTTTTTTTTTTTTTTTTTTTTTTGCGGTACGCGGGCCTCTCACTGTTGTGGCCTCTCCCGTTGCGGAGCACAGGTTCCGGACGCGCAGGCTCAGCGGCCATGGCTCACGGGCCCAGCTGCTCCGCGGCATGTGGGATCTTCCCGGACCGGGGCACGAACCCGTGTCCCCTGCATCGGCAGGCAGACTCTCAACCGCTGCGCCACCAGGGAAGCCCTGTAGAGTTTTTAATGATGGCCATCCTAATTGGTGTGAGGTGACACCTCATTGTAGATTTGATTTGCCTTTCTCTAATAATTAGCAATGTTGAGCACCTTTTCATGTGCCTATTGGCCATTTGCATTTTTTCTTTGGAGAAATGTCTATTTGGGTCTTCTGCCCATTTTCACTTGGGTTGTTTGTTTTTTGGTTGTTGAGTTGTAAGAGATGTTTGTATATTTTGGAAATGAAGCCCCTGTCAGTCGCATGTTTGCAAATATTTTCTCCCATTCTGTAGGTTATCTTTTCGTTTTGTTTATGGTTTCCTTTGCTGTGTAAAAGCTTGTAAGTTCGATTAGGTCCCATTTGTTTGTTTTTGTTTTTTATTTCTATGGCCTTGGGAGACTGACCTAAGAAAACATTGGTACAATTTATGTCAGAGAATGTTTTGCCTATGAAATGAGATCAAAGTTTAAATGGAACAACACATGTGAAAGCGGCTTGTAAACCACTAATATTCCCGCTGTATCTCCATCCAGCTGTCCTGAAGGCACCCAGGACATTACATGTCTGAAACTGAATTCATTATCTTCCCCCATCAGCTGGGTCCTGTTTGTGGATTTCCTATCTCTGTTAATGGTAACACAATCCTTCCATGGGGGTCACCCTCGGATGGATCCTCCTTTCCTTTCTTCCCCATCCACTGGGTCAACAAATCTTGTAGATGCTAAGAAATGTTTCTGAAATCAGATCCCTTCTAAACCTTAGTAGTATCATTGCTTAATTTACAGTCTTATCCTCTCTTAACTGGATTATTGTCATAGCTGCCCAAATGTTTTCTTGGGGAAAATGTAACTAAGATTTATCTGGTAACATCACCAATCCTCTCAATAATCCCATGGGATAGCTATTTTTCTTATTTTATAGAAAAGTATATTGAGATTAAGCATATTACTCAAAGTGCACATGAAAGGTGTTTGTCACAGTTGGCTTTGAACTTAGGACCCTCCCTGTAAATTCACGCTCTTTCCACTATGCCATGCTGCCTCCAGAGAAAACGTAGAGCTGCTGCCGCTGCTTTTCTCTTTATCTTCCTTCTTCTGCATAAGTTCTGTAAATAGTCAGTAGTAATGTGAAAGTTACAAATTAATTTCCACTGAATATCAAGTACATTCCACCTATATTCATCACTCCCTTCTAGGGTTTCTCAACCTTGACATTTGAGGCTGGATAACTCTTTCCTGTGGAGGCTATACTGTGCACTGTATAAAGTTCCATCAGCATCCCTGGTCTATTAAATGCCAATAGCACCCACCTCCCTCAATTTGTGACAACCAAAAATATCTCCAAATGGCCCTTGTGGGGAGAAGTGACACAAAATTGCCCCTGTTCAGAACTACTATCCCACTTCTAAAGGTCTCCTGGTCCCCACAGATTGTACTTTGTAAACCACACCTACAGATGAAGACTCAGGGACCAAACTTTCCTAGAGGCAGGGAATTTATAAAGTCCAGTGGCTTTGTAGTGGTTTGTTGCTGGTCTCTTTGGTTTTGATATCTGGTTTGGGTCCTTTCTTCTACCAAGTTAACTTCTTCATTTCCTAGCTCCAGTAACTTCATCCTTAACTTAATGGCCTTAGTCAAAGTCCTACATTATTGCCTAATTTACCTTTGTTGTGCTATTTCTCCAGGATTGGGATAGTCCACCAAGCCTTGTTAGTTCTCCAGACATGAGTTGTGATGATTAGTTTTGGCTAAGCTATAGTCCCCAGTTATTCACCCAGACGCTGATCTAGGCGTAACTGTGAAGGCATTATGTAGATGTAATTAAAGTCCATAATCATCTGCTTTAAACAAGGGAGATTATCCTAGATAATCTGAGTGTGCCTGATTCAATCAGTTGAGAGGCCTTAAAAGCAGAATGAAGCTTTTCTGAAGAAGAAATTCTCCCCATGTACTGCAGCTTCAGCTCGTGCCTGGAATTCCCTTCCTGATGACCTGCCCTAAGATTTCAGACTTGCTTAGCCAACACCCACAATCACAGAAGCCAGTTCCCTGCAATGCATCTCTTAATACATATCTCCTCCTGGTTCTCTTTCTCTGGCTGAACCCTGACTCATACATGAGCCTTGCCCCTTGAACTTCCTTGTCCATGGTTAGATCCCAGCTACCTGTTAAAAGAACCTCCCTTTACTGCTATCCACCTGCCTCTGGAAGTCCACCTTTCCGTGGACGTAGCCACTGAAGGACCTCTCCAACACCAACTACCTCCTTACCTGGCTTACCTGTTGTTGTTACCTACCAAGAGATTCTTCCTGATGCCAGTTGCATACCCCCTTGTGATATCACCTTCTGGAGCTACCTTCCAGGTCTGTCCAAACAGCCTCCTTTAAGTGACGGGTGTGTCCATTCTCAAGTGCTTTCCACTCCAAATCTGTCCAGCCCCATCCAGAATGACATCCAACTATTAATGCCACGTGAATAAATTTTAAAAAGTTGATTAGGGCTTCCCTGGTGGCGCAGTGGTTGAGAGTCCGCCTGCCGATGCGGCGGACACGGGTTCGTGCCCCGGTCCGGGAGGATCCCGCGTGCCGCGGAGCGGCTGGGCTCGTGAGCCATGGCCGCTGAGCCTGCGCGTCTGGAGCCTGTGCTCCACAACGGGAGAGGCCACGGCAGTGAGAGGCCCGCGTACCGCAAAAAAAAAAAAAAAAAAAAGTTGATTAGAAGTTGCAGTGAAACAATGGAGTCCCATTTCCTACTCAATATATTTCAGCCCTGGAAAGGGAGAAAGAAACCCAGGCAAAGGGGGGCCAGTTGTTTGCCAGTGCGCTTCCCTAGCCATTGAGAAAAGATACGCTGTAATCTTATTGACACTCTATTAAGATTGTGTTTGTATTTTTCCCCTGGATAATCACATATGCCATCTAGAAATAACTATGGTTCTTGGAATTTTCATCAACAAGAACAGGATCTGAAGTAATATTGTGTGTTTTAAAAGATTTCCCAGCCTCTACGAATAGCAATACTGGAAAACATATCCATTAAGGAATGCAATTCTGCAGCAAATTAATTTTTATATAAAGCACATTTCTTGAAATGGATTTTACCTGTGTTGGTGCCCAGCAGTTGTATGGCCATGCAGATATGTGATGCTTGGATGCTGTCCGGCTGGAGTGTGAGCCATCTAGGGAAGAAGGCAAGGGACAGCTCACAAGTCTGTGATTGTTACCCTTGACTGTGCTTTCTCAATAGAATAGTTAGGGCAGACTAGCCTCCACTGGTCAAGTAATTTATGTCCTAGAACAATTCAACTTAGTTTTTTACTAACAGGAAAAACAAATTTTAATCTTATTAAATTAATAAGCAAAAAACTCCAATAATTTGAGATGCTTTTATTTCAGCATACACTTTCACACTAGACTAAGTATTAAAAAAAATGCCTCCTTGGTCACAATAAGTAGTGGTAATAGGCACATTTAACTGGAAATGTTCTAGAAACAGTAGTCTGGGACAAAATGCATTTACCCCCCAATATCAGCTTTGATCTACTGTTTTCTTTAAACCATGTGCCATCACTCACAAAAACATAAGTTAAATATTTGCAAGAAAAGCATGCAATCCCATAGCGAAAACCCCGCTGCTGTAAATATTTTCATGTTCTAATGGGGACCTTGGGGTCTTGTTCTACAAAACAATATCCCATTCTTATGTACCAGAGATAGAAAACAGGGGGTTTGGGCCTTTTTATTATTGCTTTAGCTTTTTCTTGAATGCCAATGTCAGCACACATGGTTCAGTGGATCATGTTTTTCCCTTAAATATTTTATATCTTTGCCTTTTTTTGACTCTTCCCTCTTGTCGAATTTTTTACCTTATTCAAGACAACCTGAATTCCAAAGATGGTCAGATATAAGTGCATATTTTAAAACTTTCAAGAAAAATGGAATATAAATAGTCATTGCACCGTCATCTTTGTTTCCGTTTTCCTGGATGGACAGTACAGTTGATCATATAGAGAATTCCCTAAGGACATTCAGATAGAGCCACTCCTTCCACCTATAGGTGGCAGTGTTGAGGCCGCTGGGTGGAGCCTTGTCTCCAAGAACTTCCCCTGTCTCATTTCACATGTGGGCCATACTGGGCATCCTTCTGTTCTCTGAGCAGACTCTGTGCTTTCTCCCTTCAGTGTCTTTACTCAGCACATCTCAACCAGCTAATATCCAAGGATTCCCTTCCCCCTCTCATCCTTCCAGGCCTGGCTGAAATGCTGCTTACTCCTAGAGCCCTCCCAGATTCCGCTAGGAGGAAATCATCTCTTCTCCCTTTGAATTCCCTTTGGCTTCTTGTCACAGTTCTCATTTTCTAGCCTACCTTCTAATCCTTTGTCTATAATTAGATTCCTTGAAGACACAGCTCTGTCTTACTTTGTCCTTAAACTGCCGTAGCACCTAGCACAGTGCTCAGTACCAATGAACACGGAGTAAATATTTACAAATTGAATGAGTAAATACATTTGTGGCACAGTTTACCTGTTTGCAGCAGTCTTGTTGTATTTGCCCTGAAGTGGTTGCTGCATGAGAGGTGTTTATACAGCTGTTGCGTGAAGAGCTTAAATGGAGTAGCAGATGTATGTGGCCATAAAAATAACTCATAGAGACTGCAAGAAGAAATCAACTTAATGAAATGCATCTCTTGAGGGCCTACTATGTGTAAATTACTCAGAAGATTTGGTCCAAGCGCCAATGGGTAATGATAGTAACTCACACGTGGATAGCCCTTCCGAGTTTCTACATGGGCTACTCTGACCTGCAGATCTTTTTTGGTTCTCTTCACACTCAGTTACACAGCAGTAGTATCATCAGGAGAATCTCTGAAAGAACAGGGCAACAACAGATAATGTTTTTACCACGGAAGTGAAGTTTTTGGTCAGAATTCTTTTTATACGTTTCATACAGAAAATTATTTTGGTTAGAATTCGTCTGTACATCTCATTATATAATGAGAGCTGAAAACCAAGAGGGCTTTACTTTGGTAAATGAACAGGAAACTGGAGAAGGTGTATTATTTTTGAAACCACAAATGTCACTCCGTTAGGTTTTTTTTTTCCAGGTCTTTGATATCTTAGGAGATCTTTCTCCCTCCCTCCCACCCCCATTTCTGGCTGTTCTCCAAAAATGACTTGTCAGTGAAAATTTGCTCACACAGTGAAATAAAAAACCCTATGCAGATAAAGAAACAGAGATAAATCACTTGCCAAGCTAAATGCCTTAATAGTGAGTTTATTACCTCTTGGTTTTTGTAATACTTTAAAAATCCTCAAACTCTGCAACAGAGACTGCATAATTGATTGGGTGTTTTTCTTGTTTCGTTTTGTTTTTGTTTTTTTTGGCTGAAGTATTTAAAGTAAGAGTCCAAAAAATGGAGGATTTTACACTCTGTTTTAAAGGGAAGGGACTTATTTAAAGGAAGATATTGTCATTAATATTTGTAATCCCTACATTTTTTGTAATTTCAAAGCACAGTATATTTGTTGAATTGGGCTTTTACAAAAACTAAGACATAAATAAAAGCTTTAGGTATCTAACTAGTCTATTCATTCTCCATATTGTTCAGAAGGGTGGTTTAATATATTTTTTCACTTTTCCACTGATGTCATGTAAATGAGGAGATCCAGCTTCCTGTCTTGACTACATGGCTTAATGTATGAGAAGTATGTATGACACTTGCAGAATGTCCTTTGAGGAGAAGGGAAAAAATTTTTTTGTGATGCACTTTTAAATTTAAGGCCTCTACTCTTGGCAATTTTGCAGGATAACTGGGGTAGCTCTTAGGAAGTTCTAAGTTTTCCAAGTTTAATTTTAGGAAGTAAAAGGGGGAGTACTAGCTCTCCTACATAATTCAAGAAAATATATTTTCCAGAATTCTATCTAAAATGAGTTATTCTATAATTATTAGCTTTCATTGAAGAGTTGACATATACTCATATGTAAGACTAAGCAAAAGGCATTCCATCTAAGAAAATAGAAAAAAGAGAAAAATCTCAAAATGCAGTGCAGGGATTAACTGAGGCAGGTGAGAAAGGGTTAGTGTTTTGTTTCTTACAAGTGATATTCAAAGTCTGAAGTCAAGCAAGATGGCGACTTTGTCTCTTTGACAGAGAGCGAACTGTTTCCGTTGGAAGGTATGAGTGAACTGTCTATTGAATGAGAGTGTTTGGGTAACAGATTATTCAACAGTGATTACTTTTTTTAGCCAGGGCTAGAATAAGTAGGAAGCATCAAATTCATGAATCTTCTTTCCAGGACAGACCTTAATTACCTGCCTTGCCTTCTACCACTGTCTCCCAACGGCTTCCTTACCCCCCGTTTGTTGTTATTTTGGTGTCTTTCTCTCTGCCTGTCCTTCTCTGTAAACTTGTCATAAAAGAGTTATTGTTCAAGTATGTGAACCATTCATATGGAGATCCTCCTCCCATCCAAAAGAATGGCCTTTTTGAAGTAACTTCAAAACTATTCTATCAATCAGAAATTTGCTTTTTGAGTAGGAGTTACAAAGGCATCAAGAGGAAAATAGTCGCTTAGATCGCTGTTTTGATTGGCTGAACCCCTTTAAATAATTTATATACAACTTGTAATCACAATGTTTCTTACCTGATGAGTTTCTATCCTTGAATCAATGATGGGGAAGAAACCAATACACTAAGTTGTTGAGAGTAACCCCTGGGGAAAAGATTTCTCTACAAAAGTGTTCTTACTATAACTAATGGAAATCTGGAAATGTAACCAAAAAAAAAGAGAAATTATGAAACCACTGAAGGAGACTATTGCTTGTAATCGCCGGCGTCTCTCTCACAGCTTGACTCGATGACAGCTTCAGAGTTTATTGCAGGTGGCAGTGGATTGCTTTGGTTCACTAAACGACAGCTATCTCTTCTGCCCTTGATTGTGTTCAAATTAATCAGACTTTTGAAGACATGGCTTATGTGTACAGGGGGAAACAACAGCATTGTGAAGACTGTTGCATCTTAAAAAGATACAGATGTATGAAGACGCTTAAAAACAGAGTTCCTGCTGAGTGTACTTCTTAGTCTTACAAAGAGACTTCGGTCTGAGACTCTTTCACATTTTTTTCTGATAACATAATCTATTAATAGTGCCGCAAGTCTATTAGCCCAATATACACATTGCTAAGAGGATTCTCTCAGCAAACATTTTTTGGATACAATATAGCACAATGTAAAACAACAACCCCAAATGTCTGGTTCTAAAACCAGAAAAGGATATACACTTAGATGTTCTAGCTTTCCATTTCTATATGTTATGAGGGGAAAAGTGAAAAATGGCTAAATCATAACAGCACGCGTTGCTGATCAGGGCAAGATTTAATATTCATGGCACCTGTAACAATGGGAAAAGAATTAAAATTAATGAAAAGCAATCCTCTAACTCACTGAACTCTCTTCTGCTCAGTGCCCTAGCCATGCTCAGACAGGAAGTAGATGGATAAGAGAGGTACATTAATTATATCAGGCCACTAGGTTACAAAGCATTAAGACCACCGGGCACTGACTGACATTTGAGGATGAGCTGAGTCACTGAACATGTAGAGTCCATTTAATTGATAGTTCTGTACAGTTATGGGCTACCTGTCACATGTTTAATTCAATTCTCAGAAATGACTCCAAAGGCCTTAATCGTATGTGTTTCTATGCGTTATCAGCGTAAGAATCTGTGGTGTTTCTATTCTACTAGCACTGGGAAGCTAGTATCATAGAAAAAAAAAAGATTCAGGGTAGTTGATATTAATAGTTTTCCTCCAAAGTATTGTGAGAAAACTCTATCAGCTACCTATCCACCATTTCATTGGTATACAAATTGATATACAAGGATGTGGAGGGCTTCCCTGGTGGCGCGGTGGTTGAGAGTCCGCCTGCCGATGCAGGGGACATGGGTTCGTGCCCCGGTCCGGGAAGATCCCACATGCCGCAGAGCGGCTGGGCCCGTGAGCCACGGCCGCTGAGCCTGCGCGTCCGGAGTCTGTGCTCCGCAATAGGAGAGGCCACAACAGTGAGAGGCCTGCATACCGCAAAAAAAAAAAAAAAAAAAAAAAAAGGATGTGGAAAGGCATTCCAACTTGTAGCATGAAGTCAAAAAGACTGGAAGAGGGATGATTAACTTAGAGTTTAGATAGTTGGTAAACTTCAGAAAGGAAATCTAATTCAGGAAATGTAATGTCATATTTTATTGACAGTAAATCCCCAATTACAAAACACACAGTTAACATAATAAGTGCTTTCAAAAAAGTCCAAATGAATCATGAACTTCCTATTTTTTGCATGAAATATGGAAAACGTATGCCTTAGAACTCAATGAATACGGTGATTTGGAGACTCAAGACCAAAGTATTTTTTACTAAGAAATGTTTTACATAGACTCAAAAAAAAAAATAATAAATCAATTCCTCTTTGAAGTCTATCTTCTCTCCTCCTTTTTGATATCTGTATCATAGCATTTCTCATAAAGGAAGATCCATAGCATATGCATATCTGTGATTCCCAAAACCTAGCACAAGGATTGGCACAGAAGTAAGCTTGCCAATTAATACATATTTTAAAGAGCTCCATACAAAAAAACCCAAGGTATTGTAAAGGAATTTTTAATGTAAATACTCATCACAGGTTTGTCAGTAGTAGATTAATTTTTAAAGAAATGTAAAAGCATTCCACTTATGTATACCTATTCCTATGAAGCTGTAACTAAATAACTTTCCTCAACGAATGGGATGTATGCAAAAGCTAATTCCTAAATTAACCTTGAAATGAATAAAGTTATCCATAATTATTTGAAGAAAACATAAGCAGGGGAAAACCAACCAGTGGTTGTGTGTTGATAGCACTAGAAATGTTAATTTTCTGGTCATCAGTAGTAAAACTATTAAGGTAACATAATTAAAATGTGTGAAAGGATCAGAAAGTAATTTATTTACCTTACAAAGTTTCTGGATTGACAGCTCTGCTGTTACAGATCCAGGCAGTAGAAGTGTTTCTTTACCATCTCATCTGCCTGTCAATCTCTAGATAAATCTGAATCTCTACTAAGGACCAAGGCCAGGGCCTATCTTCCGAGGCCACCAGCCAAGTTACTATTAGGTTTTTTCATTACTACACTCCCAAAGTGGTTTAAAAGTGGAAAAATGCAATCAGTGTTTTGTGGATTATTACTCTAAGGCAGCGAATTTTTACCCTAGCTACACATTAGAATCACCCAGGGAGCTTTTGAAAAATACAGAGGCCTAGGTCCACTCTAAGAGATTTGGATTTAATTGGCTTGGGGTGAAGTCCCAGAAAAGATATTGGTTAAATCCCCAGATGATTTTAATGTGCAACCAGGGTTAAGAACCACTGCCCTAAAGGAAGATAAAATTCACAAGTTCCCTTGTCCACCCCCATGGAAAATGGAGGATTTCAGCCACTCTTAGACAATCCTCTTCTCTCCCAGGAAGGAAGTATGATGTTGTAGAAATGGCATAAAATCTGGAATCAGGAGACCTGGCTCTGATCTCATGTCTGTCATTTCCTGGCTGAGTAACTAACATTGGGCAGGCGGGTCCTGTAAAAGAAGAATCACAGTGATGCCTCTCTCACTTACCTTCCAGAATTAAACTAGACAAGCAAGGTCATGTAGGGGAAAACCCGAGAAAAAGGCCCGGCTGTTATTAGCCTGCGAGACTGGTTATGCCTAGTCGGTCACTGCAAACAGAGAATCACTTCAGCCATCACTAGTTCTAACTGGCAGGTGTCTTAGGACCCGGGGAGACCCAGATAACTTTTCAAGTCAGTAGTGGTGACTCTTGAGATACAGTATTTTGTCAGATCTTCTCATCCTCCCCCTATTAATTCAGGGCACTCATGTTTTGCAAAGGAGAAATAAAGTGTGTCGAGTTCAAATTCGGCTCCGTTCTCATCTGCAAACAGCTGGGAGCACTCAGCAGAGCCAGAAGCAAGCCCAGCTCCCTGTACCACCAGAGGGGCTGAAGAGTAGCTCCCGCAGAAGCCTCTCTTGCACTGGAACAGCACTTTTTCCCTGTAAAATGTCCACTCAGCACAACCAAGGCTTTGTTGTCGGGCCTCCTCCTCAGAGCATAATCCAGATCAAGCAGTGCCTTTGAAATCTCTCACCTCCCTGACAGGCACTGTCCGCACACGGAAGGTCCCTTCCATCATCAGCTCTTTGGAGAGGAGGACTGGGTGCCCTACACCAGGCCAGACTCTGCGGCTGATGGAGGGACCCCGGTGGCCCAGCGACTCACCCCCAGGATGGGCGATCTCAACCAGGAGATGAGAGCAGCCACATAAAACCGTTAGAGAACAGGACAAGGCCTAACGAGGCAATAAGGTCTTCTGCCGAGAGAGGAAGTGTGAGAGTCATTGCAAAGCAGACCAGCTGTTCTCACGTTGGTTCTTCTCACGTACGAGCACAGGGAAGACGGAAGGGCGATGCTGATATTTGCAACAGTAAATCAGAAGCGGCTCATTAAAAGAGCGATGGGACTTCTTCCTTTGACTTCTCTGGAAAGGATATCCGCTGTGATCCTGATGCTTCCAATTAGGCTTCCAGAGGAGAGTACTGCTTGCTTGGAAACTGATCGGTAGGAACTCAGGTATCTGCCTTAGACCTTTTTCGTGGAGGAAAAGGGGCAGAACTGTTTTCTCTCACTAAACTGAATGTTTATAATCTCCTGGTTAATTGGCCTTTGGTTTCCAGAGAGAAAGTGAAAGCGAAGCTGCTCCCGCCGTTATACGGCTTTCGATGTGCTCCTTTGATGCCTACCAGGTTTGCAGTCCTGTCCACCCATTCTGGTGAAGGGACTTCTGGAATGGTCCAGACCAAAGGCTCCTGCACCAGGAAAGCCCATTGGGTTTTCTTTGGTATCTGGAGGATGTTCAATAGCATCCATCCTATTTCTTCCAATACTGATGGTATTTGAATAGCGCTTTAGAGTTTGCAAAGCCCGCTCTCTGCAGGCACCCTCAAGATACCCCAAGGAAGTAGCCATTGTTATCCTATTTGATCAATGCAAAAATTAGGGCTCAAGGAGTTTATGTTCCTTACCTGGATTGCAACACTTAGTCATGGACAAAACAAGGTCTGACTATGCTTGTTAGTTGTAATTAGATGTCAATTTTATTAACTTCATTGTTGTAGCGGGATAGCAAAAAGCTGAATACATGCTATAAATGCTAAAAACCACAAAAACAAAAATCAACAGCAACAACAGCAAAAAACAAGGTCAAACCTGGGATGTCAGGTTCCTTCCAAATCCCATCATCCTTCCATGGTACCACCCTGTCTCTCAGGGGCCAGCTTGTGGTGACGCCATCTGATCTCTGTGCAATGGATGCAATCTCTCTCCCAAGCCGAGGTGACTGAGACCCACTTCTCCGTCCTCATTCATCTCATAGACTCTTCGGTGAAATAACAGCATGAATCACACACACACACACACCTTATCTTAAATAGGCTTTTTTGAATTCATATAGTGAATTCTTATTTCACTTTATATTGTTCACTATAATTAGATCCTTAAGGGGTGAATTATTTCTATGTCTGCATCTGAAGCTGTCACTATCCCACACCGGATCATTTTCAGCTACTCCCAGAACTCCTGCAATGGACCTGTTTAATAGATTTTATAGTATCTCAGAAGGTGGAGCAGTATAATAATGTGTTTGTCTAAAACTTTGTGTTTGATAGATACTGCTACATGGATAGGAATAAAGAGAGGTATATTGATGGGGCTGAATGTGTGTTCAAGGGGAATACCAACTGTTGGATTCTGACAGTTCACAGGTAAAATCACAGTTGTTTAGGGTTTGGTCCTAAACTTTAAATGTTTAGAAACTCAGTTTTGTCATTTGGCTTAAAGTTGATCGACTTTAGGAGGAGAGACTCACTCTAGCCAGATGCGCAAGTTATTGATTGACAGATCAGAACGACAGTGTCCCTCAATAAGTGTTTACTGCCCACCTACGGTGCAATCAGCTCCATGCTCGGCATGAAGGATTTTGTAGCAAACGCTGTCGGGCCCACCCTGTCCCTCACTGTCACCACTTGAGTGCACGCTGCTCTTTCTATCTTCCTGATTCCAAATGCCAGCACCTGCAGTCCTTGCCACACAATAGCAGCCCTCTGGCAATGCCCAACGGGAGGGGAGATAACCCTGACTTGTGTGTTAGACGTTGGCTCCCAGAGTTTCCCCAGCACGAGTAAGCTCCGGTCACTCATAGGGACAGCTGGTGTGATAATGCCCCTGTTACCAGTTACATGCTCTTCCTACTTTGGATGGTTCTTTCACCTCCCATGTAAAGCACTTGAACTTGAATTCTTGTCTTGACGTGCGCTTCTAGGACCCATGGGGGCCAAGACACAGTCCTTTCCTTCAGGGACCTAGTGGGAAAGAGAAAAGCACCCTGATAATTCAGACACCAGGGACGACATCTCACACGTGCGAGCAGAGGGTGCTATGGGATGTGGAGGAGAACTTGGTCTTCGAAGAACTCTGTCCATATGAACTTGCCAAGCGTCTACACTTGTATGGTGGGCTTGCTCATGGTACATGTTTTCTGTAAGAACAGCAGCTTCCAGCTCAAATCTTGTTCCTCACTCTCTCTCTCCTCAGTTCTTTCATCTATAAATTAGGAAAAATAACACCACCTCAGAGTAAAGAGATGAGGATGGGATTAGATCATGTTATATAAATTGCCTTGCACAGTGCCTGGCATATAGTAAACACATAACAAATGTTTAATAACTGTGACCTTCCCAAATGGACTCAAATCTCTAAATACTTCATAGTCCTGGAAAGATTCCTGGGGAATATGACCCTATAACTAGGTTTCCCCAGGGAAAGGCACTCCTGCAGATGTTAAGATTGGATAGTTCACTGATTGGAATTGTTACTATTTCAGTTTCAGAATGATATTTCCCTCACTTTATACCTTAATTCTGGGGGACATTTTCCTATAACTTCTCATAAACATACAATCTCAATTAGACATTGGCCTAATGGTAATAAAAACTATTCTTAAAAATAATGTTAAAAATCTTCCTCCTTGGGCTTCCCTGGTGGCGCAGTGGTTTAGAGTCTGCCTGCCGATGCAGGGGACGCGGGTTTGTGCCCCGGTCCGGGAGGATCCCACATGCCGCGGAGCGGCTGGGCCCGTGAGCCATGGCCACTGAGCCTACGCGTCTGGAGCCAGTGCTCCGCAACGGGAGAGGCCACAACAGTGAGAGGCCCGCGTACCACAAAAAAAAAAAAAAAAAAATCTTCCTCCTCCTCCTCCCACAAACTGATTTTCCATAATCTATGAAAATGTTTGTTTTTCTGATTAAATATAAATGACATAAAGATAAACAATAAGTAATAAACATTTATCCTTTTTCATGTTTAAAAATAGATGACTTAAAGATAATTCTCTCATTCTTATCCCTTGCTCTCCACAAATTTAAAAAAAAATTATGATTAAATTCTTTACCTTTTTTCCAACTTAGGTTAAAGGATTGCAAAAATTACAAGGTGATTTTGTCATCTGTAGGTGTAAATCTAGTAAGTCCATTTTTGATAGAGAGTTTTTATTTCTCCAGTTTGATTTTCTGCTACAGAAGTTAGAAAAGCCAAATGGTGTATTGTTTAATATGTTGCCATCCATTCTTTGACCCTTAAAGCATTAACCCATAATTTTAATTAACATGTGTTTAATGTGCAGGAAAGCCGATTTTTGAGCTATAAAAGACTAGACATAAAGGAATACTGTCTCTACTATAAAAAAATAAAATAAGAGATCCCAGTCATTTTCAAAGATCACTGATCTTAATTTCCATATTTTTCAAAATATGGGGAAATGTCATAAAAATCTGCTTTCAAGCACATCAATCACAGGACATTGGGGAAGGAAGAACAAAGCTTTGTAGAGAACAGATTCTGTGGTGCTGGTTGAACTTATCAAGGAGGCTTGCTTGTCCTGAAACCAGCCAATATTTAATCACTTACACAAGGGATAAAATAGGGGCCACTCAGGTGATATTACAGTGGGTGAGAAGTTATTGACTGGGAGCGAGAAACTAAGAATTCCGAGGGGTTCCAGGGTTAATCCGGCATGCTCTGTACCGACACTGGAGGCATGGGGGATGTATATAAATGCATAGATATAAACAAAGGTGACTAAGACCCACACCTGCTCTCAGGCTTTCATGGTGTGGAGGAATTTGGAGAAACAATAGGACACGATTGGCAAATTTATGGAAGACTTTGTGTACCTTTTCTATACTATCTTGATACACAATTCCTTAACTTCTCTGCCTGGCTTTCAGGACCCTCAACCTTATTTCTGATGTGCCCCCCAAGGTGGTAGACTCTGCTCAGACAAGCCCACCTCCCAACTGCCTCAAAAACACAACATGCCTTTGTGCGTATTCCTCCCTTAGCTGGAAGTGTCATACGGTGTCTCACCTTTCTGACTTCTACCCAGCATTCCAGGGTCAGTCCCACCAGAATAATCCCATCCCTCTCTGAACAGCCATGAACTGTCCTACGCTGTTTGCAATGTGGAGAGAGCATAATATGTGTGCTTCTTGTCTTCCAAGCTACACTATGAACTCAGAGTAGACCATGGCTTTTATACTTCATGTGCGCTCTGCGTAGTGGGTGCCAGAGTGCTGAGTGCACGGTGGATTAAAATATATCTGTAAAGGACCTGAAACAATGAAATACATCTGTAAACAACCTGAAGCAATGAAATAGGAGGCTTACAATGTGGTCTTTGTTTAAAAAAAAAAAAAAAAGCAAATCAGACACATTGTGTTCATGAGAATACAGTATGCAAGGGTGTGGTTTCTTCGTGATAAAAGCCTAACTCTAACAAGCATAAAGCATAAGAAAACAAGTTGGTTCACCAAAATGGCAACAGGCAAGTGATCAGTTGACTACTGTTGTCTCCCTGGTTCCTTTGCGCCTCATGCCTCGAGCCAACTGATCTCTAGCCCTGTCCATTCTAGCTGCTAAGTTCTTTCATCCCCACAGCCACTGCTTTCACTCAGGTTTCCACATATTATTGTTCAACTGGAAGAGGACATCTCCGCTTTTACACCTCCATGCATTTCACTTCACTCTCCCCACTGTTCTTTTACACCATTCTATTCCTTTTGGAAACTCTCTTCCTCTCCCTGACACGTTTGGTGACATTCTTAACCACTTGCACTGACCCGTGGATTAAATTAGATTGGAATGACTTGGTTAAATGCCTCCTTCTTCTTTAGGCTGTTGCTTCTCAAGGGCAAGGGGCATCCTCCTCTCCCCGACTCCTAACATAGCACCTGGTGCCTGGTTGAGAACTTATTAAATCTTGGTTTAAAAGTTAACTCATTAATTAAGGCAACTCCAACTCGGAGCATGTTAAAGTACAGGAGCTTTTTTTTTAAAGGCTGCTTTGGATGTCTGCAGATCAACTGCATTTGGATTCATGCAGGCTGGAGAAAGAAAACTAAACCTAAAAGAAAAAATAAATTTGCTAAAACAAACAAAGGAAGAATGGAAGGGGATTTTTATTGCCCACAGCATTTACCCCTACTGACTCACTCCTGGTCATTGCTCAACAAATTCTTACTGGATCAAACCTTTTATTCTCCAAGTCAGACATATGGCATTTTCAATAACGTATTCCTGTGTCACGTTTGTCTGTTTTAGACTAAAGAGAAATGCCCAACTCATTCGACTAAATCTGTAAAGGAGGGTTGGACTGCTATTTCAAATGCATTGTTTTCCTGTCCTGTCAGTCACTGACCATTTTAAATATGGGCCTAATCACCAGTATTCCAGGGAGCTTACCACATGAGAGAGTTGGGATGCAGGAAGGCTCAGAATCACAGCAAGTGTGGATCTGGACTCCTAGGCACCAACTGGCTTTCAAGCAGCCTCCAGCTGGCGTGCACCTGCACCTGGGATGCCTCCCTCCCCAGGACAAGCTCAAGTTCCTGCCCTCAGCCTTGGCATGGGGTGGGGGAATAGCTGGCCTCGTAGCCAACTTATGAGTGATCCTGTCAGGCGTTCAGGCATCTCTTTGTGAGGTGGACCAAAGTGTCAGGCAGGTGGTTATCCTTTTGTCAGAGAAAAAGGGCGCACACCGTCCCCCAGCTAGCCTGTTGGGGACAGCTTTGGGAGGTTGGTTTGAAATAGATTGCTTTTTAAAATAAGAGCTCTAAAGCAGAGGATTTCCTGACTCTTATTATTAATTTTCCAGTGCCATTTCTTCAATTCTAGGAGGTTCAGATAAACTAGAAATTGGATACTTACCTAAACAGAAATCAACATAGAAAGTTGTTTAACATTTTTAAAAAAGTGTCCTTTTGACCGAGCACCCTGCTTCAGGAAGGACAGACACAGAACTGTGGAGGAAAAAGGGGACACCCAGCAAGCCACTAAGATCAGTTGAAAAAAGACTGGTGATCAGTGGGGTGGCTTGTCACCACCAGGTCACCCTCAAATTCTAAAATGTGTCAACCATTAGGTCACCTTTATGAATTAATTTATTTTGAACTCAAGAAACTGAGCTAGATTTTCCAATTTAGTCCATGAGAAAAGGGTTATATGTATTCTGCATATTCATTCCTATATGGTTAATTGTAACTAAATTTATCTAACCATGGTCACAGTATGGTTATATTCACTGCTCATGTATACACCTAGATATTCTAATCTAGGTACTAATTTCTCATTTTTAACAGAGGACCAAAGTTTCATTTTCCATTTTCTATACTGTCCTTTCATGGATGCATATTTACACTTGTTAATGAATTAATTTCACACATTTAGACTTCAACAGTCATTAGTGTCATAATGATTACAGTAATTATATGAATAATGAAGCTCAAGTGATCAAAGAGAGATGACTTACTGTAAGTGATGGGCAAAGTCAACCACTATTGGTGACCAGTGTAATCAGTTGCAGGTTGCTTAACATGTGTTAAAAGATGTTTTCCTGTAATTCACGAAAGTATATTATATATTCAGCTAAAATTTGACAGATCTAATGATCTAATACTCCTCTTATATAATGAAGAACATGATGAGGCTTGCATGTTTAGTAAACCTTGTTTTCTAGTTATCAGTAGTAAGACCATTAAGGTACATAATTAAAAGAATTGAAAGGATGTGTATGTAATTGATATAAATACTACAAGTTATCTTATTCAGTAACCAGGAATTACACTTGGTTAATTGTCCAATTAAGAATGCAAAATATGGGCTTCCCTGGTGGTGCAGTGGTTGAGAGTCCGCCTGCCGATGCAGGGGACACGGGTTCGTGCCCCGGTCCGGGAAGATCCCACATGCCGCTGAACGGCTGGGCCTGTGAGCCATGGCCGCTGAGCCTGCGCGTCCGGAGTCTGTGCTCCGCAACGGGAGAGGCCACAGCAGTGAGAGGCCTGCGTACTGCAAAAGAAAAAAAGAATTCAAAACAATGGCTATGTTTTTTTTTTTCTTCAAAAAGGGTTCTGTGTGGAGTTATTTTTCAGGGATCTATTCTAGGTGATCCCAAATCCTTGGTCCTTTTGACCTTTGTAACTGCATTTGACTGTCTCCGGGGCTCTTTCTATACAGCTTTTGACAGTATGGAGAATATAGGAAGGCAGTGATGATAAAAATAGCCAGTTAAGTCTCATGAATATTATCTGATGGACTGTGAACTCCTTGAGGACAAAATTGATTCTCATTCATCTTTTTCTCCCCAGAATCTTTTCCAAGTCACGTTTGTTACACTCTGTTTTCATACACACATACCCCACCTCCTCTTAAAAATTCTCTGAGTAGTTATACTAATTCTAGTCTACAAAATCTTTTTGGATGACTTGACATTATCTATATATAAAATGAAATAATAGCCATTTATAATTTTACACACACATATCACTCCTCACTTCTACCTCTGGTTCAAGGCCTGGTATTATGCACCACAGGAATTTAAATTTTTAAAATAATATATGGCATTCATGAATTTAGGTCTTTCAGCAATCAGGAATTGGTCTGTGCTGTGGGTATGAGGGATGAGTCCAGTTTCTTTTTCCGTATGAATATCTTATCATGGCATCACTTATTGAAAAAGTCCATCCTGGTCTCATTGATTTCCAATACCACCTTGACATTTATCAGTTGTTCATCTACACATGGCTCTGATTCTTGGATATTACTGTGTTCCACTGGCCAGCTTATGCCAATATCACACTGGCTTAATATTCCATCATCATGATATCTGGTAGAACCAGTGGTCCCACCCAGTTCTTTTAGCTATTCTTGGAATTTTGCACTTCCATATACATTTTAGAATTGGTCTGTCAAGTTATAAAATTTGAAAAAATGTTCTTCTTTGGGAAAAGGGAGTTTAAACTATATCCACAGTTAGGTTGGAGGGGAAATCGACATCTTTAAGACACTGATTTTACTAATCCATAAATATGGTCTATCTCTACATTCATTTAGGACAATTTCAATGTCTTTCAACAAAGTTTTATAATTTTTCCATAACAGTCTTGCACATATTTTGTTATATGTATTCTTAAGAACAGGAGGTTTTGGATACTGCTGTGAGTGGCATATTTTAAATTTATGTTCTGTTTACTGGAGTATAAAAAATGCAAATAATTTATATAATAATTAACTTTCTGAGAACCTTACCAAAACCTCCTGTTAATTCTTAACAGTTTATCTTTATATTGGAAGCTATACAGACTGGCATATAATTTACTAATAGGAACAGTTTTGTTTGTTTCTTTCCAATTTTTAAACTAGTTTTTCTCTCTTCTCTTATTGTACTGTCTACAGCTTCTAAAATAATGTTCAATGGAAGTGGTATTGACAGCCACCCTTAAAGAGTGGTCTTAAAAAGAATATCTTCAACGTTTCACTCTTTTGTATGATAGTGTCCTTTTGTCAAGTACGACTATTTCAAGTGTTTAAGAGTTTTTATCATGAATGGATATTTAATGTTATCACCAGCTTTTTTTCATATCTATTTAGTTTATTTTTCTCCTTAATCTGTGAATGTGGCAAATTACATTAGTAGATTTTCTAATGTTAAATCAACCATGATGTATCAGTCAGTGTAGGTTAGGCTGTGCTGAGTCAATAAGCACGCCTCCAAATCTCAGTTAAAACAATAACTGTTACATGTCCAGCAAGGAACCTATACTTATATTAGTCCCTCCAGGACCTGAGCTGATGGATGAACCATCTTAATGAGTGCTTTAATGATCCCTATAGCACAGGAGCAGAACATCAAAAGGTCTTTCTTTGGCAACTAAACGTTCTAACCCAGAAGCGGCTCTTGTCTCTTCTGCCCACAGCCCTTTTCCCTGAGCTGCTTAGACAGGTGTGGAGAAATGAAATTCTGCCATGTGCCCAAAAGAAGTGGGGAACGTGATATGAGTGCATCTTAGGAGCCTCTGCTACACGTGCATTTCTAAAGCAGCTCCACTCTGTCATAAGAGTTATATTTTTGTACATTACTGGATCCCTCTGCATCTATATTCATGAATGAAATTGATATGGTATTATACTTTTTTTCAGGTTTTGGCATTGAGGGATGTTTGCTTTATAAATGGGTTTGAGAATTTTCCCTCTTTATTCTACATTCTGGAATAGTTTGTATAGGATAGGTGTGATTTGTTATTTGAATATGTGGTAGAAGAACTTTATATAGAAGACTTGGCCTGGAGTTTTATGGGTGAGAAGATTTTCAACCACAGATTACATTTCTTACAAGATTAACATTTTCTATTTGTTCTCAGTCTAGCTTGATAAGTTATATTTTAGGAATTTTTCATTTTATGAATTGTCAAATTTATGGGCAAAAATATATTAATGTGTATCTAATATTTGTAGCATTCTTATTTTTTTATTTGACGTTATTTACGATCCCTTTCATTTTTTTTTAATCCTCAGAAGTTTGTCAATTTTATTAATCTTTTCAAAGAAAAAAATGGGAAGTTTATTCTCTCTTGATTTTTGTTTAATTTTGTTATTTTTGCTCTTTATTGACTTCTTTGTATTTTTCTCTTAACTTGTTTTGTTGTTCTTTTTCTAACTTCTTTAAAATGTATGTTTGATTCATTAGTTCTTAGTCTTTCTTCTTTTCTAATGTAAACATTTAAGACTATAAATTTCCCTTTAGATGTTCTTCAGTTGCATTCCACAAGTGTGGATAAATTGGTGATGAAATATGGTAATTTTATTTCTGTTCATTTCTAATTTTTCCTAATTCCCATTATAATTTCTTCTTTGACCCATGAGTTATTTAGAAAATATCTCAATTTCTAAATATATGGGGGATCTGTTATCATTTTACTTATGATTTGTTTTTCCTTAACTTTTTATTTATAGTAAGGATAATACAAAAATTCCCATATATCCTTCCCAGATTTACTAGTTGTTAGCATTTCTTTCTTCCTATCTTTGCATGTGTGTGTATGTAAATATATACACACATACATAGATATGTGTGAATACATAGTCATGCATACATATATGTAATTTTTATATATGTGTGTGTGTTTAACACCTTTATTGGAGCATAATTGCTTTACAATGTTGTGTTAGTTTCTGCTGTATAACAAAGTGAATCAGCTATATGTATACATATATCCCCATATCCCCTCCCTCTTGCATCTCCTCCCACCCTCCCTATCTCACCCCTCTAGGTGGTCACAAAGCATGAGCTTATCTCCCTGTTCTATGTGGCTGCTTCCCACTAGCTATTTATTTTACATTTGGTAGTGTATATATGTCCATGCCACTCTCTCACTTTGTCCCAGCTGACCCTTCCCCCTCCCCATGTCCTCAAGTCCATTCTCTACGTCTGCATCTTTATTCCTGTCCTGCCCCTAGTTCTTCAGAACCTTTTTTTTTTTTTTTTTTAGATTCCATATATAGGTGTTAGCATACAGTATTTGTTTTTCTCTTTCTGACTTACTTCACTCTATATGACAGACTCTGGGTCCATCCACTTCACTACAGATAACTCAATTTCATTTCTTTTTATGGCTGAGTAATATTCCATTGTATATATGTGCCACATCTTCTCTATCCATTCATCTGTCGATGGACACTTAGGTTGCTTCCGTTTCCTGGCTATTGTAAATAGTGCTGCAATGAACGCTGTGGTACATGACTCTTTTTGAATGATGGTTTTCTCAGGGTGTATGCCCAGTAGTGGGATTGCTGGGTGGTATGGTAGTTCTATTGTTAGTTTTTAGTTTTTTAAGGAACCTCCATACTGTTCTCTCTATATATGTGTTATGTGTACACACACATGCACACTTTTAAAATTACATTAGTAGAGGGTATGTAGGTAGTAAACAAACTCTCCCAGTTTTTGTTTAGAAATCTCCATTTCATCTCAATTTTTTTAAAAAAAAAACTAGAATTTTAGGTTAAGAAACTTTGGGGTTTTTTTTCCTTAATGCACAATAAAGATAGTATATCACTGTCTTCTTTATTCTGTTGTTTCTGATAAAAATTCACAGGTTTTTCTAACTCTTCGATGAAGTTAGTCTGTCTTTTCTTTCTCACTACATTTAAGATCTTCTCTTTGTCTTTGGTATCTTGCAATTTCACTATTACATGCCTAGATGTAGATTTCTTCTTATTAACCCATCTTGTAACTCATTGGAATTCTGGAATCAATGGATTGATATCTTTCCAATAGGTTTGAAAAATTCTCAGCCATTATCTCTTCAAATACAGCCTCAGCCACCTTCTCTGTCTTCTTCTAAAATTTCAATGAGAAGTATTTTAGACGTTCTCTATCCTCAACATCGCTAAATGTGTCTTTCATATTTTCACTGCCTTGTGTCTCAGAGATGGATTTTTAAAATATACATACATATGAATTCTTCAGTTCTATCTTCCAAGTCACCTACTCTCTCTTCAATTGTATCTAGACTATTGTTAAACTCATCAACTGAAGTTTTCATTTCAATTATTGCATGTTTAGTATTAAGAGTTATTTTCTTCATTGTTTTCTTTTTGATTTCTTGAGACATTTTAAGCACACATATTTTATATTCTGAGGCTGATAATTCCAATATTTGAACATTTGATATGTTGGAATCATCTATTACTTCTACTGGCTTTTGCTTATGATGTCTTGTTTTCCTTTTACGTTTTGTCTGTTTGTTGTTTTTACTTTTTGGATTGTGAACTTCTTTTTAATCTGTGGTTATTCTCTGAAAATTGAAATAAGCTAGATTTCTCCAGAATGATTATATTTACTATTGAAGCACTACTAGTCTGGATCGATTCTAAACTCAATTCTCATTTTGAAGTTGTTTATTCAGCCTCAAAATTATAAATTATGGATATTCAAGCTGTAGACATTGGTGAGGTCTGGCTTATAATTGTGAATTACCAGGATAGATTTCCAACCCTATTCCTACTTCGTTCTAATATATGATATACAAAATGTTTCTTGCAGTCTCCTGGGCAGGACCTTATTCTTTATTTCCTCTTCCGCTGAAGGTATAGATCTTTAGGTCCAAGTTCATGCATGGGAGACAATCTCCTGTGAAAATCTACACTTTAGGTGAGCCTTAGCCTTAGAACCTTTCTGCTTCCAGAGGCTATAAAAGCACAAATCTCAAGATTATGATTTAGACATATACTCCACAAGGCAAAAGCATGCTTTAATGCTTTGGTTACTTTTCTGGTTCTCACCTTCTGTCAATCCCTAGCCTGAGTATTTTCTGGAATGACTATATTTGAAAAAGAGATTTATTTCTTTGCTTGTTTTCTATTTCTGTTACTTTTACAATTTTCTAAGAATCAGTGTTGTCTTAGACAATTTCCATGTTTTGTAGCATTATGGACATTTAGTTCATTCAGTTTCTATTTTAATTTGTTTTTTTGATATTGAGCTCCATGACCTGTCTGTATGTTTTAGAGATTAATCCTTTGTCTGTTGCTTCATTTGCAAATATTTTCTCCCATTCTAAAGGTTGTCTTTTCATCTTGTTAATGGTTTCCTTTGTTGTGCAAAATCTTTTAAGTTTCTATGGGTCCCATTTGTTTATCTTTGTTTTTATTTTCATTACTCTAGGAGGTGGGTCAAAAAAGATCTTGCTGTGGTTTATGTCGAAGAGTGTTTTTCCTATGTGTTCCTCTAAGAGTTTATATTGTCTGGTCTTACATTTAGGTCTTTAACCCATTTGGAGTTTATTTTTGTGTATGGTGTTAGGAAGTGTTCTAATTTCATTCTTTTACATGTAGCGGTCCAGTTTTTCCAGCACCACTGATTGAAGAGTCTGTCTTTTCTCCATTGTATATCCTTGCCTCCTTTTTCATAGATTAGGTGACCATAAGTGCGTGGGTTTATCTCTGGGCTTTCTATCCTGTACCATTGTTTTTGTGCCAATACCATACTATCTTGATTACTGTAGCTTTGTAGTATAGTTTGAATTCAGGTAGCCTGATTCCTCCAGCTCTGTTTTCCTTTCTCAAGATTGCTTCGGCTATTTGGGGTCTTTTGTGTTTCCATACAAATTGTAAAAATTTTTTGTTCTAATTCTGTGAAGAATGCCATTGGTAGTTTGATAGGGATTGCATTGAATCTGTAGATTGCTTTGGGTAGTATAGTCATTTTCACAATATTAATTCTTCCAATCCAAGAACATGGTATATTTCTCCATCTGCTTATGTCATCTTTATTTTCTTTCATCAGTGTTTTATAGTTTTCTAAGTACAAGTCTTTTGCCTCCTTACGTAGGTTTATTCCTAGGTATTATATTCTTTTTGTTGTGATGGTAAATGGGATTGTTCCCTTGATTTCTCTTTCTGATTTTTCGTTGTTAGTGTATAGGAATGCCAGAGATTTCTGTGCATTAATTTTGTATCCTGCAACCTTACCTAATTCATTGATTAGTTCTAGTAGTTTTCTGGTAGCATCTTTAGGATTTTCTATGTATAGCATCATGTCATCTGCAAACAGTGACAGGTTTACTTCTTCTTTCATCATATGGTTTTTATTCCTTAATTTCTTAATGTGGTTTATCACATTGATTGATTTGTGTATTTTGAAGAATCCTTGCATTCCTGGGATAAATTCCACTTGATCATGGTGTATGATCCTTTTAATGTGTTGTTGGATTCTGTTTGCTAGTACTTTGTTGAGGATTTTTGCATCTATGTTCATCAGTGATATTGGCCTGTAGTTTTCTTTCATTGTGACATCTTTGTCTGGTTTTGATATCAGGGTGATGGTGGCATTGTAGAATGAGTTTGGGAGTTTTCCTCCCTCTGCTATATTTTGGAAGAGTTTGAGAAGGATAGGTGTTAGCTCTTCTCTAAATGTTTGATGGAATTCGCTGGTGAAGCCATCTGGTCCTGGACCTTTGTTTGTTGGAACATTTTAAATTACAGTTTCAATTTCATTACTTGTGATAGGTCTGTTTATATTTTCTAATTTTTCCTGGTTCTGTCTAGGAAAATTGTACCTTTCTAAGAATTTGTCCATTTCTTCATGGTTGTCCATTTTACTGGCGTATAGTTGTTTGTAGTAGTCTCTTACAATCCTTTGTATTTCTGCAGTGTCAGCTGTGATTTCTCCTTTTTCATTTCTAATTTTACGGATTTGGTCCTCTCTTTTTCTTGATGAATCTGGCTAAAAGTTTATGAATTTTGTTTATCTTCTCAAAGAACCAACATCTAGTTTTATTGATCTTTGCTATTGTTTTCTTCATTTCTATTTCATTTATTTCTGCTCTGATCTTTATAATTCTTTCCTTCTACTGACTTTGTGTTTTCTTTGTTCTTCTTTCTCTAGTTGCTTTAGGTGTAAGGTTAGATTGTTTATTTGAGATTTTTCTTGTTTCATGAAGTGAGATTGAATTGCTATAAACGTCCCTCTTAAGAACAACTTTTGCTGCATCCCATAGGTTTTGGGTCATCGTGTTTTCATTGTCATTTGTTTCTATGTATTTTTTTATTTCTTTGATTTCTTCAGTGTTTTCTTGGTTATTTAGTAGTGCACTGTTTAACCTCCATGTATTTGTGTTTTTTACAGTTTTTTTTTCCTGTAATTGATTTCCAGTCTCATAGTGTTTTGGTCAGAAAAGATGCCTTTAAATAAAACTAAAATTAGAGTAGTTTCTTCTTATGATACGTAGACACATGTACCTAAGGGCTGAAGTCTATGTATTTTCAGTTGAGTATCTTTGTCTCTATAATTACTTTCTACTATTTAACACCTTATGTCTTAAAAAGGGAGACTCTTTTGCTACTAATGAGCAAGAATATTGTGTACCTTAAAAACAAGTTAAAATTAAAGAGATAGCAATTTGCCATACCTCTTTTTAAACTGAATACATTCACATCTTAAAATTGCATTTCTCAAAGTGTGTCCAAGGGTGAGCTGAATCAGAGCATCTAGGTAAGGTAATTGAAAATACGTGTTTCCAGGCTCCTCCACAGACCTGCTGAATCGGAATCCCCTTAGTGATGCATATACTCTCCATTTTCAAATGAATAGTGCTCTTTGTTCCCATATATCATAAAGTTTGAGAATCACATGCTAAAGTTTGTTTTAGAAAGACGGATTTGGTTTTATGTATTTATTTTTCTAGCACTTACATGCTTCCCATACTATAAAGTATTTTTCTAGTGTTTCAATTCTTTTATATTTTTTGTTCTTTAAATATTCCTTAGTACTACTTGATGTGAAATAGTGTTCTTAAATGTTATTTAAAGCAATAATAATATACTCCTGACATTTTCTCTGTCCATTTATTTTATATATACAGAAAATGTAGCATAAAACTAATTTGGAGACTTACTTCTTTAGAGAGCAAAAAAATTCTATCAGTGTATCAATTAAGTTTATGTGCCACTCACCATAGAAAACATTAAAAAATTGACATCTATAAAAAGAAGGCCCCTTGAATGTTAGTAGCAGACTATCTGAGTTGATTAACTGTTGAAATCTAAGGTTCCAAATCAACTCAAAGAGGATTGTTATAAATAAAGTAACCTTGACTTTCAGTGCATTAAAATGTAGTGACATATGTGGATTTTTCTTCATTTTTCATGTCTAAACATGTTTACTAATCTCTGTTTATAATGTTTTTTTCTGAGTTGGAGACTGTTGATTACAAGCAACATTAAGAGAATATGTTCTGCTGATAACATTTATAAAAATCTGTTAATAAATAAAATTCTAATCAAATGTAATAATTTAAAAATTACAAAAATAATCAAATAATACCTAAGAAAATTGGTAAGATCGTCTGTTATCTTCTAGAATAGAAAGACAATGGGAATGAATTTTAAATATTATTTTTCTTTTTACTATCCATAAAAATCAAGGCAGCAACAAGCTAGTTTTACCCCCTTTCAGTGGTCATATTATACTTTTACTTCATTGATTTCTATTTTATTCTAAGCCTCTAATTCTCCATCAGTCTGTTTAATCCATTCTCATTTTATTTTTATAACAAGTTTTTTGATCAGTGTGACTTAATTGCATAACTAACCAATTCCCCATATATGAATTTAATAACAATATCTAAAACTTAATATTTGCACCACATCATAAATTTTTCTCTGCAACTCCCTTTTGGCTAATCCATTTACTATTTAATGCTTAGTAGTAGCAAATCATATGCATGAAGCAGGTGTTCTCTGACTGAGCATTTCATAGCTGGGTCAATTAGTTTAAGGTATTAAGAGGTCACCTGAGCCCTATCACAACTGCATTTTGATAGACCTAGTCCAGATATCTCCAAGGTGAGTTGCATGGCATGGTATTAAGCATGCTTCAAATTCTCTTTTTTGAGGAAATATTAACATTAAAATTGTTTATATTGATGTTACTGATCACTAATGTATCATAGACAGTATGATGGATGGACACAGAATACCACTTGCATTTTCTAAGTGAGCCTATGGAATCAGAATTCAGAAGGAAGCTCATAAACAAACCATTAAGGATAGAAATGAGGGAAGGACAAAACTCTAATTTTACTTAGTCCACATCCCCAGAGTGTTATGTTACAAACAGATTCCATCTTCCCTAAGTTCCTTTGACTAAAGTCTTCTCTTCACTTTCAGGGACTATGTTAGATGAACTCGTTATTATATTCCCTGCTGTATTAACTAAGCTTTTCCTTCAGTAGCACAATTTATTTTTATCTTGAAATTAGTAGCAGCTTTATGACTTTTGACAACTTCATATCACCTTCAAACTCTCATCATTACACTCACCTTTAGATACAAAATGTTCAAATTCAAACTATATTCTCTTTTGAAATACCAATTAAATCTAGAGGTGATATTAAATCTAAGGTAAAAATGAAAGTAGAAAACACCTGAGCTTTACTTAATGATGTTATCATCCATCTCCATGCCTGGGGACCAACTTATGGTTGGAACATAGTCCTAACAAGTTCCTTCTAATATGTTCATAACTTATTTTCCTTGAATGGGGTCCAGGATAGCCCCTGTCATATAGTAGTGTCTGTATCATATTGAATCTTGTCAGGATGGGGCTCCAGTATACTAAGAACTTGAGTCTCATCTTTTAGGCATATTTTTAGCTTTCATTACATTTGGTGCTATCTGTAGAATGAAGGAAGTGATTTTTTTTTTTAATTATAGTGCTTAGCACTTGAATACCAAATGGAAATATGCCACAGAAGAAAACCCCAGATCAAGTGACCATTGTTACTAGTGATTTCATATAAGCTCCACAAAATAATTCTACTTTCCCAACTCATAAAACTTGGTGTAAAGAATACAGGTTATCTAAACAATAGGAGTTGCAGAAGTAAATGGAAAATCATGACCATCTCCCAAGATGCTCTTCGGGGTAAGTGGAATCTTCTCAGGAGCCACTTCCCAGATCAATCCAGCCTGTCCATAAAAACACATTTAAACTGCCCTCTGTGAGCCTGCTGCTAACATTTGTACTCTTACATTATGTATGAGTCTTTGCTTGTTGCATAGACAAACTGCATGGTGTTCCATTAGTGATTTTCCATTTCATGCTAAGCTTTGCAATTTATTAGTGTTATTTAGGCTAATGTGCTATTATTTTGCATATTTTATATCATTTGTTACTCATGCAATGTGATTCTTAAGTATTGGGGATCAATGAGTCTTCTACATGGTTTGTAAATTTGTATGATTAAGGAGTAAATCAATTAAATACATTACTGCATTGAATTTTCTTTGAGAGTTGTTTTCTAAGAAAGTTATCCTATCCTTTTCTTTTCAAAACTTAGGACTATTTTTTTGGTAGCAGAATTTTAAAATATTTTAACATAAGTATTTGAATGGCTGTGTTGAAGCTATATAGTAATAAAATATAATTTGCATTTGAATTAGGAAATGCTAGTGATGAGAGTGAGACAATTTGGTCCAAATTTTGCTATTAACCACGAAAGCCATAGAACACATATACTTTACTTTTATATTTTTATATTTACTTATAGTAAATATAGTGCTTGTTTTAAACGTTGGAATGTAAAATTTGCTAGATAAATTTCTATATTTTTTAGACTATAATGTCAGTGGATGGGGAAGGAAACATAGATCATATACTACCTGTTATATATACATATACATATATACATATATAGGTATTAATTAATATAGAAATGCAAACAGTGTTTTACCATAAATTCAAGTGTTTGAGCAACATCCCTTTCTAGCACACTTACGTTGCTATTCTTCTCTATCAAGTGCATGGGTCGGTACATAGATCTAGTTATAGAATCTGTACCTGCTTTGGTCTCAGCACCAAATGGGGTAAGACCTGCCTGGATTCATGCATTTACTAATACTCTATCCCTAAAAATAGGACTTGTGTCAGCAAGAAACTTCATTAGTTCCACACTAATGATAAGCCATTCCCTGAGTTTACTGCAAAGATACATTAATCATTACTACAGATTTCATTCTGTGTTCTTGATCCCTAATCACACTAGAAGAGGGCAAATCTGCTTCACTCAGGGAAGGATTATTTAGTGGCCAGAGCCTCTTGGTCTGTCCTACTGGCATATTGCACCTTTCTTCATTTCCTTGCTTACAGACTTTCAGAGTCTGCTTTTTCCTGTTGATAGTAAGGCTTTCTGTCATTTCTAAAAAATCCTTATAAACTCTCTACCTTACATGCACGCTCTCTTTCACGACTGTGTTTTTTGGCATTTAACATCATTTTTCTATATTATTTTTACTACATTTCAATTTCTCTGTCCTGTTTTTACTGTTTCTCTGTGGTTTTCTATAGGTAATTTTAACATGTCAGAACTATTTATTGTTCAAAATTCCTGAGTTGCTTGGAGTTTGTCTATAAAGAATTTTTAAAAAGCATATATCCAAAAATTTAAAAAATTTTAAATGCCCTCAACTTTTTTTTGAATCTAGCTTTGGGAAATTATAGAATATGGCTAACAATTTGAACTTCTCTGAGGGAATGCTGCAGAGAAAACTTCTAGATTATTTAATAAGAGATATCTTTGTAGGACAGTCTCCAGGGCAGATTATTGTAAAATAAATTAAATTTTCCCATTGACTCAACTTAAAGATTTATTAAGAATTTCCTTTAAATTATTTTGGTCCAATTTTTTGAAGATTACCAATAATAGCAGGACCATTTTGCCAGGGCTTTCACTTTTTCAGTTATTTTTTTCTTTTTATTCCAGAGTAACGTTTCTTATTCTTTAGTGTTCATTCATTCATTCTCTGAACAAATATTTATTGACTGACCACTGTGTGTTAGATTCAGACTTGACTCTGGGGACATGACGAGGAGAAACCCCAGAGAGAGAAACCTCTCTCTGATCCTGAGCTTGGAGCCCAGAAATCTGTTTATAATAACCACCACGGGTGACTCTGATCCTTATGGAAATGGACCACGTATTAACAAACAATATGATAGTGTACAAATGCATTTAAATATAGAACTGGTCAGATATGCAATGAATGAATGAATCCTTTAAAGAACAGTCACTGTATGAACCAAAATGACAGCTAAAATGAAAATTGTTCTGTTCACAGCAGCAACAATAGGAGCTGCCCTCCCCTCCCCTAGGTCCTGCGTCCCAAGGTGCAGCCACAGTGGGGTTTGCAGTGTCCTTGCTGTCCTGTGGTGAGACAGGGCTGCTTTCAGAGCACCAGCAGCTGGCAGCTTAATGTCTACATCAGGAGAAAACTCATGGCTCCAGAATTTCCATATGGATACATTTTAGATATGAAAATCCTATCCATATGGAAGGCATTATAACAGAAAATACAAGCGAATTAGTAATTTCCAAGCTTTACATACCTAAACCTTTAGCATTAAGGTAATTTTCCCTGGTTAAATTTAGAAAAAAAGTAAACCTGACTTGTTATTGAAGTTCAGTATCTCCTTTTAAGCAAAAATAGACATTGCGCCATAATCAAATGAAAGGTTAAGGGATAATTTAAGTAGTTTTTATTTGCATTAGTTTCTCTTCAATCTGTCCCCAACTCTACCCTGCTTGTGGGTATTATGTGACCCACATTTTTATTAAGAAAAAGCTAAATCCACTTAGTAACCAAAGTCTTTGTGTTTACTTCTTATCTTTCCCCATCTTTATTGGTTGAATTAATTCATTAGTGTCGATTATGACATATATATTAATATATTACAGGCAGACCTCAGAGATATTACAGGTTCAATTCCAGGCCACCACAATAGAGCAAACATCACTCCAAAAACGAGTCACACGAATTTTTTGGTTTCCCAGTGCATATAAAAGTTATATTTACACTATACTGTAGTCTATTAAGTGTGCAATCGTATTATGTCTAAAAAAACCAATGTACATACCTTAATTAAAAATACTTCATCACTGAAAAATGCTAACCATCATCTGAGCCTTCAGTGGGTCTTAATCTTTTTGCAATAGTACCTCAAATATCACAGATAACCATAACAAATATAATAATAGTGAAAAAGTTTGAAATATTGTGAGAATCACCAAAATGTGACACAGAGACATGAAGAGCAAATGCTGTTGGAAAAATGGCACCAGTAGGCTTGCTGGATGCGGGGTTGCCACAAACCTTCAATTTGTGTAAAACACAGTATCTGTGAAGTATAATAAAGAGAATTGAAATAAAACGCAGTATGCCGGGCTTGCCTGGTGGCGCAGTGGTTGAGAGTCTGCCTGCCGATGCAGGGGACACGGGTTCGTGCCCCGGTCTGGGAAGATCCCACATGCCGTGGAGCGGTTGGGCCCGTGAGCCATGGCCATTGAGCCTGCGCGTCCGGAGCCTGTGCTCCACAACGGGAGAGGCCACAACAGTGAGAGGCCCGCATACAGCCAAAAAAAAAAAAACGCAGTATGCCTATACATATATAGAAGATAAATATGTAAACAAGATGTATATATATTTATAGATACACTGATTATATAACATATATTAATAAGCTAAGTATTTTTGATAGATATACTGATATATGCTAATATGTATACACACTGTGTGTGTGTGTATATATATATATATATATATACATACATATATGTACATATATATATGTATGTATATATATGCAAAACATGGCTTCCAAGACCTTGAATAACACAGGGAGCCCTGAAGGTCTTGGATACAAGAATGTCAGTTGAGAATACGGGCCACTGCTAGTGACTGTATGAGCTGATGAGACAATTCCAAGAGTACGACTACAGATTCCCTGTAGCCAACTGATTTGAAGACATAGAACAGCCACACATCTATTTGGGTGAGCTCCAGATGGATAAGCAGAAAATAACCACTTGGCACTAAAATTTACAGTTCACTCAAAAACTGTGTGACCAAGCATTCACATTTCAGCTACAGTAAGGGGAGGTCTTCTAGATAATTAAATCAGCACTAAGACAATCATGAGAAAAAAGGTTAATATTTGACCAGATATTAGGCATAATTAAAGGTGGGACATTATTCTCCTAATTCATGAATGGAAAAGAAACCAGTATAATTGAAAGAGCTGATAAGTCAGTTTCTCGTTTTGGAAGATGAAAACACAATGCCTATCTTGAGAAAGACGTGAGTTCATAGGCATCTCAGTTGGACTGTTAATTTCTTTTGTAAATTTTGAGAACATAACCAGTCAAAGTGTGTACACGCTTTCAGAAAATTATATTGTTGCCCCAACTGAAGCATTTTCAGTGGTGATGATCAAAGTCATGTCTCTCTATTGTTGTCACAATAGTTGTCTTTTTAAAAAAAAAATCTCTAGAGATGATTAATTAGATTTCAATTATGCTGCAGGAAAAAAATGTACTTTACATACTCACACAGTAAAAAGCATTATAGTGTTTCTTTAATGTGTTTAAAAATTCAAAAATGTTTTTAAAAGCCACTTAAAAAGTCAAAGCAAAAGCAAGCTAATGGAATATGGTGTCATCCTTCAAGTTGATGTCTGTTAAGTTTACCCAGGTCCTTTTGTGTGACATTACACAGACATTGTTGGAATTCTTCTGAATTATCTTTGAAAATTCTGAAATACCCATTATGATCTGTTGAAAGACACAAAGATAATCTCTGTAAATGTTGCCATGACTTGCAGGAACACTGAAATAAATGTTACTCCCCTTTAAGAGGAAGGTAGATTGGCAAGACCTAGCTGCCGGTTTTGGCTTGTCTGCATATTGAAATGAAAACTACCTGTCCCTGTCTCCCTCTATCACTTCGTTAATGAAGTATGCATTCCCAAATTTCACTCCCCTTTCTCCTTTCTTGCCTTTTTCTCTCTCTCCCCCCCACACCCCCCAACCTCACCTTCTCCTTCCCACATTTCCCCAGTTTGTTAATGTGGTTCTTCTGCCTGTATGACCTCTTTTCATCTTTATTTTTATTTTACTTCTTTCCACTCCCCTCTTAGTCCTAATTCTCATTTTGTCTTGCTTCTCAGTAACCCTTTCCTCGTTTCAGTAAAAATTACAAATAAGTTTCTAACAGCTTTAACTGTACCTTGTTAGTCAATATGGCTTAACAAGAGAAAACTTTTTAACAGCACAGACTAAATCATCTCACATGCTTTTCATAGAAACTTGATACATTTTTGCATCAAATGTGTCTAGAAATAAATTTTGATATTTACTTTTTTCAAGTGACATTTAAAATATTTTTAAATGGCATTTGTTTGAAAAGCTACATAGGAAGCTTATATTTCTCAACATTTGTTTTCAAAGTTTAACAAAAATCCATGTTTCTATAGTTTAGTAATACTGGTTATATTAAGAAATTTTTAAAAATTATAATGCTTACAAATCTGTAAATGATGTTACTGTTACATTTTTTACATATTATTTGCATGAATACATATATTCTCCTTAGTTTTTTAAATAGGTAAGTTACAGCTGCTTTTGTGAAATGCATTATATGTTCTACATCTTAAATTTTAATATCAAAATATTCAAAATACAACGGGTGAAATATTTTTCTTGGAAAATTTTCCGTTATCCTAAAAAAATGCTTTAAAAAAGCTGTTTAAGAATAGCCCAGGTTACCTTTCTTTTAAATAATTTTTGAGTATATTAAGTATATTGCCTGTTATTTTCAATTTTTTTCCCCTCACTCCGTTCCACACATCCAAAATCATTTAGTTTCCAAATTACATTGCCACTGGAAGTAAAGCAGTTTCATCTCAAATGGCCTGGTTAGCTGCTGCAGGAGAGAACAGACAGGATGAACCCAAAGTTAGAACCAGTATTAGGAGCAGGGCAAGCTGCATTTTCAACCCCAGGTCATTCTGGTGCAGGTGATCCATGGACCATCAAAGAGATGTAGGTGAGACCCAAGTGTGGGCTTCCCTCCCTACCTCAAGGGCACCCTTAGTTCCACTCTCCTCTCAAAAAGTACTTCCTTTTACAAACTACCATAATATGACATTCTAATTCCCATTAGGGAAAACCCACCTACTATCCAGAGAGTCTAACTCACGTTAGTATTCATGTTCTACATCCTCCCAACACCCAGCAATGCAACCCATAGAACACAATCAGCCATAGTGATCATGTCCCAAAGTCCAAGTTATCCCATCTGGAAATATGCCTTGACACCATGGGATGGATGACTTCATTAGCCCCAGGTGAGTTTTAGCACAACAAGTATAACAAAACAATTTAGAACAGGTTTTGTCATTTCAAAAGTCCTGTCTTCCACTCTGTAGGACAGATACTCCCTCTCATTTTTGCTGGTATTCTAACAAGAAAAATTAAATCACACATACACACACCACTCAAGGACAAACAAGAATTTTCAAAAATAACAAATCCATATTAAGGAAAAGATATTTATCTGGCTAAACAAGATGTATTTAGAAAAACATCAGTGTGCAGTGCAGGTTACTGCCACTCTCATCATCCTCCAAATTCTAAACCTTGCTTAGAGCCTTGTAAGTATCAATACATGACATATAGTATCCATCAGGGGGCTTTTTAAGCCACAAGACAGTGTGTCCCTTGACGAACACCTTCTACATACAGTTGGCCCACATATTCGCGAACTCAGCATGGGAGATTCAACCAACCACAGTACTCCACCACTTTATATAAGGGATTTGAGCATCCACAGAGTTTGGTATCTGCAGGAGTCCTGGAGCCAATACCCTGAGGATACAGAGGGATGTATCCCTCTGTCCATGATGAAAGCCTGGGCCAAAGATTTAAAACGACTCTAAGGCCACTAGCCTTTCTGTTGAGTAGACTACCAAACTCAGAGCCACAGTTTTAATTACCTAGAGCACTCCTTTCCCAGGGAACCGAGAGAAATAGTGAACCTCAAAGAATTAAATGAAGCAAGAGCCCACAGTCAGTCCTCCAGACCTTATAAGAGGGGGTCTTAGCAAACGGGAATGCTGAATAAAGGCTGGAGCTAAACAAGTCAGTGACGAAGCAGTCCGTGTAACGTGGTAGAAGGAGTGGAGAACTTAAGGTCAACATTCTAACTTATTTTAATTCAACCATTTATTCACAGACATTTATAATTGCTGACCTCCTCAGTGCTAAGTGCTAGGTTTAGTTTCTAACTCCACTCCTTGACTCTGGGACCTGGTGTAAATGACTTCAGCTTTCAGAGATTCTCTCTTCTCATTTGTACAATCAGAAAACAAAACCTGGTCTTCTTGTTTGTTATGTGGGGTTTTATGGTGAGGTTCTAGAGAGATATTTGTGGAAGTATTTGTAACACGTAGCATTTTTTCAGAAAATAACTCTAAGTTATTCTATTGTGATGTTCCGGTAAGTCTTTTTGCTCTTAAAAGAGTTAAGGTCAACATTAGAAGAAAACAGTTCAAGCATGGAGTATATAGTTTAGCACTTCATGTACACCAGGCAAGCTTTACAACTATCATAGCATCTCACTTATTTTTAACAAAAACAATATGAAGTTGCTACTGTAATCATCACCCCTATTTTACAGGTGACAGACGGAAAATAAGAAACAGCTTAAAAGTAATGAAACTGGGCATAGTGGTGATGGTTGAAAACATTGCAAATGCACTGAATGCTACTAAACTATGCACTTAAAAATGGTCAACACAGTAAATTTTATGTTAGGTATATTTTACCACAATAAAAAGAAATAAATAATAAGTTAATGAAACCAGGAACCCAGGCCAGGCAGTATACAAATATAGCACATGTTGAGATCATTGAGCAGTAGTCATTATTTTAGACTAGTGAAGATAGGATTATTTCAAAAACAAATGGAAGTTTGTAGATAACAAATATAGTTTTATTTACATAAAACAAATATCTAAAATACTCTATTTTCTGATTCTAATCAAAGTACTTTGCTTTATCTTCACTTAAACTTTTAAGATGCCAAACTAGAATTATTCGTGAAATTCTTGAAACTGTATTTGGTTGTATGTATTTAAACCTTGTTCTAGGAAAATATAAGTGATCCTATAACATTTGCAATCTAATCATAATTCATTTTATAATGGCAATCTCAAAACACATTTGTTAATTTTGTTAATTATATCACTGTCGTTGACTTTTTCAGCTCACCTTCACTTTTGGTGAAGAGATACTTGTGACATTTAGTGTTTAATGTCATTAGCTTTTTCTCGGACTAGGGATGGGAATATTGTTCATCAATTTTGTGTCTAACAAGAGTAAGGGCAGGATATGAATACCTGTTGACTATACACATGCTGAAAATCATGGTCGTGAAGAAATAATCGCAATCTGAAAGGGAATGCAAGTATTCCAGGGGGAAGTGGTCCAGAAGGGTTAAGCGGAGGTTCTTTGGCAGATTTCTTTGCCCAGCATATGCCGTAATATCTCTTTCCAAAGAGTATTGGCAAACGACACTGAACAATCTTGATAAAAGAGATTTAATTAAAATGCTGTAAGCATAAGATCTTCACCTTCGTGCTATAGAAGGTTTTGTCAAAAGAATTTTATTTCAAATCTAGCAGGATTTTTTCAATGTTTTATTCACTTTTAGCCATCCCACTGATTATGGCTGGAAGTAGACACAACCAGTCGGTTCTTAATAAGGGCTTTTAAAAATCACAGCATGTTCTTCAGTCCCTCAGTACAGGATGAATGTGACATCGGGGACACAAATGTCATTACCTTGATAAATTACTAACGGCGTAATGATTATGGAAATCGTCATCGACTGATCATCAGTCACAATTTCTTTCAAATCAATGTCTACAATTTGTAGCCTGGATGGAACTTTTATCCAAACCCCCTCTGGTATAGTACAGCTCTTCTCAGCTAACTTCCTCCTAAGAACATTACAGCTTTGTCATGCATCATGGGCCGTTCATGAATGGAGTCCCTCATTGGTTCCATGGCCTCAAGCAATCCAAATTAGTCAGAAGAACATTGGGTGACCAGACACTCATAGACAAACTCGTTCAGAGAAGCAGTGTAATTTAAGAACCAGCAAATGTGCCAAACTACAGAATCCCTCCCTAGACACAGTTTCACATTTTTTTTCCCTTTCCAATTGGCAATAAATGGTAATGTTTGACTTTACTATGCTGTTAAATTGCAATTAAATTATTGCAGAATCATGACATAATAGGCATTTACATCTTTAAAACAATCTCTGTAACAGGAAGCATCATTTGCATGTCTTTGTCTGAGACGGTAGTGTTTCATTATTCTTTTTCCAATACATTTAACATTTTAAGTAATTTTAAATCAGCGAGGCCCAATGAATCAATCCCTGTGGTATTATTAGATAATATTTCTCTAATTTTTAGGTTAGTCATCATTCATGAAGGATTATAAGATGGTCAGTGTCGATGCTAGTTAATGATGAATTTACACAAGGAAAACTGCCCCCAAAAGGCTGCTTTATCAGATTCACATTATAGGCTATAGACTATACTTCAGCTAGAATGGAGATTTGATTTGAATATAGGCGAGACTGGATTTTTTTATTTTTTATTGAAGTATAGTTGATTTGCAATGTATTAATTTCTGCTGTACAGCAAAGTGATTCACTTATACATATATAAACATTCTTTTTTCTGATATTCTTTTCCATTATGGTTTATCATAGGATACTGAATATAGTTCCCTGTGCTCTACAGTAGGGCCTTGTTTTTATCCATTCTATAGGGATTAGCATCTGCTAACCCCAAACTCCCACTCCATCCCCTCCTCACCTCTCTCTCCCTTGGCAACCACAAGTCTGTCCTCTATGTCTGTGAGACCATTTATGTTTGTGTCATATTTTAGATTCCACATATAAGTGATATCATATGGTACTTGGTCTTTCTCTTTCTGACTTACTTCACTCAGTATGATAATCTCTAGTTCCACCCATGTTGCTGCAAATGGCATTATTTCTTTTTTTATGGCTGAGTAGTATTCCATTGTATATATAATATATACCACGTCTTCTTTATCCATTCATCTGTTGATGGACATTTAGGTTGTTTCCATGTCTTGGCTATTGTGGAGAGTGCTGCTATGAACATAGGGGTGCATGTATTATTTTGAATTATAGTTTTGTCTGGATATATGCCCAGGAGTCGCATTCCTGAATCATATGGCAACTCTTATTTTTAGCTTTTGGAGGAACCTCCATACTGTTCTCCATAGTGGCTGCACCAACTTACATTCCCACCAACACTGTAGGAGAGTTCCCTTTTCTCCACAACCTCTCCAGCATTTATCATCTGTAGACTTTTTAATAATGTCCATTCTGATCAATGTGCAGTGACACCTCATTGTAGATTTGATTTGTATTTCTCTAACAATTAGTGATGTTGACCATCTGTTGGCCTGTGTGCCTGTTGGCCATCTGTGTGTCTTCTTTGGAGAGATGTCTGTTTAGTACTTCTGCCCATTTTTTGATTGGGAAGTTTTTGTTGTTGTTGAGTTGTATGAGCTGTTTGTTTTGGAGCTGTTAATTTTGGAGATTAAGCCCTTGTTGGTCACATAGTTTGCAAATATTTTCTCCCATTCTCTAGGTTAAGGCTGGATTTTTTTAAAGGCTGCCTTTTCTATTTCTGTATTTTTACCAGAGAAATGAAATAATTTGGTGGGTATATACTTTGGTTGTATATAGCTAATGTAGAGAAATACAACATATGAAGAGAAAATAAACATATGAGCACTAAATTCAGTTTTATTGTGCAAGATAACATTGATGCAGTATTCTTTTTTGGAGAGAAAAAATAATATTTGCATAAACTGACCAATGGAAGTAGGTTGAAGTAAAATTTAGTGTTTAACTTATTGTGTTATCATACGCCCTATGCTTTCTTTGTGTTTTAGATAAAGTTTGGTAGTAGTAATATTACTCCTTAACTTTGTAGATTTACTTTCAAAATATTACAGGTAATGAAACACTTAAGAGATGTTTTCAGATAAAGATAAGATTACTAGTTCAAGTTTAAGAGTGACATATACTTCTCTGGATTTACATAGCAATTCTCAAAAACCCAACACAAAGCAGGTAAAATTGAAAATAAATAATATTAATGATTTATCATTTCTTAAGCATCAGTTATGGTTCAAGCATGCTGCTAAATGCCCCAAGTACATTATTTTCTTGTAATTCTCACAAGTACCCTACAGAGATTTGCTTAGCCTCATTTTTCAAATAAGGAAAGTGAATCATAGTTGCCTGAGATCACAGAGTTAAGAAGTGTAGGCGGGCAGATGTATTTGATCCGAGGTTCAGCATTTTTCATGCTGTACAAAGCTGCTTGGAACATGAATAGTACTTAAGATGTAGAATCTAGTTAAGTTTTGCTTTTGGAATCTTTATGTCACTAGCATTTATGGAGTGTTTACTGTATAAATAGTTGTATATCAATTGCTATGGAGAAAGAAAGAAAAAGAGAGGAAGAGAGAGGATAAAGGAAGGAGGGAAGAGTGAAGGAGAGAAAGAGAGAGAGGGAGAGAGAGGCATTGTCCCAGACCTCAAGGAATTGACAGTTATTTCTACCACAATTTTCTCTGTCATTCCAAAGAATATGCATTTCCCAAGGGAAATGAGGACATTGGACAAATCTTTTATAAGCACCAACAATCTGCCAAGACCCACACATCTGAACCATGGCTGAGTGTCCTCCCTGACTTCACCTGTAAACCTCCTCTTTCTTTCTAAGTGTCCCAGTTCTGTCAATGGCTCTATCATCTTCCCAATCAACCTGTTTTATGACATTATCTTCAACATCTAACGAGTGAGTGCGTGTTGTTAATTCAACTTCTATTCAGTGGACCACACGTGGTTGTTTCCCTTTCTACCCATTCCATCCATTCTCCATGCCTTACACATTGGCATAAATGCTGAGTTGTTTCTAACAAATGTATAAGTGACCCCATCACTAAGATGCAATTGCCCCTCCAGCTGATTCTTCTGTGATGCCTTTCCCTGTGTAGGATGAGATCTGGGTGACAGTTTTGTCAGATTGTCTGGGCAGGCTGCTCTCCCTGGGTAGACAGGCGTATTGACTTTCTCTGGTGTCTTTACCTTGGATCTAAGACTTCTTCTGTGTGACCGCTGGAACAGGCTAGCACTCAGCAGCAAGGATGGTGACGTGGATGTTGGCGGCACCGTCGGTACTATACAGAGTGGCGGCGCCTTGTTGGTCAGACAGACTGGGGTTTCAGGGCTAGTTCTGCAACTTTCGGCAAGTTTATTCATTTGACAAATATTTATTGACCACATGCTCTGTACCAAACAATTTTCTGATGACAACAGTACAACAGTAATCAAAACAGACAAGATCCCTGGCTGAATGGTATTTACTTCCAGTGGAAGGAGATAGACACAGGCAAGTAAACAACTGAATAAAGAAGATTATTTCCGATACTAGTAGAGGCTGTTTTGTTCATGGGGTGGTGTGATAGAAAATACTGTGATGGAGGAGGAGCCACTGAATTTAGATGTGAGCTCAAGAAAGGCCGTATTGAGGACACATGTCTGAGAAGGGCTGTAAGGAACCAGCCAGTCTCAGGTCAAGGGCAGAGTGTTTGGGCTAGAGAGACAATAAATGCAAAGACAGAGCAGAAGGAAACCAGGGCAGCTGGAGGGGGTGGGGCTGGGCCGGGGGGAGGGATGGGAAGGATGAAGTCGGACAACAGACCTCGGAAGCCATGGAGACATGTGGGATTTTATTCAGGTGTGATGGGGAAGCCGTGGGCAGGGTTAAAGCAGAAGAGGGACCTGATCTGATTTTCATTCGAGTAATATGGGTTTGTCTGGTAGGAGAAAAATTGGTGTCAGGACAAAAGAGGAAGCAATGAACCCAGTTAGGCAACTGTAACCAGAGTCTCCTTCAGCCAAACAGGTAGTTCTGGACCCAGTAATTCTGACTGCATGGTACATTCAGCTACTTTTGCATATCTAAAGCAATTAAATTATTATTATTATTTACATATATTAGAATTATTGAATTTTGCCACACGTTTTAAAACATAAGTGAGATTCAGATTTTTCACAAAGTCAACCCAAATACTTTGGAAGATTTATGTGCTGTACTCTCTGCCTTACTGTCACTTTGGGGAAGGTTATAGAGACATTTGGAGTGGGAGCGGGAACATCTTGTTTTTTTGGTAATAAACCAGCTCTTTCTAAATGACATGAAGTGAGACAAATCAGATCCTGGGCTAATGCTTTGTGTATTGTAGTAACAATTGTTCTATCAATCAGTAGCTATTTATCCAGTGTCTCCATACTGTGCTGAAAATGGTGGGAGATACAAAGGAGAGACAAAGAAGTGTGAGATATACACCTGCTTGCATGGAGCTCACAGTCTCATGCAGAGCCAGGGTGCGTTTGCGGAACAGGTAGCCTTACCTGACCGTGTATGCTATGATCCAAAGCAGCGCTGCAGGATGCGTCTGAGTAGAGCCAAGGCATGAAGGAAGAGAAAACCCCAGGCAGCGAACAGCTTGAGAAAATAACAGGAAAAGAAGAAAGCAGATCGTCTTTTCAAAGGCGCTGTGTAGACCGGGGCAGAGAATTCACGTGGGCCATTACGTTGTAAGGGAAGAGTGGGAAATGAAGCAAGAAAAGAAAATTGCAACCAGATTGTAGAGGGGGCTTAGTGCCTGGCCAAGGAATGTGGACTCTGTACTGTTGGTATTGAGCAGCTATTGAAGGATTTTGAGGAAAGGAATGGCATGATGAAAAGGTATTTGGGAAGATTAATCTGACAACTGTGAGCAGGGAGATGGCAGGGAGGTGAATCCACAAGCAGCGGCTACAGGTGATGTGCTGTTGAGCGGCATTTTGTTTTCCTTGGTTCTGGGTTTTCTAAGTAAAATAACTTTACTAATATGTCATAAATCCCCCTCACTTTTGCTTAGACGTATGAAGTCACTGATGATGTGCTAGTTTTTATCCAGAAGTGTTCTTTCTCTGTCATTAGAATGAGTATCCCCCCTTCTTGAAAACTTATTTGCCCTTTTCTCCATTCTCCTCTTGATTAATAGTGACAAGCTAAGTTAAAACCTGACAGGGAAGTAGCAAAAGAGTAGGAAATAATGAAAATAAGTGAATGTTTTGCTAAGGAAATGTTTATTACTGTGGTTCTCATCATTATGAGTTAATTACAGGCTCTCAGCAAATATCCCATTGTGAACTCAGAGGTGCAATATGTTTTATTTGAAAAAGTGAAATAGTGATTTCCTTTCCAGTATTCAGTTGCATTTCCTGCTATTTTAAGACTACTCAGTGGTACCAATGTACTTTTACAACCAATTATCCCAGCATGCCTGTGCCACGTATTTTAACTATAATGCTTTTTAAAAGCTCGAATTGCAAAAACAGCATTCTATCTTAATTGATCAGATGTGCATAGAGGGTTGTCTGAGCACTATTTGTGTACTATCTGAATAACCCAACGGACTTAACAGGAGCAGACAAAAACACCTGTTGGAATAAGACATGCTTTCTTCAAGGCTCATATTTATAATTTTCCCTCCAGATTTTCTTTTCTCGAACGTCTTCACTCTTGAGGAAGGATGCACGTCGTCCCTGAGTTCTGGCCATGATGCTAAAGAATAAAATGTACCATAGACCATCTCTAGGTGTTCATATCCTAGGTTACTGAGGCCAGTAGCAATCTGACTATCACAATTACAGGCGCTGCAGACCTCCAGTTTTGCCCCTAACAAACTTGGTTCAAAGCATGGCATGGTACCCATTCTACAAGCAAAAGGTGACTTTACAGAGCAAGAATTCTCCGTGTTAACGTTGCCCTAGCTCCTGTTAACTACAATTCATTGTTTAAAGGCTGATGTCTGTGATTGATTCAGACACGGAGCCATTGTTTAATTTACTTTGGTTTGCTTTTTTTTCTTCCCCCTCCCAATTGGCTTCTCTAGAGGAGGAAATTCAGGCAGTAGTTACTGCTTCGGAAAGAAAAGATAAGCTGAGCACTTTGGAATGCGTTTTTCTAACACTCCTTCACCAAGTGTTACATGACTATATCAAATTTCTTTAGACTTTGATAATGAGAAACAGACAATTCCATAGAAAATACAACGAAGAGATTTGCAGTAATAGAGGATTTCAGGGATGCACGTGGTTCTGAACGGCGCTAAGATTATGTGCTTTAGAGTTCTGAATCTTTTATTGTCTCCATGTCTAAGCAGGCACTATGGTTATCAGGTGGGGAGGGGCAGGGGCCCTGCTTGCTGATTATAAATGTGCATGTGTGTACAATTTTCACACATAATATAATATTTCAAAGTTATTTCTATGGAGGCTCAGGGGTCCCAGAACTTAAACAAAACTGCTGATCATTGGCTCCAAGAAACAGTTAGAAGGCATCATAATTTTTTTTTTTTTTTTACATCCTATGGAGTCATTTGCAGACTTTTGGGCTACAGATCGAATAATGTTTGTTTATTCAGCTGGCTTTGGAGATTTAAGCAATATTTGGAGACACACGAGTCTTTGCCTTGCTTAATAAAAAGTATACTCAAAGGTATAACTACAGCATTTTTATATAGAAAAGATTCTCACAAACAGAGGTTAATATTGACAAAAATGTAATTTTGAAATTAAAAAGAAAGAAACAACAATCCCAGAAAAAAATTCATCCAGCATGGTCTTTCTTAAAAAAATCTTAGCAGACGTTAGGTCTCCTGTGCTCCAATGCTTGAAAATACATTATTATGTTTCCCAAGAATACTGTAAAACAATGCTTGCATTATTCTACTCTGATCAACTACAGCAAACAAGGCCTGGGTCACCTTCTAAGAATAATCATTTAACAGAAGATGTGTAATTTTGTTGGTATTATTAGTAGAGATTTATATCACAGAGTCGACTCATTCTTCTCTATGAAAGAAGGTGGAATAAATATTTCATAGCTACGGCTCTTGAGAAGCATTCTGCCTTTCAATCCTGAGGCAGTCTTTCAACATAGATGCCAATCAGAAATCTTTAACAGATGTAAAATGCATCTTGCCTACTTGTCTTTGAAAAATATAAGGATCTCAAGATGCACCTGAAATATTCATTATGTGGACAATATTCCAAGCGGAGCTGGAATTTGCTGAGTGCTTTAGTCACTACTTATTTATCCAGGTTTTTCTGTCTTTATTTTCCATACCCCTAATACTTCCTAAGTCTATGACTTGTCAAAATGTCTTTACTTTATAATATACCTACGTGACTAAATTTATTGATAGCATTTAACATCACAGTTTTATTTGGTTAGCTTAATGACAGTGTAATGGAAGAATATACTTTGTACCATGAATCATTTTCTTTTCTTTTACTTCTATTTCTCCTCTCTTTTTCTTTTCACCAGCCTGCCCCTGTTAGTTAAATAAAGAAATGGCTTTATTGAGAAATTAGCCTTTCTGTGAGTTTCTCTGGTAACATCTGATTAGTAGAGAGGAATTTCATTGTCAGAAGACTGATTTGTACAATTTTGCCAATGTGGTTTCTGTATACTTTGCTTTGACTGTCTAGGAAACATGTGCCCACAAATTGAATTTGTGACCCACTCCTCTGATCCATGCTCCCTTCTTCAATATTGATTTATCTCTGTTTGGGGTGAAAACTATTACATGTTGTGTTAATGCTTAAGACATTTTTCATAAAAAATGGCATTATTTGATAAGGTGTTTAAAAGTAGAGTCGTTTAAGAGAGTTCCTTAGAGAGAAAGTAGATATTAAATTCAGCTTTAAAAGGAGCAAGGCAAGGCTTCTAGTTGCACAAACTCCCTTAGACACACACACAGACACACACACACACACACTTCTACAAATAAGTACATGTAAAAGAGCTTAAGAACATAGAAGACCACAAACTAATACCATTTTGCCATACACCACTGTATTTCTTATGAAGTCCAGTAAAACATTTAAACTTACAGTAAATCATTTCAATTTATCAGATGATGCACTAAAAAATATTTTCAATTTCCCTTTTCCATCTCTTTTTACCAATGTCACTGTTTTCTTTTTCTCATCCCAATCCAAACTTTTTTAAACTTTATAAACAGAAATGCCTTCCTGCAAGAAAAAAATTATATATATAAAAAATATATATACACATATACAATATGTATACATATATAATATATATATACATAATTTATATATACATATATATATACATATTTGTCTCAGTCAAGAAGATGGCAAAATGAAAGTTTTTCAGGCCTTATAAAGTTCCAGGCACTATAGTGGATAGCTAGCTTTTTGCATGTTTTCTCAATTAAAATGGAATAAAAAAGTTGTGTTTTTACTAATTTTTGCTTCATTATATTATCTATAAAACTGTACCATGTTTCTTTTTTTTATTGTTACTTGATGATTTTGATGAGTGAACGACCGTATCTAGTTTGGAGCAATAGATCTCCATGTACAGAGGAGTAAAACATATGAAATATCAAATAGATTTATTTTGTTTGTAAAATAGTATATCCCATAAGAAGTAAAGACTGTCTCAGTTCCCATTGAAGTTATCAGTGGGAATAAGTCCAGGTACAAGCAAAAGAAATTAAGCTTAGACATTAGGAAGAATGTTCATGTGAATAATGTGTTTCAGAAATATGAAAAATGTTAGTAAGTTTCTGAAATTTTTATAGAAAAATTATCCAACTGTATCTCTGGGCTGATTTGTATATATTCTCACATAGATGACTGTTTTAAAAAAATACGACTTTAAGCCTAGTTTCATGGTTTAGGAACCTGAACCTGAAGAGAACGGAGGTCAGAAAAAGAATGAACAGTTCAGCTAAATATGTTCATTTCACCAATGCAAAGATGAATTACAGTGCTTCTATGGCAGTGTTTGTCCCTTTCTTTGGTTCTTTTTAGCTGAATATTTATACTTCTTCAAAGAACTCTAAGCAATGAATTTTTAACAAAATAAGAATGACTTACTTTCATGAAGATTTATTAATACTGACTACTAAATAAAAATGTCAAAGACACAGTAAATATCATGCATAAAAAGCAAAAAGAAATGCTACATTGGTTTGAGGACAAATAGGAAATGTAATTTACATTCTGAGTAGAAAATGAATTTCTAGTAATGTTAGGCAAAAACAAATTATGGGCAAAAAAGCAAATGGTTCTCATGATACCTGGATAAGAAGGCAAAATTGAAACAAATTTGGATTCTCTGTGATATACAAACAAGGCTGACCCTGAGCAAGACTGTCAAGTGACTGCCTGCCTTTGACATTTTTCCTTGGGTACCCAGCACCCCGTCTCCCCGCCCCCAGAGTCTTTCTCCTGGATCCAGGCATCTAAGTACCCGGCCACAGACGAGAATTGTTATTTTAGGTCCCTACTCATGAAGCTTTTTCTTTCCTGACTTCCATTCTTTAATGGCAGTGGTTCTCAAACCATTTGATTGTGGTGCACTTAAGGATTTATATATCCCAATCTATTTCTATGTTCCAGATGAAAAAGACCCCATGACTTAAAAAAAAAATGTTTGGGGAAGAACAAAATAACAAAGTGTTACCAACACAACAGTTACACAACAAAACAAAATGGTGAATAATTATAAAATCTACTAGTAATGTTACAAATACATTCATTCATATACATTTGTCTACAACCAAGTCCAATTCAAAACAGCAATAATAACCATGTGTCCTTCCCCTGATTTCAGGAATTCTAACAATTTTCATGTGAATCTGAATAGCAGGAGTACTGCAAAGCTCCCAAGCACTGAGTGGCGGTCACATGTCCTTGTGGAATACGGATTTAGAGTCCTCAGTTAATTCTGGTGACATGCTAATATTAGTTTATGAATAGCACCTTCTAGCAACTCAGCAAATACTAGTGCGTATCCATTAACCTCTAGAAATTGCATATTATTCAACTGTAAGAATCAAAGATGAGTTTTCTGTCCATCAGGCTGAACTTTGAAGCTCCACAGAAGTCCATAGGGCATGCTTTGAGCTGTAGGGCCCAGCGCATCACACTGCTAATGAGCTTATAGGGTCTGAGGCTGCTCCCAGATAGAAATTACATTTTCACCCTTGTTCTTTTCAATGCTAATGACTATAAAGTTGAAAACACCAGGCTACCAAAAAAAAAAAAGAAAGAAAAGAAAAAGTGAGAGCAACAGTTGTATCTCAGTAAGTCACAGAGATCTGTCTGACCTCACAAAATAATATCTTATAATCAGGCCCTTATTAAGTCACAAACCAGAGCAGGGAACTAGTTAACAGCAATGTAGTCAGTGGTCAAATCAGCCAAGATATGGATCGAGTCAAATAAAACTGGGGGTTGGGGGGCGATCAGGTAGGATGAGGACATATCCTGGAGGATTCGAGGTGGTGGGTAAGCTGCCCTTACAGGTTTGAAAATTGATATCCTAGAGTCCTAATATTCCAGATGGGGAATCCTCAATGTTCAGAGATCCCTTAAGTGGAGCTTTCTGTGATTAAATGGCTCTTACCCACTTAAGTCAGTGTTTTCGAGAGGACAGCCTCCTTTTCCCCAAGACTTTGAATTATCAATGTCACATTAGTGGGCGATATCTTCCATTTATTTTTCCCCACTTGCTCTGCAGCGAGTCAATTCTATAACTCAGTTAGGGCTCTGATGACATCTACTTGTCTGAACATGTCACACCATCTGTACAAAGTAAAGTGTGTTCTAATGTGAAATCACTATTTTTTTGTCCTATTGTAATTTTCAATTTCATTATTCAACTAAGAGTCTGTTGACACATCTTTCACCCTTCTGTAGAGCTTACAGATAAGAAAATGATTGCATCGACTTCACCTGAGCAATGAGATGGACTGATCTGGCCATTGACTGATGACCTATTGTTTGGGTATCTGCTTGGAGCATGGGATTTAGATCTTTCTAGCTGTTGTAGGTAGTTAATTGTTATTTTGTTGATAAATCTTTCTAGGAATGATTTTCCCTGAACCATTTAGATGGTCTTTCCAGGGAAGCCAAGGACAGATGGGAAGTGGTTACTGGTTATTTTTTCTTTCCTTCCTTCTTCTCTTTTGTGGTTATCTTTGATGATGATTGTGGTCCTGAAGAAGACAAGTGGGCAGGAAGACATAAAATGCATTTTTCAGTGTGGGTTTTAGACACTTCGGGTTTTTTGATAAGAATTCTAGTCCGGTTGACCCTGAATGCTCTTTGTGTTTGATCGTGTACACCCTGACAGCACGGTCACCCACATACCTACACAGAGGATGGTATGCCTTGCTAAAGCACTTTCTTCATTGAAAAAATTGGCAGTGACCTTAATCAGCGACTCTCTAAGCTTTTTAGCACTGACAAAAATAACCCTTTTTTCCCACTCTATTTCCATCATACACTTTTTTCCTCTGATCTTCAGATATGATACATGTCCCTAGGTTTGTTGAGCTTTAGAAATCTGGTCACTTCACTCTTCTTCCATTTGTATTATGATTCTTATCAGAATCCTCCCAAATATATATCTAAGGAGACTTGATTGGAGAAACCTAAAAATTGTAGAGAAATATATATCTGTTAACATAGAAATTCATCACTGTAAGGCCATTTTAGATGATCAGTTACCACTGTTTCTAAATCTGAACAGAATATGAATTGCTCTGTTATATACTGTATCCATTTTCTTTATATCTCTAAATCTTAGTTATTTTCTAAATATTTGCAAGAAGTATCAAATTACCGAAAGCCAAAAATAGTTTTTCCAAGAGTGAAGTTAAGAGTAAATGATTATTTTAATTCACTTGGAAACCATAATGTTGATTGCATGGCTAAACTCAGTAGCACCCTTAAGTAATTACTCTCCATAAATTAACATGCTATTTCTGTCTTCTGTAATTTTCAAGAAGTTGAGGCTGTTGACTAAAAACTATAGCTGAATCTCCCAAGTCACAGTCAATCTAGAAGTTTCTAACATGCTGTGATTAACTATCTGGTGATCAGCTGTGTGTCAGGCTAATTCATAGTCAGGATGGACCAAACAATCAAACCAACATCTCTACTCTTGAGTTATTTGTCTCATATAGACGCTGCCTTGGGTTGTTTTGTTGGCATAGAATTGCACTTAATAAAATCCTACAATTTTTAAAGAATGAGAAGTCACTGGAACCATGCATTTACAATTGATAACTTTAGGAAAGATTATTTTAAAATTATTTATTCTAACCTGTGACATCCAGGAAGGTTGAATCCTGAATCATTGCATAATATTCAAGATCCCTCAGACAGAAAGGCTGCATTTCAGAAAAGAGAACCATAGTTCACCAGTGACATTAAGTGCTGTGAATGTTTAAGTAATTAGCTAGTATATTCTCTAAAGGTATATAATTATAAGCAATGAAGAATAGCTGTTATCACTGTATCAGGGCTAAGCAATTACAATCAAAAGATATTGTGGAGGAGAGACCTTCAAGATGGCGGAAGAGTAAGACGCGGAGATCACCTTCCTCCCCACAGATACATCAGAAATACAGCTACACGTGGAACAACTCCTACAGAACACCTACTGAACGCTGGCAGAAGACCTCAGACCTCCCCAAAAGGCAAGAAACTCCCCACGTACCTGGGTAGGACAAAAGAAAAAGGAATAAACAGAGACAAAAGGATAGGGCCGGAACCTGCACCAGTGGGAGGGAGCCGTGAAGGAGGAAAGGTTTCCACACACTAGGAGCCCCTTCGTGGGCGGAGACTGCAGGTGGCGGAGGGGGAAAGCTTCGGAGCCGCAGAGGAGACCGCAGCCACTGGGGTGCGGAGGGCAAAGCGGAGAGGTTCCCGCACAGAGGAGCGGTGCCGACCGCCACTCACCAGCCCGAGAGGCTTGTCTCCTCACCCGCCGGGGCGGGCGGGGCTGGGAGCTGAGGCTCGGGCTTCAGTCAGAGCGCTGGCGGCGTGAACACAGCCTGCAGGGGGTTAGTGCGCCACGGCTGGCCGGGAGGGAGTCCGGGGAAAAGTCTGGAGCTGCCGAAGAGGCAAGAGACTTCTTCTTACCTCTTTGTTTCCTGGTGCGCGAGGAGAGGGGATTCAGAGCGCTGCTTAAAGGAGCTCCAGAGATGGGCGCGAGCCGCGGCTAACAGCGCGGACCCCAGAGACGGGCGTGGGACGCTGGGGCTGCTGCTGCCGCCACCAAGAAGCCTGTGTGCAAGTGCAGGTCACTGTCCACGCCCCCCTCCCGGGAGCCTGTGCAGCCCGCCACTGCCGGGGTCCCGGGATCCACGGACAACTTCCCCGGGAGAACGCACGGCGTGCCTCGTGCTGGTGCAACGTCACGCCGGCCTCTGCCGCCACACGCTCTCCCCGCCTCCGTGCCCCTCCCCCCCCCCGGCCTGAGTGAGCCAGAGCCCCCGAATCAGCGGCTCCTTTAACCCCGTCCTGTCTGAGCGAAGAACAGACACCCTCAGGTGACCTCCACGCAGAGGCGGGGCCAGATCCAAAGCTGAGCCCTGGGAGCTGTGCGAACAAAGAAGAGAAAGGGAAATCTCTCCCAGCAGCCTCAGGAGCAGCGGATTAAATCTGCACAATCAACTTGATGTACCTGCATCTCTGGAATACCTGAATAGACAACCAACCATCCCAAATTGAGGAGGTTGACTTTGGAGCAACTGCCGACTTGGGGTTTGCTATATGCAAACTGACTAGTTTCTGATTTATATGTTTATCTTAGTTTTTAGCACTTGCTATCATTGGTGGATTTGTTAATTAGTTTGCTTGCTCCCGTCTTTTTTTTTTAATTACTATTTTTTAAAATAATTAAAATTTTTTTATTTTAATAACTTTGCTTTATTTTATTTTATTTTATTTATGTTTTCTTCTTTCTCTCCTTTTTTTCTCCCTTTTTTTCTGAGCCGTGTGGCTGACAGGGTCTTAGTGCTCCAGCTGGGTGTCAGGCCTGAGCCTCTCAGGTGGGAGAGCCGAGTTCAGGACATTGGTCTATCAGAGCCTTCCAACCCCACGTAATATCAATCGGCAAGAGCTCTCCCAGAGATCTCTGTCTCAAAGCTAAGACCCAGCTCCACTGAACGACCAGCAAGGTACACTGCTAGACACCCTGGTACGCCAAAGCACTAGCCAGACAGGAACAAAACCCCACCCATTAGCAGACAGGCTACCTAAAATCATAATAAGGCCACAGACACCCCAAAACACACCAAGGGATGTAGTCCTGCCCACCAGAAAGAGAATATCCAGCCTCATCCGCCAGAACACAGGCACCAGTCCCCTCTACCAGGAAGCCTACACAACCCACTGAACCAACCTTAGCCACTGGGGACAGACACAGAAAACAACGGGAACTATGAACCTGCAGCCAGCGAAAAGGACTCCCCAAACACAGTAAGATAAGCAAAATGAGAAGACAAAAAAATACACACCGGATGAAGGAGCAAGGTAAAAACCCACCAGACCAAACAAATGAAGAGGAAATAGGCAGTCTGCCTGAAAAAGAATTCAGAGTAATGATAACAAACATGATCCAAAATCTTGGAAATAGAATGAGGAAAATACAAGAAACATTTAACAAGGACCTGGAAGAACTAAACAGCAAACAAACAAAGATGAACAACACAATAAATGAAATTAAAAATTCTCTAGAAGGGACCAAGAGCAGAATAACTGAGGCAGAAGAACGGATAAGTGACCTGGAAGATAAAATAGTGGAAATAACTCCTGCAGAGCAGAAGAAATACAAAAGAATGAAAAGAATTGAGGACAGTCTCAGAGACCTCTGGAACAACATTAAATGAACCAACATTCAAATTATACAGGTCCCAGAAGAAGAAGAGAAAAAGAAAGGGACTGAGAAAATATTGGAAGAGATTATCATTGAAAACTTCCCTAATATGGGAAAGGAAATAGTTAATCAAGTCCAGGAAGCACAGAGAGTCCCATACAAGATAAATCCAAGGAGAAAGACACCAAGACACATATTAATCAAACTATCAAAAATTAAATACAAAGAACAAATATTAAAAGCATCAAGGGAAAAACAACAAGTAACACATAAGGGAATCCCCATTAGGTTAACAGCTGATTGTTCAGCAGAAACTCTGCAAGCCAGAAGGGAGTGGCAGGACATATTTCAAGTGATGAAAGAGAAAAAACTACAACAAAGATTACACAGCAAGGATCTTGTTCAGATTTGACAGAGAAATCAAAACCTCTACAGACAAGCAAAAGCTAAAAGAATTCAGCACCACCAAACCAGCTCTACAACAAATGCTAAAGGAACTTCTCTAGGCAGGAAACACAAGAGAACGAAAAGACCTACAATAATAAACCCAAAACAATTAAGAAAATGGTAATAAGAGCATACATATCGATAATTACCTTAAATGTAAATGGATTAAATGCTCCAACCAAAAGACATAGACTGGCTGAATGGATACAAAAACAAGACCTGTATATATGCTGTCTACAAGAGACCCACTCCAGGCTTAGTGACACATACATATTGAAAGTGAGGGGATGGAAAAAGATATTCCATGCAAAAGGAAATCAGAAGAAAGCTAGAGTAGCAATTGTCATATCAGACAAAGTAGACTTTAAAATAAAGACTATTACAAGAGACAAAGAAGGACACTACATAATGATCAAGGGATCGATCCAAGAAGAAGATATAACAATTGTAAATATTTATGCACCCAACATAAGAGCACCTCAACACATAAGGCAAATGCTAACAGCCATAAAAGGGGAAATCGACAGTAACACAATCATAGTTGGGGACTTTAGCACCCCACTTTCACCAATGGACAGGTCATCCAAAATGAAAATAAATAAGGAAACACAAGCTTTAAAGGATACATTAAATACATGGACTTAATTGATATTTATAGGACATTATATCCAAAAACAACAGAATACATATTCTTCTCAAGTGCTCATGGAACATTCTCTAGGATAGATCATATCTTGGGTCATAAATCAAGCCTTGGTAAATTTAAGAAAATTGTAATTGTATCAAGTATCTTTTCTGGGCACAATGCTATGAAACTAGATATCAATTACAGGAAAAAATGTGTAAGAAATACAAACACATGGAGGCTAAACAACACACTACTTAATAACCAAGAGATCACTGAAGAAATTAAAGAGGAAGTCAAAAAATACCTAGAAACAAATGACAATGAAAACACAATGACCCAAAACATATGGACGCAGCAAAAGCGGTTCTAAGAGGGAAGTTTATAGCTATACAAGCCTACCTTAAGAAACAAGAAACATCCCAAATAAACAACCTAACCTTACACCTAAAGCAATTAGAGAAAGAAGAACAAAAAAACCCCCAAAGTTAGCAGAAGGAAAGAAATCATAAAGATCAGATCAAAAATAAATGAAGGAAACAGTGGCAAAGATCAATAAAACTAAAAGCTTGTTCGTGGAGAAGATAAACAAAATTGATAAACCATTAGCCAGACTCATCAAGAAAAAAAGGGAGGAGACTCAAATCAATAGAATTAGAAATGAAAAAGGAGAAGTAACAACTGACACTGCAGAAATACAAAGGATCATGAGTGATTACTGCAAGCAACTCTATGCCAATAAAATGGACAACCTGGAAGAAATGGACAAATTCTTAGAAAAGCACAACCTTCTGAGACTGAACCAGGAAGAAATAGAAAATACGAACAGACCAATCACAAGCACTGTAATTGAAACTGCAATTTAAAATCTTCCAACAAACAAAAGCCCAGGACCAGATGGCTTCACAGGCGAATTCTATCAAACATTTAGAGAAGAGCTAACACCTATCCTTCTCAAACTCTTCCAAAATATAGCAGAGGGAGGAACATTCCCAAACTCATTCTACGAGGCCACCATCACCCTGATACCAAAACCAGACAAAGATGTCACAAAGAAAGAAAACTACAGGCCAATATCACTGATGAACATAGATGCAAAAATCCTCAACAAAATACTAACAAGCAGAATCCAACAGCACATTAAAAGGATCACACAGCATGATCAAGTGGGGTTTATCCCAGGAATGCAAGGATTCTTCAATATATGCAAATCAATCAATGTGATATGCCATATTAACAAATGGAAGGAGAAAAACCATATGATCATCTCAGTAGATGCAGAGAAAGCTTTCTACAAAATTCAACACCTATTTATGATAAAAACCCAGCAGAAAGTAGGCATAGAGGGAACTTTCGTCAACATAATAAAAACCATATATGACAAACCCACAGCCAATATCATCCTCAATGAGGACCTCAATGAGGGAGAAAATATTTGCAAATGAAGCAACTGACAAAGGATGAATCTCCAAAACATACAAGCAAATTCATGCAGCTCAATATCAAAAAGACAAACAACCCAATCCAAAAATGGGCAGAAGACCTAAATACACATTTTTCCAAGGAAGATATACAGATTGCCAACAAACACATGAAAGAATGCTCAATATCATTAATTATTAGAGAAATGCAAATCAAAACTACAGTGAGGTATCATCTCACACAAGTCAGAATGACCATTGTCAAAAAATCTACAAACAATAAATGCTGGAGAGGGTGTGGAGAAAAGGAAACCCTCGTGCACTGTTGGAATGTAAATTGATACAGCCACTATGGAGAACAGTATGGAGGTTCCTTAAAAAACTACAAATAGAACTACCATACGACCCAGCAATCCCACTACTGGGCATATACCCTGAGAAAACCATCATTCAAAAAGAATCATGTACCATAATGTTCATTGCAGCTCTATTTACAATAGCCAGGACATGGAAGCAACCTAAATGTCCATCAACAGATGAATGGATAAAGAAGATGTGGCACATATATACAATGGAATATTACTCAGCCATAAAAAGGAGCAAAACTGAATTATTTGTAGTGAGGTAGATGGACCTAGAGCCTGTCATACAGAGTGAAGTAAGTCAGAAAGAGAAAAACAAATACCATAAGCTAACACATATATATGGAATCTAAAAAAAAAAAGAGAAAAAGAAAAAAAGAAAATGGTCAAAAGAACCTAGGGGCAAGATGGGAATAAAGATGCAGACCTACTAGAGAATGGACTTGAGGACATGGGGAAGGGTAAGCTGTGACAAAGTGAGAGAGTGGCATGGACATATATACACTACCAAACGTAAAATAGATAGCTAGTGGGAAGCAGCCGCATAGCACAGGGAGATCAGCTCGGTGCTTTGTGACCACCTAGAGGGGTGGGATAGGGAGGGTGGGAGGGAGGGAGATGCAAGAGGGAAGACATATGGGGACATATGTATATGTATAACTGATTCACTTTGTTATAAAGCAGAAAGTGACACACCATTGTAAAGCAATTATACTCCAATAAAGATGTTAAAAAATAAAAAAAATTTAAAAAGCTATTGTTATCTTGATACTGGCAGGCCTCTCAACTGATAATACTTTATTATGGTGTTTGATTAAATAAAAATAACATTTGAAAATTTTAATGCAATCATTAATAATAAAATATATGTATTAAAAAATAAAAAATAAAATAAAATACATGTATTGGTATTTGTCAAAGGTTATAGCAACTACAAACAGTAAAATCTTCAAGCCTAGTTGGCCAATGACATTTCTGACCATCTGATGTGGCCATTAATTATAAAGAGCCAATGCTACTCGCTGGGGGTAATAAAAGAATCTCAATGAGAAAGCAAAGTGACAGAGGTGACCGAGCAGTGCTCACAGTTACAGAGAGGTGTGTGCAGAACTGCAGGCTAGCATTCTTGACTCTGAAGAGGCAGCATGGTCTGCTAGAGCAAGTATGTTTCTCAGAGGCAACCATATTGGGCTTCAGATCACCCTCATGCAGGGTGACTTGCAAAGTACTTAACAGCTGTCTGTGTACAGGCACGACTACAGATGCTGGCTGTAAAACTCAGCACTGATGCTCATGTGTAATGGCAGAATATGAGTATATATGAGGTCAGCCCCACCATTTTACAAAATTTTTTTGTCATCACCCTTGCACCTAACCAAGTCAACAAACAGATACCCACTTTTCTATTAGCCCCGACTGAATTTCAAAGCATTGCACCCTTGAGCACAGCCTGCTCCGTACTTGGCTTTCCCCAGTCCCTTCTGAGCCTCCTTCCTCCTCCCTGACTGCTTCCTCGCTTGCTTCTCCCTGTCCCACACATGTGAGGCTGACCCTACCCCTCCCTCTTCATTCCCTACACCCTCTCCCTTGGCCGTCTCATCTGACTTCACTGCTTTCAAATGATCATGACTCGGAGACTCAGACTTTTTGCCTTCGACCTTGGACCCGGCTGGCTCCTCTGCTACGGATTCCCAAAGAACCCTCTGCCCCTCATCACACATGATTATAACCCTTTGTACTGGTTTGTCCAGAGAAACTGGGAGGTTCGTGAGGGCTGAGCTCCTGTCTTTCTCATTCAGTGCTGAGTCCCTGGGTCTAGCATAGTGCTGGGAATGTCGCAAGTGACTCAACTTCTAGTCTGCAAATTCTCTGAAAATGTTCTCCAGTGAAACTGAAATGCATTCGGCTCCCTCCCTCCCCTTTTCCACTATGCTCAAAGTTTGTACCTTGGTCACTTGCCCCATTTACTTGGATCGCCCTCCCCCACCATTCTTCACTGTTCCAGTTCCCGCCCACCATCTTTAAGATATCATACTCTGCAGTCTTAACCCGAAGTCCGCCCTCATCCTTAAAGCTTTACCCAGTTTCCTTGTTGGAAGTAGCCTGCCTCCTGATTCCCATAACATTTGATCTACAACTCTTTTGTGGTACTCACCAGTTTGAGATCTTTATTGTACTTTTTTATTTACCTAATTTCCTTAAGGAAAATGTTATGCATCAAACATTACCAATCTCCTGTATCACTTGGTGTATGCAAAGATACTTAGCAATTGCTTGTTATACAAGGATTAAGTGAATGTTATAATTTCATAATTATGTAGAAAAATGCATCATAGTGTAGTGAATACATACAGTTATAGTAAAACGAATACCTTATAGTAAAGCAATTTTTCCATTTTGTACTGTTTCTCCAGGCTTGTACCACAACCAATACCTTTGCTTGACAACTCTAATGCATAAACTGCCACAAAACTGAGGGAGAAGACAGCTTTTTGGTAAGTAACATGTACATTTTAAAATCTGGTTGTAATCAGAAAGCTAATATTTATGCCTCCATTGTGTTTCAAGCCCTATTTCATAATTGTTTTTTTTTTTCATATCCTGGTATGTTTTCTTGGAGATTAGATGGAATGGATGGAGAAAAGTTTTCAAAAAAATGATTACTTCTTATGGACATTAGCATGAATCCTTTCAATTTTGACACCATGCTGAGATGATTCTATATCTTTCTGAAATGAATTTTTATTTTTGTGTACATTTTATTGAATATAACATTCAGAAAAAATGTGCAAATTATAAGTGCACAATCCTCAATTAATTTTCATTGAGTGAGTACATCCATGTAACTGGGACCCAGTTAAGAAAGAGTATTACCAGTCCCCCTTGTAGACGCCCCAATCCTTGTGACCCCTCCAGTCACATCCCTCCCCACCACCCTTTTCCACCCCCATCAATGTCAATTACAGTCATGACCTCCAACACCGCAAACTCGTTTCCCCTACTTTCAAATTTTATGTGAATGGAGGGACTATCTTTTTAAATGACTTAAAAATAAAGACAAACTTGAAAAAGTGAGCAGGAAAACCAAGTGATGTTCTATTTATGTAACAGCTGTTTTGCCAGATGATTTGACAGCTAATTGGAGTCGTATTGCTTTTATTCTTAAGCCCAGCAAGTATCACCTGTTTTAATTGGGGGGTCACTGCTGATTAAGCACTGAACTTGGATTTTTTTCTCATATTTGTGCCTAATAAATTATAGCCTGCCCAAGATCAGGAAAGGTATTCATCATGTCAAATGTTTACGGCAACTGTCTTTTATAATTAGAGCAAAAGATTTTCATTTAGCATTGACTGATTAAATAGGTAATTAACATAGGATGAAGATTTTGCATGGTTTCTCAGAGGAACCAAGAAAACAGATAGAGGTACACTTAGATCAGCTAAAGGCTTAATAACACGTTTGTTAAAAGCTTTATTGTATTTAGCATAATAAATGAGAAATGGGATCGCATTTATTTATTTCGAGACAGATGACTGCCTTTCCAGTTATCTATTCTAGAGAAGGCCTTACTAAGAACCTCCTAATCTCTGTTAAGTTTTAGGCATCTTCCCAAGAAATAACAATTAAGCCCTGACACTTCATATGCTTACTTAATGATTCAGCTAGTATCTTATTGATCAAGATTCTGGAAAGAAAGATATTAGAGTTTCTATCTATCCTCAATTTCCAAAATAATTGTTGCTGCCCACTTCCTTTTATACTATTAATAAATGATATGACTTCTTATCCTAGTTTATTAATTTTCATTTTATGGCAACTGGTGCCTTTCTTAAAAATAATTTGTCATCCAAGTCATCTCTTTCCATCTAGTGTGATTAATGACCTGCAAATCACAGGGTGATCGTTTATATAATCTTGTTAATTATTGGTTATTCATCTGTTACCCAGAGAAACTTCTTGACTTTGCTCCTCAAGTTTATGATACACTCCAGTTTAGAGACCTATAGTCCTCTATATGCTGCATCAGCCCGACATGTTCTTGAACTTGCATTCAACCGTCTTTAATTGTGTGAATTTTGCATGTAAGAAAAACACTTAAAGTAATATTTCCTAATCAAGTTATTTTTAAAACTACTCAGTGGAATTCTATTTTTCTTAAAGAATATGAATGTTTTAAAGCATTTAGTGAGTTAGAAGATAAAAATTGGTATTAAAAGATACAATTCAACAACATTCCAACTTCTTTAAATGTTAGGAATTGCAAAATAGCTACTTGGAGTATATTCCATTCAGTTATTAATATGTGTAAGTGTGAAAAACAAGACCTTTTTTCTATAATAAAGAGTGTCAATCCCTAATCACCCAGCTCCTCCAGCCTCACCCAATAGACAACCACTGTTCTTATTTCTATTATGGTGATTAGTCTTGCTTATCCTTGAACTTCATTTAAATGTAGCTCATTAAATGCAATGTGGTTTTTTTGCTTCTGGCTTCTTTCATTCAGTATAATGTTTCTGAGTCACATCCTGTTCTTGAGTGTAACAGTAATTAACCTTGAAACAAATCAGCACTGCTTCAGAGTCTTCACCCCACCAGAAATGTATGAGAGCTCCATTTGTCCCAAATCTTCACCAGCATTTGTTGTTATTAGTCTTCTGGGTTTTAGCTTTCCTTGTGACCTTGCTGTGGCTTTAATTGGCATTATCCTTATGATTAATGATTTGAGCATATTTTCATGTGCTTATTAGCCATTCACATTTCTCCATTTTTTGAAGGTGTCTATGTAAGTCGTTTGCCCTTTAGGTGTGTTTGCCTGATTTGTGGGAGCTTTTAAAATATATTTGGGATATAAGACCTTTGTCAGATTTTATGGATTATGAATATTTTCATTTAGTCTGTGGCTTGTTTATTTTCTTAACTGTGTCTTTTGATAAACTGGTGTTTTTATTTTGCTGAACTCTAACTGGTTGGTTTTTCATTTATGGTTAATGTTTTTGGTGTCCTCTCTAAGAAATATTTGCCAATAACAAGTCTGAAAATTTGTATAGTTTTGGTTCTTACATTTCGGTCTGTGATGATCTTGAATTAATTTTTGTACATGGTTTGAGGTCAGGGTTGAGATGCATTTTCGTCACATTTTTATGCAATTATTCTACCACAACTTATTGAAAAAGAATTTCTTTCCAAGTTGACTTGCTTTGGCACATTAGTGAAAGTCAATTGCTCATAAATAATATGTCTCTTTCTGAACTGTTTATTCTATTTCATTGATCTATTGGATTATCCCTATACCAATACTACTCTCTCTGGAACATGGTAGTCTTGAAATCAGATAATGTAAGCCTCCAATTGTGTTCTTTTTCATGATTGCTTTAGCTAGTTTAGATCCTTTACATTTCCATATATATTTTAGAATTCACTAGTCAATTTCTACCAAAAAAAAAATCCTGTTGGGATTTTGATTGAGATTGCACTGAGTCTGTAGTTCAATTTGACAGGAAATGACTATTTTAACAATTTTGAGTCTTCCAATCCATGAACATGGGAACTCTCTCCTTTCATTTAGATCTTTTTTCATATTTTGCCCTTTGCAGTGTAGCGATTTCACACATCTTTTAAGCTTATTCCAAAATATTTTATCTTTTTATGCTCTTATAAAATGAATTTAAACTCTTCCATTTCCCATTTCATTGTTCACTGCCAATATGTTGAAATACCATGGATTTTTTAATATATTGACCTTGTATCCTGCAATCATTCAGATGTGCTTACTACTTCTAGTAGTTGTTTTTCCCATAGGTACCTTTGGATTTTTATGTAGATGGTCATTTTGTCTCTGTATATAGAATTTCACTTCATCTTTTTCCATTTTTATTCCTTTTATGTCTTTCTCTTTCCTATTGTATAAACTTGGACTACCTGGCAAATGTTGAAAAGAAATGGTGGGAACAGATATTTTGCTTTGTTTCTGATCTCAGAAGAAAAGTATTCAATGTTTTATCATTAAGTCTGATGTTAACTTTAGGCTTTTGGTAGTTGCCTTTTAAGACTAAGGAAGTTCTGTCTATTCCTGGTTTAAGTGGTGTGGTTTTTTGTTTGTTTTTGTTTTTCTGAGTTTTTTTTTTTTTTATATAATGAATAGGTATTGAATTTTGTCAAAAGCTTTTCTTCCTGCACATATTGAAATGATTATATGGTCTTACTTCCTTTTCTGATAATTTGGTGGATTAAATTGATCTTTTAAGTGCTATCTTTCATTCCTGGGATAAATCCCCATTTGGTTGTAATGTATGGCCATTTTATGTAATCCTAGATTTGACTTGATAATATTTTCTTAACAAAGATTATTTAAGTCTATATTCTGGAGGAACATTGGTCTCTGATTTTCTTTTCTTGAAATATTTTTGTCAGTTTTTTATTATCAGGGTATTGCTGGCCTCTTTAAATGAGCTGGAAAGTATTTATTTCCTCCTCCTTTCTTTTCTTAAATAACTGTGTAGATTTATGTATCTATAAAATTTTGATAGAATTCACCAGAGACTCCATCTTGGCTTGGAGTCTTCTTGGTTGGGAGGTTTTTAATTACAAATTCAATTCTTTAAGAGATACAGAGTTATTCACATTTTTTCGTTTTTTTTTTCTTATGTTAATTTAGGTGAATTGAGTTTTTCAACATTTTTATTTCATCAAAGTTGTCAAGCATTTTCCCACAAATGTTCATAATATTCCTTTGTTATCCTTTAAGTTTCTGTATGAACTATGATCATATCCCCTCTGTCATTCCTTATACTGGCAATTTGTGTTTTCAATTTTTTTTTTGATAAGTTTTGCTGAGGTCCACTACTTTTATTAGTCTCTTCAAAGTACCAACTTCTGATTTGTTAGTTTTCTTTATTTTTTGTCTGTTTTTAATTTCATTTTTGCTCTTATTTTTACTATTTTTTTCTTCTTACTTTTGTTTTAATTTGATCCTTTTTTTCCAGATACTTAAGGCAGTAACATAGATTATTAGCTTTAAAATGTTTTTCTCTTCCAAGTGTTTTTAATGCTACAAGTTTCCCTTGAATCACTGCTTTAGCTGCATTTCACACATTTTTATTTGTATTTTCATTGTCATTTACTTGAAAATATTTTCTAGTTTCCAATTATGATTTATGCTTTTACATTGCATAATTCAGAGGTATGTTGTTTTAATTCCAAATACATGAGAATTTTTCTAGATCACTTATTCTTGTAGATTTCTAATTTAATTCCTGTCATTAGAGACATATTTTGTGAGATTTCTATTTTTTGCAATTTATTGAGACATTTTATTTTCTAGCCCAGCATCAGCATAAGGTCTATCTTGGTGAATGTTCTGAGTGCTTTGGAAAGAAATTCATACTATGAAATTTTTGGATGTGGTGTTATATAACTAGTAATTTATTCAATTTGGTTGCTCATGTGGTTGAAACTGTCTTTATCCTAACAATTTTTTATCTACTAATTTTATAAAATACTGAGAGAGAGGTGTTAAAAATCTCTACTTATGAATGTGGATGTATCACTTTCTTTTGTTCTGTATAACATTTGCTTTATGCATTTTTGAAGCTCTGTTATTAGGTGCATACACATATACCTGTGTTAGGGTTAATGTAAGTTCCTAATGAAATAACTATTTTATCATTATGAAAGACCCTCTTTTAACACTCCTTATCTTCATATCTGTTCTGTCTGATGTTAGTAGAGCCACATTACCTAACTGTCACCTATTGTTTTAATGGTATATCCTTTTCTAATCTTTTGCTTTCAGTATGCCTGTATCTTATAATGAAGGTGAATTTCTTGAGACTGTGTATATTTAGTTCTTCAATTTTGTCTGTTCTGCCGTATAATCAGAATTTTTAGCTCATTGCATTTAATAAAATTAATATTGCAGGTGAAGTCTGCAACCTTGCTATTTATTGGATTTGGTTTTGATTCCTCTATTTCCCCTTTCCTGCTTTGTTTTGGGATTAATCTTTTTTTTCAATATACATTTTAATTCTTCCATTCAGGGTCTTTAGTTGTGCCTAACGTAATGGTTACAAGAGGCAATCTTATCATAGTATACTTAGTACGCTTCCCATAATATTTAAAAACTTTGTAACAGTATAATTACATTTGCTCCCTCATTCTTGTGCCATTTTTATCATATATTTTAATTCTACACACATTAAGACACTACAATATGATATTGTTTTTGCTTTAAACAGTCAGTGGTTTAAAAAAAAAACTAAGTATATTAGTTTGCTAGTGTTGCTATAACAGAATACCCGCTGAGTGGCTTAAACAACAGAAATTTATTGTCTCACGGTTCTGGAAACTAGAAGTCCCAGATCAAGGTGTCAGCAAGCCATGCCCCCTCTGTGGTAGATGCTAAGGAAAGCTCTCTGATCTAGGCCTGTCTCCTCTAACTTCTCATAGTTCCTTGGCTTCTGGGCACATAACTCCAATCTTCATATAGCATTCTTCCTATATATATGTCTCTGTGTCCAAATATCCCCTTTTTATAAGGACATTGAGCATATTGAATTAGGATCCACCTAATTATCTCATCTTAACATGACTACATCTGCAATGATCCTATTTCCAAACTAGGTCACGTTCACAGATACTGGGGATTAGGACTTCAATGTATGAATTTTGGGAGACACAATTCAACCCATAATGCTAAGAAAAGGGGGGAAAAGTTTATATATATATCTGTATATTTACAGTTCCCCACATTCTTCATTCCTTCCCATAGATCAAGTTTCCATCTGGTATCATTTTCCTTCAGCCTGAAGATATTTTTGTACCATTTCTGGCAGTGCAGGTTTGCTAGTGACAAATTTTCTCAGCTTTCATTTATCTGAAAATCTTTATTTTAATCTATGTAAAGGGTATTTTTTTTACTGGACACAGAATTCTGGCTTGATACGTTTTTTCCCATCACTTTGAAGGTGTCATTTAATTGTCTTCTGGCCTCCGTTGTTTCTGATGGGAAGTTGGCCATCATTCATATTGTTATTCTTTTATATCAAGATCTGTCAGCTTAGCACTTTTTATATTTTAAGCCATGTAATTCTTTGCTGTAGGTGGCTTTCCTGTGCATCATAGCGTGTTTAGCAGCACCTCTGGCCTCTACTTAGTTGCCATTAGCACCCCACCTCCACCTTCAGTGTGAAAATGAAATATATATCCAGTTGTCTCAAATATCCTGTTCAGCTTTGTTGTTCCTTATTGTGGGAGAGCATGGCCATTGCCAGTTATTCCATCATAGCCACGTGTGGAAGATTTTCTGATTTGCTCTAGTGTTTAATGAGAGACAAAACAATTGCAGTGAATCTGTTTTCAGTAGAGTTAAAGGACATGCCATCATCTTCAAATCTAGACCAATCAAATACCCCCTAATCTCTAATAAAGTGAACACATCTCCTGATTTTCCTAGCATAGTGTCAGTTAATGCCTATTATTGATAGCTTCTCATTTCACTTTCAAAAATATTCTAGTTTTTACACAACATTGTAAATCAACTATACTTCAATTTAAAAAATAAAAATAAAAAAATCTAGTCTGGGCAATAAATTGCCAGGCTACCCTATTTATACATATTAATAATAATGATTTTAAGTGGGAGAATCCTATATAATCCAACATAATCTTCATTATACAATCATTTTTAGTATTCATTTTGCCTTTTCCAAATTTAAGATCATTATTTCTTTTTAGGAGTAACATTTTCTTTACCAGTATGTAAGTTTGCATACAACCAACCTCTCTGTTTGCTAGTGCTTTGAAATGTTTCAAATGTGGTCAAAAAATGATTTAAGAAACTGCATAACACAGAATAGACTTTTATTAGGATAGTTCTCACATAGGAAAAATGTATCCTATTTACTCACAGATTTCTCTTTTACTAGATTTTTTATTGTCAAGAGACAGCAAATTGCTCTCACTTGCCATGGTTGGTTGGACTAACTCCATGGACTCTGTGTCCAGAGCCCGGTCTTGATACAAATGTGACAATGGACAGAGGCAGTGATGTATTATTGGGAGGACGAGTTAAGACATGTTCTTAGGCCTTGAAGCTCTCTTAGTTTCTCTTACAGCCATGTACATCTTAGCTATCATGACCTTCCGAAAAACACCCTGCAGAAAAAGACATTTATGCAGAGAAAAATGTCCTGTATTTCCTTATATTTGGAAAAGCATGAGTTTCTTAAGGAAAACAGTATTTGAGAGTAATTGCAGCATCTCTGGCCATCAGTGTGACTGCCCTAATTTAAGGGCATCATGTTCTCTGGACTGCATTTCTGGCATGTAGCCAATGCCTTGGTAGCTTAGTAAACATAATGTACGTCCGATACACTTGTTCATTATTTATTTTCTTTGAATATATACCTAGATAATGCAAACTGACAAAGTTGTTTTTCGATCGCCCCATTGTATATCATATTGAAGATGGTAATAAACACTGAACTTTCAAATATTATGCAAATATGTTGTATTTCCATCTATCCCCTGTTCAACAATTTATTATTTTTATGTTTTCATATTGAAAATTATTCATAACCTATTTAATGTCAGACTTGTACCTACAATGAAATATGGAGAACATCTTTCATTAAGTGGAAGGTTTTCTTTTATGATGGTCCTTACAGAAGATTCAAACTGTTAGTCAGAGGTCCTTATTTTGAGAGAGTAGCAGCTTGGGTGCCGTAATATGTTTCTTCTGTTTTAAAACATCCCAGAGAATGCCGTCAGCTCTAAGTTTCTATACCTAGTGTCTCCTAAATCAGATCAGACCATTTTTATATAATGGTTGCAAATGTGTTTTCTTGAATGTTAAATCTGCTTCTGTTTTTCAATCAATTTAAAATGTGTAGAAAAAAGTGTTCTGATTGTATATTATCCAATTTTCATCAGCTGCCGGAAGGAAATGCTGTGAAAATCTGTGATTTAAAACCCTTAAAACTTCTGCTTGAAATGCATGTTTTGTTAACAACATTAGAGATGCAAAGTATCTTAAAACAGAATTTTGATGTCTTTATTAATAACATTTAAAAGTTTTAGGATTTCAGATATTCATAGATTTTGTTCTCCTTGATTTACAAGGTCATGTACTTTAGACCTTTCTATTTCTCCTTTTGGAAATAATTGGAACTGTGAAGGCAAGTGGTAAAAGAAAGAAAAAGAATTGCATTATTAGCGACAATGCTAGCCTTTCTAGGGTTTAACGGAAAAACATATTTTATATTGGCTATATAAATAACCATAAATAACAATAAACACTCAAACCCATTGTGTATAAATCACTTGCCTGTGAGCTGCGTGAAATACAAAAATCTTGTCTTCCGTGAGTTTATAATCTAGTTAAATGAATGAAAATACAACATGCCAAAGGAGTGGTAGACTTAAGTGCTGTAGGGATTTAAAAGAGCAAAAATTGTTTTTTCTTTCTCTACGACTTGATGGCTGAAGTGGGATTTGAGTTAAGGAGTGAAAGTAATGCATAATAGTAATTCATGATGAAAATACTGTTGAATACTAACAAATTTAAGTGTAACATTTTTTTTCTATGATCTTTATGAGTGTCTCATGAACTTTATTTGTTTTTTTAACATCTTTATTTGAGTGTAATTGCTTTACAATAGTGTGTTAGTTTCTGCTTTATAACAAAGTGAATCAGCTATACATATACATATGTCCCAATATCTCCTCCCTCTTGTGTCTCCCTCCCACCCTCCCTATCCCACCCCTCTAGGTGGTCACAAAGCACCTAGCTGATCTCCCTGTGCTATGCAGCTGCTTCCCACTAGCTATCTATTTTACATTTGTTAGTGTATATATGTCCATGCCACTCTCTCACTTCATCCCAGCTTACCCTTCCCCCTCCTCGTGTCCTCAAATCCATTCTCTACGTCTGCGTCTTTATTCCTGTCCTACCCCTAGGTTCATCAGAACCAATTTTTTTTTTTAGATTCCATATATATGTGTTAGCATACAGTATTTGTTTTTCTCTTTCTGACTTACTTCACTCTGTATGACAGACTCCAAGTCCATCCACCTCACTACAAATAACTCAATTTCATTTCTTTTTATGGGTGAGTAATATTCCATTGTATATATGTGCCACATCTTCTTTATCCATTCATCTGTCAATGGGCATTTAGGTTGCTTCCATATCCTGGCTATTGTAAACAGAACTGCAGTGAACACTGTGGTACATGACTCTTTTTGAATGATGGTTTTCTCAGGGTATATGCCCAGTACTAGGATTGCTGGGTTGTATGGTGGTTCTAGTTTTAGTTTTTTAAGAAACCTCCATACTGGGCTCCATAGTGGCTGTATCAATTCACATTCACACCATCACTGCAAGAGAGTTCCCTTCTCTCCACACCCTCTCCAGCATTTATTGTTTGTAGATTTTTTGATGATGGCCATTCTGATTGGTGTGAGGTGATAGCTCATTGTAGTTTTGATTTGCATTTCTCTAATGATTAGTGATGTTGAGCATCCTTTCATGTGTTTGTTGGCCATCTGTATGTCTTCTATAGGTAAATGTCTATTTAGGTCTTCTGCCCATTTTTGGATTGGGTTTTTTTTTTTTTATATTGAGCTGCATGAGCTGCTTGTAAATTTTGGAGATTAATCCTTTGTCAGTGGCTTCATTTGCAAATATTTTCTCCCATTCTGAGGGTGGTCTTTTTGTCTTGTTTATGGTTCCCTTTGCTGTGCAAAAGCTTTTAAGTTTCATTAGGTCCCATTTGTTTATTTTTGTTTTTATTTCCATTTCTCTAGGAGGTGGGTCCAAAAGGATCTTGCTGTGATTTATGTCATAGAGTGTTCTGCCTATGTTTTCCTCTACGAGTTTTGTAGTGTCTGGCCTTATATTTAGATCTTTAATCCATTTTGAGTTTATTTTTGTGTATGGTGTTAGGGAGTGATCTAACCTCATACTTTTACATGTCCCTATCCAGTTTTCCCAGCACCACTTATTGAAGAGGGTGTTTTTTCTCCATTGTATATTCTTGCCTCCTTTATCAAAGATAAGGTGACCATATGTGTGTGGGTTTATTTCTGGGCTTTCTATCCTGTTCCATCGATCTATATTTCAGTTTTTGTGCCAGTACTATACTGTCTTGATTACTGTAGCTTTGTAGTATAGTGTGAAGTCCAGGAACCTGATTCCTCCAGCTCGGTTTTTCTGTCTCAAGATTGCTTTGGCTATTCGAGGTCTTTTGTGTTTCCATACAAATTGTGCAATTTTTTGTTCTCGTTCTGTGAGAAACGCCATTGGTAGTTTGATAGGGATTGCATTGAATCTGTAGATTGCTTTGGGTAGTGTAGTCATTTTCACAATGTTGATTCTTCCAATCCAAGAACATGGTATATCTCTCCATCTGTTTGTATCATCTTTAATTTCTTTCATCAGTGTCTTATAGTTTTCTGCATACAGGTCCTCTTCTCCTTATGTAGGTTTATTCCCAGGTATTTTATTCTTTTTGTTGCAATGGTAAATGGGAGCGTTTCCTTAATTTCTCTTTCAGATTTTTCATCATTAGTGTATAGGAATGCCAGAGATTTCTGTGCATTAATTTTGTATCCTGCTACTTTACCGAATTCATTGATTAACTGTAGTAGTTTTCTGGTAGCATCTTTAGGATTCTCTATGTATAGTATCATGTCATCTTCAAACAGTGAAAGTTTTACTTCTTCTTTTCCAATTTGGATTCCTTTTATTTCTTTTTCGTTTCTGATTGCTGTGGCTAAAACTTCCAAAACTATGTTGAATAATAGTGGTGAGAGTGGACAACCTTGTCTTGTTCCTGATCTTAGAGGAAATGCTTTCAGTTTTTCACCATTGAGAATGATGTTGGCTGTGGGTTTGTCATATATGGCCTTTATTATGTTGAGATAAGTTCCCTCTATGCCTAGTTTCTGGAGAGTTTTTATCATAAATGGGTGTTGAATTTTGTCAGAAGCTTTTTCTGCATCTATTGAGATGATCATATGGTTTTTCTCCTTCAGTTTGTTAAGATGGTTTATCACATTGATTGATTTGCATATATTGAAGAATCCTTGGGTTACTGGGATAAACCCCACTTGATCATGGTGTGTGATCCTTTTAATGTGTTGTTGGATTCTGTTTGCTAGTATTTTGTTGAGGATTTTTGCATCTATGTTCATCAGTGATATTGGCCTGTAGTTTTCTTTCTTTGTGACATCTTTGTCTGGTTTTGGTATCAGGGTAATGGTGGCCTCGTAGAATGAGTTTGGGAGTGTTCCTCCCTCTGCTATATTTTGGAAGAGTTTGAGAAGGATAGGTATTAGCCCTTCTCTAAATGTTTGATAGAATTCACCTGTGAAGCCATCTGGTCCTGGATTTTTGTTTGTTGGAAAGTTTTTAATCACAGTCTCAATTTCAGTGCTTGTGATTGGTCTGTTTATATTTTCTGTTTCTTCCTGGTTCAGTCTCGGAAGGTTGTGCTTTTCTAAGAATTTGTCCATTTCTTCCAGGTTGTCCATTTTATTGGCATAGAGTTGCTTGTAGTAATCTCTCATGATCCTTTGTATTTCTGCAGTGTCAGTTGTTACTTCTCCTTTTTCATTTCTAATTCTATTGATTTGAGTCTTCTCCCTTTTCTTTTTGATGAGTCTGGCTAATGGTTTATCAATTTTGTTTATCTTCTCCACGAACCAGCTTTTAGTTTTATTGATCTTTGCCATTGTTTCCTTCATTTCTTTTTCATTTATTTCTGATCTGATCTTTATGATTGCTTTCCTTCTGCTAACTTTGGGTTTTTTGTGTCCTTCTTTCTCTAGTTGCTTTAGGTTTAAGGGTAAATTGTTTATCTGAGATGTTTCTTGTCTCTTGAGATAGGATTGTATTCCTATAAACTTCCTCTTAGAACTGCTTTTGCTGCATCCCATAGGTTTTGGGTCATTGTGTTTTCATTGTCATTTGTTTCTAGGTATTTTTTGATTTGCTCTTTGATTTCTTCAGTGGCAACATATTTTTTATTAAACCTAGCAACCTACATTGGATATGAAAAATGGTGAAAGTATGATATCAACCAACTAGAGCAGATGATTTTCTTTTTTATAGCTTTCTTTGGCTTCATAGTAATTGATAGAAACAGAAGTACTGAAACTTTGTGTTAATTAGTACTTTATTTAGTTTTTCATATTTTGTTTTACCTGATCTATCAGTCAGTGTTTATGCTCATCCGCAAGTAAGAGATTACCAAAAAATTGTGACATATACATACAGGGATTTATTTTCTCACTTAAAGCAAGTCCCAGGTTATGGCAGCTTCATGATGTCATTAGGAGTTTTCCTCATCCTTCACTATTCCACCCCTGTGGTATTCGATCAGGTCCAAGAGAGCTGCTGGAGCTCCAGTCATCATATCCCTCTTCCAGGCCTACAGAGAGTAGAAGGGACAAAGAAGGATGCCAGCCCTTCCTTTAAGGAGCTTTCATGGAAGCACCACACTTTAGTTTGCTTATATGTCAGTGGCCAAAAGGTAGTCAAATAAGCAACTCTACTGCAAACAGTTTAGGAAATGCAGTTGTCCAGATGGTTACATGACTGCCTAGACTAAAGTTAAGGATTTGGTTTTGTGTTTTGTTTTGTTTTTGTTTTCTTTTGTTTTGTTTTTTGCTATGGAGAGGAAGGAGGTATCAGAGACTAGAGTAGGCACATAGCTGTTTCTGTCATTCGTACTAAACATTTTTCATGTCCGTGGTGCAAATTGTGGCATTACTAAGTCGAAATGAGCCTGGCTGACATTATATGAGGGATATTGCTTATCGAGTTGATATTCTAGGCACCACCCATGCCAGTTGTCCAATTATATGATGATCATGAAAAATTTCATCAAAAATGACTAAACCTAGAATGAGAGTGTTGGATCTCTGGCTGTGTGGTTAATTTATATGAGTGTATGTGTCATTATATTGGTTGGATAGATGGATAGATAGATAAATACATGGGTATGTATATAGGTAACAGGTTGTATAGCTAGGTTGATAGAAAAATAGAGGGAATGAGCTGAGACGGCAGGGGAGAGATGGGGAGAAGAGGAAAGGAACAAAACTAAACTAAGGAATTGGAGAGAATTCTTAGCGATACTTGAAGGATAGTCTGGTCTTGTCAAAATGTACATTTCTGTATTGACCCATTTTGCAGATCGTCTTCTCAGTGCTGCACAACTTTCTGCTCTGGGATGCTGTTTTATTTAAGATCCTTAGCATTATTTGCAGATGATTCTTTATTTCCACATTTTTATTGTTTTTTTTTTTTTTTTTTTTTTTTTTTGCGGTACGCGGGCCTCTCACTGTTGTGGCCTCTCCCGTCGCGGAGCACAGGCTCTGGACACGCAGGCTCAGCGGCCATGGCTCACGGGCCCAGCCGCTCCGTGGCATGTGGGATCTTCCCAGACCGGGGCACGAACCCGAGTCCCCTGCATCGGCAGGCGGACTCTCAACCACTGCGCCACCAGGGAAGCCCCTCCACATTTTTAAATGCTGAGAGTGTACTTCAGTTATGGTCCTGAGGAAGCTTTTTTCTTCTAACATTTTATCTTATGTTGACGTCCTTATTTATTTCTTAACAAGGGAGTAGCTCTATCTATGAATCTCTTCTGAGTGCTTTTTCCTGAGGGTCTGCCTTCTAAGTCACCCCAATGTTGCCTCGGTTGTCTGTAGGCTGCCTTTCCCATCACCCTGGTGGAGGGTCTACTCCCTTTGTGTTAGACAAAAGCAGCTTCATGATGTTATCCTGTATGTTATCCCATTAAACGTCTCTCTGCACGCAAGAGCAAGACTTACTGTTTCACTGTTACAGGTGCAGAAATATGTGGGCCAGGCTATAGAGACCCACACTGCCTAGTGACCTAAATTCAAAGAACAGTATTCGGTACAGTGTGTACAATGAACCACTGTCTTGGTACATCACAGGCGAAAAAGAAAAAAAAAAAATCTCAGAGGAATTTTCAGTGAAAGAGATTACCTCCAACCACATTAAAAATGTTTTCAGGGGGCTTCCCTGGTGGCGCAGTAGTTAAGAATCTGCCTGCCAATGCAGGGGACATGGGTTCGAGCCCTGGTCCGGGAAGATCCCACATGCCACAGAGCAACTAAGCCCGTGTCCACAACTACTGAAGCCCGTGCGCCTAGAGCCCGTGCTCTGCAACAAGAGAGGCCACCACAATGAGAAGCCCGCACACTGCAACGAAGAGTAGCCCCCTCTCACTGCAACTAGAGAAAGCCCGTGCACAGCAATGAAGACCCAATGCAGCCAAAAATAAATAAATAGAATAAATAAGTTAAAAAAAATTTTTTTAATGTTTTCAGGGGCCCTCCTCACTGGTTTTGAGGAATGTAAATTCTGCATCTCTCCCAGCAACATGACAGTCTCACAGAAATTAGGTACAATCAAAAGAAGGTAGAACAGCAGTGAAGGGAATTTGCTGCCAGCTTAGAGAACAAGGTGCCAGGTTACCGAAACAGCACGTCATCTGTTCTCATGGGAATGCATTGAATATCTGCAGTACCATTTCCATTCGTGAAGACATTATTTTTAAATTTCAGTGTACAGCAATAACAATAGTTAATTAGATACATGTTACTTCTTCTTTAAAATATCCTATGCTCATCTAATTCATTTGGTGTCAGAGGTCACGGTGTAGAAACCCCAAATTCTTGTGATATTTATGCGAGGCCTTTTAGTTTTAATCCCTCTTTTAAAACTAGTAGACTCACTTGTGGCACTTGGTTGATTGCACGTTCCAAAGTGATCTGTCAAATATCCGCACCTGTGAGCATGCCTTCATGCACAGACTGAAGTTAAGGAAAGAAAATATGGAAGAAAATATGGGTTTTTTTCATGTGCAGATTGGATTTTAAAAATAAAATTCGTGAACTGCTTTTTAGGGTATCAAGTGAATTTTTCAAATTCAACTCTTGCATAGCAGTCAATGGGGAGGGGATAAATATGATGGGATTTTCATTTGCATTGCCCTTCCTCTTCTCTGAAATAATTTATTATAATTTTCATGAGACTTCATAATATTATTCATTCGCTTCATAATTGGAACGTTAAATGCTGCCCCCTGTTGATTCCTGACCTGTACCAGCCAAAGGCACCTTCCTCTCCTCCTTCTCTCCTATCCGACAAAATAAGTTAGCAAGTTTGATAACCAGGGATAACCTACATCGATGATCCCGGACTTATATATTTATAAAATAGGAGATGAAGTTCCTGCCTTCTTAGAAATAGATGGTAGATTAACAGGCTGAAATGATTTAAAATTTCAAATTTTATGCAAATATTAAGAATTGTTACTGAAAAGGTGTACACAAACAACAAAAGGCACTGGAGAATTAAAATGTAATCATACTTCCATCAGTAACAATTTATCATTCTGACTGGCATAAAAGAGTATTTAAAAATAAACTGTGACAACTTACTGTATTCAATTTTACTACCCAATTTTTAATAAGATAGCAGGAGGAAAAGCCATGATACAGGGTCATTGAATGTCAGGGAAATCGTCTGCAACTAGAGCAATGCCTGTTACTTAGTAGGTGCTAAGTAAAAATTTATTTAGTGAGATCTACTTCTAGACTTTGAAAGCAGATTAAGGAAAAAAATGTACCCTTCCTTTAGTAAAGATTTGTATAAACTCAGGAAGAAGTTTCAGTTTGCCTGGTAAATGACATATTTTATTTCTTTGGACAAATTCAGTAAAATCTACAAAGCACTGAATACATCACCTACTATGGCCAACTTCCAGCGCCAGCCCAAATGGGATTATGAAGTCATTCGGATTTTATAGGGTCAGGTCAGTACTTCTGTCCCTGAAATATGACTCGTGTTTTGTTTATTTCATCTTATCATTCTGTTTTTTTACCCAAGCTAATTTGGGTTGTAATGAGAATAACTCATTGAACTAGTATATGATAAAATTGCCTTGGACTAGAAGCTAGGATTCTAGCGGAAGTCCCAAATGTGAACGTCTTCGTCCCTACTCTTCCTGTTTGGGGATAATTTGGCTCTACTTCTGCTCCATATTCACAGGAGGATTTATTTTCTGACCACCTCTTTAAAAGGGTAGCACAATTTAGAATACAGTTTTGCGATATGAAATTTAAAAAGTCAATCATTGAGGCAGGCATAACGATTCAATCAGTTATGTTACTTCTCACTAGTTTTCTGAACCGGACACCAGTAAGATGAAGGAAACTTAGTGGAAGTAATTAACAGAGAAAAGTTAAGGAAAAGGGGAATGTAAAGAGAATAAGTTTAAACACATTAGTCCAGAAAGAAGACGAATACATTATTCCAGGGAAAAGTGATACTGGAAGCCAGGAAGGCAGGGTAATATTTATTGACCACCTACTATGTATGAAGCATTATTCTATGTCGTGAAATATATCCACTTGGTCTTAAATTTTGACCCCCTTAGCTTATCTTGCTTTACTTTTATTAGCATTAGTAGCAAATATTAAAATGGTGCCAAGTCAATGAAATAGAACAAAACTATGTCTCCTGGAGATTTGTAGAGCTATGGCCCAGAAAATGCCAAAAACTTACTATCAGATGTTCACCTTTGGGCTGCCTGGGTTTTCTGACTTTGGCAGCCAAATGAAGTGATTGCAGGAACTGTAACATATAAACTAAACGATGAATATATTCATCTCCTTGCTGGGCATCTGAACCATAAAATTAGCCTAATTTTTAGCTTCAGGCTCTTGATGATGTTCTTCCCAATTACTATGATTATCTTTTAAACGTTTCCTCACATTCATGTGACGTCTATGATTTTGTAGACTGTTGAGTGAGGGGGAAATAGGCACACAGTACAGAAAGTCAGAAATTGCAGGGTGAAAATACTCTCGTGTAATTTTGAGTTAATTCTGGAAGTTCAAGGACTTCTGCGGTCCCCCTGTTTGCCCGCAGAGTTAAGGCTGCAACACCCTGGCTCTCCAGGCTCCGACTTTAGGAGGAAAACCCTTTGTAGAGGGCATCTGCTCAATTCTAATAATAAATTTTAAGGGAGGGACAGAATCGAAATGAGCAGCAAATGGATTAATTATTCCTCTGCGTGGGACCTGGGAATTCATTCATTGTGTGTGTTCCTCATCACTTTGTGTACTCTTGGGCTTCTGCAGAAATGTTAAATGAGAGATGAAAGGGGGAAGATTTTATTTTGTCAACGTTGGAATTTCAATTTAAGTATTCCAGAAGAGAGAAATATCCCGAACACTGGGACCTGTACACAGTGTATCACCTATGGCCCTCTTCTTGGAATTAGAGTTTGAAGATTCATAATCTATGGGGTCCATTCTCAAGAACATCATAGTCCAGCTGGGAAACACCCAGATTCTAATCCTGAATTTGCCCCTACATAATTGTATCACCTTGGACACTTAGTGTGAAAGATGTCATTTGTAAAATTAGAGGATCGGAACAAATTATTTCTAAGTTCTCCACTTCCAAAATTTTGTTATAGATTATTATAGATTTCTGTTGTTGGAAAGGACTTAGAGATACTTTAACAATTTACTTACGTAGTCCAACACTTTCTTCCAAATTGGTCCAATAGGTGGGTGAAAGTTGAAAATGCAGTTATAGCTTAGAGTCATGCACATAGAGATAATTACTTAAAATATCAAAATGAACGGGCTCTCAAAAGGTATGATTAAGAGAAGCAGAGAAACGGTATAAAATGATTTCAAAACAACCACCCAAGCCAAATCAACCACCTTGAAAGTTGTTAATCAACAATTTTTAAATTCTGATCATAGGTCTTTTAAAAAATGTATACATATTCCTGGGTATTTTGACCCTGTCCAAGGTTATGGCTCATTTTATGTTTCATTTTGTATTTATAATCTATTGTGCTTATTGTATATTTCCTTTCTTTGCAACTAATTTTTTTGTTTAATAGCATGTGTAGTTCATCTAACATTTCAAATTGTGGGTGAAAAACCTGTTTCTCTAACCGAATTGTAGCTCTCCAGAGGTAGAATTTTGTACTAAGAACGTGTGTATGTGTGTATGTGTGTGTGTGTGAGTATTTAGCTGAGTGGAAGAGAGGCTCATCGGCTCCTCCAAATCATCCATGTTAGGCGTGTTCTGAAAATTAATGAGCATACTCCTAATACTGGAGTCCATCCCACTGATCAAACTATTTTTACATTGTAATTTTTACAAAGAATTTGAGACAATATCCAATTTTTCTTCAAACCGATAGCAAAATAATAAAACTATAAATAGAGATAGAAGATTAGTGCCAGGGACAAGGAGAACATAAATATGCCAGTCATAAGACGAGTCTAGTTGCTGAGCTCATATTTTGTTTGAGCTTTCTGGTAGCCAGAGGAAATAAATAGGAACATGTTCAGTTATCAGGCTCTCATTAATGGATAGGAGGAAGCATGCTGCTCCCTCAGGGGAAATAACACATTTTGATAAACACATTAAACAGTTGTGTTCTCCTGACAAAATCCTGTGGAACTCTTCTCATTATTTACACTGAATTCCAGATGTATTGATTATTTTTCACGGCACACTGATAGGTTTATCTACCAACAGGACATCATATGGAACTTTGCTTCCCAGATAACAAACTAGTTATTGGGCTGGCCCAGTTAGTTCAAAGTCTCCCGGCTTGAATATAGAAATAACAAAGTTAAAATTACTGACTATAATTACTGTTTTCCCTTTCTTTTCATTTTTTAAAAAATTTCTTATTATGGTAAAATATCCATAATGTAAAACGTACAATTTTAACCGTTTTTAAGTGTACAATGCAATGGCAGTAAGTACATTCACAACACTGTATAAGCATCACTACTATCTATTTCCAGAATTTTTTCATCATCCCAAACAGAAATTCTGTACCCATTAAATGGTAACTTCCCGTTTCCCTTCTCCCCTCTACTAACCTGTATTCTACTTTCTGTCTCTATGAATTCCCCATTCTGTGTACCTCATATAAATGGAGTCATGTTATACTTGTTCTTCTGTGTCTGGCTTATTTAACTTATAAAGTTTTCAAGGTTCAACTATGTTGTAGGACATATTAGAATTTCATTTCTTTTTATGGCTGAATAATACTTCATTGTATCTTTTCTTTTTTAAAATATAATTTTACCTCTTCAGTCTTAAGGGTTTTTTCCTGTTCTTTGAGTTATCAAAATACTAGCAAACAATTCTAAAATATCAATTAATCTGTTAAATACTTCCACGTCATTTTCTCAATTACTTTGTTTATGTCAAGGTTTTTTATTTGATATTAATTCCTTATCTATCATAATTTGACTTTAAAAGAAAATACTGTTTCTCTACTCACAACACTTCTGACACCAAATGTGTGTATTTTCCACACCAAGCAATTCTGCAGTTCTCTGCAGACACCAACGGGGTGTCCTCCAGTTTAATTCAATTCTGATGCTACCTACCTAGAATTATAGTACAGGCCCCACAGGTTAAAGGCTCAGTTCCAGAAGACTTCCCCCGGTTGCAGGTGCCATCCACAAGTAGTCAGTCACTTCTGTCGGAGGTGGCTACAAATCAGGGTGCCCCATGACCGTCTCCTCAGATTTGATAATTTGCTACAGTGACTCACAGAACTTGGGGAAACACTTTACTTAATTATTGGTTTATTATAAAGGATATTATAAAGGATACAAATGAACAGCCAGTTGAAGACGTATATCAGGTGAGATCCAGGAGAGTCCCAAGTGCAGGAACTTGGGCTCCTGTGGAGTGTAGGGTGCACCACCCTCCCAGCACGTGGATACTTCACCAACCTGGAAGCTCTGTGGACTTCATTGCTCAGGGGATTGATGGAAGTTCCATTACGTAGGTGTGATTGATAAAATCATTGGCTGTTGGTGATTCACTCAATCTCCAGCCCCTATTCTCTCCCCAGAGGTCAAGGGTTGGGCCTGAAAGTTCCAACCCCTTAATCACATAGTTGGTTCCTCTGACCACCAGCCCACCTCCTGAAGCTACCTAGGGGCTTTCAGCAACCAGTCATCTCATTAACATAAACTTACAGAGGGTTGAGTGGGCTTATTATGAATCACAAAAGATGTTCATCTCACCCTTTTCACTCAGGAAATTACAAGGGTTTAGGAACTCTGTGCTCCCGGAACTGGGGACGAAGGCCAAATCCGTACTTCTTGTTATATCACAATATTACAGACTTGGAAGTTCCATTGCAAGCAAGTCTCCCTATAGTTTTTCATGGAAAAAATGTTGAATCCTATTTTTGTTTGTTTATTTTAAAAAATTCCAAACTTTCTAGATCTTTGTGTCAAAGGTGTTTTATGTGACATCTTCCTTAGGACTCCTCTTTGATCAGTACAATTATGAAATAGTTTTATGTTGCCCTTTGTATAATTTATAAGCATTGTATTATAAGTTGTACTTTGTTTCCCCTTGAACTAAATAGCTACTTGCCCCCCAAGAATATGTGCTAGCTTTGGATATTGAAAGCTTCTGTCTCATTCCTACAGTCTAAGAAGAAACTCTGCAAAGTACAAAGAACATGGAGGTTCAAGATTTTTAAACCACTGACTAGAATCTAAGCAGTATAACCTCAACTTGGGCATGAAAAAAATAAAATCAGTCCTATAACTATGCCTCCATTTTATTTGAACCATGTAAAAATAATGCATAAGGGACCAAGGCTTATATCAAATAACAATATCTTAACCAAGTTGAAGCTCTAAAATGCACATTGAATCCAAATTCAATAATTAAATATTGCCTGTGAAATATTTTTCTTCTTGGGTATACCTATTTGTTATAGCATGCTAACATACTGACATGATATATGTTTTCACTGAGACCTTCTTAGAGATAAAATATTTGAAGAACAAACTTAAGGAAAATAAGCTTATTGTTCTAAATAGGGGGTTGAAATTCTTCATATGTATTTTGAGCCAAGTCTTCTTTTACATGAACCCTTCAATAGCTAGAGAAGGCTGCTGGGGAAATCTCTCGCTGTATTTTCTCCTGCAACTTCTGCTTCATTGTGGTTTGCTAATAATTTTGGAAGTAGCTAGATATTAAATTAAATACAACTGTATTCTAATTCTGAAGGAAACTTTTGAAAGAAATACTAGTCCAATACATGAAAATGCATTAATTAAATGCATTTAAATTATTTAAATTCTTGGATTTTTCTTGGATTCTTTAATTTACAGTATTAATACTTAAACGTTTATATGTAATCTATATATCTGGCTAATATGTATGATGCACATCGAGTCCATCATGGACATGTACTTAATATTTAGCTCTATGCTACCATGGTTCAGGAAAATCTCTTAGATATCTTATCAAATTTCACATGCCTTAATTTCATATTCAGATTAAATCTTCAGAGTAATCAAGAAATCTGGTTTAAAAATCTTACATTGTTACTGGCTTAATTTTGATATTACACCTTACTAATAAGCTTTTGGTTAATGATCAGTTTTAATTCAATTTAACTCAATTTTAATTCAGTGATATTTCTAAATGGGGTAATTAATATCTGACATTATTCTTCATGCCTGACACCTGCTTGAATGTCCTTTATCATGAAGAAAATTTTACACTGAGCCAACATAAATAAAATCTGGTAGCTAGAGAAAATAGCTACCTTGAAGAAATTTGGCATGTAAGAACCCAGCAAGCACTTTAAATACTTTCCTGTTGTATTTTGTCAATCCTCATACAGTACACTTTAAAAAGTTCTTCTTTCTGCTTACCTTATTTATCCTAAGTGCCAGTCCAGTGGACTCAATTATAACGGATGCTGTGAAACTAGACTGTCTATTCTGGACGCCAGACTCTAAGCTTCAGTTACGGTCAGGTCTACCCAATTTAACTGTCTTTACATGTATCTAAGTGACTTAAAACAAACAAATAAAACAAAAACAGGACATTTTAAAGCCAGAAAAAAACTTAAAATATACAGGGTGGATTAATAACTAAATATGATTTGCTAGGCTGTTAACCTAAGCATAGTGATATACTCAACAGAGCACATTGTGTTTCTAATGAATATTTCCAATTTCTCGTCATTACCCTTAATCTATCCTTTAATCTAGATGGATGCATATCTATCCTAGTTCTATACAGGCTCTTGTTTCATTTTGCTTTTCTTCTTTCTGCTTCTTGTCCTTGCCCTTCTGTCTAATCTGCACGGGAAAGGATGTTTCCTTGAATCCTGTTTTAAATCATGCCTGCAGCTGCTTAAAGTATTTCTACGGACATTTGCTTTCCTCCAATGCACTTGACTACAAAATTCCAAGTCCAGTGCTTGATACCCAGATCAATGTCTCTGTTCTACCCACTCTCTGATCAGCCCCTCGGACTCCAGGGTGCACTCAGTTTTACACCCCTTGACTTTCTGAAGATCAGACACAGCTTCAAAATTGGGAACTACCTAGAATAAGCTACCAAATGGTACAGAAATCTTGAATTCAAATCATTCTTTCTCTTTTAAACTATCGAGCATCCTCCATTGATTGGAGGACCTCAGAGATTTGACTTTAAGCTATTTCACGCCTATGATACATACACTACATAGGTACATGTGAGAAAAAGGCAAGCTATGAAAATCATGCAATAATCCTAAACAGCTAAGGCTCAACTTTAGTTTGTTATTTCTTAGCCTTGTTCTCTGATAGAGCCCAGGCTTGTCAGATATGCAGATAGACAGCGCGTGAAAAGGACAAATACAAATCAGATCAAATTCATTGTCTTTATGTGGTATGCATTTGGGGCATTTGCTGGCATGCAATCGTGGTGGTAGTGATGGTAAGGAACAGTCATACCTATGCTTTACCCATTAAGCTTAAAAATGTCCAAGCCTTACGTTTTCTGTCTCATTTAAGAGACAGTACACTTCGAAAAATAATACCTATAGTTTAGGATAAATTTTTGGCCAGCCAGTTTTTGGTAAAAGGCAAGTGTGTTATACTTGAACCTACTTCAGGAAATGCCTTTTTATAAAGGAAAGGTCTTTCCCAACTGTGAAGAGGAGTACCTGAAGTCAGAGATACACAGTTGCTGGTCATTTTGATTGGAAGTTTCCAGATATTAGGTTACTTTTATCTTTTTACATAAAGATAAAATAAGATAAAATCATGTAATTTCACAAAGGGTCTTACAGCCTGAAAATAATAAAGCCCCTGCACAGTGCAGCGTTTGGAAATAAAATTTCAACTCACCTATACATCAAAAATCTGTAGTAATTCACAGTCACCATCAAAGGTAAGAATCATTAGGTTGCCTTGCATACTTGTCACTCCTTCTGGCCACATATCATGGAGAGTTTAAAATATTTTATTTGTTGTTGTCTCTAATGCAGTTGTGTTGTTTTTGTTATTTTTAATAATGATGTTAAGTGAGTTTGGTTCATGCACATTCCATGTTAATAATCATACTTTTAAAAGAAGCAATCCACGTATTCCAAAATTCAGAAGTCCAAGCAAAAGAAAACCCTACTCCTGTGCAAAATCTCTACAGAAATCAAAGAAGTAAGAGTTCTGCATTTCAGGGGTGGCTTGTTGAACCAGCAGAGACATTTGGCTGTATGATTCCAAGATTGGAAGTGTTTTTCTTTATTGTATTCTCCATTGTGTTCTCTTCAATAAATCTCTTACAGAAGCCTCTACCTTAGGCATAAGTGTTAGATATGATTAGCATATTGATACTGAAAAACTTAGCTAGGACTTCCAACTTCTTAAGATAATTTAAATATAAAATTGAACTGTTAACCAGCAGTTTAATGTCACGTGATGTGCGGTTTAGATATTGTATGAACAGCTAAGGAATTACCCATATTCTAGTGTCAAAGCTCACTCATTGCTAATTTTGTTCTGTACAGTTGATGTAAAATTTTATGGCGGGGACAGACTCTGCTGAGGGCCTTGTCTCTGGGAAGATTTTTGTCAGTTCCAGATGTTTTTGTCAGTTGCAAATACAGTTTAGAGGATTCAAAAAAAAATTATACCCCAGTATAAAAGTAATTTGCTTTTATTTTTCTTCTTCATTATTTTAATGAATTGGGATTTTCCATATAAATCACAAATCTGAACTCCACTACCTCTTAATGAATGATACAGGAAAATATTTCTCAGTGAATGTTAGGTTGATTGGAAAATGTCATCCTCTGGCCTACTCAGCCTCGCTAATCAAGAGACGCTTCAGAGCGACTCTTTGTTATACAGGCTACAATCCATCCACTACCCCCTTTATTTGTTTAAATTACAGTTTTTGTCAGACATCAGGTTTAGCGTATCTGAGGAAAGCCACACCACATGGTTGAGAGCGTATATAACCATGTCGCTGGTAATTGGATAGTGCGCTGAGTTTCACCTTATGCTGTTTTGAATTAATGCAAGACATCAGCTGCTGGCTTTAGGTGGTTTAATTATCAGAATTGTCACATTTTAGTTATCAGCCCAAAGGGTGCATGCTGGGGTTGATTGTGAACATGTGGTACTACCTGATACAGGTTACCCAGTGGCCAGATATGGGTCACTTCAGGAACAGACTTAATTTAAAGGCACACGCTCCTGATTTAGAAATATTTATGGATGGGAATCAGATTTTTCAAAGAAAAAAGAAAGACCACTTAAATACAAAGCTGTTCAGTGGGAATAAAAAAAAAAACCAAAACAGTTGCAATCTCAGTCTCTTATATATAGGATTTATGTTGCTATTGAGAGGCTTCTAAATGTCAATATTCACTGTGGGCTTTTTTTTTTTGCAGTTTTGAATTTAAGATTATTAAAGTCCAGCCATTTATTCTAATGTGTAAGACTAACCCATGTCCTACCTACTCTATTATTAGAAAACAATCAATTCTTTTCAGAAGTCTCTATTATAAACCAAGTAGAATATAGCCCTGCCCATTATTCTCACTTAAAGGAAGCTGAACCATTTATCTGGAAAATCTTCAGTGTCTGAAGAGTTGGTGCAGTCTTCAGTTCTACGTGCAGTGTTTAACTGCGCTTTTAGTGAAATTCTATAGTGAGGATGTTCGACTGCAGAGCAGAGTATCCCAATGACCATCACAAATCTCTCCATTCTATTGTTTTCCTGAATGCTACTGCTTTCCTGAAGCATCAGGAAAAATAATGGAACGAATCCTTCTGAATCACTGTACCCTTATCCCAGTTCAGTTCTAATAGTATTGACTACAGTCTAAGCATTTTTGCTTCACTCAACACAGGTCTTAAAGGGCCTTCCCTTTTGAAGGTGTAGTCTCTGTGGGTGGTCAATACGCTTAGGAAATTGTCGGACCTGAAAGCAAGATGGATTGTGAGTGGAACATTGAGGAGGACAGAGAGCAGACGATATTTGAATACAAACTTGCAGCTGTTCATAGGCTCGAAAACTTAAATTAGTTCAGCTGAACTGCGAAATTCCAGTAAGAAACAAACTAAGAAGTGAGCTAGTTTACTCATTTCCCTAATACGAGGAAAATGCATATAAAATAGAAATTGAAACCTTACCATCTTAAGAAACTAACATTTGCGCTAAACGATCCCCTTCCCAATCAACACTTTTAAGCTAATTTTTTTTTAACAATCCTCGTAAAACAAATAAGGAACCTTAAATCCAGACAGCTTTTCTTTATACTCCCCGTCCTTGCTGCTTCTGACAAAATGACCCTCTCCTTCTTAGCACTCTCTTCCTTAGCTCTTCAAATATCGTTCTTTTAAAGATTTTTTAAAAACATATTTATTGGAGTAAAATTGCTTTACAATGGTGTGTTAATTTCTGCTTTATAACAAAGTGAATCAGTTATACATATACATATGTCCCCATATCTCCTCCCTCTTGCGTCTCCCTACCACCCTCCCTATCCCGGCCCTCTAGGTGGTCACAAAGCACCGAGCTGATCTCCCTGTGCTATGCGGCTGCTTCCCACTAGCTATCTACCTTACGTTTGGTAGTGTATATATGTCCATGCCACTCTCTCACTTTGTCACAGCTTACCCTTCCCCCGCCCTATATCCTCAAGTCCATTCTCTAGTAGGTCTGTGTCTTTATTCCCGTCTTGCCCCTAGGTTCTTCATGACCTTTTTTTCCCCTTAAATTCCATGTATATGTGTTAGCATACGGTATTTGTTTTTCTCTTTCTGACTTACTTCACTCTGTATGACAGACTCTAGGTCCATCCACCTCACTACAAATAACTCAGTTTCATTCCATTTTATGGCTGAGTAATATTCCATTGTATATATGTACCACATCTTCTTTATCCATTCATCTGTTGATGGACACTTAGGTTGCTTCCATGTCTTGGCTATTGTAAATAGAGCTGCAATGAACATTTTAGTACATGACTCTTTTTTTTTTTTTTTTTGCGGTACACGGGCCTCTCACTGTTGTGAGCAGAGGCTCTGGATGCACAGGCTCAGCGGCCATGACTCATGGGCTCAGCCACTCCGTGGCATGTGGGATGCTCCCGGACCGGGGCACGAACCTGTGTGCCCTGCATCGGCAGGCAGACTCTCAACCACTGCACCACCAGGGAAGCCCCATGACTCTTTTTGAATGATGGTTTTCTCAGGGTATATGCCCAGCAGTGGGATTGCTGGGTCATATGGTAGTTCTATTTGTAGTTTTTTAAGGAACCTCTTTACTGTTCTCCATAGGGGCTGTACCAATTTACATTCCCACCAACAGTGCAAGAGGGTTCCCTTTTCTCCACACCCTCTCCAGCATTTATTGTTTGTAGATTTTTTGATGATGGCCATTCTGACCAGTGTGAGATGATATCTAGTCTCATAGCGTTGTGGTCCGAAAAGATGCTCGATACGATTTCAGTTTTCTTAAATTTACCAAGGCTTGATTTGTGACCCAAGATATGATCTATCCTGGAGAATGTTCCATGAGCACTTGAGAAGAATGTGTATTCTGTTGTTTTTGGATGGAATGTCCTATAAATATCAGTGAAGTCCCTCTTGTTTAATGTATCATTTAAAGCTTGTGTTTCCTTATTTATTTTCATTTTGGATCATCTGTCCATTGGTGAAAGTGCAATGTTAAAGTCCCCTACTATGATTGTGTTACTGTCGGTTTCCCCTTTATGGCTGTTAGTATTTTTCTTATGTATTGAGGTGCTCAGTAGTTATGGCGCACAGCCTTAGTTGCTCCGCGGCATGTGGTATCTTCCCAGACCAGGGCTCGAAACCCTGTCCCCTGCAATGGTGGGTGGATTCTTAACCACTGTGCCACCAGGGAAGCCCGAAGGTGAAGTCTTAACCACTGGACCACTAGGGAAGTCCCTCAAATATCTTTCTTATTTTCTCCTTGTTTAATTCCTATTTTGCTTGTCTTTCTACTAATTCTCTATTTCTTTTCTCATTTTTTATTAAAGTATAGTTGATTTACAATGTTGTGTTAATCACTGATGTACAGCAGTGATTCAGTTATACATATATATATATATATATATTCTTTTTTAAATATTCTTTTCCATTATGGTTTATCATAGGATATTGAATATAGTTCTCTGTGCTATACAGTAGGACCTTGTTGCTTATCCATTCTGTATCTACTAGTTCTCTTGTATAGAATTCCCAGAGTTTCCATTCTCTTCTTTCTTCATCCAATTCCTTCAATTGCTCAGCTACTCTTGCCATCCCAATGGTCGCCTATGTGCTCATTATGAAAGCTGCCGTTTCTGCTCAAACTTTTATCTGTAATTTATTTCCAGTTGTTCACAGAACATGTCCAGTAAGGTGGTCAGGTTGTGAAGTCAAGCCTGAGGGTATGTGATCATCAAAAATGAATCTCTGGTCAGCTCCCCCTTTCTGTCCGTGGCTCCCACGTTACCCTGCTTCCCCGAGATACATTGTTTGTGGTCACCTTTATTGCATCTTTTTCTTGTCCCACACCCATTTAGCTACTAAGACCTAGTACAGTATACGTTCTTCATAAAGTTCCTGTTGGTTTCTTTGTTCCCGTGTCATATGACCACCAGTATACCTTTGCATTTTCTTGTATTTTTCTGATTGGAATCATAAACCATTTACTGTTTTCTCTTCTGATTTCTTTTGTTTTATAATTATTTAAGATTCATCAGTGATACATAGGAGTAGCTCATCTCTTTTCTTATCTTTGGATGTACCACTTTTAGTTTATTCATCTTTTTCTGGGTGTTTGGTTCCTTTCTAGGTTTTCACTATTGAAAATGAAGTTGCTACAAACAAAAAAATTTGGACCATCAGCACCTCATTTCACATCTTTTAACAGTTGACCACCTAGTTTCTGAGTGTCACCAGTTTATCTCATGGTGGTCAGGTTCACACTAGAGTCACTTTTACCATGTATTCTCTTTGTTAACAATCTGTTGGCTACTTTTTGCGTATAGAACAAATTTAAAAGCCTTTACCCAGCCTCCAGGGCCTGTATGAACTGACTGCATTTTACATTTTCAGTCTTACAATGTTCAGCTGAGAGCTTCTTTCCTCTGTTCAACACTCATGGCCAGTTTTGCCCCCTGACAAGCTCTTATTTGTCGTGACTTCTGGTCTTCTTTATCATCTCTCTGCTAATAACAATGCGACATATCTTTAACGTTCACGAGATTTGCCCGCTCCATGAAGTTTGCCTGAATGAATACCAGCCCACATTCATTTTTCTCATGTTCTGAATTGCCTCAGAATGGCACCTACAGCCTGCAGCTCTGTATAAATTTTATATATTGCTTCCAAATTGTTTTCTAATTTATCATGAATATATGAATTTCCTCGCAAACAAGATTTAACATTCCTGAAGAGGAGGAACTGTGAATTGTACCATTTTAAAAGTGTGAATTCTGCCATTGAATTTAAAAATAACTATTCCTCATTTCTGGGATGTTTCCCCAATTCAGTTATTTCTAATCCCTGTGTGAGTATCAGAGGAGCTAGGTCTTTAATGGCATAATCAGATCCCATGTCAAATAAATGACATTAAGAGTGTTATTAATATAATTCCGTATTCCCAGAGATGTTCTGGAAGGTTTATATGTACTTTCATTTATTATAAATACATTGAAGCATGCTTAAATGGAAAAGACTGAATAAAAATGAATTTCAAATGACAAAAAAAGATGTTCTATAAATGTAAGAATCAATGTCTACATTCTCATGTAACTCTAAGTAAATATAAAGAACAACTTTAGTCCTGTTCATTAAATCACACTCATTTTGTGTTTTTCTGCCCCCAGCAATTGTATACCTGTAGAACAGATCTGAACATTATCCCACAATAATATAGCTAATGAATTTTAGACATCTAGGACACACTTGGAAAAATATGACAGCAGACATTATTTACCTTTCCTTCCTCTTAGGACCCATCAGTGATTTGGGGGTTCCAGATTAGGTGTCAGTGCATGCAAAAATTTTTGCCACTGCAATTTCATCTATGTCATATAAAATTCATTGACATTTATATTTGTGATTTTATGAAAATACTAATCCCACATGAAGTGTTCTCATGAACACAAAAGGAAAATGTTTTGGTTCATATTTGGGCTTGATTCTACATTTGATTTGTATTAGGCTTGATAAATGCTTAATCAGAATAAGAAAGCAGGCTATAGGTTAAAATATTTTAACTGCCCAAGACAGTCCCACATAATATAAACCCCCCTTGATGTTTCATTAAAACTTTTGAAATAATTTATCATTTTTTCACCCCTTTTAAAAATATGTAGGGGCTTCCCTGGTGGCGCAGTGGTTGAGAGTCCGCCTGCCAATGCAGGGGACACGGGTTCGTGCCCCGGTCCGGGAGGATCCCACATGCCGCGGAGCGGCTGGGCCCGTGAGCCACGGCCACTGAGCCTGCGCATCCGGAGCCTGTGCTCTCCAACGGGAGAGGCCACAGCAGTGAGAGGCCTGTGAACCGCAAAAAAAAAAAAAAAAAAAAAAAAAAAAATATGTAATATACATGGAGGAAAGCCTTTTTATTGCTCATAAAAATACCAGTAAAGAAGCATCAAACATAACATGTTATATTTTAAATGTAGGAGAAAAGAAACAGGCTCATTAATCCTTCATACATCTTTGAGAAGTTAAAAAAAATGGGTTTTAGCAGATTAGAAGAATGTTTTTACTGGAAACCCTGCAAAGAAAATGCCACCAACTATAAATTTCTGACATTTTGGCTAATGAGCTGATCTCAGTTCATCAGACATGAGGCAATGATGTTATTACCAATTTCAAAGTTCCTGACGACATAGTAACATCACCCTTTAATCTAAGCCCATAAATGGACTGGTCATCAGATTGAGAAGTAGCACATTATACCCTAAATATGTGTGGGCTGAGGAGACAGACAAAAGCGTTGGGGTAGTTCTCATTCTGTCACATGTCTGTGCCATTGAGACCTCTCTGCCTCTTCACAGGGAGGATCTCATTTACAGGCCTGGCATGACTGCCTTCACCAAAATTGTTATCCATTATTTGCTGGCAGCTGATAAATCCATCAAAAGGTAGCCAATAAGTAAGAACTTATGTGAAGAGTGACATTATCTTACTACTGTCACTGAGTATGGGCCAAACAGCCATGGGTTTATCATATTTACAAAGAGAAGGGGGTTGGGAAGTAGAACTTTTTTTTTTTCTTTAAGGTTCGAATCCTTAATCCAAAACTGCAGAAGAAGTTGTGATGTTTTGTAAATGGGTGGTTTTATCTGGGATCTGGTTAGGAGCTTTGCCAAGTCAACAGTCGCCAAGTCAGTGGCAGTTTAAAAAAAAAAAAAAGGAAAATTTGAACTTTCCCCAGCTGAAGATTTAATGATTTGTCAGAATTCACAGACGCCACAGAATAGGTAACTGAGCATCATTTGCATCCAGTTATGGGTGCCTGTCGTTGAAAGGCATGCATAGTTATTCACTCTGTGCAAACAGGGCTAATGTCCACAAACATGAAAATGATTAGAAAATTCATTCATTAGGGTCATTTGTACAGTTCCATTGTCAACATTAATCACTTGTTTCAGTTGATATCTCCTTTAGGAAATCAGTCCACAAATAGTTATTTATTTATTCAGCAAGAAGGTTACGTGCTGCTCTCTTCTGCTTGACCTATAATGTAATTTGTAATAAGACACTCATTTCACCCTAATAAGCGGGAGGTTGGGTTTCACATGTTAACATGAGCTGTTAAATTAATAAATACTTATTAACTGTGTTAGATTTCATTCCCTGTCAGTGGAGTCAGTGGAAATAAGGTGATTGCATTTTACAAGTGCACGTCGATTGGCTACTGTGTGACCTTCAATGAGAGCCTGAACAAAATTAGCATTTTTACAAATTTCGACATTTAAAAGGACTTACGTTATTCGCTAAAGAAAATAATAAATGTTTTTCTGAATCAAACTAGAAACAGGATCCCAATTAATTTATTTATTATTAACTATTCCATTTGGAAATATCGACTCACACAGTTCTATAGCAAAATCTAAATACCATCACTTCCTACACACTCACTGTCCGAGACAGCCAATATTTTGTTCCTACCTACGTGACGTTCTCTATCGGACTGTATAGTTTATATTTACTCTTGTGGGCTGGCTCTCTGTCTTTCTATGCCCACCTCAAACTCTCATTTATTTTATTTAATCACAGCCCCATTAGCAAAATCTGTTACATACCCCTGCTTTCTTCGGCTTGTTTAAAGGTAGTTGTTTTTCTTCATGAGCTCACTCCTTGACCTTCCCCTACAAAACTGTATTTCTATTATTATTCCTGCTGTGTTGAAAATGTAAGCAGCATGGAAACAAGTATATTCTTCAATAGGCTCCCCTCCCCCCGTCCTCTTGTGGCCAAATTCTGGATCAAGGGAATATTGAGCATTGAAAAACAGCAAGCTTTGAACTTGGGGAGGCGAAGTGAGAGATTTGTTAGAAAGTGAATTAAGAAAATAGTCTTTTTTTTTCACCCAATCTAAAATCTAGAGAATTAGTTCAAGACTTTTTTTTTTTCATCTTTATGAAAATGACCTAAGGCAAGTCACTTAATCCCTCTAGACCTCCTTTCATTGCCTATAAAATGAAAGTATTGAATAAGCTCATCGTGTTCCCTTTTAAAATTAAAATTTGTCTTTCTGAACTACCACGTGAAGGATTTTTAAAAGAACCGAAAAGTTTTACTGACATGGAGAACAGTGTTCTCAGCACACCCTGATATTTCTGATAATTTAAATTTAGCTTCTGCTTTTCATCTTGCAAAATGGCAAGTTCCAACTTTTCCCCAGACGTATCTCAAAACCTGATAGGAAAAAATTGCATGAACGTTTTGGAGCCTTGGAGCATGCTAAATACACATGTGAAGAGTGAAGGTCCTTACAAAGGGCAAAGATGCTAGGGTTGTCTCTTTAAAAGTGGACGAGTTTATTGGATGCTGGGATGTGGTTCATGAGTGGGAAGACCAGGACTTATGGTTTCCAGCTCTTTTTCTTTGTGGCCACAGCAGCTGGGTTAGGCTTTCTGGAGGAGTCTCTAAACAGACACCAGCCTACCGGGCCCTTTGCTAGCTTCAGCCTGTATGGTACAGCTACTCTCCTCCATGCAGCTGGGTTTTGATTAATCCCAAAGTGCCCTGCCTGGTGGAATCATTTGCAGCATCACAGACCTGTTGGATGATGAGTTCCAGCTGTGAAACAATAGCATAAGAAACCCCACGGTCCATGTCCACACTGGGGGAAACACTCTTCCTGGAAGTAATCTTTCAGAAATGCAAATTCCTGTTACCTTGGGCAGCTTTTGCTATTCTGCCTTCTTTTCACCCTGATATCCCCTTCCTGAAAAGTCCTCATTCCTCCAGAGGGTTTCACTCTAGGCTCATAACTCCTTCTCTCTTGCAGCCGATACCAAAGCTCACTGACTATTTTTTACTAGTTCTGTCCCCAGAGCTGTAGCCTAGAACTTCAATGTACAGAATGCAGCATTTCAAACAAATTATTTTGGCACACATGCAATGTTTAAGTGGAATGGTGCTTCCTGGCATCTCCCAATGTTCTCCCCATTTTTTACTCATAGCTCATTTATTTCAGCTTCTACACATAAAGATACCAAAGAACATGAAATGTGTTATTAGTCACACGAAGAGCCCCTCCGTCATTCTTCTTGGCTAAGTGTATCCGGGAACACATTTATAAGCAACTATGTCCAATTAGTCTCTTCCAAGCTAATTTCATGCTAACCAAAGGTAGAACACTTCCATTTTTAAACTTGGCATTCCCGTGATACTGATTCGATGTTAAAATTTAGAAGCATCTTCGTTTTCTCACAGCTTTGTTTGTGCTTCAAGAGCAAAAGTCATAACTTTGATCAAGGACTTTGATTCTTAGAGCTGATCGTCTAAATCTGGAAACAGGAGAGGTCCCTGGAGATACTGAGCTTTATCTTCTTTCAACTTCAAGTGTTTGAAGAAGAACTCTTGGGGAAGGAAAACTTCCATGCTAGCCAGAGATACTGCTACATGTGTGTAAAGAACATATTTAAGAACTGTATTGACATTGGCATCTTCTGATGCTTTCAGCATTATCCTGATCATGAAATTTATTCATTCTTTTCCTCCCTCTTCTGTCCTTTTTTTAACCTTATTCAGTAAGTGTATGGCTATGCTTCCATCAAAACTGGGCTTGAAAGATTTTCTCTGCCCTTATTCACGCTTCCACTGTCAAAATACTCACTAAAACTGTCCTTGCATTAGAGCACCTTAGCGGCCTTATGACTCACCAACAATTCTATTTCTCTAACAAGTGCAGTCAATGATGGAGGTGCCATTAGAAATTCTTCCTTCCTCTGCTGTTGGCTGATAAGATCAAGTAAAGCAGCTTTATTCTCTTCATGCAATCCAACTTCACTTTCTCTTTCTCAAAAGAGAAAATGGAAAAGGATCAGTTCATACTCAAAATAGTTTAGTGATACTGCATCACTTGTTTTTAAATATAATCTTTGAAAAAGCAGTAGTAGATAAGCCAGTGTGTCCGTGGTTAAACACACACACGCACACACACACACATATATGCACCTTTGTGGTAGTTTTATCAACCAATAATACAGTAGTTACCCAATTCCAATGTTTCAGTCGAGGTTTTTCACTGTTTTATTTTACATTTTTCTCATATCTGCTGTATTTTATGTAAAGCCTGTTGATACTTTATTTTTTCCACTCATTAAACTTCCTCTTAGTATTAATGTGAAAGAACAGACGGGGAAGAGTCTAACACCCGGTAACGTCATTGTTTATGCAAGTTTTCATAATCTGTAAAATATTTTCTAGTCCCACTGAAAATCTATCTTGTTATATGTTCCAATCAGTAAACTCAAAACTCTTCCAACTCATTAAGCTTGCTGGCATTCTTCTTTCTTAATGGAGATGTCTAAAGGTTTTTGTATAACCCAAATGATATCACCAGATCCCTTTCTAAATTTCTGTTGGGGAAATAGTCTTTGTGGTAATTCTCCTTTAATATTTTTCTTCTGTCATGTGTATACAGTTCCAAGTGCTCAAACGTTCAGATTGTAGTAATATTTCCAAAGAGTCACCACTAAATATATTTCATTCACATTTTTTTCAATACAAGTAGTGTTTTGAAGACATTGCAATGACTTCTTTTATTTTGTTGTTTACTGATTCAAAGGAAAGAACATTCAGTGGAAAAGATGAAGCAGTAACTAAATTATCAGATGATCTTTAATGTGTCATTTAGCTTTTGTTTTATTTCTTAATCAAAAAGAAAATAATGCAAGTTATTGGGCTAGTTTTTTTTCAAAGAAAATAATTAGAAATCTTGTGAGGGCTTCCCTGGTGGCACAGTGGTTCAGAATCCACCTGCCAATGCAGGGGACAGGGGTTCTGAGCCCTGGTCCGGGAAGATCCCACATACCGTGGAGGAACTAAGCCCATGCGACACAACTACTGAGACAGCGAGCTGCAACTACTGAAGCCTGCGCACCTAGAGCCCGTACTCCGCAACAAGAGAAGCCACCGCAATGAGAAGCCCACGCATCGCAACTAGAGAAAGCCTGTGCTCAGCAATGAAGACCCAACACAGCCAAAAATAAATAAATTAATTAAAAAAAAAGAAACCTGCCTAAATGTTTTTTAAAAAAAGAAATATTGTGAAATTACTTTTGATACTGTCCCTATTCATCTCATAACAACTTTTGATTCATTTTGTTTAATTGATATATAGTTGATTTACAATATTATATTAGTTTCAGCTGTCTAACATAGTGATTCAATATTTTTAGAGATTATTCTCCATTTAAAGTTATTATAAAATAATGGCTATATTTCCCTGTGCTGTACAATGTATCCTTGTAGCTTATTAATTTTATACATAGTAGTTTGTATGTCTTAATCCCCTAGACTTCTCTTTCCCCTCCCCTCTTCCCTCTCCCTACTGGTAAACACTAATTTTTTTCTCTTTACCTATGAGTCTGTTTTTGTTTTGTTATATACATTCCTTTGTTTTGTTTTTTTCAATTCTACATATAAATGGTAACATAGACTACTTGTCTTTCTCTTTCTGCCTTATTTCACTAAGCATAATACTCTAGGTCCATCCATGTTATTGCATCTGGTCCCAGACATTTTTGTCTGCTAGGAGTATTTTTATTACAAATTCAGTTTTACTACTAGTGATCTGTCTGTCCAAATTGTTTGTTTCTTCTTGATTCAGTCTTGGTAGGTTGTATCTTTCTATAAATTTGACCATTTCTTCTAGGTTGTCCAATCTGCTGGCATATAACTGTTCATAGTATTCTCTTATGATTTTTTTTGTATCGCTGTGGTATCGGTTGTTATTCTTCCTATTTTAATTTTTATTTTGTTTATTTGGATCCTCTATCTTCTTGATGAGCCTGGCTAAATGTTTATCAATTTTGTTTATCTTTTCAAAAACCAGCTCTTTTTTTCATTGATCTTTTTCCTATTGTTTTTTTGGGGGGTGTCGCTATTTTATTTATTTCATCTGTGATTTTTATTGTTCCCTTCCTTCTTTTGGCTTTGTTTGTTCTTCTTTTTCTAACTCCTTTAGGTGATAGTTTTTTGGGTTGTTTATTTGAAATTTTTCTTGTTTCTCAAGATAGGCCTGTATCACTATAAACTTCCCTTTTAGAACTGCTTTTGTTGCATCCCATAGATTTTGGAGAGTTGCTTTTCCATTTTCATTTGTCTCCAGGTATTTTCTGATTTCCTCTCTGATTTCTTCATTGACCCATTTTTTTAATAGCAGGTTGTTTAGTGTCCGTGTGTTTGTGCTTTTCCCGTTTTTCTTTTATTTTAAAATAAATTACTAGATTTATTAGAAGACTAATCCTAGGTCTGCATGATATCTGAGAAATGAGAAATTAAATATTGAGAAACATATTATATTTGTGTCTTAAAACAGGTAGAGGAATTCTATTTTGTTTTTAGTAGTTATTTTCTTACAGATACGAAAAAATAAAGGAGTATTTAATAACTATAAGAATTAGAGAAATACATAAAGAAAAATACATGTTATAGTGAATACAAAAAATAAAAGAAAACCAACAAAACTCTTTCAACAAATTTTATCCAGTTCTTTATCTTTTTGTATAGGATTCTAATAGCATCTCATCAACTGCCCTGCATATTTTATTGTTGGGATAAAACATTATTTTTCCCCCACTGACCTTATTTTTCAAAATCTTTAGAACAGATTTTCCAATATTTCATTTTATATTGGTTATAGTATTTATTGCTATAAATTTGGCTGAGAGATGTTCTCACACAGTCATAATTTTATGAAAATAACAACTTTCATGCTGAAATTTTTCACATTTTATCACAACCTAAATATGAGTTTCTCTTCAAAATTTGAGGAAGATTTTAATCATCATTGATTTATGAGAATATTTTAAAGAAGCCTCTATTTTGCCAATGCAAAGAGTATTTTGGCATTTTAGATTAATTCAAATTTAAATTTAGTGGATAAACTTTTTCTATTAGAAGTCATAATTAACTGATTAAAAAATATGTCATTTTCTATCACTTTACCTGGCTTTCATCTTTCAAAAATTCATAAAAATCTAAAGGAAAATAAAATTTGACTCAAGATGTATTATAATAATATCACAGTTAGAAATTAATATTTTCTTTCCAATATCAGATAAAAATGGTGTATCACTGACCAAAACAAATGTTCAGCAGTACCAATATGTATATTTGTTATTTGTTTCCCATTCAAGATATATATCTCCAGTTCCCAACAGACAAATCCAGAGATTTAAAATTTTAGTCTCTGCTTGAAACTGACCTTCTTGCAATATACTCTCGAGGGCTCCAAGTCCCTTGAGTCCTCTTTTCCGTTCAGCACAATTCAATAAATTCAATTCCACAAGCATTAATTGGGCTTCTGCTCTGTGTAAAGCACTCTGTGTGAAGTACAGCCAAGAATAAGCTTCGGTCCTTTTCCTCCAATACTTCAGCACAGGAGAGATGTTCTCCCTGCCTTTCCCCTGGAGAACAAAAGCTGCCAGTAGTATCATTGGGAACAGAATTATAACATCTGGATGTTGCTAGTTTTTTTTTAAATTCTCTTTCAAGTGGCAAATCACCTCCCCAAGTGTGCATCTATTTCTGCCTGAGTTTTTGTGCACCTGCCCGTGTATACACACACACACACACACACTCTCTCTCTCTCTCTCTCTCTCTCTCTCTCTCTCTCTCTCATTTCATCAGATGCTCCAAGGCAAGTGGACATTTCCCTAATGTTCTTTCAAATAGTTCCATTCTTGTAGTTCACCAGGTATTTCTCATTTCTCTGGTCATGAAGATTCATTCAAAACGCTCTCCTCACAGGTTGGGATTAACAGATACACACTACTATATATAAAATAGATAACCGACAGGACCTACTGTATAGCACAGGAAACTATACTCAATATTTTGCAATAACCTACAAGGGAAAAGAATCTGAAAAAGAATATATATATATTCTTTTTCGTATATATATTCTATATATATAGATTCAGATTCTTTTATATATATATAACAGTCACTGTGCTGTACACCTGAAACTAACATGACATTGTAAATCAATTATACTTCAATAAAAAAAATTTTTAATCAAACAAAACAGTCTCTTAACATATCAGCTCAATGAAAAGTCACTTTCAGTAATTTGGAAAAACAACTCGCAAACCCTCTATTTATGATGACAAGTTGGAAGAAAGAAGAGTAAAAATTAAAGGTATCAGATGCCCTCGAAGCAATACTAGGGTTGACATTCTTATAGCCTGATAATTAAGATGTTTTCTATCTATCATTATTACTCAGTAAAGTAGTGGAAAACCAATTCAAGTAATGTTTGCAATGACGGTATCATATTTGCCCATGTTTTTATTTAGCATCTATAAATGCACGGTGCCAACAGAATCTTTTATATTCCATTTAGTAGAGTGCAACTCTGTGGACATTCACTTGAAATGTAAATAGTGTTTGATTTGATAATATTTCAAAATGGTGGACAAGTAGATCATGATGAGTGCATTGCACACTGTGCACTGACACTGGTTCAGGGAGGGATGCTCTGCCAGGACAATGGGCAGCAACTCTCATCTGAGCACAGAAAGAAGGCCAGGGATGCTGACTTTGAAGCACACCTTCCCAAACATGACAAGAACAGGAAGAATTTGACACTAAACTTCCCCCTCAAATCACAGCCCTTCTCTAACGAAGAAACGTGTACTGTTGTGAGGGGTCGCCTATATACTCTCCCTCTGTGGCAAAAATATGTAAATCTATCTGTAATGATGAATCCAAATTATGAGACAGGACAGAATCCCATGGCCGAAGTGACCTGATGAGTTTATTCATTGAGTGACCGCATCTGCAGCGGATGCCATGCGACTAAGAATCTGGGAACAAATTTTAGAATTCCTTTGCTGCCAGGAAGGAAAAAAAAAATGAAAAAAAGAAAAACTACTTCTTCAGCCTTCCCCCTGGGGCCACCCAGAATATGATCCACTCTTGAAGGTAAATTCAATATTTGATCTCCCAAATGAAAGGAAAAGGAATCAGTGTTAGCCAAAATAATTCTGTAGAGGAGCCGCTCATCCTGTCTGCAAGAATTATTTTTGAGATTTCCCATGGAATTTACCCATTACGTGGTGAAAGCCTACAAGCTTTATGGTCTCTGTCCCATGGTATGTGCTCTATAGGATTTGCAGATAGTTACCAAAAATACTCACAGCTGAATGCTCCTTACACACCCCTCACATCAGTACACACATTTACACTCTCTTTCCAGCTGCCCGCTATATTTAAAATCATAGAATTTTATCACAATGTTTTCCCACTTTGGGATCTTGTTTAGTGTAAAGTCATGAATTAAAATGTAAAACACCACCAAAAATACTGGTTATATCAGAGACATCCAATTATTATTATAAAGTGAATTTTTGTGTTTCCACCAAGTTTTCACATCCTTCACTCCCTCAAAACAAACTGCAAGAGGATCATTATAGCACTTCTTTTTTTTTTTTCTCCTTGATCTAATGGGAATTCTCACTCCTATATAGGAGGTAGATAATATGTAACAAAGAAGCACACCACAGGACTGGCTAGTTTTCATCAAACTTGAGCTGTATGATGCCAGACAGAAACGTATGGCTTGGCATAAAAATCTGTAAGTCCATATGTTCTAGATAAAGAGGTAAATGTGTGTGTATGTGAGTGAGTGTATGTATGTGTACACACACACACACCCACACACATATATATATATATTTAATCTGCATATGCTGTCATTTCTTAAAGTCCCAAATATCTCACTTCTTCTTTCATTTTTGACAGCTTAGATCTGCTTGATGTTTAGGGACTAACATAGATGTTATGACCACATGTTTCAGGTCACTCTCCAATGTGAAAGAGAAGGGTTCCCTGTGTGTCACAACTAAAAATTAAATGGACTTTAATGTAAAGAGCAACTATGGCCAAAAAAAGGAAGGAAGGAAGGAAGGAAGGGAGGGAGGGAGGGAGGAAGAGAAGAGGGAAGGGGGGAGGGAGGAAGGAAAAGGAAAAAAGAAAGGAAAAAAATTATTAAAATAGTAAAAAGTGATCCTCAAATGGAGTCATCCTCAGTTTCTGTCAACGTCACTGGCTTCCAGCTCCCTTGCTGTATTACTCAGGTACACTCGCATTTAGATGTTTAAAATATGTGCTTCAGGAGGACCGAGGGTTTTCCCATGATGAGGTGTTGATAGAATAAAGGTGAATTAGAAGTAGTCATTCGCCATAGAATATTTAAGAGCATTCTGTCTTATAATAGGTATTAAACTCAGCATCACCTGCATGAATAACTTCTTAATTTGAAATTCTTGGAAAAGTCCTATGTCTTTTCAGTTTGGTCGCTTTATCCCATTAGTGGTCTCTCACTGAGAACAAGCAGAGGCGTGAATTTACTCACTAAATATTAATTAGATGTCCAGCCCTGTGCTAGTGGTTCCAATTCATTGCACTCTCTTAAGGAAGCATCTACATTGCTTTAGGACCTACTTCATTTCGATTTTTCTTAAAAAACCTAACCTCTGAATTCGTTTGTATGTGAAAATGCACATTTGCTATGGATTGTTCAACTCTTCCACCAGTTAGAAACATAAAAATCTTGGAGGAGAGCACACTTATCTTCTCACTCTGCAGCTTACCAGTGTCTAGAATTGTATCAAATATGCTGAAAGGGCTGTATAAACGTTTTCAATGGCTGATCATCTGGAAGAAGTGCTTCTGAGAGAAGGAAGCAGCATCTGATACCTGTGACTGTTCCTGGTCCCTCCCTTTCCTGCCCAGAGATAAGAGTGGCTGATGACAATTCCAAGTTCATTACAGGGCACTTGCCTCAGGCCTCATCTATCATCTCTCCAACTGGGGCATCATCCCCAATCAGCTAAAAACAATCACTGCATGACACTGGGGGATTATCCTCCCGTATCTCAGTGCAGAATTTGCAAAATATTAAGGCTAAAGTCCTTCCACACCTGAAACACTGTTGGTCGGAAAATGCATAACCTTGGAGAACAAGGGGCCTTCTTCGCCCGTAAGTACGTGAACCAAGTCCTGGGCCTCACGGCCACACTCTTGGTTTTCTTCCGCTGCACCTGCCACTCTTTCTTCGCTGGCTAAAACCGCATGCCTCTTTTTTTCATTCTATACATAAGTGCTTGATGATTCCAACAAATTCCGTGGCCTTAACTGCCGTGTCTATACAATAAGGATTTCCAAATTTCTATCTCCAGCCTCAGTCGCTCCCTTGAACACCAGACTTACGTATAACTGTCTGTTCAGCATTTCCTCACAGATGCTCTTTGAGTATCTAAAACTTAACGTGTCTAGAACTGAACTTTTTTTTTTTAAGAATCAATTTTTAAAATTTATTTATTTTTGGCTGCATTGGGTTTTCGTTGCTGCGCACAGGCTTTCTCTAGTTGTTCCGAGCAGGGGCTACTCTTCATTACGGTGCACGGGTTCGCACTGCAGTGGCTTCTCTCGTTGCGGAGCACGGGCTCTAGGCGTGTTGGGCTTCAGTAGTTGCAGCACGGGGGCTCAGTAGTTGTGGCTCACAGGCTCTAGAGTGCAGGCTCGGCAGTTGTGACGCACGGGCTTCCCGGACCAGGGCTCGAACCCGTTTCCCCTGCATTGGCAGGCGGGCTCTTAACCACTGTGCCCCCAGGGAAGTCCCTAGAACTGAACTCTTGATATTCACTCGCACCCACACACCAAACCCTTGACACTCATCCAGTGTTCTAAATCTGAATGTATCTTACCACTATCCAGCCAGTTTCTTAGGTCAAAAACCTGAGAGTCATCGTTTGCTCTTTTCTTTTACGTGCACCCCACAGAGCCTGCTGCTCTGAAAACCCGACCATCTCGCACCCTCCACTGCCACCACCTCTAGTCCACGTCACCATAATCCTTCACGTGGTTGACGACAACACCTTCCTGACTGGTGTCTGCTTCCACACAGCCTCTGATCCACATAGCAGCCTTTTAGGACAAAGCAGATCGTGTAAACTATGCAATTAAAATAGTCTAAGGTTTTCTGATCATACTTGGACCCTAAGTGTTCACACATGGCCTCCAAGGCTCAACATGATATGAACCCCTGGTAAAGTCTCCGCCCCTCCGTCTCCCTTCATTGGCCTCCTTGTCACTGATCACAGGACTCAACATGCTCCTCTGCCTGGTCCCTCCCCGCTGCCAGCAATGCTCTCCCGCCACGAGCTTTCTTAGCTCTCTCTCTCTTCATTCAAGTCTCTGCTTGAATACCACTTCTTTAATCCACCATGTGTAACATAGTACATGCTGCCATTTTTCTAGATCCCTTTGCCTTGCCTTATCACATATATTGTTCTGGAATAACATCATATATATATATATATTAGCATTTATTTATTGTTTCCTTCACCTGTATGTAAGCTCCATTACAGCAAGGACTAGTTCTGCTTTGTTTACAGTATAAATACCAAATATTGAGAATAGTGCCAGGCACATACTAGGCATCTAATAAATATATATTAAGTAAATGACTTGGAATATTCATTCATACATTCCAACCAACTGGGCAAATCTAACCCGAGCCGCTGAGGCGATCTTATGTGAGGACTCAGTTCAAAAGAATTTCTTAACTTTAAACACGGGAAAGGTAGTAATAATATTTATCCTTTACTATGGGCTCACTATGTAGCAGATAACGTGCTAAGTATTTATTATTTGTTTACCTTTCTTAATCCTCACAAGAAAACTATCTGGGATTACTTCCACTTTTGAGGTAAGAGACAAGAAGTATGGGCTTTGTAGTTAATAAGTGACAAAGCAGAGATCAAATCTCAAGGCTACCCAAAGCTGCACAGACTATGTGCTCTTAAGTTTCATACTTCAACTCAAAGTCTAAATTCAAATGCCTGCAAAGGCCAATCCATATTGAGAATGAGGGTTACAGATTGGAAACCCTTCAATGGCCTCCTTGCTTTCTTTTGTCGACTCACTTTTGATAGAGGTCTGGGTACCGATAGTCTTCCACCATAAAAAAAAAAAAAAAAGGCAGTCATGAATTCCTGATGATGCTTCAAAGTAGGAGTTCATCGGGGAGCAGGGAGGGCAGCTCGCATTGGAACCCATGTGTACATCCTAAAAAAAGAAGCCACCACGCAGCCCCAGCCAGTGGTTGAAGGAATATGGATCCAGAGTTATCAGATCTTTTACTTCTTCAAAAGAAACTAAAAAGTCCCATTTTTAAGTGAAACTTTTCAAAGTTTTAAATGTTAGCTAAGCACCGTCAAGCACTAGAGACCATACAAAGCACATCTGTAAGCAATGTTCAGACCACAGCCACCCTGGTTGTAAATCCTGGCCGAAGTTCTGTGCCGGGTATTGTAGCTGAAGGGGTGCAGGGTGGGTCGGGGAAGGGGACGGGATGAAGTAAGAGCCAGCTCAGAGCTACGTGCTAAGGAAGGAAAAACTCAAGCAAGGCAATGCCATCGCCATATGAGATAATTAACCCCATAAGCTTTCAGAGAAACGGGAATTACTCCCATCCGGGGCAGTCAGAGAAGGAGTCATGGAACACATGGAATTTGAGCAGACTCTGAAAGCAGCTTTGTGTAAAGAGATACTTCCTACACGAAACTTGCATCAGTGTTGTGAAGTTCAGATAAATAATGAATTCCGTGTAATGCTCTGCAAAGCATGAGGCTTTGCACTGATTTAAACAATTTTTTTCTTCACTACAATTAGAACTGACATCATACAAAACAGATTATATAAAAGCAAATTCTCGCACAGGATGGTTCTGTGACCATCTTATAATGATAACGTGTATTTTCAGGTTCTTAATTTTAACTAGATTTTAGGACTAGGGCATTAAGTCATGCAAGTTCTATTTTTAAATGGAATCTTCATATGTTTATATTTTATACCTGGGGGTAAAAGAGACTGTAGTTGCCTTATTCCTTCCTTCCTTTGATTTATTTACAGGTTTTGTGAGTATGTGTATATATATATATATATATATATATATATATATATATATATATATATATATCTCAGTTGATTCTCATTTTGTTGGTGACATAGAAGCAGCTTTGAAAATTCAATGTGCCTATATTTTTGAAAGTTACTTCCAAGGATTAGGAACTGATTTGAAATGTCCAGAAATGATAGTTTCTCCCTGGCTTTCAGTAACTTTTCTATCCTCAGTCTGATTGCTAAAGGTTTTTGGTTTGTGGCTTTTAAAGTGATGTTAGAGCACATATTTCTGCTTGTGAACAGTTCTGTTCACCCACATAACCCAACTACACTGTGCTCATGCAATTATAAATTAAATAATAATTTAATTTTTAAATATTTAAATTTAATATTTACATTCCATATTGGGCAATATATTTTGGAGACAGCCATTTTCTGATGGATGTTTTTAATTTTAAGGGCTCTGATATAAGGAATAATAAAAATGACATTTTAAACTATTCTGAATTTAGGAGCATAAATGGGAAATTTCAGGGCCTCGTTTTCAAGAATAGATGCTAACAGGATAAGCACAATTAAACCTGTCATTATGCAAAAATGTTTTGCACCACACACATGATGTTTTAATATGCATTTTATGGGATTTGCAGAGAGTTTGATTTTCAGGTTAGAGTAAAAGAGAGTGTTACCCAGTATAGGTGATAAATGAGGTTATCATATTTATGTGTATGACCCTTAAAAGATGAGCAAACTAAATACACCTCAAAGAGAGAGCTATTAACCTTAAGGTAGATCACAGATGTGATATGCGTTAGAAGGTGCAAGCAAGGTGTAGAAGTTTTTATTAATACTCCCACTATTTGGTTTAGTATTAGAATATTTTAACATAATGCGTGTAGGCTGGCTCAGTAGAGTATGTGGGAAATTTTTATCTCATTGTTTTTCCAACTTGGTTTCTGCCTTTCCTTTCATTTCTTACTGTCTTACTACTGATACCTAGAAGACTTGATTCCAACTACCTTCACAAGCTTTCAGTTGGCCGTTTCCTCTACACACCTCATTAATTCCGACTTAAGGATCTTTGCTCACATTATTGAGATTATGTACAATGGGGTGAGGCAGGCATGAGTTTAAATTCCAGTCCGGCTCTATATAAACTGTGTCTTTGTGCAAATGATTTAGTCTCTGAATTCCAGTATCCTTGTTTGTAATACCATATATAGTTATTGCAGGGACTGAATCAGGTGGGTAGCTTATCACAATGGCAGACACATAATTCATAGCATAGATCATTAAGGGTGGTTCTCACCTTCTTTAATGATACAACTCAAAACTTAACTTTTCAAAAGCCTGCTAGTGATTCCACTTGACCACAGAACATATGCTTCTACAGAAAAGTGTCACACTGCAGTGAGACAGTCAGAAACATAGTCAGGGACTTCCCTGGTGACGCAGTGGTTAAGAATCCGCCTGCCAGTGCAGGGGATGTGGGTTCGAGCCCTGGTCTGGGAATATCTCACATGCCACAGAGCAGCTAAGCCCATGCGCCACAACTACTGAGCCCACGTGCCAGAACTATTGAAACCCGCATGTCTAGAGCCCGTGCTCCACAATGAAAGAAGCCACTGCAATGAGAAGCCCGTGCACCTCAACGAAGAGCAGGCCCCGCTTGCCACAACTAGAGAAAGCCCACGTGCAGCTACAGAGACCCAGTGCAGCCAAAAAGAAATTAATTAATTAATTAATTTTTTTTTTTTTAAAGAAGGAAACATAGTCAGTATTCAGTTCATCTAGGTCACCTTGGAAAAATCATCAAAATTCCCTGGATCCAGCCACCTTAACAGACATCTCAGGGGGCAGCGGCCTCTTTTAGGTTCCAAAAATCCTCTGTCTCTGCTCCAATTATTCTGCTTTGCGTGTACATTTCAGCACAGCTGGGGAGAATGTTCCCGTATTATGCTACATCACCTAGTAATGACTTTCAGATTTTAAAAAGCAGTGTAATGCAATGAACAAGGGGATGCCTTCTAAACCTTTTGTGGCTAAAAACTAGGCATTTGAGAGCAAAGAGGGGAAACGTAGGTGCTCAGTAAAAGGTAATTGCACAAATACTCTCCCCCTTAGAGTTAATGGCATTAACCTGTTCAATGCCACATTCCTGAAAGCAGCACATCTCCTAAACTTAATTTCTTTGAGTCTACTGCTGAATTTTGATAGCCTTTGTGTGATAAAACAATATTTTATATCAATAAACCCACTGGAATTTTATTAAATTTCTTACATTTACTTTTAGATAATAAGCAGTCATTTCTTTAACAAATATATACAAAAGACAATCAAAAAGTCCCATTATTATACTATTCACATAACATTTGCTGTTATTTTATAAAGAAAATAAAACATGGACAAGGATAAAAATGTGTAACACATAGAGGTGACACCTCCCTCTCCTCAGTTATTTTACCCCAAATTTATTTTACCCCAAATTGGTCATTTTATCAGCTTTGTGTTTCAGTCCAGAATGTCAATGTGTATACCAGCTATGGGCACACGTCTTCTTTTTTAATTTATACCGTGTAACGTACTGCATAAGGGCTCTCTACCTCACTTTTTACTCTTAATGCTACTTCTTGGAAATATTTTCGTATAAGCCATGCAAAACCATGTGAATTTTTTTAAGTGACTCCATTTTATTCACAATTTACATTTCAACACCCTGTTAATAGACCCCTTTAGTTTTTTCCAATTGTTTGTTTTTAAGAACAATGCTGCAGTGAACATTGTTTGATTTCTATCTTGACAAACTTCATCTAGCTCTGTGACTGGGATCAAAAGTTATATGAATTCATTTGCAGCTTGTTTAAAAAATTTTCTTATAATCATTTTTAATCTTTCACCCTCTCAAAATCACTGCCCATTTTACAGATGAGAAAAAGTGGGGAATTCAGTCAGAATACTTGATTCATACATATAGGGACAAAATTAGAATGTATACCTCCTTGCATTCTTCATCTCCTTCTATCACCTCAAGCTGAATTTTCTATGAATTCCAAAGAAAAGGTCATTTGGAAAATTGGGCATCCTCAGCAAATAGATTAAGGTGGTGGTTGATAAACCTTTGAAGAGCTACATAGAAAGATGCAAAGAAAGACATGCTGGGCTTCCCCCACCCCGCCGCAGACTGACCTCTGGAGTTACAATAAACCCAAGCTTTTCTCTTTCCTTGTTTACCAGGTTCTATGAGAGAGCATAAAGAGAAGGATATTCCTGTTGATGAAAATGATGACAGATAAAATGTGTTTGAAAGCTATAAAAGCTTCTTACATCTGGAGCAGCTGGCAGCCTGGGATTGGAGTCCGAGGGGAACTCATAGATATCTAATTTGAGCAATGGTTAAAAGTAAACTTGGGAACAGCTGATTCAGGGCAGTTATCTCTGGCTCTGGGAAGTTTTTGTGATGTTTAGAGGCTGGCACATAAAAATCCACATGACACATATTTGCTGAGTCTAATATCTGTATGAAAATGAACAAGGATGATTTACAGGAATATATTAGACACAGCTGTTCTTGTATAAACCAGGATGTAACATGCTATAACAGGTAATGAGCCACTAAAATGAGTAGAAAAGACGGGCTAATGGTTCAATAATTGTGTGTATATTAAAACACCCACATACCAGTGGCATAGGAATCAATCAGATTAGGTAAATTGATAGTCATTCAGCAAATATTTATGGCCCACCATGAATAAGGCATTTTGCTGAAACCCAAAAAGGACAGAGTCTTTGTACCTCAACTGTGTTTCAGGATCACACACCAGAGATACTGTCACCGAAATGAAGCAACTTAGTATTGTAAGTGACAAAAGAGACGGCAGTGGGCATCTCTATGTCAAGGTCATCTAGTCACAAAGCAATCTTTTGGAAAGCTTGACATAAACTATGGTGATTCTCAACACCAAAGATATCTGGTGAAGTCCCACATCAGAGCTTCCAGGGTTGCATACAAAGAGGAAAGGTCAAGGCAAAGAGAACACTTTGTTGGAAAAATTTACATGATAGGATTCTAACATAATGGGCCTCCAAGCTTCATCAGGAATTTGCATACTGCTTAAAATCTAGAAAAGTGTATGATATACATACATAAATTTCTCTAATATAAGGAAATATTCAAAAGTGTAATGTGAATCAATGGAATAAGCACTGCTGTGCATATAAAGAGGGGAAAAGACTTTTCGACTGATGTGGTCCTAGATGATATTATTGATGAGATGCTCAAAATGAGCCCTGAAGAGTGTTAAAGTTTTTGGCAGATATTAACGATGTTTAAAAAAAAGAAGAAGATAAAGGAAATAACACAAGCAAAGCTGTAGAAGAAGAAAAAGCTCAAGACATAGTCGGGAGACAGGGAGTAGTCCAGAATGGCTCAAGTGTAAGAAATATAGTAAAAGATCAGGCTGAAAAGGATTTGGAGACTCAGGTTAAGGAGTTCACATTTTATTTAGAAAACAGTGAGAGTTATTCACTATTTTGATCAGGGAAACAATGTGATTATAATGGTACATTTGAAAGAGTACTCTTGTAATAATTAATTATGAAGTGGCTTGGAAAGAGAGAGTTCTGAACTGAGCGTATTACAGTGATCCAGGTGATAAAATCCTGAGTTAGAACTGTAGCAGTGGAGACAGAAAGGAGTGGAATGTTTGAAGAACTATTGCTCAGGAAAAGCAACAGGAGACTTTGAGATTGATTGAGAGACAGAGAGAAGAAAAATAAGAGATACAGCTGAAAGCATGATTTTGAACCTTGACTTGATAGATCAGAAGAAAGCTGGCACTGTTAGAGAAGATACTAGGAAACACAAGTTTGAAGGAGATTTACATGTGTGTCAAAGTCAATGGGTTGATGGGGCTTCAACATAGAAATATCCAACAGACCTAGAAAATTGACCAGAATGAGCATTTGTCTCATTAGAGCAAAAGGGCGAGAAGAGCTGGGCAGGGCAGGGAATCAAGGAAGGATAATAAGCCTTATGTAATAACACACGTGCCAGGACAGAAGGAGATGTGAGGAGAACTGGATGGCTAGGAGTATAAAATGTATTATGCAAACAAAAGAGGTCAAGGGCTGAGAAAAGACCACTGAACTTGGTCTGTAGCCTGTGGTTGGTGATCTTCAATGGATAGCATCCTAACGTGGTCTCTACTGCAAGCACCTTGCCACTGGGCTTCCTGCTTTTAACCTTTCCTTTTTTTACCACCCTTCTTTCTACCCAAAGTTATCTTTACAAAATTCAAATGTAATGATATCACTCCCCTCAGTAACTTGTTTCCATGGCTCTCTTTGCCTGCAGACTTCAAGGCTCCTCCAGGTGGGGGCACACTCAGCAGTTAGCGTTCACTGAAATCAACTCTGGGGTTTTGGCCTTCTTGCAGGTGCTAAGTTTTTAGACTTCGTACCTTTGCTAATGCTAACTGTTCACATGATTATACCTTCCAATAACCCCATGACCTACCTCAGTTACCTCCGGCGAGAACGGATTCCTCACTTCAGTGCTTCCATAGAACTTTTCAGGGGTTGCTATCATAGCACTATAACACATCTACTAGATAATGATTTGTTTGTACATCTTGCCTTCCCTACTGTGGTACAAAATTAGAAGCAGTATTATATTCGTTTTTGCAGTTCCAGCACCTAGCATTGTCCACAAGTTACTTTTCATTGCTTTTGAAGGAAGGAAGGAAGAAATGCATAAATAGCTACTAAAATGCGGGGTGTTTGGTGATGGGGAGAGCTGAACGTGTTTGAGGGCAGAGCAGAGGACTGAGTAAAGGGAAGAGACTGATAATGCTAAGAGAGAGGAAGGAGGAGGTAATTAACAGAGCTGTGTTCTGAAGAAATCAGGATGTGTGATATACATAACATAGTCTTAGAGAGAAAGTGAGACAGGTTTTCAACCAAGCCAGGGGACCATGGATGGGAGACCATGTGTGAAATGACAATCATTGAGCCCCTTTTATGTATCAGGTACTGGGATAGGAGCGTTACATACCTTTGCTCATGATAAGCTTGTAATCTTTCTATTCGCAGACAATAGGACAAAACCTAAGGGTTTTAGGACCTGACTGTAGTCACAGAGCTAAATTTGAACCCAGGGCTGTTTCCTCCAAGGCTTCAACTCTTTCCACAGAAATGCAGAAAAAAAAATGGCATTAGTTGGGATCCATCAAATGATATCAGGAGAACAAGGCATCTTAGATTGTTTGGAGACAGAATTAGAATAGCCTGTAGTGAGTCTGGGCTGGGGCAGAGGCTGCTTGTATGCACATAACCATGTTTGATTCTACTGCATTCCCCAATTTGGGCTACGAAGGAAAAGGTCCCTGTTATGTTCTGAGGTTTACAACTGTCTTCTGAATGTTTCCAGCTCTTTCCCTTGGATTCAGGAAGAATGTATTAGTTAATATATTTTACAAAGATTCATGAAGCACGTGCTATTAGTGCTCAGTATTGTGGATTTCCTGTGAAGTATCGAGGAGGCATCGTCCTTTGGGAAAAGGTATTTTAATGGCGCTTAGGTGGAAACAAAATCACTATGCCATGGGGTGGCATGTGTGTGGTATAAGAGTGATTCAAACAGAAATGAAGATAAGGCAATCATTGATCTGAACCTGAAAACATAGATGGGACATGTTCTATTGAAAAGCAGGTGGGTGGAATAGGCACTCCGTCAGAAAGAGAGGAAGAGAGGAAGAGGGGAGGGGGGAGAGGAAGGAAGGAAGGAAAAGGGAGAGAAAGAGGAGAGGAAAGAAAACATGGGAGACGGAGTGTGAGGGGCAGGCGGTTGGTTCTGGGAGCCGGAGCTAGTCCAGCGTGCATCGGGGAAAAGGCTAGGATGCAAAACAAGGACTAGGGTGTACAACTGTGGATCACAGGCTAAGATGTTACTAAGATCTCTGCTCAGCAATAGGGCGTCATTGAGGCTCGAAGAAAGTTCCAAGGCAGCCAGTGTGGTTTTACAGACTGGATCAAGTTTAGTTCTCAATTAAAATTCTTTGGCGTTTCTCCTTGGTGTTAGAATAAAGTTTAAAATCCATACCAGGGCCCTCTGGTCATACATCATCTGGTTTGCACCCAGCACTCCAATATGACTCTCTAGGCCTCCTACCTCAGGGTTTTAGCATATTCTGTTCCCTCTGAATGACTCTCTCTACCTCTTCCCTTGAGAAATTCCTGACCCTCTCTCTCTCTCTTTCTCTCTCTCACTCTCTCTCCAATCTCATCGTATACATCACTTTCTCAGGAAGAGATTCTTCTCTGTGATTCCAGGCAACATTAGTTCCCTAGCTATACACTCGTGGCAAGTTATCTTTTCCAACACTAAATTCCAACTGTAATTCTATAGATGTTTGGATCACTACTTGTTTAATACCTGTATCCAAAAATAAATGATAAATTCCATGAAAGCAGGAAACATGTAAAACCCTCAGATCTAATACACACAAAAAAGTAATACATTAAACTGTCTGAGGCTCTGAATTATTGGAGATGACTTATTTGACGTAAAGACTAGAGGTGAAAGGACAAGGATGTTTTTGAAATGTCCAGGGAAAGGGTTATTGGAGATGTGATGCTAATAGAAAATGAGAGGTATGTGTAAGAGGTGTCTGAAGAGTAGAAGCAACAGGTCTTGGAGATGTTTTGGACGGTTTATGTCTAAGTAATTTGAGAGGCCTCATAAAAAATGTTTAACCATTCCATTACTTCCCCTGATTTTGAAGCAGTCCTTTCTCGGGTCTTCTACAATATCTTTCAATACTGCAGTCACTTTTTCCCTACATATTCTTTAGAGAACATGCTACAGACATTTATTGAGAACCTACTATGTTCCAGGCACTCTTCTGGTGCTTGATGAACACGTAAGGAAGCAAAGATTCCCTATGTTCATAGAGCCTACATTATTTTGCAGAAAATAAAGCGTTAACAGTATGTACCAGTATGTTACATCGTATATTTGAAGGTGGTGTGTATGGGAAATGGAAAAGTAGATGAGGGTAAGAGGAAATCAATAGAAATGGCCCACTGACACTGGACCAGTTATCTATAGCACACAACATGTATTAATTTTTAAAGCTTTATTTTATTTTATTTTACTTTTTTTTTTTGAAGAATCAATTTTATTTATTTTTGGTTGCGTTGGGTCTTCGTTGCTGCACACAGGTTTTCTCCAGTTGTGGCGAGCAGCGGCTACTATTCGTCACGGAGCACGGGCTCTAGGCACACGGGCTTCAGTAGTTGTGGCTCACGGGCTCTAGAGCACAGGCTCAGTAGTTGTGGCACATGGGCTTAGTTGCTCCGTGGCATGTGGGATCTTCCCAGACCAGGGCTCGAACCGGTGTCCCGTGCATTGGCAGGCGGATTCTTAACCACTGCGCCACCAGGGAAGTCCCTATTTTTTTTTTCTTTTAATGAAACTCAGAAGCTTTCCATCTGTAGGTATTCAATGAATTATAATTGCCCTTCTTTTCATCTATATCCTGGAGATAAAATCTTCATTTTAAAGATTAAATCTACATTTAATCTACATTTAATTAAATCTACATTTAATTTTTCATTCAGGAATTATAATTTTTTCATGGCTTTCTGAGTAACATTAATAAAATTTGCATATTCATCATAACAGTAAATAACACAATATAAGATGATAAATATTTAATAGCATTTCCTCAACTTTTAGAGAACAGTTGGAACAATTCAAACTGTTGAACACTGTTTACTTAGAAACTGACTTTCTTGAAACAGAAGGTAAACATATTTAAAAAATTTTTTTCATAACTTAAACAGTAGGAAAAGCATAAATTAACCCCTTCATTAAGGTAGTCCACAAGAGGACTATTTTTTCACCTGGAAAAATACAGTTTGTTAAGTAAATTCCAATTAAGTCAATTAAAGCTTATCCACAACAAATTTAAAAATGAGACATCTAATTATTGTTTCCCTCATTCCCAATAATGGAATGATTTTCTCGTATTAAATTAAATGTATTGATTATTTTGGTTTTGTGCAGACATGACTTTAATGTATCTATATGCTTTCACTTAATAAATCAATCAGTTCCATAAAACTCTAGATTCCTGGCTTCTCTTTAAAAAAAATGAAGAAACCTCAATACTCCTTATTTCCTCCTACCTGATTCATTCATTCCTATAATCCTATCACCCCTCTGTCCTGAGGGCATATAAATTGACAACTGCAATCCATTGATCAAAAAAAAAAAAAAAAAAAGATATAAGAAGTGGTCCCTACTTTTCTCAAAAAGCTTGCAACATAGTAAAAAAAAATTAATAAACATTCAAAAAGACAGTTTTAATAGGATTAAAAAATGTGTTTCTTCTGTTTATATCAAAGTTTCAGATAAGACACCTCCCCTCCAAAAAAAACCCCCAAAACAAAAACTGAAACCAGTGCTATAGGTGCCCAAACACCTTCAGGGTATAAAAGAGAAATTGAAGATTGAGCAGCTCAGAGAGGGTGCATTTCCTTTAGAAGTTGATAACTGTAGTAACCACGGCACTAGGGAGGGGATTATTACCCATAACCTTCATCCAGTTGAGGAGAACTTCAAGAGTCACCTCAGAATTTAGTGTGTGTCTCCCTGGTGTTTGAGGAATCCAGAGAATGATGTCTGAATTTTTCCAGAAGTCTAAAGGCTAAGGGCTGTAAGAGTGACCAACCAGGGGGCCAACCCAAGGACAAAAGATCTGAGTTGGGAATGAGCTGCCTACCCATCAAAGAGGGCCTTCCCAGCAGAAGGGAGCCAGCTGGGAGCTGGGAAGACAGATGCTGAGGAAGGAAGGAGCCTCATCATCCTCCATCCTCCTCCTTCACCACTGTAGGTTTTCCAATTTGAAATAGTCCCTAGCGGTGTGTGTGTGTGTGTGTGTGTGTGTGTGTGTGTGTGTGTGTGTGTGCGCGTGTATATACACGACTGTGTTGGGAAGAATAAATTAAATTTGAAGTTTTGATTTTACACTGAATTCACCTTTTAAAGCCATACCTAAGGGACTACTTATTTTTTACCTGAGAGTCATTATACAAGATGACTTGAGATTCCACCGCACAGCCTGGAAACACAGCTTGTTGAAAGTAGGTTGAAAGGTGGCAGGAGAGAGAAATAATAAAGGTGTTTTATTCCGGGGTCCTTCCCAATCCCGCTCCTTCAATGAAGTTACACAGCATAAGCTTTGGCACAAAGGAACGCAAAGGCTGCTCATCGTAGAGCCCAGAAAATCCTTTCACAGCAAAGAAATCAGTGTGTCTTGCAGAAGGACAACAAAATTTTCATGAAGGAGGAGAAAAGACTGGAAAAGAGTTGGGCACCGGTTACAGATGACTTTAGAGTTTGGACGTTATGAAGTCTGTGGCCACATCACATGGTGGCCCCATAGCTTAAATATTTCAATGGATCACTCTGCCTAACTAATGAGAAGTTGGAGATGATCATTATGAGCCTCTACAATCCCTCTACAATACAGTATACTTATACCAAGTAAATCGAGATGTGAAGAAACAGATTAAACTACCATTGCAGTAAGAGTAGGATTCTAAAGTTCAATGAATAAAGAGAGCTGAACTTCAGAACACAGGAAGGGAAATGACATGAGTCGATAGTTCCGTGGAAGTGACAGACTAGAAACAGATCATTTGAAGATCAATACAGAGAATCGGGACATCAAAAGGTAGCTGTCCCCCAAAGACATTTTTATGTCATTTTCAATAATATTTAACTAAACACGTGGAGGGAAGCATGGTCATGGAAACAGAGTTTTGAACTTGAAGCCAGTGGACGAAGGTTGTCTTTCTACCTCGTTGTACGTCAAACCCCTGAAGATGTTGATACTCAGTGTCAGGAAAGACAATCCTCCGTAGGTCTCTCGGGCTCCTCCATGCCTTGCGAAGTTTGTCAAGAATGCAGAGCCTCGACTGCTTTTACTGGGGCCATTCCTCAGGGTCATGTTGACAGAAAGCAACCTTGAGAGATGTTGTAATGGCTGCCTCTGAAACAGAGCAGGTTTGCTCACTGCTTGCTATAAAAACAGTGGACTCCTCGAGTTCAGTGTTCCTCAGCTGTAATGCAAACCCACCGTGTGTATAGCAACCATCTGGGCCCTTCTGTATCACCCTCATACGGGGACGCGGAAAACCCAACACAAACACAGTGATGTTCATGCTGCTTCTTGTGCTTTGAGTAACAAAGTCTTTTGTCTCTGACCTAGGAGTCTTGTTACTTCTCCAGCTTCCATGAAAATTAACAGGCTAACTTATTAGTTCACAAGTAGGATAAGATCTCTGACCCGATAATCGTCAGTGCTATGTGTAACCTCTACCACGTACATAGCTTTCCCTGCTTGGATATACTGTTCTAGGGTGCTCACGTTACTATATTTGAAATGTTCTTATGTCACTAGACTAGGCATTCCTTAATTTTTGGAGAACTTTAATTGTTAATGCCTCAAGACACATTAATAACATGTTTGTACCTGGATAAGTCAGAATCCTCTTACTTGTTTGTTTAGTACTCACCTTTAACTATTCATCTTTGCCATAAGCTTCAAGAGATTTTAAGTGCAGCTCAGCAAGTTCTTGTCATCTGAACCTTCCAATTCTTTCCCATCTCACCAACTTTTGCTACTTCTCTTTCTACTCCAGAGACCTGTTTGCACACACCAGCACAAATACACATGATTTGAATTAAGGGCAGGAAGATGGTCTTTTGGTCTCTCCTATATCCATCTTGTGATATTGATTGTAACCTGGATAAGTCAGAGAGTTACCTCAACACTATAACAATGTATAATGCAATAAACAGGTGTAGCAATACAGAAACTATTGTTATAATCTTATAAATGGCAGGCTGCAGTAAGATAATTATGAGGATGGATAGTCTTATTAATGTCGAATACAATAGTATTTTCAATAAACTTGTGACAAAGCATCTTCTATTCCTTTGCAACCAATATTGAAGGCTTGTGGAAGTATGAACTTTTTTCCAGATTCATAAAGGCATAAGAGGAGATAGTGACATAATTATAATTATATTAAGAAGCTTGGTTGATTGGTTGTCAGCACACTTTACATTTAACAATCTTGGGTGTTTTTACATGATAATGGCATAATGACAGTAATGAACTTAGAAGTTAGTCTTAGTAGAGTATCATAGCAGAGTGCAATCGATTTCTTCACAAGCTATAAATGCAATCCCCAACCGTATAGATTATTGTAAATGCAAAGCACAAATTCTCATTCATAACTACTTAATTAAAGAACATTATTGGTTTACCTGTAATTGCTTTAATTTATCACAGTGTTACAATTTATAAGTAATGTGTGTTATTCTTCAGTAGTTTTATTGTAATTACACATAATTTACAATTCACATTACCGGATTTCTAATTAGCCTCTAAATATTCTTGGTTATAAAAATGAAAATACTATTTCAAGGAGAATAGGATAATTAACAGTGTGTTAAATCTATTGGCTATCAAGCATTTACCAAACAATAAAGTCAACTAATTCAGGCTATTTAGTTGATGAGTTATAAAATTTTATAAAGTTATGGAGCAGGACTTAGTCACTCCTTGAGGTGCTAAGAGTAATAAGTCTGTGTTTCAAATTAATCATAGTAGCACTCTGGGTCACACTGTATTTAACAAAGCGACACATTTACCATCTACTTGTGGGTTAGGGTGGCTGGCACTGCAGAGGTAGACTGGATAGACGCCTATCGTTATCTTCCTAAGTGAGTTTTTCTCTTGTTACAGCTTTCAAGTTATTAGACTCAGTAAGCTGAAGAGTGAAAAATCCAGTTGAATCTTTTGTGTTTCTAGGATTTGGGATAGATAATGTGGCTGGTTAGGAAAATCACTGTTTTGAATTTTTGTTGGAAGTTTTTTAAAAGCTTTGTTTTGGTAGGAGGTAACTATAAGCCAAAGTCACATGACCTGGCTCTTTGTCTTCAAGTTGGCTAATGAAAGACACATGACTGGCTTCAAATGTTCCATAGAACGTGCAGCCACCTATACAGAGTGTTTTGAAAGGTCTTCAAACGTCAAGATCTCCTCTAAATGAACCTGAAATTTCTACCATTAGAGACAGTACTTTGGGTTAGGCATTGATCCAGAAAGCTTCTGTAAATGAACATATACTATGTAGCATGGATGAGGCATTAATCTTTGGTCCTTATTATTGAATTCATAGGAATTCATTTTTTAAATGAGATAGTATCAGGCAGAAGGGGTAAAAGGGACAAAGAAAATACTAAATCAGAAAAAAGAAGAGAATGGTAATAGTAGTGAATTCTGTTCAGGACAGAAGCCTAGGCAAAGTAACATAAAAGGAGTATGTACGGGGGTGTAGGGAGGGGGCTATAGATATCCAGGAACCCAAAGGGCCCTGGGAAGCTTCTGTGGACCAGGATAGAGTAGAAGATCATTGAAAAGAATTGGGACTGTCATCAAAGACAAACGTCCCTTGCTGGGTAATTTTGCCTAAGGCCAACCATAAAATCACCCTGCGCCCAAATCTATTGCACTTCCTTACCTTTAATGAAATGAAGCCTTCCATAATTCAGAATAAAAATAATTGATATAACTTTGTAAATTGAATCAAAACATAAAGTCCTATAATCATAAATTTCATTTACAGTTCAAGCCATATCACTATAACTGCCAATCATCGGCTAAATTCATCTGCATTGCAACTTGGTTGTCATGAATAAAATGGGCCCCCTTTTAAAATACTACTCTACTTATACTCACAGCCATAGGCAGACATGAACTGCTAATGGGACAAGTCTAGTCTCTGGATTTTGTCTTCTGATATTGAAAATACCCACATCCCCACCCATCATTTTATATTCAGGGACGGACGTAACCAAAGATCCCAAAGATTGTGGCCATTTCATACACCCAAGGGTTAATAGGTCTGTCTGGGCTCTTATGTTAGTGGTATCATTGTGATGAAATCAACAAAGGCCCATTCTGAGGACTTTCAGGACCAGCTTGGAAGCATTTTGTGATAATGGTGTTCATTGTAACTGGATTTGACCTGTGGTTAACTCATAGCAGCAACTAAAAAAGCATGCATTTAACGAGGCAGTATAATTCTAGCCCAAACCCAGCTTTTTAGTCAGCCCTCTGATGTCACCAAAAAAATACTGTGGAATTGATTAGCTAGTTGAATTCAATTGACTCAATATATTTTTTGTGTATTCTTTAGGCAAGAAATGTGCAATTATGACGTGTGGACTGTCTGTGTTTCCTTCTCTTCCAGACTGTCTGTATTCAATATGCTCAGAGCAGTTATTAGTTTAGATTATAAAATGGGTCTCAATTTTTCCTAAAAAGAGGTTGTTGATTTTTCAACAATAAAATTCCCCTTTCTTTCTGAGTGTGTGTATGTGTGGTTTTTAAATCACACTTGAACATATAAAGGAATATTATGTCGGAAATCTACGCTAATTGAAGCAAAGAGTTTAATGGGCTCATAAAGGTAAGGACATGCCATAGCTCAGCTGATTTCTTCTTGATTAAGATGCAGGATGTTACCCCATTCTTCTTTTTGGGTATGACTTGAGTCTGTAGAGTGCAGTCCGTAAATGATTTTCCATGGCTTTTTAAAAGGTGGTGCATATTACTATTCTAAACTGAAGTAATTGCTTCTTGCTCAGCAATGGGTTTCATTTACAAGTGTTTATCCTCAGCACATGGAAAGAGCGGTTAATCTAAGTTAAAAATGGGTTCTTTAAATAGCTCTAATTATATTCTGTTTATATTTGTATGTACAAGACACTTAAGACTTAATTGGTAGCAATTCTAACAAACCATAATGTTTATTAGCTGGTTTTAAATTATTGTTATGGATGGCACTTGAACGAGAAAATAAATGATTTGTCGACTACAAAATACAGTAAATAAAAGATGGACCAAGGTTTTAAAAAATGATTTTTAACATAACTTGAAATTTTAAACGAATTTATCAGAAAGAACTTACATAAAGCAAATTCTTCCTTTACTTTTCTTTTTTGTTTAAACTCCAAAGGTACAGAAGAAAGGTAGTCTCTAGTGGTATCAAGTTAGTGGGATTTTTATTTTCAAAAATTATGAAGATCTTAATGTTCAAGGGTCAGAACAGATGGGACTAAATTTTACATTTTAATTCACGTTTATTTTACTAAGATGGTAAAGAAAAAAGATTTCTGTCTTCTTTAGAAAAAGAAAAATTTACTAAGAAGAAAGATAAACATCAGAAGTAATAGGTTGATTTTTCTTAAATGTTAAAACCCATTTGTTTTAGGTTGATGTCATGTTAGTTTAAATCAATTTAATTTCCTTATACTCTGCATTTTGATTAACCAGAAAAGACTTGGTTGGATAATGCTTCCTTTCTCTGAAATCTGTGAAAGGTCTTCCCTCATCTTTGGGAAAATTTCTGAATTACATAGGAGTTTTACTCAGGGAATTAAGAGACTTCAGTCATTTTACTGACATTTCATCCCCTATTTGTTTTATTGGGATTTTCAAGATATGCAAAATAAAGTCTGAATCAAAAAACAATTTATTAATAACACCTTTATCGCTATTGAATTACAAAGTCAGAAATATTATGACTTCCCTCCATGGTCTATAAGTAAAAAAATGAAACAACATTTTATACCACACTTTCTCACTAGCAAATGTTTAATTAGAAAGCAGCATGGGGACTTCCTTGGTGGTCCAGTGCTTAAGACTCCGCGCTTCCACTGCAGGGGGCGCAGGTTCCATCCCTGGTCGGGGAACTAAGATCCCGCATGGGGCGCGGCATGGCCAAACAATAAATAAATAAATAAAAATTTAAAAAAGAAAAAGAAAGTGGCGTGATTGCGGGCGAGTCATGAAATCTTTTTCTACTTCAACTTCTCTCTCAGTAGAAGTGGGGATAATAACTACCTGCCTTGTAAAGTTAGCATGAGAGTCAAATAGAGTAATAAAGGAAAGCACATAACGCATGCTGCCGTATACACGTTAGGTATTCATGTCGTCTTCATTTGCTCACTCCCTCTAGCTCTGAGCTCTGTCCCCGGAGCTATAAGCCACCACAGTCTGCCAGTTCTTCCTTTGCACAGTCTCTCTTATTCTTTCTTTCTCCTCCATTTCGGTTGCTTCTTTCTAGAGCTTTGCCCTTGAGACTTCATGCCTAGATATTAAGCCCCTCAATTGCAATGCAGTCTCTCTCCCCACCCAGCTTCAGGGCTCCTTTCCTGTATTTGTCTCCTAAAGCACCCACAATCAGGCCACCTCTCAGGCTCAAACCTGCTAAAAGATTCCTCCCCATTGAATACAATGCCATGTGCTCACCTCGCCTCTGTGTCGGGTACCCCAGCTTCTGGGGCCACCACCTTCCCCTCCACTCTTATCTCCCAGGGGGCTGCCAGACTCCTGCATCTCAGCCGGTCCTCACTGCTCAGCTCACGTTTTCCCTCCTCTGCCCAGGTACCTTTACGTTTCCTTTCCCATCCTTCAAGACTGAGGCAAATGCCATTTCCAGAACAGTCCCTTCTCAGCTCTGCCCCTCTCTGGGTTCTAAATACATTTGTTTTATACCACTTGTATGCCACTTACCCTATTTGCCTCCTAGCATAAACATTCATAAACCTGTGTCTTCTCCTCTATTATATCACATCCTTGTTCATATCCTCAGCATGTAACTCAGGCCTGGCACATGGTAGATACTCAGTAAATATGTATAAATGGATATTTTGCATGACTAAGTGAATGTTACTTAAGCGGGGTGCTATATGGTGCATGGCTAAGCATCAGGATGTGACCCTGACATGACCATCGACAGGTGATATGTGAATTAGTCCGTTCATTAATCAGTTAGTTAATTACTCTGTACAAATTGTGAATGCTTTCTCTCTTTTGCCTGCCCTCACATTCTCTCTCAGTGACCATTGCTTTCTATTAGTCACTTCCTGATTTCTTACTATGTGTCATGCATGATGTTGATGCCAGTGATCTGGGGGTGAACAAGACAGTGGCTGTAACAACCAATAACAGTCTTAGAGAATAGCAAGGCGGCCAAGCTCGAGAAATCATGGTGGTGAGGCGTGATGGAGTTACAGCAGAGAATGTCCAGGGGATTGTGGAAACAAAGAACAAGGGATCTGATTTAGGCTGGGGCTCACAGAAGAGCTCCCTGAGAAGGTGATTTTAAACCAAGACCCAAGGAAAGCCCAGGGTGAGCCCGGCAGAAGGGAAGGTTGACAAGCAGTATCATTACTGGGTACCATGCCAGGCTTCAGGTACAAAGGCAAAAGAGAGAAAAAATTGTTCCTGCCCTCACAGAGCTCATAAATAATAAAACAATTTGCAATTAGTACCTTGAAGCAAGCAAGCAGTTGTTATAAAAAGGTAAATGTGGGGGAAATGGCATCTAATTAAATGGGGTGGCCAGAACATACCTTTCCAAAAAGGTGCCACTTAAGCTGAGATCCGTAGGCTCAGGAGGACGCAACCATGGGAAAGCAGCCATGAGAGTGTTCGCAGCAGGGGCCACGCTGTGCAGAGCTCTCATGGTGGAAGGAACTCTGACTATCCACCTATCCAGCGAACAGAAAGAAAGGGCAATGAAGCGGGAAAGCTGCAGGGGCCTGAGATGACGTCACCAAGGTGGACTTGCCACACCATGGGGAGCCTCATAAGCCAATAGAAAGCATGTGCTTTTCATTTGGGGTGCATTGGGAAACCACTCATGGCCTTTAAACAAGAGCATTTATACCTTTTTGTAAAAAATTTAATTTAATTTTTTTATACAGCAGGTTCTTATTAGTTATCTGTTTTATACATATCAGTGTATATATGTCAATCCCAATCTCCCAATTCATCCCACCACCACCACCACCCCACTTTCCCCCTTTGGTGTCCATGCGTCTGTTCTCTACATCTGTGTCTCTGTTTCTGCCTTGCAAACCGGTTCATCTATACCATTTTTCTAGATTCCACATATATCCATTAATGTACGATATTTGTTTTTCTCTTTCTGACTTACTTCACTCTGTATGACAGTCTCTAGGTCCATCCACATCTCTGCAAATGACCCAATTACATTCCTTTTTATGGCTGAATAATATTCCATTGTATATATGTACCACATCTTCTTTATCCATTCATCTGTCGATGGGCATTTAGGTTGCTTCCATGACCTTGCGATTGTAAGTAGTGCTGCAGTGAACATTGGGGTGCATGTGTCTTTTTATGTGTGTGTGTGGTACGCAGGCCTCTCACTGTTGTGGCCTCTCCCGTTACGGAGCACAGGCTCCGGATGCACAGGCTCAGCGGCCATGGCTCACGGGCCCAGCTGCTCTGCGGCATGTGGGATCTTCCTGGTCCAGGGCACAAACCCGTGTCCCCTGCATCGACAGGTGGACTCTCAACCACTGCGCCACCAGGGAAGCCCTCATTGTAGTTCTGATTTGCATTTCTCTAATGATTAGTGATGTTGAACATCCTTTCGTGTGTTTCTTGGCAATCTGCATATCTTCTTTGGAGAAATGTCTACTTAGGTCTTCTGCCCATTTTTTGATTGGGTTGTTTGTTTTTTTAATATTGAGCTGCATGAGCTGTTCATATATTTTGGAGATTAATCCTCTGTCCATTGATTTGTTTACAAATATTTTGTTCCATTCTGAGGGTTGTCTTTTCATCTTGTTTATAGTTTCCTTTGCTGTGTGAAAGCTTTTAAGTTTCATTAGGTCCCACTAGTTTATTTTTGTTTTTACTTCCATTACTCTAGGAGGTGGTTTGAAAAAGATCTTGCTGTGATTTATGTCAGAGTGTTCTTCCTATGTTTTCCTTTAAGAGTTTTATAGTGTCTGATCTTACATTTAGGTCTTTAATCCATTTTGAGTTTATTTTTGTGTATGGTGTTAGGGAGTGTTCTCATTTCATTCTTTTACATGTAGCTGTCCAGTTTTCCCAGCACCACTTATTGAAGAGACTGTCTTTTCTCCATTGTATATCCTTGCCTCCTTTGTCATAGATTAGTTGACCATAGGTGTGTGGCTTTATCTCTGGGCTTTCTATCCTGTTCCATTGATCTATATTTCGGTTTTTGTGCCAGTACCATATTGTCTTGGTGACTGTAGCTTTGTAGTATAGTCTGAAGTCAGGGAGTCTGATTCCTCCACCTCTGCTTTTTTCCCTCAAGATTGCTTTGGCTATTTGGGGTCTTTTGTGTCTCCATACAGATTTTAAGATTTTTTGTTCTAGTTCTGTAAAAAAATGCCATTGGTAATTTGACAGGGATTGCATTGAATCTGTAGATTGCTTTGGGTAGTATAGTCATTTTCATAATATTGGTTCTTCCAATCCAAGAACATGGAATACTCTCCATCTGTTTGTGTCATCTTTGATTTCTTTCATCAGTGTCTTATAGTTTCCTGAATACAGATCTTCTACCTCCTTAAGTAGCTTTATGCCTAGGAATTTTATTCTTTTTGTTGCAATGGTGAATGGGATTGTTTCCTTAATTTCTCATTCTCATCTTTCGTTGTTAGGGTATAGGAATGCAAGAGATTTCTGTGTATTAATTTTGTATCCTGCAACTTTACCAATTTCACTGATTAGCTCTAGTAGTTTTCTGGTGGCATCTTTAGGATTCTCTATGTATAGTATCATGTCATCTGCAAACAGTGACAGTTTTCTTCTTCTTTTCCAATTTGTATTCCTTTTATTCTTTTTCTTCTCTGATTGCCATGAGTAGGACTTCCAACACTATGTTGAATAATAGTGGAAGGAGTGGACATCCTTGTCTTTTTCCTGATGTTAGAGGAAATGCTTTCAGTTTTTCACCATTGAGAATGATGTTTGCTGGGGGTTTGTCATATATGGCCTTTATTATGTTGAGGTAGTTTCCCTCTATGCCCACTTTCTGGAGAGTTTTTATCATAAATGGGTTCTGAATTTTGTCAAAAGCTTTTTCTGCAGCTGTTGAGATGATCATATGGTTTTTATTCTTCAATTTGTTAATATGGTATATCACATTGATTGATTTGCGTATATTGAAGAATCCTTGCATCCCTGGGATAAACCCCACTTGATCATGGTGTATGATCCTTTTAATGTGTTGTTGGATTCTGTTCACTAGTATTTTGTTGAGGATTTTTGCATCTATATTTGTCAGTGATATTGGTCTGTAATTTTCTTTTTTTGTAGTAACTCTGTCTGGTTTTAGTAACAGGGTGATGATGGCCTCATAGAATGAGTTTGGGAGTATTCCTTCCTCTGCAATTTTTTGGAAGAGTTTGAGAAGGATGGGTGTTGGCTCTTCTCTAAATATTTGATAGAATTCACCTGTGAAGCCATCTTGTCCTAGACTTTTATTTGCTGGAAAATTTTTAGTCACAGTTTCTATTTCATTACTTGTGATCGGACTGTTCATGTTTTCTGTTTCTTCCTGGTTCAGTTGTGGAAGGTTATATCTTTCTAAGAATTTGTCCATTTCTTCGTGGTTGTCCATTTTACTGGCATATCATTGTTTGTAGTAGTCTCTTACAATCCTTTGTATTTCTTCACTGTCAGCTGTGATTTCTCCTTTTTCATTTCTAATTTTACTAATTTGGTCCTCTTTTTTCTTGATGAATCTGGCTAAAAGTTTATCAATTTTGTTTATCTTCTCAAAGAACCAGCTTTTAGTTTTATTGATCTTTGCTATTGTTTTCTTTGTTTCTATTTCATTTATTTCTAATCTGATCCTTATGATTTCTTTCCTGCTGCTAACTTTGGGTTTTCTTTGTTTTTGTTTCTCTAGTCCCTTTGGTGTAAGGTTAGATTGTTTATTTGAGATGTTTCTTGTTTCTTGAGGTAGGATTGTATTGCTATAAACTTCCCCTTAGAACTGCTTCTGCTGTATCCCATAGGTTTTGGATCATCATGTTTCTGTTGTCATTTTTCTCTAGGTATTTTTTGATTTCCTCTTTGATTTCTTCAGTGATCTCTTGGTTATTTAGTAATGTATTGTTTAGCCTCCATGTGTTTTGTTTTTTTCCCTGTAATTGATATCTAATCTCATAACGTTGTAGTCGGAAAAGATGCTTGATATGGTTTCAATTTTCTTAAATTTACCAAGGCTTGATTTGTGACCCAACATGTGATCTATTTTGGAGAATGTTCCATGTGCACATGAGAAGAAAATGTAATCTGCTGTTTTCAGATGGAATGTCCTATAAATAGCAAATAAATCTATCTGGTCTGTTGTGTCATTTAAAGCTTGTGTTCCTTTATTAATTTTCTGTCTGGACGATCTGTCCACTGGTGTGAGGCATTAAAGTCCCCCACTATTATTGTGTTACTGTCAGTTTCCTCTTTTATAGCTGTTAGCATTTGCCTAATGTATTGAAGTGACCCTATGTTGGGTGCAAATATATTTATAAGTGTTATATCTTCTTCTTGGATTGATCCCTTGATCATTATGTAGGGTCCTTCCTTGTCTCTTGTAACATTCTTTACTTTAAAGTCTGTTTTATCTGGTATGAGGATTGCTACTCCAGCTTTCATTTGATTTTCATTTACATGGAATATCTTTTTCCATCCCCTCACTTTCAGTCTGTATGTGTCCCAGGGTCTGAAGTGGGTCTCTTGTCAACAGTGTATATATGGGTCATGCTTCTGTGTCCATTCAGTGAGCCTGTGTCTTTTGGTTGGAGCATTTAATCCATTCACATTTAAGGTAATTATCGAGTTCCTATTACCATTTTCTTAACTGTTTTGGATTTGGTTTTGTAGGTCCTTTTCTTCTCTTGTGTTTCCCACTCAGAGAAGTTTCTTTAGCATTTGTTGTAGAGCTGGTTTGGTGGTGCTGAATTCTCTTAGCTTTTGCTTGTCTGTAAAGCTTTTGATTTCTCTGTCAAATCTGAATGAGATCCTTGCAGGTAGAGTGATCTTGGTTGTAGGTTCTCCCCTTTCATCACTTTAAATATATCGTGCCACTCCCTTCTGGCTTGTAGAGAAATCAGCTGCCGAGAAATTTCTGCCAGGAAATCAGCTGCTAACCTTATGGGAGTTCCCTTGTATGTTATTTGTCATTTTTCCCTTGTTGCTTTTAATAATTTTTGTATTTAATTATTGTCAGTTTGATTACTAAATGTCTCCATGTGTTTCTCCTTGTGTTTATCCTGCCTGGGGCTCTCTGTGCTTCCTGGACTTGGGTAGCTATTTCCTTTCCCATGTTAGGGAAGTTTTCAACTGTAATCACTTCAAGTATTTTCTCGGGTCCTTTCTCTCTCTCTTCTCCTTCTGGGACCTTTATAATGCGAATGTTGGTGTCTTTAATGTTGTCCCAGAGATCTCTTAGGCTGTCTTCATTTCTTTTCCTTCTTTTTATTCTGTTCCACAGCAGTGAATTCCACCATTCTATCTTCCAGGTCACTTATCCGTTCTTCTGCCTCAGTTATTCTGCTATTGAGTCCTTCTAGTGTATTTTTCATTTCAGTTATTGTATTGGTCATCTCTGTTTGTTTGTTCTTTAATTCTTCTAGGTCTTTGTTAAACATTTCTTGCATCTTCTCGATCTTTGCCTCCATTCTTTTTCCGAGGTCCTGGATCATCTTCCACTATCACTATTCTGAATTCTTTTTCTGGAAGGCTGGCTATCTCCACTTCATTTAGTTGTTTTTCTGCAGTTTTATCTTCTTCCTTCGTCTGGTACATAGTCCTCTGCCTTTTCATTTTGTCTATCTTTCTGTGAAGGGTTTTGTTCCACAGGCTGCCGGATTGTAGTTCTTCTTGCTTCTGCTGTCTGCCCTCTGGTTGATGCTACTATCTAAGAGGCTTGTGCAAGCTTCCTGATGGGAGGGACTGGTGCTGGGTAGAGCTGGGTGTTGCTCTGTGGGCAGTGCTCAGTAAAACTTTAATCCACTTGTCTGCTGATGGGTGGGGTTGGGTTTCCTCCCTGTGATTGTTTGGCCTGAGGCAGCCTAACACTGACTCCTACCCAGCTCTTTGGTGGGGCTAATGGCGGACTCTGGGGAGGCTTATGCCAAGGAGTACTTCCCAGAACTTCTGCTGCCAGTGTCCTTGTCCTCACAGTGAGACACAGCCACCTCCACCTCTGCAGGAGACCCTCCAACACTAGCGGGTAAGTCTGGTTCAGTCTCCTGTGGGGTCACTGCTTCCCCCTGGGTCCTGATGTGCACACTACTTTGTGTGTGCCCTCCAAGAGTAGAGTCTCTGTTTCCCCCAGTCCTATCGAAGTCCTGCAGTCAAGTCCCACTACCTTCAAAGTCTGATTCTCTGGCAGTTCCTCCTCCCGTTGCTGGACCCCCAGGTTGGGAAGCCTGACGTGGGGCTCAGAACCTTCACTCCAGTGGGTGGACTTCTGTGGTTTAAGTGTTCTCCAGTTTATGAGTCACCCACCCAGTGGTTATGGGGTTTGATTTTATTGCATTTGTGCCCCTCCTACCATCTCATTGCGACTTCTCCTTTGTCTTTGGATGTGGGGTATCTTTTTTGGTGAGTTCCAGTGTCTTCCTGTCAATGGTTGTTCAGCAGTTAGTTGTGATTCCAGTGTTCTCGCTAGAGGGAGTGAACACATGTCCTTCTACTCCACCATTTTGAATCAGTCTCAAGACCCATTTTATATCTTAAAAGTTACTTTGCTCTCTGCAAGAAGATGGTTCCTAGGATGAGGAGCATAGGAGCACGATATTCAGGGTGATGGTGACTTAGATCAGGGTAGGAACAGTGGAGATCAGAGTGGAAAAATTCTACAAATGTATTAGAAAAATGTTGAATGGGATGTGTGGATTGGATGTGGAAACTACAGAAAGAGGAATAAAGAGCATAAGGGCAGAAATGATCATTATTGTTGAAGTCCTTTTTGCTAACTCCATGCTTCTGGGCCTTTTTCTTTGGCTCTGGAGTTATTTCTCTTATATCCTGACTCTGCTACATGAGCAGAGAACTTTCTTGGATTCCTTATTATATGTTTAGTTTTTAAGACCTTAAAACAATCTTGAAGGAAAAGGATGTGAACTTGGATCAATGTAAATGTGACCTTCAGTCTTGAACCTGACTTTTCAGTTATCCCAGTCACCTTTCTCCCAAACTGGAAACATAAAGGAGCCTCTTCAAACTGCCTCCATCCCATGGAAAAGACCATGACCCCACTTAAGATGTGGTCCTCAGGTGAGCGTGAAGGGTGCCTTTGAATTATCTCCTCTGTATTCCATCCAGGTCTCCTGCAGGCCCTTCCTGTGTTGTACAGCCACCAAGGACAGCATCTGGGCCACATACAGCACAGTCTTGCCTTATTAACTTTCGGTTCCTACCATACTTTGGCTCTGGTTGTATAAATAAGAGAATCTAAGTGACTCCTGATGTGGAACTAAGCTAGCTTTCTTTGTTTGCTGCTACATGAGGCTATGCTTATATTCTAGACTTCCTAACATTTTATAGCTAGAAGGAGCCTTAGAGGTCATGTTATCTAATGCCTTCATTATATAGATAGGGAAACAAAGATGTAGAAAATTGAAGTCATTGGGAGTATACTCTGCTACACTGGAAAATCATAACCTTTGGAACCAGAAAAATCTGAACTCTAATTCTAACCACATCTCTTTAGCTGGGCAAATTAATTAAACTCTGGATCTTCTTTCAATGTCCTCATTGTTTAAAAAGGATAATAATTCCTACTTTACGGGAAAACCAGTGTACATAAAATACTTATAAACACTTGATAAATGGTAACTATTTTTACATATTCACTTTCCCTTGTCCATTGCTGAAGTGACAGGGCCTCTTTGTAGCCAATGCAAGCTTAGAACTCATGTTCCCCTATGCAATGATCTTTCTCTATGCAATGTACAACCTGATAAAAATCTTCATGGGTTCATGGGATTCTCATCTGGTCTGTTTGGGAATAACAAACAAACATATCCCCTTCGCTCCCACTTCAAGCCCTTTGAGACTTTTCTGTGCCCTGGAGAATCAGGTACACAATTTGTGATTTTATTCAGCAGTGAAATGCCAGTGTGGTAACCAAAGAAAAAAAAAAAAAAAAAGCTAAAGCAATATTTCAACTCTAAGAACCAGGTCTGGCACTCAGAATAAAAGACTCTTTTAATAGGAAGAATAATCTATCAATTTTGTGAAAGGGCTGTTGGAAAACGCTCAAAGTCCTACTGCAATAGAAAGCATAGATGGTACATTGTCCTAGTTTTTGCTGAAAATTGTATGTTAGTGCTACAGAACAAAATTTCTTCTGCCTCAGCCTGCATTTTTGGAATAAGCTCTACAGACAACTCCATTTTCTAGGGGTTAATAGTTGGCATCAGAAAGAGAGACAGCATGGAGCAAATGAAGATAACAGTAGTAGTTATATTAACAATCTTATGCATTTACACACTTAAAATACAAAAAAAAAAAATCTGTGTTTCTGCCCATGAAAGAAAAACCCTCTTCTTATTACTATTGCTTTATGAACTTTATGGTGTTTTATTATACTAAGATATGGTTACAATCGTAGTCCTTCGGGAGTGAAGTCATGTCTCTCCGGATGGGGGTCCAGGGAGCTCATTTCTGGTATCAGCCACTTGAGTGTGCTCTAGAATAGGCTTGAAGCAGCTCTGTTCACCAAAAAGGTAGCAGGATTCTAGGAAAAGCTCTTGGAGGTTTTGGAGTGATATCCTCCATGGAGAACAAGCCAGGAAGATGTAAGAACCCCAGAGTAATCTTTCAGCCCTGAGTATAGTCAGGACTGCCTATAAGCCAAGGAGAGAGTAAAAATGGAAAGATTGGAAACTAACACTCAGTTAGTTTGTACTTATTACATGTTCTGTTTATTTCTTCCTTTTCTTTCGTTAGCATATAAGAGCTCCAGCCATCTCACCTGAGCTAAGAGGAGGGGGCTAGTGTCTATTCTTGGGTCAGATATATACAGGCTGGGTCTGGTGTGAATAGCAAGCTCAGCTTAATTAGAGAACTGGAAGGCAGAGATGTACCTGCTGCTTCCTCCATGGTGAATCTTGGAGGGTCTTGGTTTTATTTGATTAATTTATTAATCTAGTGTTCTTCAACAACCATTATGTCATCTCGGTGCTCTAAGTTATATGGTAAATATTCCTTCATTTTGCCTTGACCTTAATAATAAAAACTTTCAAAATAAAATAGCAAGCAATTGACCAGGTGGCTAAGCATAGATTATTGTAGGAATTTAAGCAGAGCGCTACATCTTATGCAGATGTTCTTTATGTTCTAGCTTAGATTTCTTAAAGATTTTTGTTGCACTATTTTGAAAAGAAACCATCAATAAAATAATAATGATTATAATAAATTTGAAATACAGTCAGTTAAAATATAATGTCCCTGAATATACAGGTTGTTTGTTTTTTTATAATGTAGACTTTAGTCTGTTCCTTATAAGAACATAAAATAAATGGTGTCAGTCCCCCTTTTACCCATAATCTGTTCATTAATTTTTTTAACTTATGAAATTTAAATTAGCTTTCTTAACAAACTCTTTCAAACATATGGGAAAATACAGATGTTCTCTCAACTAGGTCACTCCATGAGCACTTAGTTAGCTTTTCTAGAATTATTAATTCAATCAATTATCTATTGAGTGTTTATTATATATTGAATCCTGCTTTCCTGAACAAAAACAACTTCTGTCCAGCACAGCATATATTCTGATAGGGGAAGACAAATAATAAGTAATAATAATAATAAATAAACTATATAGTATTTTAAAAAATGGTAAGTGCTATAGAAAAATAAGGCCAATTATAGGAAATTGGGGGTACCATGGCAGGACCTGGGCCTAGGCTTCCATTTTATATAGAGTGGCCTCATAGAAAAGGTGACTTTTGTGCAAAGACTTGATGATGGTGAAGGAGTAAACTGTGTGGATTTCAGAGAAGCAAGTGCAAAGGCCCTGTGGTAGCTAGCCTCCAAGGCCAGTCTAGTTTGTCAGGAACAGAGAAAGTGAGGGTGTATCAGAGAGGAGATAGGAGAAAAAACTGCCTTGTAGGTCATCGTCTTTGTGTTCAGTCCGAGGGGAAAGGGGAGACACTGGAATTTTTTGTGCAGAGGACATTATATGACTGTTATTATAAAAAATTCACTTGAGCTGCTTGTGTATGAGGAGGGCATTAGCATAACCCAGGCAAGAGTTGATGGGGTCTTAAAACTGAGGAGGTAGCAGTGTTGGTTTTTGGAAGTGGTCAAACTCTGGATGTATTTTGAAAACAGACCCATCCAAATTTCCACAGGGATTGGATATGGGGTTTGAGAAAGAGAGAAAATCGAGTGTGACTTCATAGTTATTGGACTAAAGCTAGAAAAATGCGGTTACCATTGCCCAAGATTCAAAAGACTACAACGATTGGGAACATGAGGTAGAATCAGAAATTTAGACATTGCGAATAATCTCTCAAAGGAATTTGAAAAAATTTACATGCCCACCAGGCATGTGTGAGACTATGCATTATGTATATCCCTACATCACTGTTAACACCTGTAATCTGAGACCTCATTATCTTTAAATTCCAGAATATATCCATAACCATTATCCCTCAAATACCACCTCGTCCCCATTCTCTATTCTTTCCTTCCAGAAATTTTATTGGAAGTTTCTATCTCTATTAAGCTCTCTTTCATCTTTTATCACTTTTTTATTTCTCTATGCTGCATTCTGAATAATTTCCTTAAATATATCTTTTAAATTACAGTTTTCCCTACCTGTTGCCTGATCTGCTATTAAACTCATTGACTTTTTATTTCAATGACTGAGATTTTCACTTAGGTTTTATATGGTGTTTTAGATCCACCCAATCTTTCGTGTTCTGGCGTGTTCTTTCTATTATTTGTTATAACTTTAGTTATTTTAACCAAAATTATTTTCTAGTTTCTTTCTTGGTGTTCTTTTCTCCCAGTTACCTGAGATGCTGAGTCTTCCTCTCCTTATATCTGCTCACTCCCCCCACACTGTGAATGATGGCCTTTGGTCCTTTAAAGTTTTTTGTTGTTGTTGTGAGGTTTTCCAGAGTATGGATATCCCTGGTGCCTGCGTTGTGGAAGTGATTCTACAGATTTGGTTTTGCCTTTGTTTCACTGAAAGCTCTGGCGGCTTCACAGGTCTGAGATGAGTATTGCAATCCCCATACCCTGGGTAAATATTTTAAACCTCCACACCTGCACTTTGAGGCGGCCCAGAGTTCCACTTTCTCACAGGAGACTTTTTCACCAGAGTACCAGAAAGACAACAGACTTCCTTGCCTCTTCCCTGGAGAGGGGGCAACATCTTTCTGGACTCATTTTCACAAAGGGGCAGTCCTTCCAGTGGCCTGTGTTAGGCCATGGCCTGGGTGCCCTTCCCCTTCCTTTGTGAGGACACAGACCACGTAGATGTCACCTTCAATGGGCAGTCACGTCTTCATCCCTAGGTGCCAATCTGTGTTTGGTACTCCCCAGAGGTCTTTGATGTTGGTCCTTTTTTGTTTCTTTTAGCTAAGGATTTCCCATTCTTTCTTTTGAGCTCTGTGTTGTTGTAGTTTCTTTCTAAAATTTTTGCTTAACTTTTCTCCAAAATTCCTGTTTGGAGTTAGAAGTCGCTAAATAGGACTCAGGCAGTCAGTGGTGATAAATTTAACAGACTGTTGCACACATAAGGTCCTTCAGGACTCCTGAATGAGTCAGGCATTAGTGTATAACACAGCCCTTAATTTCTGGATTGTGGGGAAGTCTGGGATCCTGGGGGAGGGACCAGGGTGGTGGTTATTTACCAACTGATACCCAAAACTTACTATATTTCAATCACCAGTACAGCTATGTAGATGTGTATCAGCCAAATATCAGAGCATATAATTGAATGTTTTTATTGTTGTCTATACATAATTCATATTGTCATTTATAGCAATTAGATAGCTCAAAGGAAAAACACTACTCCAGGGGATAAAAGACTTGGAAAAATAATGGTCATTAAATTATTCAAAACTGCATGGAACTATCTTAAAGTCTGTTTTGACTGTTTTGTTTCTTGAAATAAGATGGAATGGAAAAAGAACTATTTTTAAGTCTGAAAGTCACTTTCATGGCCTCATTCTGATGCAAAATAAAATACACAATTATAAAGGTATTTACGATTATAGTTGCTTACATTTTAATTAGTTCCAGGCACTTCAAAATTTAATCACAATAAAAAAATTCATTACATCCAGACTTTTGAAAATAGGGTTGATAGTGGTGCTTATTTTCTAGAAATTATGAAGGCAATCTTGGTATGTTCAAAGAGTCACATGGATTATATCTGTAAGGAGTATCATTCAAACACTTTGGGAGAAAAACATCTCTTAGATAAATTTTTGTTTGACGTCAACAAATATAACTTGTAGGGCAACGTAAGGTTTTTGGTGTGCAGGCTCTTCTACATACTGAAAGTTGTGTAGTCCCTGGATCCTGAGTAAATTGTAAAGCCTTGTGTATTTAAACATAGAGGATTTAAAGATGAATGCCAGTGTTCTCAATGATACCAGAGATGGGCATTGTGTTTGCCATGCCTTAGAAACCACTTTAAAAGACCTGTCCTGTACAAACTTTCAGTTATAAGTTCGGAGGCTCTAATGTATAGCATGTTGATTATAGTTAGTAATCTATATTGTGTACTTGAATTTTGCTGAGAGTAGATCTTTAAGCATTCTCAGACACAGACACAAAAAAGGTGATGGATGGGCCTCCCTGGTGGCGCAGTGGTTGAGAGTCCGCCTGCCGATGCAGGGGATACGGGTTCGTGCCCCGGTCTGGGAGGATCCCATATGCCGCGGAGCGGCTGGGCCCGTGAGCCATGGCTGCTGAGCCTGCGCATCCGGAGCCTGTGCTCCGCAACGGGAGAGGCCACAACAGTGAGAGGCCCGCGTACCACAAAAAAAAAAAAAGGTGATGGATGTGTTACTTAACTTTAATTGTGAAAATCATTTCACAATGTATATGTATATCAAGACATCTTGTTGTACACTTAAAATATATTACAATTTTATTTGTCAATCAAACCTCAAGAAAGTGGGAAATTAATTTGTCCTGGTTGTCCCTACTCTTCAGTTATTTCCAGCCCTTAGCCAACCAGGCTGCAAGCGAAGATTAGACCAGAAGGTTGGGTTCATTCAGAGATTTCCAAAAAGTTGTCAGAAATTGCCTGACTCCATAGATTATTCTTCTAGCATTAACTGTATGTAAAAACACTTAGGGACAGAAATTTACTATGAAGTCAGTAATTATGGTAGGTGATTTTCTACTTCAGCTCAAATGCCATATATATTTGAAAAGTAGTAGTATTTGCAAGCCATTCTTAATTTAATCTATTTACATAATCTATTTCTTTGGCACATAAACAGATTCTGGGGATTCCTTGCATTAACTGTTTTCCTTCCAGGATCTGGAGTCAAATGTTGAAAACTGCTGTTTCACAGACTGTGGAAACAACTGAATGAATATGTAAGGGCTTTATCACTGATAGTCAGCTGTGGTGGAACTTCGTCATAGGCTGATCAGCTAACACTCTGCAAGCACCATCACCCCAGTTATTCAATTATTTGGTGTAACAAGTTTCTCCAGGGCCCACAGCCTGTGGCTATGGATAGGATAATGGCAACCATAATGACTCAACTTATAGCTCTTCCCTCGTTCTCATCACACGAAACCTCAACCTCCTATAAGATGCTGCTTAAGTTTCTGAGAGTCCCAAGTTGTGCCCCTTATGCTCACCAATAAACCCCATCCCAGAGAACTTTGTCCAGGTCCTGTCCACAGGCTGTGCCCCATTTGTCTCTAGGCATAGGGGGCATCAAGTTGCTCATCAATTCTGCCCCAGGAAGGGCCAAGCTGATGGTTAATGAGTTACTAGACCGCCATGTTTCTTTCTGAAGTGGAGACAATGCGTGACTCCCCCCTCTGTACCACACTGTGTCACTTGGTGCCCCCATGGCTCAGGGTGACCTTCACATTACCAGTCCTTGACTTAATGCCAACAGCCCATGTGCCTACGGGTCTGCAGATAGAACCTAGGTCCCAGTACAGGACAGATGCCATCCTGTCCACCACCATCCCTTTCCAGTGCCTACATACAAAAGTGGGTTTCTTTCCCTCCTCTTCCTTCCAAAACAGAAGTCTCATTGCAAAATGCCTCATGGAGTCCTCTATATAAACCACCCACTTATTTGTTAGATGACTGAAATATATTTGCATCTCAGGAAAGACACTGTCATTGATTGGATGTGATATATTGCTGTTAAGAGAATTTTCACAGTATTTCCCCCCATGATAACAACTTCAATGTGATTAACTTAAAGGGAAATTACCACTTCACTTCCAGTTTTGGAAGGAAATAATTTTGAGCAACGGAAATTGGATGACTTGTTTGAAGAGTGAAAGATAAGCAACTTAGTTCTTTGGAAGGTTGTTTAAGGTAGAGAAGGCAACTCAGTTTAAAGTTAAGGGTTATGAGAGGGCCAATGAGCTAACCTCAATATGCAGAAAATATTCCTAGAAAAATGGGCAAAACTGTCTGAGGATCCCTGGAAGAAGAGAATTCAAATAATTTAGAACAGCATGTAGAACAGTAAATAAACAGGGAAGATTTCTGGTTTTGTCTGAAGAGCAACATAGCAGCTTGGAGCACTTGGGGACATAAAAATGGTTGAAAAGGTTTTTCTTTCCACATCAACACCGTGAATTGGCATAGGAATATTTAAAGGATAAAAGCCTAAACTACAAATGTAACTAAGTCCTCTGTCCATAGTCTGGTTCTTCTGTCTTCAATTTTAGCTCAGATTTCGCCATTGAGACTTTCCCTGTACAGTTTCCACAATCAGGTAACATAGTCAGAACTGCTTATGTATGGAAATAGGAGCAGCGAAGTGGGGCTGAGTGAAATCAACCAGGTCGATGAAAGAAGGCACAGTTCCATTCTTATGTTGACAGAGCACTGATTTTTAAATTTTATATGTTTTTATTTATCTACAAAATACATACATAATGTCCGTTTAAAAAAATCTCAGTACATACAAGAGAAGTTCTTTTCTCAAAGCTAACCAATGTAATAAGTTGAGTTGATAAACATTGAGATGTTTTTCCAATACCTGTGTATACATTCAGACATGCATGTACACATGCCTACACAGCTTAGATTATATATACAGATTTTCATTTTGTTTTGTGTATGCAATAGCTTTTTATTTTCTATATACAAATGGGTCCCTATTGTTCTGTAACTTAGGCTCTTTCCTATTTATTTTAAAGATAATTCCATATTGTATACATTCATTCTTTGTAATAATTCAACTTTGCTCGACTGTCAGCTATTGAGGGAAAATTAGGTCACTTTTGTTTTTCACCATGACACATGGCAATGTGGCAAACACCCCCATACACACATATGAGTATACCTCTAGAATATATTCCAAGAAATAAATTAAGCCAAAGTTATATGCATTTTAATTTTTATCGGCTACTGCCAAATTTCTCTCCAAAACACTATATCAGTTTACACTCACATCAACTGTGTATAAAAGTTCCCATATAAAAGTACATCCTCACCAAAAATTATCTTTCTTTTTACCTTTTGGCAATAGGATAGATGAATACTCCCACATTTCTGTTTATCAAATCGACTCATCATTCATGTCCTGTCTTGAATGCCTTCAACACCTGAGCATCTGAAACTAGCTCCACACGCCTCTGAATTAGTACAGTGATTTATCCAAACTTTCTCATTACATATCACATTCTGCTTTATACTATAGTTATTATTAGTGTGTACTCTTAACTCAGGCCCTGTGTTGAAATCAAGGCCAAAGGCGGTGTCCAATTTATATCTTCCTTAGGCCCTTGTTTTAGTGGCCTGTACATAGTTGGGAGATAATTTTTAAAATACACAAATACAAGAAGAAAAAAGGAATGAGTGGACCTCTATTCTAAATGAATAATGTTTTATAAGGAAATTTTGTTACATACATTTATGATTTATTCTGAGAAGACACTGAGAAAACAGTGGGTATTAAAAAGGATCATTGAGTCAGAAGAAATCTCATATAAAATCCATCCGATGATTCATGTGTCTAACTATATCCAGATGTTAATTTACGTGGAAGTAAATATTTGAGTCTAATCATAATTCTTTTATTGTATGTTAAGTGTAATCAGCAATGTGGTCGGCAACAGAAACACCGAGTTCAAATCCTGTGCACATCACTTACTCCCTGTGAGAGTAGATTCATTCAGGGGTTCTGAGCTTCCAATTTCTTCATCTCTGAAATGGGCTTAATCATAGCTGTGCTACCTGCAGGATGATCATTTATTTTCACAATTTTTTTACTAGGTGTTTACACCTAGTAAAGTCAGGCACAGAGGCAATAAATATGAACACATTGTGGGAATTACATGAGACAGTGTTATGTGACCACACTTTTAGAATAATAAATTTAATTTTTTATTAAAGTATAGTTAATTTACAATGTTGTGTTAGTTTCTGGTGTTCAGCAGTGTGATTCAGTTATGCATGTGTGTGTGTGTATTCTTTTTCAGATAGAAAAATAAATTGATGTATGCACATAGAGAAGTAGCCTTGTACACTTGTGATAGAGTCTGTCCCCCTTAAAAAAATAAAGAATTGAATACATGTCTTTTATTGAAAAGCTGTATTCCACTAGAAAAGACAAACTTTTTTCGTTTTACTAGCCAAGTTTTGTAATACACGAACTAGATATTTTCCATGAGTGTTTTTGGTTCAAAGACCAATGTGGGCACTGGTACTTCTACAGTCTGTTTCCATTACTGCCATTTACTTTTTTATTAACTCATTCATATTTTTAAAGATTGTTGATAAAGCAATGAAAAGGCTGAGCTGTATTATGATTTCCTTCTTTACATATTAAGCATCTCCATGTATATTTGGAAAATGTTATTTATAAAGTTACAGCAATATGAAGTCAATAAATAAAACAGAGAAGAAGGAGATCTTAGAGCTGTTTGCACCCATTTTATTAGGGAAGTCTGCTCCTGAAGTTCTCAAGGGAAGAAAAAATGCCCCTTTCACTCTAACGTGTTGACCTTTGAGTCTGAATAAGTACAGTATCAGTGGCAAAATCTGAACTGTAAAATGAATCTGTGAGGATTAAGGGTTTAGCTGTTGCATGGCTAAATGGGTCAAGCTCTCTTAACTGATGGATTTAAGTGATGCCACCCAAAAGGCGAAAAGTTTAGATTCAGACAAACCTGCCAGCTTTCAATATTTCTACTCTATCACACTTTTCCCACAAGACTCACAACCTCTCAGGTTTGGGAGAGAAAAATAAATAAATAAATTCACACTTGCAACTTCTTTTTGGAGCCAGACTTGTTAAAGGAAAGTGAGCACTGACTCCCAAGATACCAAACAGCTCAGGGAGGCACCGTTTTATTGGGTAACTGAAGTTTGAAAAATATAACCAGTACCACTAATCTGCCTTCGACCATGCAATCATTTATTCCAACTTCTAGGAATGCTCCAACACATGCTTAACTCATAAGGAGAATATGACATTCTTCATTTGCCAAATTTGATTCACAGAGGAGGAAAAAGTAGAGACCATAGTGCCTCTATTAATCATATACAAAATATTTTAATAGGATAAACACGTGTAGAGTGAATTCAATTTCTTGTAGCCTTAAGACTAAAGAAATGCTTAGACACATTTATCAGCTGATGTAGGCAGTTAGTAAGTGGTTATCTTAAAAAAGCAAGTCTCAGACGTTATTTCTAGAGCTTACACGACTGCCTATATAATTCCAGTAGCTGTTGCACAGATTTGTAATCCATCTTGCTCCTCTGTTAATTGTAAGTGCAAAGCCTAAGAAGTCACCCTGATCTTCTTGATATTCCCCTCAAATCTCTACTGATTTCCTTACAATAAAAATTAGAATGAGATGTAATGCGCACCGTCAATTTTTCTAAACAACAGTAGGTAAGCACATAACTGAACGGGCTGGGGAAACTATCTTTATGAAAGCTTTTCTCTGAAGAGAACTGGATCCTCTGGTGGCTGTGATGTAACCCTTCCCCCCAACCCCCGAACTCTCCTCACCCTAATGTAACTGAAAGTGTGGATGAATGTAGATTTTTCCACTTAATTTCCACAAAGTGTGTGTTCTCCTGCCTGGGTTTATATTGCTGTCTAATGAAATAATCAGCCAGTATGCAGTGGGGGAGTGGTAGTGCAAGAGGGGAGGAACCATCCTGAAAGGTCTATTATCCCATCAATATGTGCACAGAACTCTCATTAATGTTAATTAGATTTACCCGCCAGTACGAACGGGAGGCTAGACCTTAAACAGCAAGTTTGAAAAAAACCTGTCTAGCAAAACGCAAAACATAGGGAAGAAAATTAGAAATCATTCCTACCTCCAAGCAACCTTAACGTGTGTCAAAGACATTCATGTGGCCATTAACCCAAGCAGAAATTGAACTTGTCAGCATTACATGCAGAATGTGTATAAGGGTAACTGTTCATGAACAATTTCTCAAATGAATTAAATACAAACTGGATTTGTTTCTACGCAGTAGATGTACCCTGTCCATCATCTTCTTAATGGAACAACTGCCAGCGGTGTAGGCATTATAGCCCTTTTATTCATGCTTGCCTTTAAGGTAGAAGATGAGGCATCAAAGAAAGGACTGCTGTTGAAGATTTGGCTTATGAATAAGACCAAAAACCTAGGGTTGTCTTTGTCTTCTTGTTACATAGCCCATTTCCAATCCATTGGCAAATCCCAATATTTTCCTTAAAATAAATTTAAAATCAGACCACTTTTCTTCACCTTTGCCTCCACCACATTGGTCCAGGTCAACATGTGTCTCACCCTGACTATGGTAATGGCCATAACTTGGACCCTATACCATCACATACAGGCCAGAATTTCCCTTTTAATATGAAAGTCAAAGGTTGTCATTCTCTGCTTATTCCCTTCAGTGGCTGACTGTCTCATTCAGAGTGAAAGCCTTACAGTGGTCCTGAAGGTGGGCTCCACCCTCATCCATCCCTCTCTGAACTCACACCCTTCAAAGTTCTTTTTTAATCACCTCTCTCAAGTCACACTGCCTCCTTGGGGTTCTGTAGACGTGCCAAGTCATCTCAGGACTCAAGGCCTTGCTACTTGCTGTCTCCCTAACCATCCTGAATGAAATAGCAACCGCCCTCCCCATCTCCTGTACTCCCTCTTCCTTTCTGTGTCTTATTTTGCTCCATAGGACATATCACTATAATATGTATATATTTATTAATGCATCTGTCTGCCACTATCTGCCCAGTTGAATGTAAGCTCCAAAAGGGGATTTTAGGTTTCTGCTGTTGACCCAGAACCCTGGACAGTGCCCCAAACATAGTAGACACTCAACGAAAATTTCTTGAAGAAATAAGTCTATTGTTGTGGTAATTGAAAATACATTGTATTCATTCTCAGTTACCAGCAGACAGTGAACTCGTTTTCTCAAGTATCTGAAAATTTCTCCACACTACATGAGAGATTATATAAGAAGATAGAGCCATAGGTCAGCTTTGAGTATCCTAATTTGGATAACACTCCTTTTTCAGACTTCGGATTTCAGATCCACATTGGATGCTAAAAAATATCATTCGTACTCAATGCCTTTTATTCTTAAATATCTTACTTGAAGCCCACACACATTTTTTTCCCCATTCCAAGTTCACCGAACAGAAAACGACATATAGGTGATGGCCTTTTTTGTTTGTTTGTTTTTGTTAACCCTGGACCTGCTCAAAATCAGAGCTGCAGAGAGAAAAGAACCAATATCTCATACAGCATAATCAGAAGTGCTGGAAACAGGATCTTTAGCAGGAGTATACAGACCTGACTTATGCAACCTACCGGGTTTTGCATGTGACATGTTGACAGAGGTTGACACTTCGTGGGTAAGTACCATGTGGTTGTCAGCTAGCATTAAGACTTGCAGTGCATTCTCCAGTCAAAATATAGGAGGAATGACAAAGTCGGTATTTGAAATCTACACTCCAGCACTGTGGCAGCCTGAAGCGTTGCTGATTGCCCACAGAACCCAGTGTCCCTCTGCTTTGCAGAGCACAGAGACGGACACATTTAAGCTTAAACAGGTTATCTATTAACTAGTCACACCTAACTGCATTTGGTTCATGGTGGTAATAAAAAATACATTTTATCACCAAACTTATATGTACTTTTCTTAAGTTAATTACAATCATATATAACAGAAAATAAGCAAGAGAGGAAATCAGAGAAAGAAGGTAGCCAAAACAAGAGAGGATACCTATTATGATTTCAGCAGTTCAGAGAAATGTTAACAGAAATCTGTAAACCTATGGTAAAAGAGTTCAAGGAGTGGGAAGTTTGTCTTTATATTATTTAGTTTAGTTTTTTTTTTAATGCTTGCTGCTTGTCTAGTAGGTTATATTTCGTGTTTTTAAAGATAGGTATTTACAAGTCTACAATATCACCCTATTACACTGCATGGTGTTAGAGTCACAGAATTGGACTTCATTAAAAAACTGTAGTTTATTCCATCCTTCTCATAATGCCTATCATAAACAAAGCAAGCTTTTAAATTCATAAAAGTAATTAGGGATGTGATCTGTGGAAATACTCGTATATTGTTCGTATATTGTTATAAAGCTATTTGTGTTGCCTTTCTTTGGGAACTGAATTACTCTGTGTTTCTAAATTGGGGTCTTCTTCTTCTTCTTCCTCTTCTTCTAAATCCTAGAGGTTGTGCTTTCTTTGTTTGTGTGACGAATAAGAGCCTTATCTGGAAATTGTTGCATAAGCCACACTCCATTTTAGGTAGACATGGAAATTCGATTTCTTCTTTCTCTTCTAATTGAGTGAATAGACTAAGGAAGTCTTCTACTTGTCTGACACTGGTAATTGAATTACTGCACAACACATTAAGCAAAGAATATTCAGAGCAGCAGCAATTAAATTATGTTCTCATGTTCCAGAGAGGAGGCTCTTTACAAACAGAGAAGGAGGAGAAAAAATGGTGTAAAATGATGGACACTGATATCAGGAAGGGAAGAAAGCAGACATTTCATTAGGTCTTGAGCTCGACCATCCTACAAAGGACTAAAAAGCAATAATGACTCAGGCATGATGTAAGGCGTTTTCACTTTGGGGTACTTCCAGCTCAGCCAACACATAGTACAAAGGAGATTTGGGATCCAGATGTACGTGTGTGGTTGCGGCTTTGTAGGTTTTCCTAAAGGAGGACCTCAAGTTTGGACTCAAGAGTTTGCAAAAAGTGAGCAATCAGCATGGCAGGGGATTCCAGAGCAGAGTTCTTACTGCCTTAACTTAGACCTCTCAGCTAGGGAAGAGACCTCTACAGCCTTCCTGAGAAGGTCTTCTTGTCCTGGGCTACAGTTACGTATGTTCAACAGTCAGACTGGCCATGGCTTGATGGGGCTCCTAATGCTAGTGCTTTCACATAAGTAGCTCATGTGAACTCATTTGATTCACACAGCACCCTTGAAGGGCAGATTTTATTTTTATCTTAATTTTACATGTGAAGATACTGAAGTATGATGGGTGACATTGGGTCAATAAAGGTAGTTACCACATATTGTGTATTTGCTAATTGGTAGGTACCACCCTAATCACGCTCTACCTGCTCTCCACTTTCATCCTCGATGTAACCACAAGTAGTGGATGCTCGTATCATTGTGTGTGGTTTGGATGATGACCTTTGCAGAGGTCCAGGCACCACACGTAAGACCTGAACCCAGAAGTAAGACATTTTATACCCACGTTCCTTATATTCATCTGTGAGCATGCACGCACGTGCAAACACACACACACACACACACACCCCTTCCCCACTGCTATTATATCTTATAGTCCAGGCTGTCCTCCCAGGACCATGGATATAGCAAAATAGCCAACAAAACCGTACCTCTTCATGCTTAGATCTGCATGTATAAGGTAGAAAATAATGTATGTGAAGGAATTTTACAAGCCATGAATGGCAATATAAACTCAAGTTTGTATTTTTTGAAGGTTTCATTCAAGGTTATTGAGGTGTCATTTACATACAATAAATTCACTCATTTAAGTACATATTTCAGTGAATTTTGACAATTCACACATCATTTAACCACTATTACAATCAAGGTGGAGAACATTTTCATCCCCCAAAAGGTTTTCTTGTGACCCTTCCCAGTCAATCCTACGCGACCATCCTCCCAGGCAACCAGTGATCTGCCTTCTGTCACCATAGATTAGTCTTTTCTAGAATATCACGTGAATAGACTTATACTGTATATGCGCTTTTGTGACTATGTGGTTGCATGTGTCAGGAACATGTAATTTTTTATTGCTGAGTGTTATTCCACTGAATACATATAACACAATTTGTTTATCCTTTTACTTGTTAATGGGTATTTCAGTTATTTCTAATTTAAACTACTGTGAACAGAAGTCCTTGTAAGGACATATGTTTTCATTTCTTTGGGGCAAATACCTAGAGAGGGAATTATTGAGTCATATTGCAAGCATATGTTAATTTTATTTAAAGAACTGGAAAACTGTTTTTTGAAGTGGTGGTACCACTATACCTTTCCACTAGCGGTTGATGAGAATTCCAATTGTTCCACTTCCTCACCAGCACTTGGTGTGGTTAATCTTTTTAATTTTAGACATTGAAGTGAGTTTGCAGTGACATCTCATTGTGGCTTTAATTTGCTCTTCAGTGATGACTAATGATATTGAGCTTATTTTCATGTGGTTGTTGGCTATTTGTTTATCTTTACTTGCCAGTGTGCGTTCACATTTTTTTGCCCTTTTTTATTATTTATCTTTTATTAGTGAGTTGAAAGCATTTGTTAATATCCTGAATACTAATCCTTGGCCAGTGGCTTCATTTTCATTTTCTTAACGGTTAATTTGGACAAATGTTAATTTTGATAAAGTTCAATTTCTTTTATCTTATGCTTCCTTCTTTTTCTGTCCTAAAAAATATTTACCTATGCCAAAGTCATGAAGATTTTCTATGTTTTCATCCAGAAGTTTTATAATTTGAATTTTTGTATTTACTATATAATCTATGTTGAGTTAATTTTCCTTTATAGTTCATGGCAAGCCTCTAGATATATTTTATTTTCCATGTGGATATATAGTTTTTCCAGTACCCTATTAAAAAGAGTATTCTTTCCCCATTGAATTACCTTGGCACCTTTGTCAAAAATCAGTTGACCACTTATGTATGGCCTTATTTCTTAGGTTGATATTTTTAGTTTAACATTGCAGATAAATACTGGATAAGACTTTTTCTTTTTAATCTCTTTAATCATTAACTGAGAATTTTATCTCACAGGTTTTGAGTAGGCTAAACTCAAAAACCACAGTTTTCTTACCCTAAGACATTGATAAATACAAGATTAGGAGAGATTCTTATTACCCACATTTCCAGATAAGGAGATGTCCACTGATGACCCCACTGGGGAGGGGAGGGCAGGATTTAGGGATTTGGGGCCAACATTTCTCATTTCTCTTCTCACTTTCTTCTTTGCTTCCCCATCACAGAGGTTGTAGCTAATTGAACTGATTGAGCCTGATGCCCAGGCCTCTCTGAAAATTGACATTTGGGTCCACACTTAAAAGGAGAGAATGAGCCAGGAAAATACCTGGAAGACCCTGTCCCAGGTAGAAGGACAGCAAGTCAGAAGACTCAAGTCCTTTCAGCCTAAGAGGGCTTGTGCCATACAATTAATAGAGGTGGAACTAAGGCTGAGGGAAGGAATCTGATGATATAAAGGATAGTTTGACTGTATATAAAACAGGACATGGGGAGTGACAGGACAAGTGTTTGGAAAGGCCACATGGGGGCAGATTATGAAGGAGCTTGACTACTAGACTTAGCAGATTAGCTTGAATTCGTTGGCCTTGAGAACCACTGAACTAAGCGCTGCCATGATAAGCAGGGTGTTTTAAGAAGAGTAATTCAGAGCTGTCTTACATATGGTCACCACTGAACAATTAATTCTTTAATTAAATTGATTTTCAAAGTGAATTTGAGTCAAGAAAGAGTTAGGTGGTACAAGATCAGGAGGCTATTTCAATGATGCAGGCTAAAATTATTTCCATGGAGACAAAATGAAAGGAATCAAACAAAGTGGTATTATATATAATACATTAAGCATCTGTATCACTTGATATCTAAAATATAAAAGCAATTCATATTATCATAATATCCCACGTGTCTTCAATTTTCAATGGACACCTGTGACAGAGGTTGCATGCCCATCTCTCATGTGTATCTACACCTCTGTAATGTATGGTCCATGAAGCCAGGTGTTTTTTTTTTTTCTTTTTCTTTATTTGGTTCACTGCTGTATTCCAAGTATCTAGAAGAATACAAAGCATGTAGTTGGTATGCAGTAAATGTTAGATGAATGAAAAGTATTCAAAGATCAGAAAAGTCTTCTTGAATCTAAAAAGGATACTAAAAACTGTAGGATCATCATCACTGTGTCAGGGGGTTACAGGATGTTTCTTTGGTTGATTCACAAATGCAAAGAAATCATTATTTGGCATTCCTCAGATTCCCAAAGTTAAAAACATATTGAGGGGCTTCCCTGGTGGCGCAGTGGTTGAGAGTCCGCCTGCCGATGCAGGGGACACGGGTTCGTGTCCCGGTCCGGGAAGATCCCACATGCCGCGGAGCAGCTGGGCCCATGAGCCACGGCCACTGAGCCTGCGCATCTGGAGCCTGTGCTCCACAATGGGAGAGGCCACAACAGTGAGAGGCCCGTGTACCACAATAAAACAAACAAACAAAAAAACAACAACCCAAACAAACGAAAAGCCACACTGCATAATAGATTCAGATGCTCCAGGCATTTGCTTTACGAATAGTCCCACAGATATGTCATATTTATCTGGACCACGTACATTTCAGATCAATAGGCCACAAATATTTATTAATTTAAGCATTTTCTTTTTTAAAGAAGGCAATCAAGTTATGTCAGTAAAGCGACCTACTGCTCTAGGATAATATCTAAAACAGCAGAAAGAAATGGTGAGTTTCTTTTAAATGTTAAGTGATAGCATAACTTTGTAAATCATTCTTACTAAAATAATGGTATTTGGAAAGTGATTTTTTTGCTTATTGACTTCAGTTGGCATTGCTGGAATGACCGACAACCTCCTGTGTAACCTGACACGGCAGGACTGGATGCCAATGTCCGTGCTGCATTATGAATGTCTCAGATCGTTTGCTCTAGTGTAAATCCATGTAGACTGTGTAAGGATGCTGTTCTGCATAGTTTATTTTGTCTCTCAGCCCTAGAGCACTAAGCTGGACATTACTGTGTACAATAGGTTTTGAATTCCATACCCATGGACCACAGCCAGCATCACACACAGAAGTTAATGACCGATTGTTATCTTAGCCCATAGCTTGCATTCCTTTTGATAAGACTATTTCAGCAAGGGGGTGGATCACAAAGTACAGGATTAATTAAGGTCAAATCCCAGTGAAACGTGCAATCTATTTTCTCGAGGAAAGAACTTGGAAGAATCACATGGTGAATTTTATATACCAAAACCCAATTTTTAAAATAATGCTTAATTAAACTTGAAGCTTAATTTCCTTCTTGTTTAAAGAGACGGAATAGTAATGCAACATAATTTAAATGTGCCCGTAGATCAGCAGACAGGAAACATTTATCATTGCTGTGAACTACTGTCATTTACAATGGTGATGAACCACTCTGAACATCCTAACAATCCAAGCACATCTAAATCATCCAAGTATACTGACACTAGTTTATTAACATCTGACAGTAAAAATTCATCTCTGGGAAACCACTGAATTTGTGTCCAGTGGTATACTGTTATTTTAAAATGTGGATTTTGATAGAGAATGATCAAGGAAGTCAGCCTTGTGGCTCAGTGCACTAAACATTCCAGTTTTAATGCACTGCAAAAATGCCAGTCCCAACTGGGATTCTAACTCAAGATAAGATTGTGCTGAATTTCTGGATCTCTTATAAGATGTGGTTTTCTTTCCAGATTGTAGTGCCTTTTTTCCTAATTACCTCCTGATAATTTTTCCTATCATATTATGAAGTCCATTAGAAGAAATTAACTTTCTTTGTTAGAACTCATAAGTAAGCTCCATTAAGCTAAAGTCCTTTGTATATTTCAGGCTTTCTTTTAGGCTGTTAGGGAAGGTAAGTTCTACTTAAAGACTATACTTAAAATAAGAACTTTAAGATGAAAGGTGTCTTCTTTCATTCCTGAATATGGTCACATAATCTTTCCTGCTCTGATTCTGTCTTTCCCAATATGGGTAGCTGCAGGGATGATTAAGTACCCCTGCAGAGAAAGTTGAGTGCAGAAAAAGTTCAAAGATAAATGACAGGTTTACAGGTCTTTCTGTCTGTTTTTATTTTTTAGGGCTCTATCATCAAGCAATGAGTTAGCCTTTCTAGCTGGTGGGTGGTTTGTAAAACTGTAAACTGTTTGGAATATAAATATCATTCTAAATTAAGATTGAATTAACTATCAATAATACAATAATGATCTAAGTAAATAAACTTGTTTTCTTCTGCCTCAAGTATGATTTTTAAATAATTTGGGAAAATTCTCGAGGTGTTGGAAGTTGAGAAATTCCTATAGCGTTTATGGGCTTCAGTTTCTGCTCCTGTGGAATGAGTGTGCTGGTAACTGTCTCACCGTATACCTCCCTTGACCTCAGGCCAAGAATGCACGGCCCTCCCATGCATGCCAAACCACCCTGAGTTTATCCCCAGGAGAAAATTTAGCACAGAGATATTCATCCCCCTTGTGTGTCCACTAGATTGTATGTTACAGAAGCCAGCAACAGATGCTCCTTCAATATCATATTCCTAGAAACTAGCAGAATACACGTTGTTAACACAGTAGAAAATCAATCAATATTTATTAAACGAAGGAATTACCTAGTCAGGGCACAAAGGTAATGTATGATTAAGTGGGAGAATATATATGTAGGTGTTTCGAGAAGCTGTGCTTATAGGACCAGTGCCTTAAATTCGTTAAGAGCATTATAATATGCAAGTATAACAAGTAAAAATATGATATACAAGTATAAAGATTCTTTGGGGTAAGTCATACCTTTGGATGTTTTGTTTTGTTTTTGGAATTTAGGTTTTATTTTTTGGTTATTGTTATCAATTTTAATTTCAGAACCAAGCATGAAATCCTACACCTATTATATCTCCCCCACATATTGTTGTTATTGTTGTTTGGTAATCATACACCAAACTAAATGCAAAAGTCCCTTCTTCAAAGAAGACTTTCCTCGACTCTTCATCTAACTTGGGTGTCCCGGTATACTCACTCCTGGTCCCAGTAGGTTTTGCCCTGGCCCTTGTCACACTTTGTAATTACGGGAATCTGTGAGTATCTGTCAACTGTCTGTCTCTCTCCCTGAATGACTAAGTTCCCTGAAGGCGGGGGCAGGCCTCTGTTTTAATAACCCTGTCGTCCAGCTTCTGAGATAGTCCCTGTTACAACAGGAACCGCTCAATACCTTTGAAAAAAGAAGGAAGGGGAGAAGGTGAAAGTAAGGGAGGGAGCAGCAAGGGAGAGAGAATGGAATAAAACTAAATGTTTAATTTTAAATTCAGTTAATAAATTTAATAAATCCAGGGTTGCATTAAAGCAACAAAGGGTATCCAGCTTTGTTAGTACATCACCTGCATAACAGCCTCCTGTGATGATCTTTTTTTCTTCTTTTTCTCTCTTTTCATGTGCTGGGGTGGGTGACTTACATACCAAGAAAAAGTTGAAAAAAATTTTTAATTCATATTACAAATTTTGTATCTTTGGTGACATGTTCTCATGTAAGATAATCCAAATAGAATTGCTTAAAAGGCTTCAGAATTAAGAATATATGGAATGTGTGGAGGTAATAGATGTGAGACCCATATAACTTAAATCGGCACTTAAGCTATCCATATAAAATGAACATTAAGAAAAATGAATGCCTAGCTCCTAAAAATGCAAAAACAAAAACAAAACCTAATGTTTATATCCTTTAAACTGGAATCTTGGACTTTATATTGCAAAAGCAAATGAGAAATGTCAAGTAAAGTTCAAGGGCAAGTTATGCAAATGGAAAACTAATGGCTTTATTTTTCTCTGTGTTAGGCATCATTTCCTAAACATTTGAGGCAAAGTGTATATTTAAACCACTGTTAAATTTATCTTTGACATATTTTTTAAAGAAAAATAGGAATTAAAATGCAATTTGTATATATTCTTGTACTTCATACTTTCCCCATCTATTTAACATCAATGTAGGGAGAGCTATTCTTTTAGAAAATGTCAAAAAGAACAAATTACTCAAAATGGTACTGTTCATTGTAAGTAGGCTGTTTTGCCTTATTCTAATGTAATGAATTCTGTTAATAATAGGACTTAGGTTTTCCCAGTTTTTCAAGATAATTTTAGTGACTCACGATCAAAAAACCAAAGGATAAGGAGAAAGCTATCTCAATGGAAAATATTCAGTACACTTATATACCAGCTGGCTATTTCTCGAGGGCAACTTGAAATTTGAGTCAAGTCAAGTCACAAGTGGATTAAGACTGGTGATCTCACTCTGTCCTTTGGAAAACTATTCATATCACAAAATCACTATACATTTTTTTTTTTTTTGGCTTTACACGGGCCTCTCACTCTCGTGGCCTCTCCCATTGCGGAGCACAGGCTCCGGACGCGCAGGCTCAGCGGCCATGGCTCATGGGCCCAGGCACTCCGCGGCATGTGGGATCTTCCCGGACTGGGGCACGAACCCGTGTCCCCTGCATCGGCAGGCGGACTCTCAACCACTGCACCACCAGGGAAGCCCTCACTATACATTTTGACATATCGGCAGCCCTTGCTTGAAATAGGCCCTGAATCAACAGCATGGAAACTCAATCTGCCTAGGGATATACTGGCCTTTAAATAAAGAGGGTTGATATTCTCTGATAGAACAATGGAGAAATCTTCCAACATCTATAATTTTGTGTATACTATAACTGGAACAGGCGGCCTTGGTTTCAAGTCATCAACTGCTCATAAAATGATTATATATACTTTTTAGAACAGAAGTATAATAAATGGGCTTTTAAGCTTACTTGAACACGTATTTTTTTTAAGTACTGATTTGATCCCGTATTTTATTTCTCCCAGAAGGTTATTTTTGCGTTCTCTCTCCAGCAACCCTGGTCATGCAGCATACTCCCCGCTGATCACAGAGCTCTGTGACAGCCATTGCAGATTGCTAATGGTAACACCACACGAGTGAATAGATGACTTTGGATGTCTGATTTAGCCCAGGGGTGCAAAGGGCCTGCTCAGAGAGGTATGATGAAGCTACTTAGGAACAGTGAGACCCAAATTAGGAATAAGTAAGTGTGTAAGCAATTTTCCATGGGCACATACTACGTTAAAATAATTGGAACCACTGTGCCCATTGCTTAAAGCTGCCTGATGCTTGCTCTCAACTTATATCCTCCCTTCTATGCTGGCACTGAGCAAAATAAAGGAAAAAAGTAAAGCACCACCACGTGCATAAGCCAGACTTCAGTGGGAATATGCAACTATTTTCAATTGTTTATATGGTGCATTTTATTATTCTACCATTTAAAATTGAGTGGGATTGTTGCACTCGAATTTGGATGGAGAAAAAAAATTTTATTTTTCAAGTTACCAAACATAATTTTAAAAAAATTTTTAATGTTTTTCAAGATATCTGAACAGTGATTTTATTAAAAAAAAAAAAAAAGCTATTATTTTCTCCAGGATTTTCTAAAGAAGAAAAACTCTGTTATTTGGGATATTTCAAAAGGTTGGTTCATACAACTTCTAGACATATCCTTTGAAAGAGTAAAAATCTTGCTGACTCCATTCTTGGCCTCCTGCTGGTATATTAATGGTGACCTATTAATATTGGAGTTGGAAAGATAAAATTTAAATTTTAAGCCAAAATCCTTATTCAGTGTAAGTGAAAATGTTAAATTAAAACCCAGAGCAGATTGAGAGATAGAGGGAAGAAGAATAAAAAGAAGGAAGAAACAGGAGATAGCAGTCGGGGTGGAGTAGAGAGGAAAGAGGAGATTGGAGTTAACAGAAACACACAGTATATATAAAATAGGTAAACAACAAGGTCCTACTGTAGAGCATAGGGAACTATATTCAGTATCTTGTGATAACCTATAATGGAAAAGAATCTGAAAAAGAATATATATATATATATATATGTGTGTATAACTGAATCACTTTGCTGTACACTTAAACTAGCACAATGTTGTTAATTAACTATACTTCAACACAAAAAGTAAAGAAAAAAGAAAGGAAGAAAGACACTAGTTTACTGACATGGTCAGATTATAATTTTCACAATAATTATATTACCACTTGGAAAAAGACAGTTTAGAGGCAGGTTAAACTATATTGAGGTAGTACCCCAATCTATATGTATATATAACTAACATAAATTAGACATAAGCAGGCACCTAAAATACTCGTACTGTATTTTAAGTTATTCTAGTTGCCTCTTCCACTCTAATTTTAATGCATCCAAATCATTTTTATCATTTAAATGATGTTTGAAAATGTCAGCCAAAATCCAAATTCCAGAATTTTATTAATAGCAGATAGTTGAGTAAAATACTTGTAAGATGCGTAGGCAGATCCAATCCCTCCGCTTTTGATACTGTGACTCAGCATCTGTCTTCTCTACGTCATACAGTCAAGTGCAATATGTGCCAGCCTGTTGGGGGATTGTTGGGGGATTGTTTGGGGGATTGTTGGGGGATTGTTGGGGGATTGGGGGATTGTTGGGGGATTGTTGGGCGATTGTTTGGGGAATTGTTTGGGGGATTGTTGGGCAATTGTTGGGCGATTGTTTGGAGGATTGTTTGGGGGATTGGGGATTGTTGGGCAATTGTTTGGGGGATTCTTGGGGGATTCTTGGGCGATTGTTTGAGGGATTGTTTGGGGGATTGTTTGGGGGATTGTTGGGCAATTATTGGGCGATTGTTTGGGGGATTTTTGGGCGATTGTTTGGGGGATTGTTGGGAGATTGTTTGGGGGATTATTTGGGGGATTGTTTGGTATTTGGGGGATTGTTGGGGGATTGTTTGGGGGATTGTTGGGGGATTGTTAGGCGATTGTTTGGGGGATTGTTTGGGCGATTGTTTGGGGGATTGTTGTCTCTGTACCTTGTAGTGGACATCACGTAGGAAAGTTTGCTCCCCAGCTGAAGGGATTAAGGAAAGGAATTCTGTTTGGATAAAACAAGTTGTAGCGATGCCAAACAATATCCAGCTGTACAGCTTAAAAGCCCATTATCTTACATGTGATAAAACAAACCAGCCTAAGTTGTATAGCATGATGATCGCCTTTAAACACACACACACACACACACACACGCTGCTTGCTCTCTGCCTCCAAAGTAAAGCTTACAGTCACAGCTAACTGTATACAAGATACTCAAGTGATGCTTAAAATAAGAGGCACTTTTTTCTTGCCAGGTTTTTAGCATCTCAAAATTCAAATGCCAGTGCTCAAATACCAATTTCCTGATCAAACTGTAGACTAAAGGAAATGAAATAAAACTAAATAAATAGTACATAGAGATTTTTAAATGAATCTGCATCTATCTATGGAGTGATTAGTGATTTTCTTTGATATTGAACTGTTGCGGCTACCCCAGTGAGAGCAGTTCTTACCCTTTTATTCCAACCCTCAATTTCGAATGTATCCCAAGACTTTCCAGACAGGGAAGTTTATTTTATTGAATGCTTTGACATGGATTGTGAGCAGGTTTCTTTGAATACATTTTAGAATCGATTTCCTCTGAAGATACAGCATATTACCACTGTAGCAAGAGAAATTATTAGATTTGCCATACCACTTGTACAAGAGCTGTCTCAAACAGATGGGGAGCTCAATCCTTCAGGAGCTATAAACAAATAAAATTCAAAACAATGCTATATTTCAGTAAGACAAGTAATACATTAAAATAAATCAATGACTAGTTGAATATAAAGAAGATTCTAATTGCATATTTTGTTTTCTAAACTTCCCTCTTTGCTCTCATTCTCCCTCTCTCTTAGTCTGTTGTCTAATCCTTTAGAGCCAGTGCCTGCATAAGGCAATATGTTTTGTTAAATTTCAAAGCTGAATTTGACCAGAAGAACAAAGAAAGCTGTTTTTAAACTTTGATATCATCGAGTTTCCATTCTAGAAGGGATATAGACACTGCAGGCCAAATTTGGCTCTGATTCCCGAAGGAAAATATAGTCATTTGAATTCAGAGAGAATTGGAATTTTTGCATGTAGAAGGAGTGTGTTGGCCTCAGAGCTTCAGTCAACAAGGTCTGAAGCTGTATGGCTCAAAATAAGTCCTTCAATCAACTGTGTATATTAAATCTAAGTCTCTGTCTTCCAAGGCCCCTGGCAGTGGACAGAACACAGAGATGAAAGGCTTGGTGAGAAGAGATAATTAAAACTTAATGGATGCTTGTTGTAAGAGTAGGTGCAAAGAAACGTAATCACTTCAGGTATTCACAAGGAACTTATAAAACAGAGCTCTGTGTGTTATGAGTAATTCATTTTGGATCATTAACACTAGGAAGATAAGCCCTAAAAGATATATTAGGTCAAGGCTGAATACCCTACTCACTCTTCTGTTACGTTTTATGGGGTGTTTTACACTCAATGTAAGAAAAAAACACTACATCTAAGACAGCCCCCCAAAATCCAAGAGCCCTGACCTCTTCTGAAATTTTGTATTGAATTGATTCAGATGAAAGCAATGACCTTTTGATTTTATGATGTCTCTCCTAAAAGGCCTCCAAAGATTGATGGGTAGGATATGTACCTTGGAGGGGGGCGAGGAAATAGACTGATTAGGGCCTTTGACAAGATGGTTTCAGGAAATAGAAGTCTCTCTTGCCTTAGTTGGTGGCCACAGAGACATTTGCTCCATTGCTCCTGGCCACAATCTCTCAGGAAATGGTTGAGCCACCAACAAAGTAAGATATGGACTTAGGGTGTAAGAAAGATGAGGGATAATTTTACAAAGCTTTCAGAACCTCCATCTCTGGTAAGCTACTGTATCTATCTCGTGGCAGCTACTTTTGTTTGTGTGTGTCAGATGACTCTAGCTTGTATGAGCTTTTTCATACACATTCTGTTTGAAGAAAAGTCTTGCTGTGTTCTTTCCTTTTGTCATTCATGTGTCTGTATAGGACTGTAGCATTGCTTGCTCCCAACCCAGCCATCCCTCCTCGATTCTGTTCTTCCTTTCATCACCCCCCCAACACTCTAATAAGTTTCTTAATATAAATAGAAAAAAATCATCATGATATTGTATATCGGTGGGGTTAGTTTCTCCTTCTCGTCTATATGATGTTATTTGTTTACTGCACACACTGCTGAATATTGTCAACATATAAAAAGTGCCAGCAGGAACTCAACTAGAAAACATGCATTTGCCACAGGTGAGAGTGTAAACATAGAGGGGCAAACATTCCGGAAAACAACATGAAAATTAAAATGGAAAGGGAAGGAGAACGTGGAAAAAGATTTACTTTGATTGGTTGAATTTGAGGAGTCTCTGTTTGGAAGGCAAGCCCTCTTTCATGAAAAAGTTCAATATGGTAATTGTATAAATGACCTTCAGGTTTTTTCTTGACAACCTGAAGTCTCTAAGCCAATGAAACATATGAAGAGTTCTTAGTAGATTTATAGTCAGAACATAAAGTTAAAAATAAAATTCTCAAACTTAAAAAGCTTACATCTTCTGTTAAATATTTTAAATATTTCTTGATACAAGTTTGCTGTTGTAAAAATTTAATTACAGAACTATGAAAATAAATTCATTTACGTAGGTAAAAACAGGTTGTAATCAGTCTTTGGAGTCGGAGGAAAAAGTGAAATGTTACTTCTTACAGAAAAAAAGGAAAAAAAGCGATCACAGAAGTCACATTCTGAGCACTTGATCCTTTGTACTCCTGCTTCTCTCCATGGATAAGATGCCCCAGGACATCTTACTTAGAGGGGTGGGTACTTTGAACAAGATGATAAAAGCCCTGAATGTTTTAAATTTTAATAAGGACATTCTCAAGTATATACAAAAGCAGTGAGTACATTTTGCCAATCTTGTTTCATTTATTCCCTCTACATTATTTGTTATGTATTTATTGCTAAAGAACCTTAAAGCAACTAATTTCAACCACAAATACTTTAAAAGAAAGTGTTGATGAGGACACTTAATTATCACTTGTTTGTTTTTATAATACCACCATACCATTGTCACAAAATAAGTGCCTGGTATCAGCTAACATCCAGTCCATAGAGAAATGTATCTGATTGTCTGAAAAATGTCTTTTTATAGTTTAAGTCAGGATTTAAACAAGAGTTAAGCAGTGCATTTTGTTCTATATCTTTTGTATTCTATAATAATCTCCTTCCCTTTTTTTTTTTTTTTTTTTCCGGTACGCGGGCCTCTCACTGTTGTGGCCTCTCCCGTTGCGGAGCACAGGCTCTGGACGCGCAGGCCCAGCGGCCACGGCTCACGGGCCCAGCCGCTCCGCGGCACGTGGGATCCTCCCGGACCGGGGCACGAACCCGCGTCCCCTGCATCGGCAGGCGAACTCTCAACCACTCCGCCACCAGGGAAGCCCCCTCTCCTTCCCTTTTTAATGCTATTTCTTTGTTGATGAGATTCAAAACTTTTTTTTTTTTTTTTTTTTTTTTTTGCGGTACGCGGGCCTCTCACTGCTGTGGCCTCTCCCCTTGCGGAGCACAGGCTCTGGACGCGCAGGCTCAGCGGCCATGGCTCACGGGCCCAGCCGCTCCGCGTCACGTGGGATCTTCCCGGACCGGGGCACGAACCCGTGTCCCCTGCATCGGCAGGCGGACTCTCGACCACTGCACCACCAGGGAAGCCCTCAAAAGTTTTTTTTAAGGGCAAGAAATTCCGTGCAGGTGGTGCTAACTAATGTCTATGGCATCTCATCAGTTGTCTCACTTGGAGTGATGATGCTCAGTTTGGTCAGGGGGTCCAGGTACTAACTGCCTGGTCCTCCCATGTAAAGTTCCCTATCCTAACACCTAAAAGTCTTAGTATCCTGAGATGATCATTGCCTAGAAACATTATTCCATGAGGGGTGACAGAATAGTGACTTTTGAAATCTATCATTTTTTATCAATTCATTAAAATGCCTGCATATCAATTTGGCTGTAAACCAGCAGCCGTGTCACTCTTTCCAAAGATAACAACAAAGACTACAGTTATTCTTTCCCCCAAATGAAGCCAGAGACCTCGTGGGGTGTCACAGCACACAGTCCTCAGAAGGGCCGAGACCAGATCTTGAGGAGAGTGAGTTAGGCAAGGCAGTCCCTTCAGTAGATGTCAGAAATGATCTCTGTGTCGTTCAGTTTTGGGTGGCGGGGACAGAAGAAAATGGTGGCTCAGTCACGAGTCTGTCCTCTAGACATTCGGTAGAGGGCCATGGGGGGTGGTATTTCTCTTTACATGATATGAGGAAGCTGTGCTCCAAGCCCTCCCCAGACCTTCTCTATTAGATTCTCTCAGAAGGCCCCAGCTCACGTTGAGCAGATTCCTCACTTTATACAAAAGTCAAGCAGGCAGAAGAATGAAAAATCCATCAGAATTTTACTTTACATCTTCTGTCTTCTCCAAATCAAGCAAATCCGGGAGACGAAAAAGGGAACTGAAATAAGCTTGTCTCCCAGAAGGCTGGAGAGCAAACGTAAGGTCTCCAAAGAAATAGTACAGGCTCAGAGAGTGAAATGCCCATTTCGGATATAATTTGAAGGCATTGTGGACTCACACCACCCTCATCCTTGAGAAAATAGAAACAAGTCTGTCTTTGAAAAGTGCAAGGTCCTCTCCACAAAGGAGAGGAAATTGACTCTCAATTCCACTGTTCCAGGAGACACAAAAGTAACAGAACGTTATCTTGAGCTGACTGATGAAGGCCCTTCTTTGACCCACCTGTGTCACCTCTTAGAGTATCTGAGGAGCACAGGGTTGTTTTTCTGGCTCCTGCGCAACTGCCTTGAAGATTGAATGCCGCCCTCCCTCCCCCTCCCTCCCTCCCTCCCTCCCTCCCTCCCTCCCTCTCTCTCTCTCTCTCTCTCTCTCCTCTCCCTCTCCCCCTCCCTCCCTCCCTCCCTCCCTCCCTCTCTCTCTCTCTCTCTCCCTCCCTCTCCCTCCCACCCTCCCCCTCCCTCCCTCTCCAGCTTGCTGTTCCCTTGCCACACCAACCCTTTTAAAATATCTTGAATGCAGCTGTTTCAGTAGCAGACACTTTGGATGAAAGGCTTTCTTCCACTCTTGGCTTGGCCAGTAGCTATAATTACAGAGGTGATTTGGATATTTGTGCATACCACACTTTTCCTCGACTTTTCAGTCTCATTTGAGATACTGAAAGCATCGTAACAGGCCGCACAAGCTTTGGAAACAGGAAGAATGGGGTTTTAATATTGGTCCAGCCGGCCACCTGTCTGTCATGGATCTTACCTAGTTTCCTCTTCTGTAAGATTGAGATGATAATATTTGCTTTTCAGGATTATTGTGGTGCTCTAAGTTCTGTATGTGCTGTACCTAGAGCAGTGCCTAGAATGTGGAGGATATGCAATAAATGACCCAATAGATGTTAGTTGCTACTGTTATTTTTAGAGAATGTTCAATTCTAGAACCAATTTAAAATCTATCAAGCTTCCTTTCACCATAAAGCAAATCTAGTCTTTAAACAGGATCATCTGCCTTTTCCATACTTGCGTTCCATGGGATAAAAGGCATTCGCCTGGTCCTTACCCCTTTTCCTGCTGCCTTGGACTTTGCCACATGCTTACCATTTCCCCCTAGGAGGAAAAAGAGAGCCCAGTTAAATTTTCCCTGTGGTATATCACAAACTCAAACCTGAGAAATGTTTCACTGCTGTTCAGTAGATAAGGGGAGGTAAGATTCTGCCTACTCAGAGCCACTGAGAAGGCTGAGCCGGCCCAATTCTGGACTAAGGACAACGTGATTTAACCAGTTTAGGCTGCCAGCCTGCACGAGTCCCAGCGCTTCACTTGACATAAGTGGGCTTTTGCCTTGTTTTAAGGCCCAAACTCATCCTCTTCAAAGAGAGGGATGGTGCCTTATCCTCTCCAGCCCCCTCACAAAGACTGGGTTTCTGCTCCTAAGCTCTAGTTCCTTGGTTTGTGCCTTGCTGTGAGCTGACAGGTTCCCTTCAGGTCCCAGTATTCTGGGTACCAGAGGACCACTTCAGTCCTTCTGCCTATCAGTCCGTAAGGATGGATGGAGGTTATCCAGCCGCTTCATTCTCTGAACCTGGATGGAGACCTCTAGATGCCACACTTTGGAGAGATCTATCCTGGACTAACATGTCCTTTGGCATCTACAGGTGAAAGTGGTTGCCCAGAGCCTGTGCCTCCCTTCTTGGCTGGCAAGTACCAGGCTTGGCCTTCCCCAGTAGGTCCTGTCCAGCCATACCGGGGTCTGTTGTTGTCTGTTGCCAGGTGAAGGTCATGTGCCATTGAGGTATGTTGGGGACCTCTGGGTTAGGAATCACTTAATCCGAGATGGTGCCTCTGTCAATGGCAAGAAACAAAGACAGAGCCTATCTCTTTACTTGCTTCTTTGTTTCACTTTAAGCATTTTTATCTTGGCTCATGAAACAAAAGCTCTCTGATGAAAAGCATCTAGAATGGTTGTAGTGCAGTTGACCAAAAAGAAAACCACATATAATACAGAATTATTTTTTAATGAGAGGAAAAATGGCTAATGATCATGCCACCCACAGGTAATCATTGTTACTATTTCAGAGTATTTTTTTCCATTCAACAGGTATAAAATTTCAGATATATAAGATGATAAGTCCTGGAGATCTACTGTACAACATTGTACCTATAGTTAAAATTATTGTATTATACTCTTAAAAAGTTGTTAGGAGAGTAGATCTCCTGATAACTGTTCTAACTGAATTAAAAATAAAATTGGAATCATTACATATACACACACACATCACACACATGCACCTATATATGTATATATATGTATATTTCTTTTTAAAACTTGATATTAGCTTATATATTTTTAACTTCAAAACAAAGAATGAGAAGTTAGAGATCCAGAAAATCCAATTAAGCATATTATTCTACTGCTAATGTTATAAGTGTTGACTAAAATTGATATTTACTGATAATTGCTTGGAAACTTTACCCCAATTATTAAAAATTAGTAAAGTCCTTTATGTTTTATAACAATTCTTGCAAATATTTTGGTTCTTTGAAAGCTCTTATAGTTAAGACTGGAAAATTCTAATTTAACCCCTTTCCCTATCACATGACCTGAGTCAAGTTATTTAATGTTTCTGAGTTGCTCTTTAAAATTGGAATATTGATATATACTGACCATTAAGCATGGTAGTATATGGTGGTTTCATCAGTCTTTCTCAACTTTTTGCCTCTGTGAAATGCATGACATATGACATATTTTTCATGTAGGACACATGTCATGAGCATTAGCTGTAATACCTGTCTTGTCACTCTCACATAAGGAAAGACTTTAGAATACAAATGAATTCAGGATACCTAAATCTGTAAAATAAGTAAAATTTTCTAAATGAAGTCTACCAGTGTTTCACAACAAAGATATTGTGATCTATCGTGTTCAAATACACAACAAATTTGTAGGTGCCAAACCAAATAAGGTGCTATTATTTCAGTAACTATATTAAAATGGAAGGTCTGTTTCTCACTTTGCAGGAATCTTATCCAGGTACGTAAACATTTTGCAAGTTTGGATACTACCTGACAAGTAACAATTAGGAAACTCAGAACTTAATTCGTTAATGTGTTACCTGATTTAAATGAAAGATAAATTAAGCTGTGCTTTTTTATTTATTAGCAAGATTCAAGTAAATGAGGTTTAGAGAAATAAATAAAATTGAGTTACTTTGTGCCTGATTTTAATTATAAAATAACTTTCAAAAACAGCTCCTCATTTGTTCCACTTAGAATAATTTCAGAAAGCAAATCTCTGAGCTATAATTGATAGCTTTCAGTTAATACCCTTATCTCAAACACTTGCTTATTAGAAAAGCTAAGTAGTATTCTTCTAGGCGTATGTTTTATATGACTTTCATTGATTCCTAAATTTAAATTACCAGAAGTCATTTAAATAATAGTGAGCATTAAAATGTGTATATAAATAATCGTTATATGTGAAATTTCCAATGTATGTAAAACCGAATTATAATTCATGGGAATTCATGTCAATTTCTGTGGCATATTTATTTAAAGGCTACACAGAGTATAATTAAGCTTTTTGACCTACCTAAAATTATTTTCATCATTGCTCACCTTAGAATTTTTTGACAGAAACTTTATCCCAACGATCAAGATAAAAGAAAAAAAATACTCTTTTGTCTATCTTCTTAAAACTTTCACTTCCTAGGGTTCAATCCAAAAGATAATGCATCTGCTTAACATCAAGCAGTTTTTAGAACTCTCCTTGAGAATCTTTTTCCCCCATCAGATTCATAACCACCCCCTTTATGTGATCGTATGATATATCTTTTAAAGTCTACATTTTAAAGTTATTTCAGGGGCCCACTTAATCAGAGTTACAGAGGCCCCGTGGGTTTCCTTTATCTGTTCCCCCACGTGCACTTTGTCTCAGCATTTCTCGGCCTTGTCTGCTGCTGGCCGCTCAAATCATGGTTTGCCAGCCTGCCTTTGACCAAAAGAATAACTCTGGGTTTGCTCCATACCATGTGTTTGGAGAATTTAAAATAAATAGAAATAAACTCTATTTTTTGTTGACTACAAATGCATACCCTACAACAAATGCCCCCAAAATTGGGGTGGTGGGAGGTTAAAGTTTTTTACGCCACAGCTTCCTTCTTGGTGATTTGTAAATGTACTCAGGAGGCTAAAATAATTATCATAGAGTGAATGTTTATTATGCAATACAACACGTAGTATTTTTAGATCAGGAATGGAATTGCAAAGAACAGATCAAGCCCCAGAAGGACAGGAATTAGGTCTGTTCTGTTTCCAGCTTTAACCCCTGCACCTAGCACGGTGCCTGGCATGCTGTAGGCACTCAAAATATATTGATTAAAGAAATAAACAAGGATGGGGGAGGAAGAGGAGAGAGTGAGAAAGAGCAAGAAAATCAGGAAGTGGCATCCTCATCCAGAATCCTGAGGTAGCCAGTCTGGAAGAATTCCTAGCTGTTTGCATGCAATTATGGCCATAAGTATCTGATGGGCTTAGCGAAGGTTAACAAAAGCAGCAGATAGGGTTGTTTTCAAAATAATAATTGCATCATCCCCACGTCCACCTATTATATTCTCTCCTCTTTCCAGCCAACCCTACCATTTTACCTTTACTCCCACCCATCCCTACCGGGCAAAGCTCAGTGCAGAAATCCTAAAGCCAGGAAGGAAGCAGTGACTTACCTGGTGGAACCCAAGTATACAATTCCACTGTGACAGTCACAGGAAGCAGTGGGTATCTGAGAACACACCGTAACAGTAGTAGTAGTTTTAATGCCTAGTAGTTTGTACCTCTTAATCCTCTGTACTTAGTGAAATACGTCAGACAGAAACAAATACCATATGTTTTCACTTGTACGTGGAATATAAAAAAACACAGGAATGAAAATAACAAAACAGAAACAGACTCACAGATACAGAGAACAAACCAGTGGTGACCAGGCTTCCCCCATTTTTAAACCAGAAATAAAACTTATTTGGGGGTTAGGGCCTCCTTTGGACCCTGCTACCAGTAACAAAAGCAATCGGTACTAGGAAAAGTGAGCTATCAGATATAAACACGAGACGGTTTGGGGAAAACTGGCATAAGACATTCTGGGGCTAATGTCTTGGAAAGCAGAGGACATGGGGCCTGGCCAGGAGAGGTGCAGCGAGGCGGGCTCTGGACTAATGGAATCTGGTTGTCACAAGTACTGTGTGTAATGTTTGAAATTGTCTGATGGCTTTTGTTTTGGGTTTCCCTAGAACCAGTCCCTGAGGCAAGATTGGAGTGGTTTAATTGGAAAGGGATGTCAGAAAGCCCTTGGAGGGAAATGGAAAAGTGAGGTGGAAGGAAGATGGAGACAGAAGGTTTAATAAAGAGGTGTTAACTTGGGGAACCTTAAGAGGTTTTCAAGGAACTCTACTGGGGACCTCTAAGAGACTGCATGGAACATTCCAGAGTTGTCCCACCCGAGGGCAAGGAAGCTGGAGCGTTTGTCCACCGTTCCCCGTCTGTCACTGGTTCAGGGTCCCCCAGACGCCTCAACTGCACGGCACTTTGGCCTGTCCTGCCATTTTCCTGCCCCACTCCTGTAGCCAGGCACCACCCTCGGGCAGACAGGGAGGGGAGGTGCGGTGAGGAACCCGTGTAGGACAGCGAGTGCCCAAAGGGATGTGGGCAGGGGCAGTGGCACTGCTGTCACCGTACCACTGTAGTTCTTTCACTTTTTACAAATATACGTGGCTTATAGGTTCCTTGGCTTAAATCATAAAATCTTTGGTCATAGACCAGTAATAATAATAACAAATGCTATGTGCACATCTTTAGGGACCAATCCTCTGACAAAGCCATCACCACGTGTTACTCTCCACGCCTGGACCTGGGAACGCTCTTTTCCTGGCCTTCCAGTGTCACGGCCTCCTTGTTACTCATGCTAATCTCCTTTCTTCTCCTTCCTGTTTCAGTCTGCTCGTGTATCTCCGACCTGCCCTTTATCTTCAAGGTGTGCTCACCTCCATCTGGATTATCACAGTCACTGCTGGTTGCACCAACGCCAGCACAGCACACCCACTGCAGGGTCAGTCTTTGTAAAGCACAAGGACACTCATGTCGCCTTTTCCTCCCCCAGCATTTACAGGACTGTCTTACTGCCTATGGATCAACCCAGCCTTTTCCGACTGGCACTCAAGGTCACTCACCCCCTACCAGTTGCCCTTTCTCACCTCTTCTTCCATTGCTCTCGTCGAGCCATTTCCTGTGAACCAGGAACCGTGGCGAGATTCCTCATCATTCCTTACTCAGAATCCTTTCTCTGCCTCTGCTTCCCCAACCAGGTCTGTGATGCCTTCCACCTTTTCTTCATGTACCTGCTGTAGAGAAGGTATACTGCTTTTTAAACTAAGTTTGTTTTTTTACATTTTAACAGTATTCTTCTATTAAAACAGACCCTATTTCTCCCTTTAGCATAGTCCTTTTAACAAGAAGCTAGATAAAATCAAGGTTGGTAATGCTTAGCCAAGGCAAGAGAGCTGGTATGTACTAACTTAACGTGAGCAGATCACTGGGAAAAGGACCCACTCTCTTAATAATTCACAGTGTCCGAGGGTTGACATGGCTGCTGAGAAGTGTGTAAGTTCGGTCTAATTGGATTAATATGATCATGGCCATAGCAGCAACTTCTCTGCTGCCATATGGGTCAATGACTTATGGTTCCATTCAGAATGATCACTTAGCAAACTAGCATCATTATTTTTTCTCTTCATGTTACTGAGGAAATGGAGATAGAAGGTATGGGAAACTACTTTCCAGACACTTAGCAGAGACAGAAAATAGCATAATCTCTCTCTCTCTGTAATAAAGGACACAAACTCAATACTCCATCATTAGAAGTAGAATAAATTATTGAAGTGTCAACATTGAAATATTAGTTTGTGTTCCCCAGAAAGATCCTACAGAGAATGATTGGATTGGACTTTTTAAGGAGGTTGAATTTCTAACAATGAACTCCAGTCTCCCTAAAAATTCTCAAATTCCATGTCACAAAGACCTGAAACGTAAGACCATGTGGCTGGGGTAATATCGTAGACGGGTACCCAGTGATGGCAGGGACCTCTCCAGCGTCTTATTGCAATTGTAAGACCCAGGGCCTCAACACAGTCTTGGCTAAGGATTGAACTTGCTGACCACAGGGATATCATGTGTTGAATTCAGAACTAAGCTGATGTACAGAAAATAAGGAAATGCAGTTTTCTATGCTTTACTGAGCCTGTGGATTGAGATTCATATTCATTGCACATTATTGTACATATTCACTGGTTTGCCTGCTCTCTACAAAAAAAGAGAAGTTTTGCCAAAAAGCCTCTCTGACTGGAGGGGATGTGTTAAGTAGACCTTGAGGTACAAATCCAGTCCATTAGTGACCAAGGTGGAGTAACATTTTTATGGACCAAACTGGAACCAAAACCTGTAAATGGACTATAAGAAAGACAGTCTGGGCTGTTGTACATGATAATATCGACAGTAATGGTGCAACATCAAAATTAAGAGCCTGACATAACTGATAGAATAGCAGTTTATTTTTAGATCCCTCCCCCTACGACATATGCAGTAGAGTTCTAAACATATGTGCAAATCACTGGAATATATCAATTTAAAAATGTTTTTAGTTTGCCAGCACTGGTCTAGGTACTGGGATACATCAGCGAAAAAAAAAGGAAAGAGAAAATTCCCACATTCTCTGGGAGGGTATGGAAAACAAACCGTAAACATAATAGATAAATCATAGCAAGTTAGAAAGTGACAAGTTGAAAGAAAACATAAAAGTAGAACGAAACCACAGGATCAGAACAAGGAAGACAGAGGCAGAATGCTGTTTCGGCGGAGGTCAGGGGTGCCTCACTTAGAAGGTAATGTGTAAGCAGAGGCTTGAAGAGAGGATGCAGTCTGCCTGGCAGGTAACTGGAAGACCACCATTCCGGGAAGAGGAAGGAGCAAGAACAAAGGGGGAAATGCCTGTGAAGCATAAAAGTGAGGCTACACAGGAGGAGGAGAGAGAACCTTCGGACCGCAGGGCTGATCTGATTCCTGGGAAAGGAGACAGGGAGGGATTGGCTCACAAGAGCCTCAGACTGTCCTGCAGCTCCGAGCCGGTTTCAGACAGACCCGCGGAAAGGCCGTGAGCAAAACCTCTCATGAGAGGGGTCAAGATGCAGAAGGAACGGCCTGGCTCAGACACTCCTGCCTTGCTCAGTCCTTGGCCCTTGGAGCGTGGGCACGGCCGGGAGCCCTGAGTCAGGTTCTCTTGAAGGGCAGGAGGCAGGAGCATGCGTGCTGTGTTCACGTGGTGAACGGGGGTTGATGGGGCTGCAGCAGCGTAGGGGGGAGAGGTCAGGGAAATGAGCGGTCAGATCATCTTCATGAGCTATTGTAAGGGCTTTGGCACTTTACTCTGAGTGGAATAAATTAATATCAGTGGAAAACACCGGTGGTTTTGAGCACAAGTAAGTGACACGAGCTCACTTCTGTTCTAAGAGCATCACTCCGACTCCTCTGGAGAAGACGGGCAGGGAGAGGACAAGGTAAAAGCAGGGAGATTAGGCAGGAGGCTATTGCAGGGACCCAGGGAGCGGTGAGGGTATTCAGGCACTGTGGGAGCAAAGGCGGGGTGAGGGACCCAGTGGTGGATACGTGGGGAAGGTAGAACCAAGGAGATGGGCCGTAAGATCGTATGTGCAATTAAGACAGAGGGAAGCTGGAGGCTGTGCTCGTTTCCTAGGGCTGCCGTCACAGAGTGTCACAAACTGGGTACCCTGAACAACAGCTCTGGAGGCTGCAAGTCTGAAAGCAAGGTGTCGGCCGGGATGGTCCCTTCTGCTGGCTGTGAGGGAGAATCTGTTCCCCGTGACTCCCCAAGCGTCTGGTGGCCTCAGGCATTCCTTGGCTTATAGATGGCATCCTACCTGTGGACCTGTGTCTTCACACTGTCTTCCGTCTGCTCATGTCTCTCTGTGTCCAAATGTGCCTTTGCATAGGATATTGGATTAGGACTCACTCCAATGACCTCATTTTTGAATTACTATTATTTTTTTTGTGGTACGCGGGCCTCTCACTGTTGTGGCCTCTCCCGTTGCGGAGCACAGGCTCCGGATGCACAGACTCAGTAGTTGTGGCTCACGGGCCCAGCCGCTCTGCGGCATGTGGGATCTTCCTGGACCGGGGCATGAACCCGCGTCTCCTGCATCGGCAGGTGGATTCCCAACCACTGCGCCACCAGGGAAGCCCAATGACCTCATTTTAACTTGATCATCTGCAGAGACATTACATCCAAATAAGGTCACGATGACATGTACTAGGAATTTAGGACTTCAGCATCGTGGGCGGATGGGCGGGGTGGAGGGGAGACAGAGTTCTACCTGTAACAGAGGATAAAGTCAAGAGTTTTGCACTAAACAACGGAAAAGATGGAATTGCTACCAATTGAGAAGTGGAAGGCTGTAGGTGGAACAGGTTTGGCTATAGTCATTTTGAGATGTTTATTAGAAATCAAGTGGTAATGTGAAGTAGGCCATTATATCAATGTGAAGAAAAGCTCAGGAGATGAGTCTGGGCTAAAGATGCATTTTGGAATCGTCATTATACAGATGGATAGGATTTAAAGTCGTGATCCTGGATGAGATGAAGACTGGGCTGAGGACCGAGCCCTGTGGCACTTCAAAGTTAAAAGAGGAGAGAAGAGAAGGAATTAGCAAAGATGACTGAGGAGGGGTGAGCCGGAAGCAGTAAAACGAGGGAGGTGTTATTTGCTGTGGACTGGAAGCCGGTTACAGAACAGACACTGTGCTCCATGTTGTAGACACGTTATCCCCAACCCCTCCAACAACACTACAAAGAAAATGGCACCCTCAGTTGTGCAGACAAGCCAGTTCAAGCTGAGAGAGAGAGATGTACTTAGAGGTGGTGTGGAATTGTGCTTTAGAGCATGAGCTCCATGGCTCGGCTTCGGATTCCCATTCTGCTCCCTCACCAGCTCTGAAATCTCCTGCGAGGTGTTCCGCCTCTCTGTTCCTCAGATTCCTCCACTGTTAAATGGAAGCAGTGTCTACCGCTGGGATTGTTATAAGGGTTAGATAAATTCAGACTCTAAAAAAATTAATGAATTGTTTTTCAAGTTCCTTCAAAGGCCTGTAACCTTACCTGTTAATTCAGTAAACTGGCTACAAGTCACACATCTCCAAAGAAGCAGAGAGAGGATTTGAACCTAAGATGTTCTGTATCCAAAGCCTATCCTATTTCTATCAGATCAGTGAGTGTGACTCTTTCCTGATCATTAGCGTAGATTAATTAATCTAATTAGGGGAATTGATCATTTGGAGAAAATGGAGAGACAGTTTTGAAAGGCTGCATTAAAGCTGTTTTACTAAATAGGAAATGAAGTTTAGAGGGGGTAAGGTGTCATATAAATGTGAGAACAATAAAAGAGAATCATCAGTGGGCCCAAGGTACCTGGGTCTAGGGTGGGCAAGACCGTCTCTAAAGGGTCTCTTTCTCAGCAAATAGAGCACCTGGTGTAGGTTTTTCAGGGTGGCTAAAAGAGAAAGAGTTTTCTTTCTCACCTGTCTCTCCTAGAGCTGACCCTTTTCTTCTGGACTTACCATCCGGGGTGGGATGCCCAGGAATATCTGTTTAAAGTTCACGCTGAAAAAAGTAATCAGAGAGAATTAGGACAGGATAATGTTTGCAAGGACCTGGTTGAAGAGGATTGAAACTAAGAACACTCAGCATCAAAGACACCAGGAAAGTCAAGGACAGCGAGTGACCATGCAGGAGAGCCCTTTCCTAGTGACGATGAAGAAGCCCAGTTATTCCAAAAAAAGCTGCAGTAAAGCAAAGAGAATAAAGTAGTTTTCACAAGATGTGTAAGCATGGCTGACAGAGGTGAAGGCTGGAAGAATAATCATGGGGAGTGGTAGTGGAGAGAATGAATCTTTTTTTTTTTTTTTTTTTTTTTTTGTGGTACGCGGGCCTCTCACTGTTGTGGCCTCTCCCGTTGCGGAGCACAGGCTCCGGACGTGCAGGCCCAGTGGCCATGGCTCACGGGCCCAGCCGCTCCGCGGCACGCGGGATCCTCCCAGACCGGGGCACGAACCCGTGTCCCCTGCATCGGCAGGCGGACTCTCAACCGCTGCGCCACCAGGGAAGCCCGAGAATGAATCATTTTAAAGCAGCTGATAGAGAAAATGAAACCAATGAAAATAGACTCATAAACTTTTAGGGCTAGAAGGGGCCTGTGGCATCATCTCCTTGAATTGTTTCATATAAGAAGGGAACCAGGTTTAGAGAAATCCGATGACGTGCCCAAGTTCTCACGGTGAGCAATTGGCAGAACTGGGATTTGAAAGAGCTAGATCAGAAGTGAAGGGTCAATTTTGACAGGTTTCCTTAAAGACGCAAAGGGAATTTACTGACCGATTTGTCTTTTTAAAAGGGAAGGAAGAATAGAAAGCCTGTACGGAGGGGTCAGGTGGGAATTAAGCAGCGAAAGGACACTTCATATCTAAACCTAGGAAAGTAAGAAATAAAGGACCAGAAATAGAGGAGGGAAACCTGAATCCTGGTCCTTCTTTCTGTTTAATAGGGCATAAGAAGACCTTTGAGAAGTAACACAATGAGTGAAGAGTTACAAAAGTTAATATTTGGGTGTCGGGAGACTTTGAAAACTGTGCACTGCTTTAGCAAGTTAAAAGAAAAAAAGACATTTGATAGTTATCTTATTTATAAAAGGGAAATAGTACAAATATTTTCTTAAACTTAGCTATTCCACATTTTTTGTTGAAGAAGCAAAATATACACTAAATTAAGCCTGATTTTATTAAAAAAAAAAAATTCCTTGGATGACTACCATGTTATGGGCTAGGGAATTCAGCTCGAAATTTATAGCACTTATATGGAGTGTTTTCCTCCGTATTTCTTATGTTTGTATTGCAGTAATGAAGAAATATGGAAGCTGTCTGGCGACCAAATAATATCTGTAAATTCCCATGGATAAAGTCTCCCCTTTATATTTCAAAGTTATTAAGTTCAAGTCCTGTTATGGTTCTACTTTTATTAGTTTTTCCCCATCAATGCAATTACTGATTGATTAATTCTTATTGGCTTTCTAAAGTAGAAAAAAAATATGGCTGAAGTAAAGCACTTCGTAGAAAGGAAAAACTAAAGTATATAAAAAGGGAAAATCTGAGCGGGGTGGTAAAAGCTTTACCCTAACCTCGCAGTTCTCTCGTACACAGAGGACTTGAGGCAGGGAGAACTTGGGGCTTGGGTGTGGGTCTGGAGGGACCAGAGCTGTTTGCGTGAGGACCAGTGTTGGCTGTCAGGCTTTTGGCCAAGTCATGATGCTCAGCATTGGCAAAGCCCCTGAAAAACGTACAATGTACACAGCACTCTCACACCTTTCCTCTCACTCAGCCCTACACTGTGAGACAGACATGGCGGATGGTACCTTCTAAGAAAACTAGCTCAGAGATGTCAACTGACTTGCTCCATATCACACAGCTAAACATGACAGACCTAGAATTCAAACTGAAATGGTTCTCTCTCTCTCTTTCTCCTCTTTTCTTCTTCCATTTTCAACACAGACCTCATGATGAGTTTACTGATAGCTATGGCTGGGGTTCTCTGGGGATAGCTGGTCCACTAGTTACCACCTGGGATCCAGAATGGACTTAAAAAAGCCAGGCAGATTGAAAGCTTCTTCTTGAAGAAAGTTGCCTTGGGCACAAACAGAAACTAGAAGGCATTTTTCCTGGAGGTCCCAGGTCTATCTTACCAGCTTCACTCAAAGGTGGCCAAGTCTTGTATTTAAAAATGGGGGTGGTGGGGGGATCTTCAGTTTCCCAGTGTCAAAGGCAGTAAGTTAATCCTCAGGATAACTTGGTATCTGTGTATGTTGGTGAAGTTCTCTCTCAGATAGATGGTGATCTCCCCTGGGGGCCCACGTGCCTCCTTGAGTGCTGTGGTTGTCTTCACGTTAACTCATCTCTCCCACACTGAAACCTCTCCTCCAGGGTCCTGTATCACCTGGGAAATCAGGGTCTGGAAGGAGAGCCAGGCTAGGGCTGGAAGAAAGTTACATCTGTAAAATAGTTTAATATCCAAGCATGTTTATTTAAAATGTCTGCGTTGAACCATATGAAATTGCCAGTTTGGAGGAAGTCAAAAATGGTTGAATGGTGGCAATTTCCTATGTTCGACCTAATAATTACATGTACCATAATCCCATTTGGGATGTTTAATAAGTGTGGTAAAGTTTGGCCAAATCAGCTTATTTACATTGTCTTGTAATCTTAAAAATCACAGCTCCAGATATCTAATTTCTAATTTTTAAATCCAAGATACCCACTAGCTATTTAACAATAACTAGAATACAAATGAAAATGTTGACATTGAATTAGGTATGGTAGTTCCTTCACTGTGATATAAGCCAGCGTTGGATTTGGGCTCTCATCTTTGTAAAATCCTGAAACTTATGCCTATGTTTTTTAATTTTGAAACTGTTTCTCCTCTAAGGAATTACGTATACTCAAAAGAAATCTACTGAACTAAGCATTAGATGGTTATTTCAAGAAACATGGAGAAACAAGATAAAAATGGATGGATATTGAGTATGTCTCATCATTGTACAAGAGGCGGCCCATGGCCCCAGTGCCCTAGTATGTGCCATGCTAATTTCACTCCCATGCCTCTCCTCAGACTGCTTTTATCATCTTTAAGGATCTCTTCCTTCTACCCTGTCTATCCAAATCTCACTCATTGAGCCCCAAATGTTTTCATAAAGTATTCTTTTATTACTAGAGCTGATATGCTTGGCTGTCTTCCTCAAAGTCTCTATATACCATTTAGTACCAACCCCTTCCCTAGATAAACTGATTTAGGTATTTTATTGCTTCTACTAATACTCTGGGCATATTTTGACTCTCCTATTTGCTTTTGGGTACCTCAAACAGCCTTAAGATCAGTAGAAGGACTTGAGGACCTATATAATGAGTAACTATTATTAAAATGTAACAGGTATAATCACTGTACTTTAAAAATTTAATAACACAAATCAACATGAATATTCAAACCTATCAATACCAAACCATAGAATTATTAAAGACAAAAGATCATAGGTAGGTATATGACTATCATGTTAGCTTTTTGAAAAATATAATTCTGTGTAGAGAAACAAGTTTTTCATCAAAATACAATAGAAAAGAAGAGTACTAAAGTACTTCCATTTAGTCAGGTGGAAGTTGGACTTTGATAGGTTTTTGGAAAAATGGGTAAGCAAAATGAGAATTTATCATCAGGCATAAAAAGGGAGTTAATAAAAATAGTCCAAAGTGACACAGAATAAAAAGGAATGGGAGCATTCATAAGAGACTATTACAAGGATAAAAAAAAAAAAACATAGTGAAAAAAGGTAGCACATCCTAGACCAGCTGGCTTTACACGGAAAGGAAAGGTTTAGTAGTATTATCAGGGTGGTAACTGCTCCAGGCTGCTGACAGATGCCCTGTGGCTGGAGAAGAAAAGATGTAATGAGTTGATCCAAGAGATGGGCTCCATATGTTTTCATTACGTCCCGAACTGGTGGTGTGACACCCCATTTCAGATAACCCATAGACTCGAACTGAATTTGAGGTGGTAGGTGTAAAGGGGGAAGTGGACATTTGTCTGAAGAAGCAGGTGCCACCCACACGAGACTGTGAACCTGGAAGAAATCGAACACGCCCTGTGGGTATGGATGCCGGGAGGAAGCCAAGCTGGGGTCCGTAACAAATATCAGTGGGGCTAGAAGGGAAAACAATAGGAAAGAAAGACGATGGCTCTCAAAGAAGTGATAGGAAAAGCAGTAAGGGATGATTTCAGGGGAGGGAATTTCAGAGAAGCGATTAAGCAGAATGAAATCAACTGCACCAAAATGAAAAAACGACCTCTTTGAACAAGAAATAATAGCTACTGTGATTTTTTACAGAGAAAAGGGTCAGTGAAAACTTTTCCAAAAATAAACCTTGTCTCCAATAGAAAAAAAAAAATCCCAGGTTTCTTAGCATACTGTACATTTTGGGGAGGGAATTGCAGTATTGAAAATGAAGGTAACTTTAAAGAATACCTCCTTTTACACAGAATGATTAGACACAAGCCCCTTCCATTCAGTCAGATGCTCTCCCCGAGAGTAGCTTAGGCACTTCTGTAGCTACATTAATCTTTTTCGGTCCCCGGAGCACCATTAAGCACAGGCAGCAGTAATTTACTAAATTGCATACGCGAAGCCCGAAAGAGTTAACGTGGCTCCAGAAGTGCCTAACATGTACCCTGGGAGTAATTTACACACTGGAAGCATCTGGCTGAATATGGATTCAATTGTTTACTGTACTGTGGGTCTCCCAGAAAGGAGGTCACATGCTTTCTCTTATTGAAAAGTTCTGGGGAACAATTTATTGCATTTAAAAAATATGCACCTACTGCCACATTTTCCTTTGGTGATCTGTTTTCCGAGTCCTGAAAGGAAAGATTGTTGCAGAAAGTAAACTTAGAGTCCTTGATTTGCCAAAGCAAACTACTTTATTTTAATTTTACCTTTGTTACCCAAAGATTTGGAGTTTATAGTGTTGGAGGGATACCGAGAAACTAGTAGATTTGGGAACAGTCTTTATTTCCGCTCTGGAAGAGGTCATTCTGTAGATTTGTACAAATGTTTATATTTTACCTCTCAGCATGCCAGAACACTTTAGCACAATGCTGTTTAATAAAGAATAGAAGAATAGGAAGACATTAGCACATGAATCAATGCCAAGTTATTCTCAGCTAGTGTGTCAGGATACATGTTCAGGAGTACTCAGATGTCTACAGAAGCACCTGAGTAGGTATTAAATTTTCTTTTAATTCCTTCTGCATGTTACACGCTCAGTACCGCAGACAGTACGTTATAGGAAGAGACGGAGCTCTTACACAAAAAGAACTTGTGACCTAAGGTAGGGACACCGATAAAACAATTACACGTAGAATTCAAGATTGAACAGGACACACATGCGAGATAGCTTTTACCTGCCAACGTCATTGTATCCTTTCCCAGAATGACTGAACTCTGAGGCTTAGTATATAATTGCTTATACATCTCAAGTGGTGATGTCCACAATCAACATGTTCTATCTCAGCAACAGAAATATGTGGTCATTTTGATTAATAGTCTATCCATTTGCTTAGAACCTCTGGGGTTGCTAAGTCATATAGTTCCTTATTAAATTTTGCCCCCCTATTTAGGTCAAAGTTTATTCGAACTTTTCAAAAGAGTTACTAAGTACAGTTACGAATATAAGCAGAAGTAATGTTAGAAGATTCCATTTTTTAAACCATTTTCTGTTATGTATCAACTATATTTCCTACATAATATTCTGTTTCCACGTACTAGTCTGTATCCACTGGGATTGATTTTTTTCCAGCTAAAATAATGTGTATTCTTTATATCTACTTGAAAAAAGTGACACATAAATACAACACAGCTGAATTCAGTTTTAATATAATGAACTGTTCTCAAAATCCTAAATCTTTGTACTCTGTATCTGTGCAGTCATAAAAAAACAACAAAGTGTTTTTAAAACCTGATAAGATGCGCCCTTGAACTTCCCTTCTTGAGAAGAGAAATAATATTTCACTCAGATTATCATAGTGTTTGTGGGCATAAATTCTCACATATATTTTAAGTGTGACTCTGCCTTTTTGGTGATGGAATAACACGCCCCATTCCTACTTCCGTTCTTCCCTCTCCCAATTCTCTCTCCGTCCCTTTGCTAAGGGACTCCTAAAGCTGCCTGGAGTGTCTTTAATCCTCCTCGGTTCTTTGCATTTTCCTCTGATCTCAGAACAGTTACACAGCACCACTTCACTCCTGACAGCCCTTGGGCCACCATTCTCTCCTTTGGACTCATTCTGCTGCTCACATGTTGTATTTAATACAAACACAAGTAAATAAATGTATGCACCAAAATTATTGGAGCATATATCATATCTGCATGTTCCTTTGACCATGAAATCCAAAGCAATTTATAGAAAATGTATGCCTATAATAACCCCTTAAAGTAAATAAGGGCAGGGATGTTGGTATTTTCTGTTTTATGGATTTTTAGAAATTTGCATAAAGAAAGAAAAGTGACTTTCTTTTTCCTTTCTAGAATTGTTGACAGTTGTTCTAGCTGGCTTTGAATCATGAATTCAGCATTATTTACTCACATTATGTGTGTATATGTGTTCCAGTTTACTGTGTATTTGAAAAAACCTTTTGCAAAGGATTATAAACTGTATATTATTTGCCCATTAAGCCAAAGCCAAAAGGCTCAGAGTAGCATGTTCTAAAACTAAGTAATCTCTAGTAAATTATGGAGTAACAATATTTGGCATTACTGTGACATTATGCACTAAAGCATATATTTTATAAGAAATGCCAGAATCTCAAAGGCTTTTTATGGCTTGCTTTCTATTTAAAAACAAAAAAAGCGGTGTGTGGGTGCCTTTAAAAGAAAGAAAGAATTTTGACTCTAAATGTGTACACTGCTGTGTGAAAGTAAAAATAATTCACTAGAGAGACGATTAGGGAGAAGCCTTATAAACAGAACAGAGAAATAGAATTATGCTGGGGGGTAAAAACGTCACTCTACAGTTGTTGCACTGGCCAATAGTGACTGCTGCTAATGGGAAGACATCAGATACAATCTTTAAAAAAAAAAAAGAAAAGGGAAATGCTCATTCATTCTTATGTGTCTTGATTTTTCACCCATATTGTAGCTCATTTCTTTCACAAGTGTAGCAATATCTTAATACATAAAATATGTACTTTGCTGCTTTGAAAATTTTTCATTATAGTAAAAGAATTTTTATAATTGCATCATTTGACATGGTAGCATTCATAAAAGAAAAAAATCCAACATGTTATAAAATTCTGTACCCCTAGTACATCACATCCCCCCTGGAAACATCCCAAGCCTTTATTGGAGCAAATCGGCTAAGGTTCCCATGGAGGAAAAACATGAACTAATATAGGGATCTCGGGACACGTACTTTTTAATCTGCAAGTAGCTGAGACTGCTTTTCTGATAATCAGGTCATTAATCATCACTAGGTAAAATAATCTCCATCTCTGAAATAGGCAGAGATTATTCTCTTGGTTTTGTGAATGAAGGGAACAGATCAGGGCTTAAACAGCTCACGGAAAACCACATCCGCAGAGCCTGCAAGGAAACTGATGATGTACTAAGTCCTAAATCTTTGCACGACCCACCCTTGCTTTAATTTCTCCATAAACAGAACAATGGGAGTAAACCTCACTTCGGATAAGTGTGTCTCGGAATAATGCTTGCAAATTGCTATTTTTCAGGCAAATTGTGTTTTAAATAAACAATGAGCGTCAGAGAGAAGCCAGGGTGGGTTTTTTCATAACATAAAGAATCTTTTTATAATGTGAATAACACTCCATCATTTATCTACTTTACAGCTTTTGAGTGTGATATCATGGTTGTTTTTAAAGCAAGTGCAGCCTATAATTCAATACTTTTCCATTGCTCTTCTAGTTAAGGTCTCCTTTTCTCTTTCTTCACCTGCCTCTAATTACCTGCTTTCCTCCTTTATGCGTTTTTCACATGCCTCAATCTAGGACAGAGCCCAGAGTTCTGGCTCCACCCAAATACTTGGCAAGACCCACTAGCCAAAGTCAAAATGCACCGATTCAGTGGGCTACAAATTCACATTACCCTATTAGGACTCTGGCTGGATGATCATTGGTTTGGATTTCTGTTGACTACCTAAAGCATGTTCCAGAGTGGCTCTTCCACTCACCTAATCTCTGTCAGCCTCTTCTGTCCACTGACAAGATAAGGCAGTGGATTTCCTTCATCTTTCCTCTTCTGCACTTCAAAAATCTTCATTTCATCTCACTTCTCCTTCCTTCCTCTCTTGAAGGATACATGTCCCCAGTGCTTTCAGAGGCCAACTTTTCTTTGTGCATCTTTGACCTTCTCCATCCTGCATCCCCCACTATGTTGCCTCATCTGTATCCCACTTCTCTGGCAAGTTTGGCCTCTTCCAAGGGTTGCAGCTCTGTTCTGTGACTGTCAACATCTCTGGGAGCTCATTTGTTCCTAACCCCAACCTCATCTGTTTTCTGAAGACCATTAATAACATTCTCCTCTCAAAATGCAGGGAAGGTTTTCTTTGGTGTGAGTCTCCATGACACCTCTTCAGTACACTCCAAATTTCCACTGGTCCAAAGTCTACAACAAACACCATGGGATGTTCGCTTTCCATCTTGTTCCAAACACATCTTCTTCCCACCCTCCGCCACAGCGCCCTCTCCTTTCTCCTATCACCTGTGTTCTCCCTCTGTGTGTTTTCTTGGGAATCATACTTAGAGCTCCAAAATCGCCAGGATTAATAGGGAACATAGGAAATTATATGCAGCCATTAAATGATAGTATACATCTATAGACACAGGCATGTGTTTATTACGTAGCATTTAGTGGGAAAAATTGAATAGATCTATAAAGAAATTCACCAACATATGAATCGCGGTTACAGTGCAATGATGGGAGAATGAATATATGTTATTTTCTTCCAAAGTTTTTACAATGCTCATAAATCCCCTAATTTTATATCTCCGTTTATAATGTATCTTCCTTGAAGTCGCAGCAGAATTTCAAAACCAACTCATCTCAAAACGAAACTCATCAAATTCTGGCCTAAACCTGGTTCCCTTCTAGTATTTTCTGTTTTGCTCTTGACCTCAATCTGCTCCTCTGGCCATGTCCCCATCTGTTCTCTTCCCAAGGTCATAGAGTTAGTAAGTGGCAAAGACGGGATTGAAATCTAGGCTGTCTGACTCCAAATGTCCTGCTCTTTGCATCGTCCCAAGCCCCTGGCAATCAGGAAACGTGAACAAAGCTACCTTTGCAATTGTGTAAGGGAATCCGATGGGAAAAACAACCAGCCGGAGCCCCTGAGGGAGGCATAAAAGGCCGCCCCCCTGGGCCACGTGCACTACACCTGACTGTGGGGCTGAACAATCTTTCTCTCAATTTGATACAAATTCAAAGAAGTCGTGCTTCCCAGTTTCTCTGGTTGACGATCCTTTTACACAGCCTTGACCATTATCCCCTGGATCCACTTGGTCACCGGTTACAGTGGAAACCTGCAGAACGAGACACCCGCTCCGTACATATGCGTACGGTGCTGTCCTTCAGCGTGCCATTTAACATGCAGAACTCCGACAGAATCACCTTTTGGTTTAGTTATTTTTCTAAATTTCTGTCAGACAACAGCATAAGGAAAATGTCATAGCTGAAGTACACATTTCCAGTTTCCTTTAGCTTAATGGTGCTGAACAAAAAGAAAAAAAAATCTTTTTTCTCTGGATAAGTGACAGCGTTCCAGCAAATGTCATAAGGGCAGAAGGAAGCGCTCCCGGAGTAAGACACCGATGCACAAACATGGGAGGAAAGCACTGGAGAGACATAGAGAAGGATGATGAGCTGGAGGAAGACAGGGGCGAGCTAGAGACGGAAACGTGGGTAGGTTGGTAATTAAACGGGGTAGGGGGTTAAACAAGGAAATGGATTTTTAAAAAATGAGAGTCAAAAGAAATTAAAACTCCCGGCCCAATTTCCAAAAGAAATAGGATCTCTCCCTTGCTTCTTGTCCTCATGCCCTGGGTATCTCTGCAGCCTCCCTATCTCATTTCATCGAACGCCTTCCTTCACTATCGTATCTTTTTACTTCTTGAACTTCCTAATGTTCTCTAATTCCTCTTGCTTTATTTTGCCTGTATCATATTTCCTGCTGTGCCATCATTATCATAGCCTAGTTCTCTCCACATAATATAATATATCATCTTCACTCCTTCCATTTTTAATCATCATCCTCTCCTAGCAGCCCCTTACCTATCGCTTTTGCTAATCTTCCACTAAGCTGTGGTTGTTCACCCATTTGGGGCTTTAGTTCAGTGGCAACAGCTCTTTCTGCTTCCTCTGCCTTTGCCTAATGCTGTCTGCAGAGACCAGTTGGTGAGAATGCAAGCCAGGAACAGTACTGATGTCTTTATTGCCACCACTTCTCTTGTGGCAGATGATGATGATGATGATGGAATAATACTAATACTAATACTAATATCTAACATTAATTGAATCAGATTATGTACCAAGCACTCTTCTGGATATTTTGCATGAAATTATTCACTTAAATCTCACAATCTCCTTCTAAAATGGTATCCTAATTACTCCCGGCTTATGAAGGAACTGAAATACAGATGTGTTAACTAACCTGCCCAAGGTCACACAGCTCTGCTTTTATTGCCATGGATATAATTATTTATTAGACACCGAAAGGGAGTCTGCTCATATTTTTTATAGTGCCTTCTCTTGAGGAAGTTGGGATGAGTTTATCGGTACTGAATCGAAGTACCAGAGACACCTCTCCCTGCCCCGAATCTATCAGCATCCTGGGACCGGGCACTTCATGTTTTCTCACTTGCTGCCCAATGGAGTGCCCCTTTAGTGATTAGGACACCTTTGCCTTACCTTCTTTTCTGAGATTCTAAATCCCAAGTCCTGACGTTCAGACCCACAGGTCCCATTCATTGGTTTATTCATTTAATAGCATTTATTGGGAACTATTTATGTGCTCAAGGAGATCAGAGTGAAAAGGATCATTGGGGAGTGGTGGGCATTTTGCACCAAGAATACAATTTCCAAGGCAAGGCACCTGTCCTGAAACCCAAAGGGAGCAGCTCTGTGTCCTGAGGCACAAAAGGAAATGGAAGAAGAGTGCAGATGGTGTTTTCATGGAAACTGTGTTCGGAGGAGAGCTCGCTTCAGCTGTTGGCCAAACAGTGTACCTCTCAGCCTAGGTATAAAGAGTGAAATAGTAAGAATAAAGTACCTCTTAGGAAGTATGGATTGCTTTTCAAGCTGGTTCATAAATACTGGTTTACAAGCTGCTGGAGAATCTTTAGAAATTTTATTTAGCATATCTATAAACCTACCTAAACTAAGAGTTTTCAGGACTTCCCTGGTGGCCTAGTGGTTAAGACTCTGTGCTTCCCCTCCTGGGGGCATGGGTTTGATCCCTGGCCGGGGAACTAAGGTCCCACATGCCACACAGTGTGGCCAATAAATAAATAGATAAAGAGATAAATTAACTAAGAGTTTTCAAAAGGATGATGCCAATATCCCAGTAATATGGTTGCATCTTAAAATCACTATGACATCTCAGTTTAATCAGCTTTCTTTCTTTTAGTTTTTCCTCACTAAGTGTTAGATGACTGTTGATGTGAAACAATTAATGTTAAGTCAAACTGGCTGTCTGTGCCCGTAAAATGAGAGGACTACGACCTCATAAACTACCTTACGTTGGCTGTCTAGATCATCAGCAGTTCCCAATCTCTTGCATGCAGCTATTGGCATTAACCTGCCAAAATGTTCTGAGAGAATAGATCTGTCCCACCGAGAGCTACCTTGTGATGCTTACATCTGAAAAAAATCAACAAGTAAGTGATTGGAATAATTGACAAACAGGTCAGACTTAATTAAATATAATGTGATGCACAGATAAATATTATTTACAAGAAATATAGTAGTATTAGTTTCAGACATAGTAATATACTTGCTAAAACTAAGCTGAGTCATATGTAGGAGTATTTCTGCTTTACGGTACATATAAAAATAATTCATTGCCAAATTATCAACATTTTCAGAGTCTAATCAGGGCTAACCTCTGCTTATTACACATGCAAGTATCTTCTTTAGTATGCAATGCATAGTGGTAAACAGCTACAAAAAGGCTGGTCCCTTTAAGCTTGTACATATTTCCTCTATAAAAGTGCATATTCTATTAAAGATACTTTTAAAGTGTGTTCTTTAAGCTTCATCCAAGCTCATCATACATTATAAATAATAAGGAAATCTAAGGATTCTTGGATGTACAGCCTGGACCCACTGAAACAATACAAGTAAGCAAGTTCAGAGTGACCATGAATAAACCACATGCATACAAGTAAACATACTTATATATTCTTAGAAATCTTAGAAATAGTCTTAGAATTTGTATCTCATTCTGAGTTCCCCTGACTTAAGTTATTTTTTTTAAATTCCTTGAATAGCAATCCGGTAGCCTCAATCAGATCTCATAGACAAATACCACATTCCACCCAACAGATTACAGAAACCAGAGCCATATGTCTTTGAACCTGAAAAGATTACTGTCCTAAAGTCAAGATATTTGATTCTACAGGAGTGACATAGAACCACTCTAAAGCCACAGGGGAGAATTGCGTATAAAATCCCACTGAACTGGATTTTCCCTTTGTATAATCATAAGCCAGCAGGCAAGGAGCCATTGTCAATAGATTGCTACTGCTAACAGAAGCCCACACACAGCCTACTCCCTGAAGTTTACAACTAAAGGAACCCAAAAATTCAAAACTAATAGTAATAAATAAACATCACTATTCAACTGCAGTAGTCCTTGCCTCCTTGCCTTAGAGAGCCAATCAGACAATTTGAAAGAAAGAAAGGAAGAGAAGAAGAAAAGCAAAATGCCTGAATCATGGGATTGCATTATTGATTAAAAAAAAAAAAAAAGCTTCACAAAATATTTTCTAAGCAGACAACAGAGCAGTAGAAAGTGACTGATTCCATGAGGTAAAAGCACATGCAAATAAAATAAACGAGAAGGATATTCAGCTAACTATTAACAATAATTTGTTACCTCTGTGGTGGGATTATAAGTGATTAGGGGAGGCTTTTCTGTACTCTTAAGAATGCAGCCTTTAGCATGAATTGCTTTCATAATTAGGAAATAATTTTAAGGCAAAAGGACATACACATTAAGTGAACTATTCTATAAAATATTTTTTTCTCATAAGAAAAAGAAAAACTCCTCCTCTGATTTCTTCTCAAAAATATCAAGACGCTACTTTCTCCCCATCTTTCAGTGTGGACTGATCCTTTTCCTCTTTTTCTAGCAAACAGGAGCATTCCCTCCCCGCTTCAATATTGACTCGCACTAGCTTGCCTTTTCCATTTCAGCAGTGGAAATAAGTTATGTAAAAGTTTTCCACCTAGTTGTTGTTTTAATTAACCTGGGTCCCCGAATGACACACAGGCCTAATCAGGTGGTGTGGAAGCTCTCGCAGTTAAGTAATTGGTTTGAACCCAAACGCAGGTGTGATCAAAAGTTGTCACCAGCCAATGGCTACTCATTGGCCCATGCAAAATGGGTTGGTGGTCTCAGTCTAATTCCTTATGGACCAGTGTCAGTCTCATGAAAAGCATTACATAAAGTAGCACTAATTGGTTGATGCTCTCAGCGTGAATAAAGAGACTAAACTCTAAAATCGCCTTCGAAGTTAGGCTAAGATGGCAAAGGACAGCACGGCACTGAAGGAGTTACTTCTGTTGCCAGCCATGATGCTGTAACGGAAAGGCAGATGTCTACTTCCAGAGGTCTCAGCCCAGCCCCTTTTTCACAGGGAATGGATGCTGAACTTAAGGAAACTGAAACATCTGTAGAGTTCTAAAATTCTCAGCCTTCCGCCCCTCACTATCCTGCCTTTTACTTAGACATCCCTAGGGAAATTTGAGCAAAGATATTTTACCAAAAGGCAACAGGCTGGAACTGACTTTGCTAAACCTTTAAAAAACTCTCAAAAGGAGATCCAGCTTCATTATTACTAAACAGTGTGTGTTCATCCCATTAATTATAGGAAAAATTGATAGGGCCTAGAAAAGAACATGACATATTTTACCTGACATTTGTGCTTGTTCACTTTATTAACCACGCCTTTCTGAGCAGAAATAACAGGCTAGAGTTCACCGAAAGTCTCCGTATCTGAGAGCGAAGATTTCCCTTGCCCTCAACTTCTCTCATGTATGGTGTCTTTACCATTTCAAACAGCATGTTTTTAGTCAACGAACATGAAAACAAATTGAAAAGGCAATAATGGATGCATCCTCCCATTAGTGCAACCAGGCAGATGACTAATTCACAAATATTGAAACTAGCACTGATTGAGATGAATGAATTTCTCATAACTTAATAATGCAAATCACAGTAACAGTAAAGACCTCCGGTAACCAGTGGCACGAAAGTTACTACGAATGCCAACTGATAACCGTAATGTTGGTAGAGCTGTCCATCTTTTTGCTTTATTCAAAAATGTTTCTGCCTTTTATGATATTTGTTATTTACTCTGTGTCTCTTCACCTTTTGTATGTTATAAATGACTACTTTCTTCTGAAGAAGATGCCTGGAATTATGGTAGCTAAATTTTGCAAGTTAATAATTTTGGGTATTTTATCAGATATATTTCAAGACCTGACACATTGGAGAGTCAGCAGCTGCTTTAAATGTGTAGTAAACATTACTAGAAGCATTTTTCAAAAATTATCTTACAGGAAAAAAAAAAAAAAAAAACCCTGGCAACATCGCTTTATCACACACAGAAAAAGCAGGGGAAATGCAAACATGTTTTTAAAGAAAAAATATCCAATGAAGTGCCTTTGTATCTAGTATTTCTTGACAGATAAAATGTACTGTTTAAGACATAGTTTTAGTAGCTCTATATTTCCAAACTTCTACCATGAAGCTTCATTAAAGTATATAAATTAGTACTACTGTCAGAGATGACATTAAGTATTCAATAAGACTAGACTTAATGCAATTAATAGCAATTAAAATTATACTTTTATGATGTCAGACACCAGCATTGTAAAGACATAATTGCCTGTAAGGACTTTTGTACCATATTTATCCTCTAAAACTGTCCAGTTTATATGAAAAATGCCAAAAACATATCCCATATGGGTACCATTAACTTCTCCGATTTTTAGAAGTAATCTGTCTTATCCAGCCTGTGCACATTAGGCTAATTTGCTTTAATTAGTTTTTTTCTCATTTTGTTAATAGGCATGTTGATGTTACGTTTTTATTCTGGAGGTACAGATACTAACTTCGCTAACTTCGCTCATTGTGTTGTTGCTATTAAGGGGTCAGTATACTTTGTGATAATCTTGGACTTACCCACTTAAATAGCACCCTTCTTCGAAATATTAGATGATGTAGCTTATTGAACGTAAAAACTATATTGCTGTGCCAGTAACAGTGAGCAACTTGAAGTCTTGCTAATTAATTAGTAGTTAAATATGAAAGAACAGCTTTGCTGTTTCTGCTGTGGAAGGCGTTTCTGGATGGACATAATAAATTAGGTAAACTAATGAACTGATTTCAGAAACAGTCATTTGTGACTCCTCAAAGCAGTTGTGAGAATTACCATGAATCTATACCCGTGTTTTGCATTTAAGCCAGGAGGCGTTAAAAATAGGAAATTCTTTTATTTCCTATACCTCGTCATGTCTCATGCCACAAATTTGAAAGACATTTATTTAAAGTTGATCTAGTACAATAAAGTTATTGTTATTACTTATCTGTAAAATTTTCGAACTGAACTGCTATAAAGAAAACTAATTACATATATGCAAAGAGCAAAACATATAATTAAAAATTTTCCCTGTTGGCTCTCTGAGGACAGAATTTTTATATATATATAAGTAATTTAGAAGGTTCAGCAGAGCCCTCAGATGAAACTTAGAGAACTTAGGAGAAATATTAAGAGTGGGTTTGCTTTTTTTCTCCCTTTGACAAATAGATTTAGCTCCAAGTTTTAAATGTCTTTATATCATGAAAGGTATTCATTATATTCACACAATCATCTTCTGTTCTTAGTTTATGTTTCAATGTTTTAATATGTTTATGCTGTCATCATGAAATAAACTATGTAAAACCCTGCAATTGTACAATTGTAAGATTGTAATAAAATCATAGGACCTCCTTAAAATCAAAAGTACATTGTGTTACAGTAAGCAATAAAATAATTATTAGGTTAGTTCACATTAGTTTCTTTCAGGAAACTTCCCATGTAAAGAGTGCAAGTTGGGTGGTGGAAGAGATAATCAAGGGAGAAGTTAAATTCTTCAGATATCTCTGAATAGGAAGGAAATACAATAAGAATTTTGTTAGAACATAATTATTTTAAATGTCATGTGGTATGCATATATTATTTTATTCTCAACATAAAGAAACATATTTCTTCAAACATATGTCTGTCAATAAAAACACATGCTCTCCGGATAGTATTACAGGATAGTTTATTTATGTATTTATTTATTTTTTGCGGTACGCGGGGCTCTCACTGTTGTGGCCTCTCCCGTTGCGGAGCACAGGCTCCGGACGCTCAGGCTAAGCAGCCATGGTTCACGGGCCCAGCTGCTCCGCGGCATGTGGGATCTTCCCGGACCGGGGCACGAACCCGTGTCCCTTGCATCAGCAGGCGGACTCGCAACCACTGCGCCACCAGGGAAGCCCCTACAGGATAGTTTAGAAGCTTCCTGAGAAAACAGCTTCTGTCAGTTTTTGTGTTTTTGTTTTTGCTTTGTGTTTTGGTAAACTCAGTTTACACTCTGTATGGCTTGAATTGTTTTCTTGAGGCAGCCAATAGTTGTATTGATAAGATCTAAGCATTGAACATTTTCTTGTAACTAAAAGAAATAATTAAGAAATCAAAATTGTAAAAAGGAAAAACTTAATTGCATGCTTCATCCTATTTAACTGTTCATCTCCAAGATTAAAGCAGCTTTCACAGGCAAGAATATTTCACTAACGAAAAACAGAGTAAATAACAGAAACTAGAATAAATTAGGAGGTAATGGTCCTTCACAGCCCATCACATAAGCCTTTCAGATACAATTCGAATGTAACAAGTTCTTCTGTATTCCTTTTGTTTCCGTTGTATGATAAAGCATAGTGATTACACTTCATCAGGCTTGAATTACTCTTGTTTATATTTAGTTTCTTGTTTCTGAGAAAAATAGAATGAATTACACATCTGCCTTTGTCCCATTTGTACAGTGAACATACGCTTTAAGTCAATTGTTCATTAACAATGGAATGAGTGCCGGAAAGATAGGACCCTGAGAAAATGTATACATAGAAGCAGCTTGGTAACAAAATGTAAGCACAAATACTTATCATGACAAGTAATTCTCAAAGTGCAACCAGGTTGTATTCCAAAAGGCATTTGTGTGGGAGTTGGTTGTTTAGGTATATAATTTCCCATAGAAACTACTTTAAATGGTGGTTCTAAGCTTAATTAACCCTGAATATAATTGAATTCTAAAAGTCATCATCTCCGTGTGGGATGGGGGAGGGGGAGGAGTATAGGAGGAAGTTTTCTTCATTGAGCACTTGCTATAAATTAGCCTCTGTGTTGAGTATTTTATACCCATTTACAGTCCTATGAGATAGATAGCATAATTATGCCCACTTTATAGATGAAGAAATAGTCATCTATTTCAGGATTCAACACCAGATCCTTCATCCTTAGCTCAGATATTGCCCAGGTTTTGAAATAAGTAGGATTATAGGAGGAAGCTGCTGTCTCTTCTGGCAGGTCCCAAATGGCTCTGTAGATGAATAGTGTTTAGTCCCCATGGGGACACCTCATTGGCCTTCCTCTCCTCCCTTAAGAGCTCCAGACCCAAAAGTGGGCTCCGTTCTTCCTCAGGCGAACTCCATCACCCAGAGCAGCTGATCACAGTTGGGTGTTCAGAGGAACGCATTGTGCACTGTTTATTGAGCACCTACTATATGCCAGCTTCCACTGAAGAAACCACTGTAATGAAAACACAAGAATCCTGCCTTCAAGCAGGAAGAAAGACATGCATAAAAACAGATAAGCCAATAGTGAGTGGTCAGAGTCATGAAGAAAAGGAAAGGGCGAGGTGACTGGTGGGGATAGGGAGAGTCCCAGGGGAAGGAGGGAATCTACTTTAACTGGTAGAGTTAGAAAAACTTCCCAAAGAGGTGGACTTGAGCTGAGACTGAGTGATGAAGAGAGATGTCTTCTAAGACTTGGGGGAGGGGCTTACAAGCAGAACACATCAAGCACAGAGACTCTGAGAGGCAGGAGAGCTTATCAGTTTTAAGATGAGAAAAAAGAAAAGCCAGTACAGCTGAAGCAGAGAGTGAAAGGGGGAAAGTGGTGGCAGCCCGGTGGGGAGAGGAGCCCTGGTTGCCATGGGAGTGTTTTTAGGGAAGAGATGCTGACTTGATTCGATTCCCTTTTCTTCCCCATCATTCTGTCTGCTGAGTGGAGAATGGACTCCAAAGGAAGATGGTTCAGAAGGGGGTGGAAAAGTCGAAAGTCAGGCTGGGAGATGACTTAGGTCAAGGTTATTCCAGTGGTACTGCAGAGAAGTGTTCAGGTTTGGGTGTATGTCGGGGAAGAATGAACAGGGATCAGCCGTACTTGGTGATGCCTTGGATACAGGGTCAAACATGGCCACTAGATTTTGTAGTCTGAAAAGCAGGTTTCTGGTGGTGGCGTTGACTCAGAGAGAAGACTTGGGGCCGGGCCAGTTTGGACTAGCTCTTCTGAGGACTGGATTTTGATGGGATAACATACAGTGAATGGATGACTGATGGTCCTGTAAGTCTCCTTTGCAACCAGTAAATTTTGATGCACAGAAATAAGTTGTGATGGAATTTTAGCCATTATGATAGCAAAATAAAAATATAGCATAAGGATAGATATAGATTTGGGGGAGAGGCGGAGGGTAATGTTAGAGGTGAATCACACTTGCTGTGTACACCAGCCTTACCATACTTTTCAAATTGTTTTCACTTGGTCCCCTTCAAACATCAAGAATTGTCCAACATCTCCATCTGATTTTATATAGCCAATCTTTATTTGTGTCATGTGGAGCAAAGGTGGCAGTAGCTATTTTATCTTGATGGGTTATTTTGCAATTCAGACCTTGGTAGGTGAGTTGGAGGCTGCCTGTGCAAGGGTGATGCCTTTCAAGTGAGATGAAAAACGTGGACCACCCAAATGAGGTTGGCGAGTGTGTGTATATGCACACTTGCTTAATGTCCCTGGAGTGTTATCAAGATGAAGGTTTCTGTCTAATCTCATGAGGTTAGTCCTGTCCTCCTATCCTCTCAAGGGGAGCACAGATGCCTAGGGCTCTCTGTTGAAGATCTCTTTCATTTCATGAAAGGCCATATCAAAACGCCAGGCAGGAGATAAATAGAATTGATGCATGTTTGCCAAGAGCATGGAGGTAAAATCAGTGATGGAGCATCTCACTGAGATAATCCACAGCCCAAAGGATGCCTTGCTGGGAATTTGGGTACAGGCTGTGGTAGAGATGTAGCGCGTAATACAGCATAAGTCACGACCTGCAAGTTCCTCAGATTGTTTACCTGTAAAAGAGAAAGAGTAAGGCTCCCCTAATTCAATAGGAATTCATTTTTAAGACTAGCTAATAAAGAAAAACTAAGGTATTTCAAGTGTACAAAAAAATTAAAGCCAAACCACTTGTTTTGCTGCAAGAATAAGATTTATAGTCTTGCTTAAACAATTAGATTAATTTACATAGAAATTCTGCTTTACCTTTTACTTGAAAAGTTGTGGAAGATTTCACAATCTCATCAGGGTAAGAAGATCTGTACAGATTCTCATAGTTAAAGGAATTGGTAGCCAAAATAATAGACAACTAGTTTCTACCACTGCTTCAACAGTTCTTCAAGCAGTATTGCTCTTTGCCAGTAAAATTCTTTCAGTCACTGAAGTGCCGTGGAATGTATAAGTGGCTTTCTTTTCTTACGAGCATCTGATGAGAGTCACTATCATTTATAAATGTATGGTCCTTTTTAAAATCATGCACAGAACGCAAAAGTGTTCATTAGCTGATGACTGCCTACCGACCCTTGTGCTAATCGGGAGTGATTTGCGCTCTACTGGCAATGACTTTGCCAATATAAGAGGGATCACTCTTTTTTTTTTTTTTTTTTTGCGGTACGCGGGCCTCTCACTGTTGTGGCCTCTCCCGTTGCGGAGCACAGGCCCCTGACGCGCAGGCTCAGCGGCCACGGCTCACGGGCCCAGCCGCTCCGCGGCATGTGGGATCTTCCCGGACCGGGGCACGAACCCGTGTCCCCTGCATCGGCAGGCGGACTCTCAACCACTGCGCCACCAGGGAAGCCCAGAGGGATCACTCTTCCAAGTAGTATTTATATTAACGTCACCTGCAGAAGCCAATATTGAACAAACTGAAAGCAAAAGAGTAAGAAGCTCAAAAAAATGAGAAATTAGGCTTTGTTCTCTCCTGTACCCGAATCCGCCCCTGACCCCAAGATACTCAAGAGAGAGACATTGTTTCCCCCCTATTGCAGCCAGGCACCAAGACCAAACCACACCTAAATAGCCTGACTGGACAACCTTTCTCCAATTTACGTTGTGTGATTAGCTGCCTGGTTCCCTACTCAGTAATTCCTCCATTTGCCAAGATTCTGGGAGACTATTTAAGCCAGACCTGCCAACGCAACTCCACCTCCGAGGTGAGACCCATCCCCACCCCTCCCCGTGACCTCAGGGGAAGCGCTCAAAACTGACCAGCCCCTTGCTTACCATTAACCCGCTCTTGTTAGGACTTCCCACCCTAGTTCCAATAACTATTTTTGCCTTCTTTATTGTGCAGAAGCCTTGGGCCCACTAGAGTTATCTAGAAGCAGCATAATGTACTACTTAGAATGTAGGCTTTTTAATCAGATTGACTTGGTTAGATTCCCAGCTCCAGCAATTACTAGTCCTGTGAGCTTGGGAAAGATACTGGACCTCTCTGAACTTCAGTTTTATTCACATGTAAAATGGTCCCAATAAACTATCCTTTACCCACTTCTGGGAGAATTAGAAATACTCTGTGGAAAGCAGCCAGCCAGACCTCTTCCCTCATGGTTAATTGCTAGTTGCTATTCAGTTCTGTGGACTTGGTTTTCGTTTCCTGAGTCCTTCCCTTTAGCCCAAGATCTTGAGCCCCTGTAACAATTGCCAGAATTTCCAGAAACCAAAAATCTTGTTTCTCATCCTCTTGTTACAGGATAGGCTTGATTTCATTGACTGTTCCATAGTTCCCGTCTACTGAAGAGAGACTTTGTGAATGCTGAGATGAGCATGAAAAGAAAAAAAAATCAGGATTTAAAGGCTAGGGAGGTACTCCAGGGCACGGCAAGTTGTCCTGGAATATCCAATAAGTAGATGGTACAAAGGAACCAGGACAGACAAGCAAAGTTCTGAGGTTGGTCTAACGTATTGCCTGCTCTGATTCATTTGCACCATCCACTTCCCGGCTATTGCAAGAGAGAGCCTGCTTTGCCAGTGGCTCTTCAGGTGACTTTGCAAAGATGAGAAGGAATGTTACACGTGTACAAAACTTGTGAAGCAATGAGCACACGGTGCTTCCGTGGAATAGCGTCAGTGACATAACGTTCCTGAAGTCATATGAGTTTGCATTATTAGCATGTGAAATAACAATATGGCGTGAGCTATCAAATGTCATACAAAACCTCAGAAGAAGAATGAGGAAAAAACCTCCAGTGTTCTTCAGTATAAAAATAGCCTATATCCCTCTACAGATTACAAGCCATCCATATGTCTAGATGACAACACAGTCTAAAAAGATGTTTTGTTATTATGGAAACGCTATTAACACAATGCTCTATTCAGGATCAGACATAAGGAGGGCTTCATTTTCAACCTCAAACTGGGTCCTCCAGTTTGATATAAATTCGTTATGGAAAAGAGCAGCAGTTCATAAACTCCTGGAAACTTTATGCTTATTAAGTTTTTAATGAGTTTAACCTTTATGTTAAATATAAAATAATAAGAAACACTGTACCTTACAAAGTGGCAAAACGTTTAATCCATAGTTAGTTTCATCCATCTGATGGAAATTATCATCTATAAATGTCAGAGATCTTCATTTGGTGAAAACTTAGTCTGTGCTCTGTATTTGGGTTGTCTACCTCACACCAACTGGCTTTATTGTTCCTCTTCAGTCAATTAGATGGGATTATTTCATTTCCAAAGACTGTTTTTACCCAGGCCGTGTAGCTGTTCAGTGAAATATAATCCAACTCAGCCCCTTCTGCATCCAATAAAATCGTCAGTCAGTGCTGGGGGAGCAATCATGGAAATGATGAAATAGCAGTAGTGCTGAAAATAAGCAATGGAAAATTCTGCAAAAGCTAAAATTATACCACCGGGACTGCCTCAATCACCACAGCCCTTGTCTGGCCGAAAACCAGTTCTCCCTAAGTCACATTATCAAGTATTTGCTCTTGCTTTGCAGTGTCATTGCCATCAGAAATATTGAGCTCAGTGCATTATTTATTATGAACCCACAAGGTCTGGGCATTACTGCCTGCTTGGTTGTAGGCCACCCTTAAAATGTTTAAACCAGTGCAAATGTGGCATTAGAAGAAATACATAAGAAGCAATATATTCTAAAAGTCTAGAGTATTTCTTGCTTCTTCTAAGAAAATGGGAGTCTACAGTCAACCTGGGAAGAGTAGAAAGGTTATCATTTGCTGGATTGGGGGAAAAACATAAAGGAAAATCAGTGAAAACTTAGATTTTGTTAGAGCTATCTATTAAATCCAAAAGACCACTATCTTGAGTCAGTTAGGGAGAAGAAGTTGAAGGGTGACTGTATAACAAGAAAGCCTAAAGTAATAATTTTGAACATGAAAGTTCAAACAAGTTGAAAACAAGAGCGATGTCGGAAATGTTTTGAAGGATTAATTAAAAGTAGTCTGAGGACTGACTAAACCACAGGAAGGTAGTTTTCTCTCTTCCTTCCTTTTTATTTTTTAAAATAATTCCTGCAGTAGAACAAACCAGAAAATCTTATTTGTTCTAAAGCTTCAGAACTACCCTCACCACCACCACCCACCAAGTTATTTGAATTTAAACCTCTCTCTGAAATGTCTCGCTTTCATCCTGTTATATAACCTATTTGTGGCCAACCGGTTCGGCATTATGTAGTTCAAATATAAGATGTTTTTCCTAGCTTAATGGGTCTTTGTGTATTTAAATATATATATATATAATATATATATATATTATATATATATATATAATATATATATATATTATATATATATATAATATATATATATAGTTTTAAACTATTAAATTGGCTGCACACAGAAGAAACAAAATAACATAGCAAGTATGGGTGGTCTTTTGAAACTATCATTTGTTTTGGCATAAAAAGAAGTGGTCTCTGTTTCTTGCTCTCTATATGCCCAGACTCTGAAGGGAAGTGAACTTCTCTGGGCTTCTGTTTTTCCATCTATTACCCAGAAACTGCCTTGGCTTGAATGTAGTGTATCACACCAAGTTACTGCTCAGGAACTAACCAAACAGGATAGCAAACCAAAACTTCCTGTATCAAGGTTGTTTCTTTTAGGAGCTATAATGACTCTTTCAAACCAGTGGAAAACGACAGTAAATTAGAACTCCCTCAACTACAACTTTTGCCATTTGCCTCTTTTGTAAAAAAATATATTCCTCATGGCACTCCCTGTGCACTTAGAGAATCCCGTTGTATGTCTCTGAAGTGCATTGAGTCCCTTAAAAGAATGTTAGCATATATATTTACATTCGTTAAAAATTCAGAGAGGGAAAAACAGCCTTTTTTAAAAGACCATTTAGGTGGATTTTATTCTATATGCAAGACCTGGAGTGTTTCTGAAATGAAGGGAAAAAAGAAGCTATTTAGATCAAGCTGATTGGCTCAATGATTGTAACTTTGTAAATTCCATAGATCATTCAGCACAGAACCCTGAATTAACTCCATATACCAGTAAAGGAACTTTCTGAATAGGCTTTAAATGTCATTAATGTTTTCCCAAATTTCAGTTGAACTTGTTGTCTTGCCTGTCTTGGTTTTGGGCGTATTGATATCACTGACCATCAGAAATGGTCCTTGAATTGAGACTTTTTGCTCTTCATACCTGTAGGTCACAGGCCACCTGTTCCTTCTGAGGGCCTACCCTCGCATCCAGGCTCTTACATGCTTTTCCTTAAAGCAACCAAAACTCAGCTTTACTGTCATCTCCTAATACTCAGCCTTCTTCCAAAAGCTCATATTGGCCTTGACTCTTGACTTTTCCTGTCTTGTGTCCTAGACCATTATACTGAGCCTGACACCAATGGCAGTAGACCATTCTTTTAACATAAACTGTGTCACTGCATCAATTGACATATTATACTTGTTCAAGTGGGATACATTGGTTATTTTTTTAATTGGATGGCTACTAGTGATTTGAATAATAGTTATTTTCAGAAATACAAGTAGTAGAAGCACAGCATGCAGGTAAGTTAAGTACTAACTCTGCCTGGGGATCAGCAGGTATCCTTGATGACTAAGTACCCACCTACTTTCTGATAGTTCAGCCTCTCTCTAATTACAAGTATATTTCATGTCCATCTTATCAGGATTCTTAGAAGAGAACACTATGTATACAGTAGTGTAAGCAGGAGGGCTACCAACATTTTCTTGCAGTTTAGAATACTATGACTAAGCATACAACCTGTGCTTCTTCCCAATTCCCCTGAAGTTAGACAACTCAGTATAAAAGTTTGGAAATAAAATTAGACCGAATATATTATACCCATGATGGGTCACCAGCTTAAAACTCACTAAACATATATGCATGTTAATCATTTTGATAAAATATCTTATAATTAATTATAAGAATACATTTAAAATTAAGTGAAATTTGGTTTTCCCATAATGATTTGATTTTTTTAATTTTTCTTTGGGAGTTGACACACTACTGTTACATGCATAATGACATACTGACTTTGTTTTCTTGTTATTTAGTCATTGTATTCTTGAGGTTGACTAGGGCAATTATATCCCACTAAAGTTTATCAGTCACTACATTTGCCAACTGCTCCAACTTTTTATAAAGCAGTGATGAGCTTTACAATCCTACACCTTTTTTTTTTGGCCATGTGCAATTCTCTTGAAACTACTTTTAACCTTATAGGTATTTGACTTTGAAAAATATTTCTCAGTGCATATGTTTGCTGTTCCATTAAGCATTTTAAACATAACATATGGCTTTATTTAGTTAATCCATTTATGAATACAGAAAAAAAGAAGTCAGACCTTTTAAAACTTAACCTGTTTTCTTATTCTCATTATTTTAAGGCCAGTGGAAAAGTACATTTATTTTTGTAAGTAAACAGATATGAGGAATTTTGGATCTGTAACCATATTGTGGCTGGCTTATGTTAAAAATATGCTGGTCTTGATAAACAATATAGCTCTTTGTAAAAGTATAATGAAGCATTGCTTTTTCCTTCTCTTTAATCTAGAATCACTGAATTGAATTTCATTCTGAAAAAGACATTCACATTATGCTTAATAGTATCCCTGTGTGCATACAAAACTACATGCATGTGCATATATATGTAAATGTCTTAAAAATTGACCAACTGGACGTGGAAATGTGCTTTAGAGAAATTATTAGAATATGGTTGGAGAACGTTTTCATGTATGTTACATAATTATGCATATTCTAATACATACAGGATTTTCTAGTTTAGAAATAAATAATTATCAGCTGATGTGTTATAAAAAGTGCTGTAGATGAAAATAAAGTAATTAAAATTTGACTTTTCAAAGAAAAAGATAGTATGGACTATGTTCCTGAGGAAAGGCTTGATATTCAACTCGCCACTGAAACATTCTCTCTTATTTTCTGATGCCTTTAGTGGAAAAAATAATATTGTGCTTCATATAGCACAGTATTATATTATGCTTTATGAAATGCATACCACTTCTATCATTTTTATTTTATTTTTAGTGTGAAATATTAGAAAATTATAAACAGCAACAAAACCTTTTAGTTCATTAAGCAAGTTCCTGTATCTCATGCTAAGAAGTTGTCTTATCCCGGAATGAACACGTTTAGACCTCATCTGATGTAAACCTTTGGATGCATTCTACATGATCAGGAGTTATGGGCCTTTTCTCTTGGCTCTCCTGTCTTCAGTTTCCCTCTAATTTCTCTGCAGCACCTTCCCTAGCCACTTTGCAGAATTGCCTTTCTATGTTCAGCCAACATTCTGTATCGAATGTTTACACTCTCTCAAGAAAACCCTATCTATGCTAGCAGCTACAACTACTACCTATACTTGGATGACTCAAATCCAGACCTCCAGCCCTGGCCTCTCCTTGGACGTCCAGCCCTTGATTCCCACTACACACTTGGACATGTGCAATCATATCTCTCTGATGCTCAAAATTGAGTTCAGGATCTTCCCCTCAAACCCTGATGATCTTCCAGTTCTCCCTACCTTGGTGATAGACACCACGACACTCACAGTTGCACAGCCCAGACATTGGGAGTCATTTTTCATAGCACCCTCTCTCTCATTCCTCATATCCAGACCCACTAGATTTTCCCTCATGTATTTCTTAAATCTGTTCACTGCTCTCTATCTCTTGCCATATCCCTGGTCCAAACTCACCTACATCTTGCCTTATTTAGCACCCTAATTTCTTACCTGGGCTCTTCATATCCAATTTTACTACTTTCCAGTCTATTCTCTGTGCTCTAGCAAACCTTAGTTTGATATTCCTGTGTGTAAACTTCTTAATGACTTTCCATGTGCTTTAGAAAAAAGACCAACAGTCTTAACGTAACATACAATATTCTGAATAATCTGATCCCTGCCTACCTCACCAGCTTCATTTTGAGCCACTTTCCCACTGGCTCCTGCACTTAAATTACTGCTGCATTGTATTTTCCAGAAGTAGCCACAATACTATCTCTAGACTCATGCTGTTCTAGAACCTTCCCGTTTACCATTCTCCATCGAGAGGTGGACTCTATTCACCTTCCCATCAATCCCTCAAGCAGGTTGATGACTGCTGCAAACAATAGATTAAGGCAGAAGTGATGCTCTGTGACTTTTGATGCCAGGTCATTTTAAAGGAATATAGCTCCCATCTGGCTTCTCTTTTGGGGATTCGTTCTTTGGGAAATGAACCACTAAGTTGTGAGGAAGTCCAAACCTAGCCCATTCAAAGAGACCTCATGGAGAGGCCGAGACAAAGAGCAACTGAGGCCCTCAGCCAACAGCATATGAACGACCAGCCTTCAGATCATTCCAGTCTCCAGCCTTTAGGTCTACCAGTTAAGTTCCCAGAGATCGTGGAGCAGAGACCAGCCATCCCCACTGTGTCCTGTCCAAACTCTTGACCCTTAGAATCTGTGAGCAGAACCAATGGTTGTTTTATGCCATTCACTTATGGGGTGATTTGCTATGCAGCATTAGACGATCAGAACAATCACCCTGGCCTCTTTCAGTCCCTTGCTCTGAGACACCATCTCCTGTTTTAGCACTTTTCCTCTCCTGAACTTCTCTACACAAATCCTCACTAACCACTCAATGATTAATTTTTTCTTATCCTTCAGAAATTAGCTCATATTTCAGCAAAGGGCAATATAGTTATAAAGAATGCATGACCAGAAGCCCACATATCCTGTACCAAAGGAATGGATGGAAAGAAAGGTGGAGTTGTCTGATTTGCCGTGGACATCAGACACATGGCCTCAGGCATCCTGGAAGCTAAAAACTTTACTAAAATCTAAGGAAAACAAGAAGGAAATCAACCCATATTTCATGCCCAGTATTATGTGCTGGGTAACACTTTTTGCATCATTTTTAAGTTTTTAGTAATTTCTTACCTCCTGGTAAGAAGTTCTTACTTCAGGTCAAGGTTAGAATAACCACTGTCAAAGCATCTACAACTGTGATTCTCTCACCACAGTCTGGGGAATATCCTTACAAGGATGATAAAACATGGCAGAGCTGCGTTAGATCAGGGAAAACTGAGAATAACTGTGAGGACACACAGGACCACTTGAGAAATTTTTATGAAAGGTCCAGATAGTCTGTTTTATATTTATGTTTCACTTTCACAGAGTTTCCCATAAGCATGCACAATTTCTTCTTTTAGAGCCAGTAATTCATCAGAGCAGTTTCCCCTTGCACCTTCATTATATTTTAGGCATTCCAGCCTCTCAAATAACCCTCCCACCAATTTACTGGTTCATTATATCAAAGCTCTCCACTTTTTTTTTTTTGAATGAATGAATGAATGGTGGACATGCAAAGAGACAGATGGATATGTTTGATTCTGAAACTACATACAAAGACTCTATCTCAGTCTTGAGCCCAGTACTTTTTCTTATACCAGATTATTGCTGTTATGAAAGTGAAGCTTTGGGGTTTGTTCAGTTTTCATTTCTTTTTTTATTGAGGTATAATTGACATAGAGCATTATATTAATTTCAGGTATATGACATCATGATTCAATATTTGTATGTATTGTGAAATGATCACCACAATAAATCTAGTTAACATTCATCCCCACATATGGTTACAAGTTTTTGTCCTTGTGATGAGACTTTTAAGATGTACTCTCTTAGCAACTTTCAAATGTACAACATAGTATTATTAACTTTAGTCACAGAGCTATACATTATATCCCCATGGCACATGTATTTTATAACCGGAAGTTTGTATCACCTTTTGACTCCTTCACCCATTGTGCCCACCTGCCCACCTCCCACTTCTGGCAAACCACCAATCTGTTCTGTGTATCTAAGAGTTTGGGATTTTTGTTTTTTCGGATTCTACAGTAAATGAGATCATATGGCAATTGTCTTTCTCTCTCTAACTTATTTCATTTAGCGTAATGCCTTCAACGTCCATCCAGGTTGTTACAAATGGCAAGATTTCATTCTTTTTGTGGCTGGGTAATATTCCATTGTATAAATACACAGTATCTTTTTTTTTTTTCATTAGGAAAACTTTATTGAATGTCTAGCATGTGCCACTTACTTTGGTAGACATTGGACATATCCCTGTGAGCAAGACGGATGAGTTGATATCATGACAGCTTTGGGAGTGGTTCTCTTCACTGCAAAGGAACACCAGTTGGGACAGGGGTGGGTGTTTGCCTATGTCCCAGATTTTTTCTGTTCCAAGTATCAGAAATCCTACCTCGTGCTGCTTACATAACAAAGGAAATTTATGTGCTTACATATTCATAAAGGCCAGAGGTAACATTATGTTCTGGAGGGTCTTGATCCAGCAGCCCAACCATATGATCAAGGGTCTGAATTCTTTTTTTCTCTCTATTCTGCCACCTATGGGGTTGGCCTCACCCTAACCCTTCCTCCTCTAGAGGTCCAAATGGGCTACAGCTGTTCCTGGGGTGTATGCTTCTTTGCTTACATCCAACAAGAAAGAGAGAGCATCCTTGTTCAAGCATTCACACCAAATGCTCTATAATACTCTCTGCCTAAATCAGCCCATTCATCCATCAGTGGGTACTTAGGTTGTTTCCACATCTTTGCTATTGTAAACAATGCTGCAATGAACATTAAGGTGCATATATTTTTTGAGTTAGCGTTTCATTTTCTTCACATAAACACCCAGAAGTGGAATTGCTGGATCATATGGTAGTTCTATTTTTAATTTTTTGAGGGACCTCCATACTGGTTTCCATAGTGGATGCCCCAATTTACATTCCCAGCAATAGGGCACAGGGCTTCCCTTTTCTCCATATCCTCATCAACCCTCGTTATCTCTTGTCTTTTTTATGGTAGCCATTCTGAGAAGTGTGAGGTGCTATCTCATTGTGGTTTTGGCGTGTATTTCACTGATGATGAGTGACATTGAGCTTTTTTTTTTTTTTTTGCGGTACGCGGGCCTCTCACTGTTGTGGCCTCTCCCGTTGCGGAGCACAGGCTCCAGACGCGCAGGCTCAGCGGCCATGGCACACGGGCCCAGCCGCTCCGCGGCATGTGGGATCCTCCCGGACCGGGGCACGAACCCGTGTCCCCTGCATCGGCGCAGGCGGACTCTCAACCACTGCGCCACCAGGGAAGCCCGACATTGAGCATTTTCATGTTATCTATTGGCCATGATCTATATGTCTTCTTTGGAAAAATGGCTATTCAGATCATCTGCTCATTTTTAAATCAGACTTTTTTTTGCCATTGAGTTGCATGAGTTGATTATGTGTTTTGGATATTAACCCCTTATCAGTTATACAATTTGCAATTTTTCATTTCTTTTTAAAATTACAGGTAAGGATCCAATTTATGACTGCAATAATAACACTGATTTTTCTCCCTAGTAGATATGCTAGAGCTTATATTATACAAGCAAATAAGTGTCCTCCTCCAAACTAGACCTCTCGGGAGGCCCGTGTTTTCTCAGCCCCATTACCCTGGTTCAGTGTGAGTTGCAGTTGCCATTGGAGAGGACCTTGCATTTGCAGAAGAATATTAGTTTCATTACTTTGGGTTCACTGACCACTTTTCCTGTTCCAGCATATTTTTCTTTTCCTACTCATGTCCCTTGTTCCCACTTTACTCTGTGCCTCTCTTTCTCCTCTGATACTAAAGTCAGCAGCTCAAGGACTTGTAGGGACCAGTCTAGAACTGAGGGAAATGCCTCTGGGAAGAAAAGCTATGGCTCAGGGAGAATCTGTTGAATCAGCATCTAAGAATGCCATGGATACACTTAACTGAGCACTCTGAATTTGACCAGGAAAAGTCAAATTTTGCCCAAAATTACATTTTCATTTTAATGAAAGACATAACTTTCTCTGTGAGTATTCTATATGTAATTTTGACAATTTTGGTTACCCTAAAAGTAGTAAAATTGTGAGCTGATATGCAGACACACTAGGCAGCTACCTACTGTTAACCTCCTGCTCTATGAAATAGAGGCAAAGTCAGCAAATATGGGGCCATTTTTGACCCTGAGGAGACATCACTAATCAATCATAAAACCCTTTCCCACAAAGCCTAGAACACACTTCACCAGCCTCACCACAGCCATGGAGGCAGCCACCAACCCTTCCATCCAAGTTGGCTCAGAAAATAGAATTTACTTGCCATTTCAGAAGGAGAGGGGAGCACATTTTCTCCAGAAATCTGTGATGAAAACTGAGATTTCATGAGGAGCAGAGGACGCCAGCAGGGGAAGAAAGAACCTTGAGGTGACCCCAGGGCCCCCCCTAGAGTCTGCTCACGGCAGCACGAGGTTAAATTAGATTGATGAAAGTAGTTAATTGTCACGTTGGAAGGCACAGGCAAGCTGATCCTGAGATGAGAAGCAAAACAAATAAGTTGCAGCAGGACGGACGGGGCACCAGGGAAGTATTCAGCCTCACAGAACCCCAGGCAGCCAGTCCTAATGAGGTGCACTGGGGTGGTAGTCCTAGCAGAAATCTCTGAGCTCCTGAGAGCAGAGCCTGGGACCAGAGACCTATCTCGAAGGGGTCAGCCTTTCCAACTGACATGCAGAGAGATTAACAGAATATATAATTAATGGTAAAGTTCATTAAGCCAATTACACCAATCCTGGCTGTATTTGCTATAAAAACAAAGTCCAGTATGAGTGGAAATACATATTCTTACAAATGATCAAAATGAGACGCAGGATTTTAAATTAAGGGACACAAGACATACCCCATTTTTCAAAGGGAATTTAAGGGGAATTAAACTGCACTCTACTGTTTCTCTCTACTTTTTCACAACAACCAGTGTTCAGAGCCACCTTTACAGTGTTAGCTTGTGCCAGGTGCTGTCTGGGGTGCTTCTGTGTGAGCCCAGGCCTCCTCTGGGACCACCACGACCGCCCGCACCCTCCTGCAAAGGCCGTTTAGTTGTTACAGTGGCCGAGGCCTCAGCTCTCCATAATGGCAGCCAGGTGGCCTTGTAGTCCGTAAGTCCCCTTCCCTCTTGTTGGAATGTTCATAGCAGGGGAAGAGAGAAAAGACACGCTGAAAATTGAGCGTCCTGAACGTCTTTGTTTTTCTCCATTTGGACTTCCTACTAGATTTCATAAAATGGCAGCTATCAGCACACACAGTCATTTCTTGTGCAGGTGTTCAGAAACCCCAGAAATTTCATTGTTTTACATTATTTTTAATTCATAATCTTCCAATTTTAAGGTGACCATTTTAATCACACTTTGTCTGCAGTGTATTAGAGATAAACTTCATTACCTTAGAAACATAGAGTTTGTTCTTTAAAAATCTTGGGAATTTTTAGGCTTGTATCAATGAACCGATTCATAATCTTTATTGATTATTTTGGGAACCTGATATTTTCAGCCACTTAAAATACCTGAATGATTAAAGATCCGACTCTGATGCCTTAATTTAATGTGGGGTGAGTTGTTCTTTTTCCTGTTTCAGAGACATTTATCCTTCAAAGCAGCATTATACAGATGACTGAGGTAAACAAACACTGTGCAGAAATGTGCTCGATAAAGCAAAATAGTATTATATCCATTTTTCTATTTTTGTTTCTTCGTAACCTTGAATTTCTCAAGTTTTTGGTATTATAATCAAGGCACTTGAGGTTGTCTGATCCACAGAAGTTTTCCAAACAGTGAAACTTCTTACCCTATTTATGAAAATATACTTAATTCTAAATTCTCAAGTAGGAACACAATTTGCTTTCACTTCCTTCTTAGCATGACCTGTTTGGGGTTTTAGATTTTTTACCTAACACCATGTTTGTAAAAGCAGGTTTCACAACTGCTTTGTCCTCTTCCGTACTGATGTCCCCCATAAAGTTATTTGAGAAAACCCGGGGCTTCAGCGGGACCTCTGAGTGCAGAGCAATTACAGGACTGAGTTGTAACTAGAAAATGTGATGATATCCATCGGCCAAACTAATGTCTGTAACATTCTCCACAGGCAAAATGGATTTGCTTAACAGAGTATTAAAAATATGTGCTTGGGTTCAAAATATACCCATAATATCATTAAATAATCACACCATGAACTAAAAATTACTTCTTTGCCAGTGAACATAGGCCATTAGTATATACAAATCAGATGTGTTCTCTTTGTAATTTCTTGAAATTTATTATTAGTATACTGTTTAGATTTTTTCCAGTTTTGATTAGTTTTACGCACAAAATAATAAAGTGACAGTCATTTTAAAAATTGTCATACGAATTAACTGACAATACAGAACAATTTAAAACATAAAGCATAACATTTGTGATTTGGGCCATTACAATTTTTCCTAGATTTGATCAAGAATTCATTTTCCAAAAGTCATAAAATCCTCCAAATCACCCCTCATTGTTTGCCTTGTAATTAATACATATTCCAAACATGGACAAGATGATACAGAAATGTAGGCCATCTCTGAATCTTAGACAGAGGCCACAGAGAGGACTGTGGGCTTAGCTGCCTTTAGCCTCTCAAGGCCAGTCCTGCCCCCCTAGTTCTTGCTCCCTTGCCAGTGTTCCTGCCATCCTCATCCAGTCCCCTGACCCCCTGGCCATGGCTGTTCCCCCAAACCCCCACTTCACCCTGCCCCCCAAAATACAGGTGTGAGAAAAGCAAGAACTTTTGTGGTTTAGGGACGTAGGTTGATGGAGAGGTTGGTTGGTTTGTTTGTCTTTGATCTTCTACCACACCTAGTGAAGATTATACTGGTGTGTATAATGAAATGGACTTTTTCCTGGGTTGAGTTTCACACAGTCATTAAGATTAGTGTAATAGCAAAAGAGATAGCACTGTTTATTCTTATATGCAATATTTAGCCTGTTCTGCTTTGAAAGGTGAATATGATTTTTGAGAAGCATTTCTTCACTCTAAACTCTTTATTAATAAGTTTAATTGTGGCAACATTATGATATCCAGATACACACACACACAACTTATTTGGATACAAACCTAAGAAATGTAGTCCCATGGGTTAAAATAATGATGTAGGCTTTTTTTAAAAAAATATTAATTGAGGGATATAGCAAAATTGGATATAGCAAAATTGGGGTGTTTACTTAGGGACAAATGACTGTGAAGCTTTTATTTATTTGGTAGTTGGTTTGTGTGTGTGTTGGGTTTTTTTTTTTTGCAGTTTATTTATTTATTTATTTATTTTTGCTGTGTTGGGTCTTCGTTTCTGTGCAAGGGCTTTCTCTAGTTGCGGCGAGCAGGGGCCACTCTTCATCGTGGTGCGTGGGCTTCTCACTATCGCGGCCTCTCTTGTTGCGGAGCACAGGTTCCAGACGCGCAGGCTCAGTAGTTGTGGCTCACGGGCCTAGTCGCTCTGCAGCATGTGGGATCCTCCCAGACCAGGGCTTGAATCCGTGTCCCCTACATTAGCAGGCAGATTCTCAACCACTGAGCCACCAGGGAAGCCCGATGCAGGCTTTTTAAGTAGTGCTTTCTTCTAGTTATTGCATGTTTTACATGAGGCCCATATGATAGGAGGGGTAGAATCCTATAAATTGTCACAGCATCAATTTGCGTGACAAACTTACATCAGTACCCCAACTGGAACTTGTCATGAGCCCATGAACGTGTTCAGAGAGATGGACTAAGATGATTCTCCCTTTGCTCTTTTACAAGCTAAGGGCACAATTTATGATTTATTTGTGATGTCTTCAGAGGAAGAATAAAGAGAATAGAGATCCTAAAGCTTTTGAGCAAGATAAGGAGCTTATTATATTCTATCAAATAATAATGCAAACCACAAGAAATTTATGGTGAGGAAGGAAAATACATCGCGTATTTGCCTACAGCTGGAAATGGTGTTGTGAATGTTTGGAGTTAGGGAACAGCTAATTCTGAATGAGTAGTTATTTGGTTTGTACCCCCAGCTAAATTACTGCTTATTTCTATGCTGGTAATGAATGAGTCTTTTGGTTTTCAATGTTAATTAATTGAGATTGAATTGCTAACTTTCTCCTGGTCATCTTGTAAGTATATGTAAGGAGAACCCTGAGCCTTTCATTCTCTGTAGCCATCCTCCATGATTAGCCAATGCCATAATGGCACAAACTTGTATTTTCTTTTTCCTTAACTATTTGCTTAATTCGGAGATGTGAGCTGAATGGAGAAACACAACAACGAGAAAAGAAGTGGCTGAGCGGTCATCATTTGGCATGTTTGAAATGATTTAAATGGAGGATGTTTTGCTTCAGAGAGCCTTTGTCTAACAGCATTCGCAGGAGCTAGGAAAGACAGAATCGTAATCTCAAACGCTGACATTCTTTGACAAGTTACTTTAGTTCCCTGCATCACTCTGACCTTTATATAATGAGGACAATAATATTTATCTAGCTTAGATGAAATCTTCCATTTCATTTTTCAGAATCCTTCACATTGATAAAGTGGTATTCCCTCTAAGACTCTTTGCACGCTTTACAAATAAGAGCCATTTAACAGTTGGGTGCTTCCTATTACATAGATGTATAAACCAAAAAAAAAAAAAAAAAAAACCCAGAGAAATTGCATTTTACCACAGATTTTGAAATATAATAAGAGCTAATATTTGCTAAACAATCACTTTGCGTCAGACATTGTACATCATCTCATTTAATTCTAGAACAGTCCTGTGCAGGGTTTTCTTCTTATTTTCATGGTAAAAGACTAAGAAACTTTCCCAGGATCGTCCAGAGCATAAGTGGCAGTGTCCAGACCCTTGTGCAATACCTATTACCTCCCAGGATAACGAAAAGCAAACCACGCGAAAGTTGTATCTCATGGACGTACACGTGAAACAAACTCATGGAAACGCCTGAGTCCGATTCAGCTGCCCTCTTGCCTCAGCTGATTCCCTGGTTAATGACAGTGTTGTCACTTCCCTTTGCTGCCCTCAGCATCTGACCCCTTCAGTGGATGTTTGGTGTCTCTCGGCTGCCCAGCGCCCTGGGAGCAGCTGCCCCTCCCGGCTTGGAGATCCGCCCTCCCTCTCTCCAGATTTGTGTGGAACTGAAGTAAAACCTGCAAATGCCCTGAGTCATGTAAGCCAGACCCTGCCCGTGTCACTTGGGCTGGTTCCAGTGCCTCTGGCGAAGCTCCCTCTGGTCCTCTGCTTCTCCAGTGTCCTACCTGAGGGATGAGCTGAGGTGTCTCAGACTAGCTACAGTTCCTCACATGGACATTTCCACCCTCCCTGTACACATAATGTCTGAACGTCACTCAGTTTTATCGCCGACACCCCCAAGTCAACTACCCAGATTAGTTTGCACAATATTTTTCACTGAATGGTCTTGCCTGTATGTACCGGTCCTGGTATGAAAGGATAAAAACAAAGTAAGACTTTAAACAGACTAGACATTTTACCTCCAGACCAAAATTGACCTGTAGTCTTGACCTCATTTCTCTCGGAAATGTTATGGTAGAAAAAAGATTTAGTTGGGTTTTTCTGCTTTGTTGCATGAGACTCAGAGGCCTGAAGGAAGCCAACAAATTGCTCTGTTTTTATCATTGCATGGAGCCAAGAATCTCTGGCCAGCTCCATTTTAGAAGTCTCCATCGCTTCCCCTGGCCATGAAACTCATGACTCGTGAAGCTTTGGGAATATCTTAAGTATACTTACTGTGTTTTAAAAGCAATCATTCAAAGTGACTATTTGAATTGAATCATGTCACTTCCCAACTTAAAAATCCTCTAGTGATAGGATAACAAACACAGGGATAACAAACACAAACAATGTTCACAGTGGGCTTCAGGCTCAGTGAGATCAGGCTGCTGCCCTCTTCTGCAGCCCCACCTGGCACCACGTCCTCCTCCCAGTCAGTCCTGCCGCATGTTGACCGACCAGCAGCCTCCCTTCCCAAGCCTTGGCACATCCTCTTCCTTCTTCCTCCTCTCTTTCCCACTCCACCCAATACTTCTACTTATTTGTCACATCCCACTCAAAGTCCCACAGGAAAGCTTTAACATACACCCAAGACTGGAATTGACCCTCTGTTGTATTCTTAGATACACCATCATTTTTTTTTTCACTAAAAGAACTTTTCAAAAGCAGAAACAGACTCACAGACATAGGAAACAAATGTATGGCTACCAAAAGGGAGAGGAGGGCTGGGGAAGGGATAAATTAGGAGTTTAGGATTAGCAGGTACAAATTACTACATATAAAATAGATAAACAACAAGGTCCTACTGTATAGCACAGGGAACTCTACTCAGTATCTGATAATAAACTGTAATGGAAAAGAATATTAAAAAGAATATATATATATTCATATACATATGTATATAAAACTGAATCACTTTGCCGTACACCAGAAACAAATACAACATTGTAGATCAACTATACTTCAATTAAAAAAAAATGAAAAATATTTTTTAAAGATTTGTCAAATTTGTAATTACAATGCATTTATCCATTGGTATAATGGTCTTCTAGACTTCTTACCCTGTGAGGGCAAGTGTGGATGGAGCTTGCCTTGTTAACCACTGTGTCCATCATCGCCTAGGAATATTCAACTAGACGACAGTTGAACAATGAATATTTGCTGAATAAATAAATGTAAGTGGGAAAATGTAATTTCAAAATGTCAAGAGTGGTCAATCTCTTACTTTCTCCTTTAAATGTTTACTTCTTGAAAAGAACATGTACCATCTTTCTCACCGGAAATAAAACAAAACAAAACAAACAAACAAAAGTTCCAAAAGAAAAGAAAGAAAAAAGGAAAGAGGCATTTACTGAACTGATAAAATCTTGACTCTACAGAAAAATAAACATACTCTAAAAATGTAAACTACGAATTCGTGTTTTAATAATATGAATAAATGTAAATATGAATATTATTCCTGCTATGGTTTTCTCAATTCATTTTTTACCTTTGTATTTCAAAGTCTAGCTTGTTCACAAAGCATTCCAGAGAAGGAAAAAAATTATATCACTTTCTAGCCATTTCTTAAATATCAAACATCATCATAAAATGTCAAAATTTGGGCTCGAAGTCTGAATCAGAAAATAATTTTAAACACCCTTTAAACATGTGTAACAATAATAACTCTTGTCTCAACCAGTTTAAAACTTTTAATAACATTTCTGGCCCAAAGTGGATAGTGGGTAAGGTTTGGCAGGGGGGTCGGGGGACCTCGTCCAGCTCTTTTTTTTCCCTCAAATATAAAAACCTCTTCCAGCTCTTTTTCTTCTCAAATGTAAAAGCTTGTCCTAAGCAGATGCATTTTTCACAGTGCTGTCAGCAGCAGGTCTAATTGCTTTTCGTGTAAATTAAGAGCATGTACCTTTGTTTAAACAGCAATCTAGGTCAAAATGAGGGGCTGGTTTATTTGTTTTCGCTTATTTGGCGCTTTGAAATGGCTCTGAAAGCACGGCCCAGAAGTTCTTCCCCACTTTCATTTATTTGTGAAAACAGTTCCTCTTTTCAACTTTTCCCCCCACCTTTCCACTTACCAATAACAATGATCCACTTCACACATCACGGAGGCATTTGAAGATACTGGCCAGCTTGGTTTTGAGCGGAAACGGATATACCATTGTGAAGCAATTATACTCCAATAAAGTTGAAAAAAAAAAAAAAACTTGGGGTTTGGGGTTGCTACTATTTATTTTTAGACCTTTAATATTTGTTAAAGTCTGATGAATCTGAGAATACATGTAGAGGGGAAATAGGGACCCAATAGCTTTTGAGTTTGTCTCAGTTAGAGTTATAATAGGTTTCTCTTTCCCTCCTGGACACAGACACATTCGGGTTTTTTGTCAGAAAAGATATAGACCTACCCTGATTATCAGACCAATTTTGAACAAAGGTTATGTCACAGTGAGGAGTTTCTGACTGGCCTTTTCTAGCTTATGGCACTACTGACCTTGTGTGTGTGACCGATCATTGGCCGCCTGTGTGCGGAAAATTCTCTCTCAGTGGGCTCTCCCTCAAACCTGGTGAAAAGGCTGTCCATGTGTTTGTGTGTTTGTTTTAGACATTTCCTGACAGGGGAGTATTTTGTAGACAATATGCCACAAAGGAAGCTTATTTTGAAAGATCAAGGAAATGTTTTTCTCATTTATATAATCTGTAGCAGTATAAGATATCACGTCTACCAAAATCCACTGTAATTGTAATGCCTTGGTTGTCATACTCTCATGCCTATGATGCATTGATGATAAAATAATTTAGAAGCATTCCCAACCCTGTAGAGTTCATGGAGCTACATGAGTCTAAATTTTAGGCACTTTCTGTAGAGGGGACCAATTCTTTACTGCTCTTGTACTGTCAAGCTATTTTATTCCCTTGTAAGAGCACATTACAATAATGCACTCACGATTATACATTTCATTTTTTAAATGTGTTGTTGCTAACGAAGAAAAAATATTGAAGGTAAACTGTGGATGGCGGGGTGAGGGCAGCCTTCAAAAGATTAACTATTGGTCAGAAAGAAACTCAGAGTCAGGATTCTAAGAGTAATATCTTTCCTTCAAAAAGCTGAAACACTTCTTTACAAAAATAAGTAAGTAAGTAAGGCGGGCATTGTTCTATCTTGTATTTGTTTTGCTTACAAGAAAGTGGATTTCTTAAAAAGTCTGTACTAAATACATCCATCCAGCAGGAGTTGAACAGTGTGGGTAGAGGGGAGGAGAGTAAAACTGTGACGCTGTAGCACTATCAGTAAATTACAAAAGTATAGAATGTTTACTACCTGTTGGGGAAGTGAGGTGGATCTTGATGGTGGTTTGCTCATGATATATTTATGCATGTGGTATTTATTGATACTCTGCCTTCTTTCAAAAAGGATTTAAGGGCTTCCCTGGTGGCGCAGTGGTTGAGAGTCCGCCTGCCAATGCAGGGGACACGGGTTCGTGCTCCGGTCTGGGAAGATCCCACATGCCGCGGAGCGGCTGGGCCCGTGAGCCATGGCCACTGAGCCTGCGCGTCCGGAGCCTGTGCTCCGCAACGGGAGAGGCCGCAACAGTGAGAGGCCCGCGTACCGCAAAAAAAAAAAAAAAAAAAAAAAAGGATTTAAGGCAGCTAAATCTTGAGGTAACTAATTTATAAAATGAACTGTCATTTTTATCACTAAAACTGTGAGATGCATATGAAACATTTAAACAGTCTTCACATTAGCCTGATTATTTATTTATTTTAAAAATAAATTTATTTATTTTATTTAGTTATTTTTGGCTGTGTTGGGTCTTCATTGTGGTGCGCGGGCTTCTCATTGCGGTGGCTTCTCTTGCTGTGGAGCACGGGCTCTAGGCGTGCGGGCTTCAGTAGTTGCAGCACGTGGGCTTCAGTAGCTGTGGCTCGCGGGCTCTAGAGCGTAGGCTCAGTAGATGTGGCACACGGGCTTCGTTGCCCTGCGGCATGTGGAATCTTCCAGGACCAGGGCTCGAACCCGTGTCCCCTGCATTGGCAGGCGGATTCTTAACCACTGCACCACCAGGGAAGCCCCTATTATCCTTATATTGATATGAAAAGGAGACATGTAAAAAGAAAATATATTGGACTTGGATATTTTCAACGTTTTAAATTCAGATAAACTAAGAGCATTGCGACAATGAGCCATAGAATATTGAGATTTAGTTGGATCATTCATGATATTCAGCTGCTCACATCCTTACTATTGGGTAAATATTCAGGTTGGAGGAAGTTGGTTCACAGGCTCCCCACACAGTTTGATTTTAACGTCATCGTTTGGCAGAAAACACCTTTCAAATACATCTTGTGACATCATGAGACATTCTACAATGACATTTTCCAAAGTCTCAACTATCGCACGACCTGAAGATTTGTTTCTATCAGAAATAACTCAAAGTTTGTTATTTAAATTGTTTCATTTTGCACGTCAAGTTCCAAAGTATACATTGCATTATTGCTGCTTTACATAAAATTGAAAGTGTGGTAACAGCAACTCAAATGAGCAGATAGAGCTTGTTATCAAAAATAACAGGAAGATAAATAAATTAGTTTAATGAAGTCATGACTCAGAAGTATGTAAGTCATGTTATTTTGATCAGCAAAATCAATAGCATATCTTGATCTCACTTGCCATTTTAATACTCAAAGGCCCTCAGGACAGGCAGCAAACTTGAATCTTTGAAACTTTAGAATTTATGAGAACAGGAATTCTGGAACTCACAAGCAGTAGAATTTGCAGAGCTCTGAAACATTCTGTGTATTGAACATGAGTATGACATTTTCTACTGACTAGTACTGTTATCTTACCTCCTAAATCTCACCCAAATCCTTTGACTGTTCTTTAATTGTATGGGTGTCTCTCATTGTGACTTTTCTGTTGCTTCTGTTGTGGCTATTGACATAGTTCCCGATGAGTCTCCAAGCTGTGGTCACAGTACTCAACACGCAAGCATGACCACATGTCTCCTGCTTGAATCCCTTTGAAGCTTTCCATTGGCCTCAGAATAACAATTAACATCCTTAATGCACCCCAGCATGCACTGCCAAGGCTGGCCACTTCTTGACCACCCAACCTCCTCTGCACCACCAGAGCCCATGCCCAGGGCCCTGAGCCCCCAAAACTGGTCTCTCTCAGGTCTTCAAGCTCACCATTCTCCCTTCTATCACAAGGCCTCTGGATAAGCTATTCCCTCAGTCTGCAAGATTCTCCACTCCCATTTCTCAAGCCTCCTCCATAGGGCCTGGGTAAATCCTACCATCTTCCTCAAAGAGCCTTTTCTAGGCCTCTCAGGTCTTTCTGCTGTGTGGTCTTGCAGTACTTACCATTGTGCTATGTATACAGCTATGTTTGTGTGATAATTTGTTTAATATCTGCCCCAGCTACATGAGGACAAAGGCTGATTCTGCCTTTGCTCACTTTTATCCATAAAACCTAAAACAGTGCCTGGCACATAATACATGCCCAATCATATTTGCTGAACAAACCAATATACATAGAACTAAGAAGCTGTTCTAGTTAGCTAGTTTTATCTTCCCATAATGCAAAGACCACTTGAATGAATTTTCAAAGTACTATGTATAGAAGCCACCACTCTTGCTTTTTTCATGTGTTTCTCATATTAAAATGGCAAGTGAGACACCAAAAACATGCTATTAATTTTGCCGATTAGAACAAAATTACTTAGACATTTCTCAGCCATAACTTTATTGAACTAATTTTTCTTGCTGAGATTCTCTATAACAAGCTCAATTTGCTTTTTGAAATGGTTTTGACAGTCCACAGACCTGACTGTATTGTTGTCAGCTTATTTATTTTGTGTTAAAAACCACCCTCATCTCCTAAAGTGTCTTCTCCTCTTGAATGTTATGTATTTTCATAAAGAATCTTTCTAATATTTATGTGTAATACTAGGCTATAAAAAACAAAATTAAGGATAACAGGGTTCTATCTATCTATACTCTGATTCTGTTGAATTGTAAATAATTCAAATCATCTTCATCTCCAAACTTTAAAATACAGCTTTAGATTCTTCTCCAGACTATATTACCAAACGTTTATACCACTTGTATTTTCAAAGTAGGTAATTGCCTGGTATCAGCAGAACTGGGTTTAACAATTTTTCTGTAGGAGTCACCTGCCACCTTGAGAGCGAGGCAGTAACTTGCCTTAAATGATGGTATTTCTCTATTTTCATTGGCATATTGAAATTTTGTTGGTGTACATTTTTTTTCCTATGGTGTTAAGCTAATCAGTTTTTCTTAACATCTTTATTGGAGTGTAATTGCTCTACAATGTTGTGTTAGTTTCTGCTGTATAACAAAATGAAGCAGCAATATGTATATATGTCTCCCCATATCGCCTCCCTCTTGCATCTCCCTCCCACCCTCCCTATCCCACCCCTCTAGGTGGTCACAAAGCACCGAGCTGACCTCCCTGTGCTATGCAGCTGCTTCCCACTAGCTATCTATTTTATATTTGGTAGTGTATATATGTCCATGCCACTCTCTCACTTCGTCCCATCTTACCCTTCCCCCTCCCCGTGTCCTCAAGTCCATTCTCTATGTCTGGGTCTTTATTCCTGTCCTGCCCTTAAGTTCTTCAGAACCATTTTTTTTTTTAGATTCCATATATATGTGTTAGCATGCAGTATTTGTTTTCCTCTTTCTGACTTACTTCACTCTATATGACAGACTCTAGGTCCATCAACCTCATTACAAATAACTCAATTTCGTTTCTTTTTATGGCTGAGTAATATTCCATTGTATATATGTGCCACATCTTCTTTATCCATTCATCTGTCAGTGGACTCTTAGGTTGCTTCCATGTCCTGGCAACTGTAAATAGTGCTGCAATGAACACTGTAGTGCATGACTCTTTTTGAATGGGTATTATCAGGGTATATGCCCAGTAGTGGGATTGCTGGGTCGTATGGTAGTTCTATTTTTAGTTTTTTAAGAACCTCCATACCATTCCCCATAGAGGCTGTATCAATTTACATTCCCACTAACAGTGCAAGAGGGTTCCGTTTTCTCCAAACCCTCTCCAGCATTTATTGTTTGTAGATTTTTTGATGATGGCCATTCTCACTGGTGTGAAGTGATACCTCATTGTAGTTTTGATCTGCATTTCTCTAATGATTAATGATGTTGAGCATCCTTTCATGTGTTTGTTGGCAATCTGTATATCTTCTTTAGAGAAATGTCTATTTAGGTCTTCTTCCCGTTTTTGGATTGGGTTTGTTTGTTTTTTTGATATTGAGCTGCATGAGCTGTTTGTAAATTTTGGAGATTAATCTTGTGTCAGTTGCTTCATTTGCAAATATTTTCTCCCATTCTGAGGGCTGTATTTTCAGCTTGTTTATGTTTTCCTTTGCTGTGCAAAAGCTTTTAAGTTTCATTAGGTCCCATTTGTTTATTTTTGTTTTTATTTCCATTTCTCTAGGAGGTGGATCAAAAAGGATCTTGCTGTGATTTATGTCATAGAGTGTTCTGCCTGTTTTTCTATAAGAGTTTTATAGTGTCTGGCCTTATATTTAGGTATTTAATCCAGTTTGAATTTATTTTTGTGTATGGTGTTAGGGAGTGTTCTAATTTCATTCTTTTACATATAGCTGATCAGTTTGCCCAGCACCACTTATTGAAGAGGGTGTTTTTTCTCCATTGTATATTCTTGCCTCCTTTATCAAAAATATGGTGACCATATGTGCATGGGTTTATCTATGGGCTTTCTATCCTGTTCCATTGATCTATATTACTCTTTTTGTGCCAGTACCATACTGTCTTGATTACTGTAGCTTTGTAGTATAGTCTGAAGTCCGGGAGCCTGATTCCTCCAGCTCTGTTTTTCTTTGTCAACATTGTTTTGGCTATTCAGGGTCTTTTGTGTTTCCATACAAATTGTGAAGTTTTTTGTTCTAGTTCTGTGAAAAATGCCATTGCTAGTTTAATAGGGATTGCATTGAATCTGTAGATTGCTTTGGGTAGTAGAGTCATTTTCACAATGTTTATTCTTCCAATCCAAGAACGTGGTATATCCCTCCATCTGTTTGTATCATCTTTAATTTCTTTCATCTGTGTCTTACAATTTTCTGCATACAGGTCTTTTGTCTCCTTAGGTAGGTTTATTCCTAGGTATTTAGTTCTTTTTGTTGCAATGGTAAATGGGAGTGCTTCCTTAATTTCTCTTTAAGATTTTTCATCATTAGTGTATAGGAATGCCAGAGATTTCTGTGCATTAATTTTATATCCTGCTACTTTACCAAAATCATTGATAAGCTCTAGTAGTTTTCTGGTAGCATCTTTAGGATTCTCTCTATATAGTACCATGTCATCTGCAAACAGTGACAGCTTTACTTCTTCTTTTCCAATTTGTATTCCTTTTATTTCTTTTTCTTCTCTGATTGCTGTGGCTAAAACTTCCAAAACTATGTTGACTAATAGTGGTGAGAGTGGGCAACCTTGTCTTGTTCCTGATCTTAGAGGAAATGGTTCCAGTTTTTCACCCTTGAGAACAATGTTGGCTGTGGGTTTGTCATATATGGCCTTTATTATGTTGAGGTAAGTTCCCTCTATGCCTACTTTCTGGAGGGTTTTTATCATAAATGGGTGAATTTTGTCAAAAGCTTTTTCTGCATCTATTGAGATGATCGTATGGGTGTTCTCCTTCAATTTGCTAATATGGTTTATCACATTGATAGATTTGTGTATATTCTTCAATATATTGAAGAATCCTTGCATTCCTGTGATAAATCCCACTTGATCATGGTGTATGATCCTTTTAATTTAATATGTTGTTGGATTCTGTTTGCTAGTATTTTGTTGAGGATTCTGCATCTATGTTCATCAGTGATATTGGCCTGTAGTTTTCTTTCTTTGTGACATCTTTGTCTGGTTTTGTTGTCAGGGTGATGGTGGCCTCGTAGAATCAGTTTGGGAATGTTCCTCCCTCTGCTATATTTTGGAAGAGCTTGAGAAGGATAGGTATTATCTCTTCTCTAAATGTTTGATAGAATTCACCTGTGAAGCCATCTGGTCCTGGGCTTTTGTTTCTTGTGAGATTTTTAATCACAGTCTCAATTTCAGTGCTTGTGATTGGTCTGTTTATATTTTCTATTTCTTCCTGGTTCAGTCTCAGAAGGTTTTGCTTTTCTAAGAATTTGTCCATTTCTTCCAGGTTGTCCATTTTATTGGCATAGAGTTGCTTGTAGTAATCTCTCATGGTCCTTTGTATTTCTGCAGTGTCAGTTGTTACTTCTCCTTTTTCATTTCTAATTCTACTGATTTTAGTCTTCTCCCTTTTTTTCTTGATGAGTCTGAATAATGGTTTATCAATTTTGTTTATCTTCTCAAATAACCAGCTTTTAGATTTATTGATCTTTGCTCTGGTTTCCTTCATTTCTTTTTCATTTATTTCTGATCTGTTATTTATGATTTCTTTCCCTCTGCTAACTTTGTGGAGTTTTTTGTTCTTCTTTCTCTAATTGCTTTAGGTGTAAGGTTAGCTTGTTTATTTGAGATATTTCTTGTTTCTTGAGGTAGGATTGTATTGCTATAAACTTCCCTCTTAGAACTGCTTTTGCTGCATTCCAAAGGTTTTGGGTTGTCGTCTTTTCATTGTCATTTGTTTCTAGGTATTTTTAAAATTTCCTCTTTGATTTCTTCTGTGATTTCTTGGTTGTTTAGTGGTGTATTGTTTAGCCTCCATGTGTTTGAATTTGTTACAGATTTTTTCCTGTAATTGATATCTAGTCTCATAGCATTGTTGTTGGAAAAGATACTTGATACAATTCCAATTTTCTTAAATTTACCAAGGCTTGATTTGTGACCCAAGATATGATGTATCCTGGAGGATGTTCCATGAGCACTTGCGAAGAAAGTGTATTCTGTTGTTTTTGGATGGAATGTCCTATAAGTATCAATTAAGTCCCTCTTGTTTAATGTCATTTAAAGCTTTTGTTTCCTTATTTATTTTAATTTTGGATGATCTGTCCATTGGTGAAAGTGGGGTGTTAAAGTCCCCTACTATGATTGTGTTACTATCGATTTCCCCTTTTATGGCTGTTAGCATTTGATTCATGTATTGAGGTGTTCCTTTGTTGGGTGCATAAATAGTTAAAATTGTTATATCTTTTTCTTGGATTGATCCCTTGATCACTATGTTGTGTCCTTCTTTGTCTCTTGTAATACTCTTTATCTTAAAGTCTATTTTGTCTGATAGGAGAATTGCTATTCCAGTTTTCTTTTGATGTCCATTTGCATGGAATATTTTTTTCCATCCCCTCACTTTCGGGCTGTTTGTGTCCCTAGGTCTGAAGTGGGTCTTTTGCAGACAGCATATATACAGGTCCTGTTTTTGTATCCTTTCAGCCAGTCTGTGTCTTTTGGTTGGAGCATTTAATCCATTTACACTTAAGGTAGTTATTGATATGTATGTTCCTATTACCATTTTCTTAATTGTTTTGCATGTGTTTTTGTAGGTCTTTTCCTTCTCTTGTGTTTCCTGCCCAGAGAAGTTCCTTTAGCATTTCTTGTAAAGCTGGTTTGGTGGTGAATCCTCTTAGCTTTTGCTTGTCTGTAAAGGTTTTAATTTCTCTGTCAAATCTGAATGAGATGCTTGCTGGGTAATCTTGGTTGTAGGTTTTTCCCTTTCATCACTTTAAATATGTCCTGCCACTCCCTTCTGTCTTGCAGTTTCTGCTGAAAGATCAGCTGTTAACCTTATGGGAAATCCCTTGTATGTTATTTGTTGTTTTTCCCTTGCTGCTTTTAATATTTTTCTCTTCATATTTAATTTTGATACTTTGATTAATATGTGTCTTGGTATGTTTCTCCTTGGATTTTTCCTGTATGGGCCTCTGTGTGCTTCCTGGACTTGATTGACTATTTCCTTTCCCATATTAGGGAAGTTTTCAACTATAATCTCTTCAAATATTTTCTCAGTCCCTTTCTTTTTCTCTTCTTCTCCTGGAACCCCTATAATTCGAATGTTGGTGTGTTTAATGTTATCCCAGAGGTCTCTGAGACTGTCCTCAATTCTTTTCATTCTTTTTTATTTATTCCACTCTGCAGTAGTTATTTCCCCTACTTTATCTTCCAGGTCACTTATCCCCTCTTCTGCCTCACTTATTCTGCTATTGATCCCTTCTAGAGAATTTTTAATTTTATTTATTTTATTGTTCATCTTGGTTTTTTGCTCTTTAGTTCTTCTAGGTCCTTGTTAAACCTTTCTTGTATTTTCTCCATTCTATTTCGAAGATTTTGGATCCCCTTTACTATCATTACTCTGAATTCTTTTTCAGGTAGACTGCCTATTTCCTCTTCATTTGTTTGGTCTGGTGGGTTTTTGCCTTGCTCCTTCATCTGCTGTGTGTTTCTCTGTCTTCTCATTTTGTTTAACTTACTGTGTTTGGGGTCTCCTTTTGGCAGCCTGCAGGTTCATAGTTCCCGTTGTTTTTGGTGTCTGCCCCCAGTGGGTAAGGTTGGTTCTGTGGGTTGTGTAAGCTTCCTGGTGGTGGGGGCTGGTGACTGTATTTTGGTGGATGAGGCTGGATCTTGTCTTTCTGGTGGGCAGGACCACATCTGGTGGTATGTTTTGGGGGTGTATGTGAACTTATTATGATTTTAGGCAGCCTCTCTGCTAATGGGTTGGGTTGTGTTCCTGTCTTGCTGGTTGTTTGGCATGGGGTGTCCTGCAGTGGAGCTTGCTGATTGTCGAGTGGAGCTTGGTCTTAGTGTTGAGATGGAGGTCTCTGGGAGAGCTTTTGCCATTTGATATTATGTGCAGCCAGGAGTTCTGTGGTGGGCCAGTGTCCTGAACTTGGCTCTCCCACCTCAGAGGCACAGGCCTGACACATGGTCGGAGCACCAAGACCCTGTCAGCCACACGGCTCAGAAGAAAAGGGAGGAAAAAGAATGAAAGAAAGAAAAATAAAATTAAAAAGTTATGAAAAGAAAAAATTAAAGTAAGAAAGAAAGAAGAGAGCAACCAAACCAACAAACAAATCCTCCAATTATAATAAGTGCTAAAAACTATACTAAAAAAAAAAAAAAAAAAAAAGACAGAACCCTAGGGCAAATGGTAAAAGCTAAGCTATACAGACAAAATCACACAAAGAAGCATACACATACCACTCACAAAAAGAGAAAAAGCAAAAAAATATGTATCTGTATATAAAAGAAAAAAAGGAGGAAGAGAGCAACCAAATCAATAAAGAAATCTACCAGTGATAATAAACTCTAAATACTAAACTAAGGTAAACATAAAACCAGAAACAAATTAGGAGCAGAAAGCAAACCCCACGTCTACAGTTGCTCACAAAGTCCACCTCCTCAATCTGGGATGATTTGTTGTCTGTTCATGTATTCCACAGATACAGGTACATCAAGTTGATTGCGGAGCTTTAATCTGCTGCTTCTGAGGCTGCTGGGAGAGATTCCCCTCTCTCTTCTTTGTTCGCACAGCTCCCGGGGCTCAGCTTTGGATTTGGCCCCTCCTCTGCGTGTAGGTCGCCGGAGGACGTTTGTTCTTCGCTCAGACAGGACAGGGTTAAAGGAGCCGCTGATTCGGGGGCTCCGGCTCACTCAGGCCGCGGGGGAGGGAGGGGCACGGAGGCGGGGCGAGCGTGCGTCAGCGGAGGCCGGCGTGACGTTGCGCCAGCACGAGGCGCGCCCGTGCGTTCTCCCGGGGATGTTGTCTGTGGAGCCCGGGACCGTGGCAGCGGCGGGCAGCACAGGCTCCCTGGAGGGGAGGTGTGGACAGTGACCTGCGCTCGCACACAGGCTTCTTGGTGGCGGCAGCAGCAGCCCCAGCGTCCCACGCCCGTCTCTGGGGTCCGCGCTTTCAGCCGCGCCTCGCGCCCGTCTCTGGAGCTCCTTTAAGCAGCGCTCTGAATCCCTTCTCCTCACGCACCAGGAAGCAAAGAGGGAAGGAAAAGTCTCTTGCCTCTTCGGCAGCTCCAGACTTTTCCCCGGACTCCCTCCCGGCCAGCCGTGGCGCACTAACTCCCTTCAGGCTGTGTTCACGCCGCCAGCGCTCTGACTGAAGCCCGAGCCTCAGCTCCCAGCCCCGCCCGCCCCGGCGGCCGAGCAGACAAGCTTCTCGGGCTGGTGTGTGCCTGAGGGCAACGATCCTCTGTGCGGGAATCTCTCCGCTTTGCCCTCCACACCCCTGTGGCTGCGGTCTCCTCCGCGGCTCCGAAGCTTTACCCCTTCGCCACCCGCAGTCTCCGCCCGCGAAGGGGCTCCTAGTGTGTGGAAACCTTTCCTCCTTCACGGCTCCCTCCCACTGGTGCAGGTCCCGTCCCTATCCTTTTGTCTCTGTTTATTCTTTTTTCTTTTGCCCTACCCAGGTATGTGGGGGAGTTTCTTGCCTTTGGGGAGGTCTGAGGTCTTCTGTCAGCGTTCAGTAGGTGTTCTGTAGGAGTTGTTCCACGTGTAGATGAATTTCTGATGTATCTGTGGGGAGGAAGGTGATCTCCGCGTCTTACTCTTCCGCCATCTTGAAGGTCTCTCCTCCAAGCTAATCAATTTATACAGAAAGAATCTGCATCTTATTGTTTTGCTCACTATGCTTTGTTTCAAGATAAAGTTGAAACTTGGTGGGGAGTAGAGGTTATATTCACTACAGAAAGACGTTGAGGATTTACGATCATTTTAATCACCCTAAAAGATGAAACCGAAGGACAAACAATTATCACTATACTTTCTCTGCTTTACCTGATTTTACATGAGCGTTTTCAACAGTTGTTCCCTCCTCCTTCCGTTTGTTGTTTCAGGATGGTTGATACTAATTGAAAAGTTAGTTCTAGAAGAATGTGACTGTTTTCGTTATGAATCCAATCGATCTAGACATACCTTGAAAAATGTCCATTTAAAATATCCCACTACCCATGAAGATTCTGTTCCTACTCTTAAAAACATTGATTGCAGCTGACTAGGAAAAAACTATTTTAATGTATAAATATTAATAATATTTAGAATTAAACAGCATTTTAAAATATTAGCTAGCACTCTAAGTGCTTACGAATATTAACTCACTCTATCTCGGTAAATGCATGGAAGGTTTCATTTTCTTCCCATTTTAAAGATGAAGTAATTAAGGCACAGAGAGATTGAGTGTCTCACTCAGGGTTACACAGGCATGGCAGTTTCATAGCAAAGCTGGGGTTCATCCACAGGAAATGGGTTTCAGAACCTGCCCTTTCAGAATCTTATAAATGTGAATAGGACAAGTAACACCAAACGTAACAACCCTAATGGTGCTGTGAGAGCATGGAGGGTTAGTGTCAGAGCCAGAGGCCCAAGCCCAGTCTGGGCCTTCCCTGAACCTGAAACATAGGTGCTACAGTGGGGCTCACGCATCAACAATTACATATGGAAAGATCCACAGAGTCTAGCGTTCAAGACCAAAGCAGAGCTATAAACTTCTTGAATATCTGCAAGAAACTGCAGTATACATTTTAAAAGATGAAATTCAAATCCAGCTTTTGAGGAACCCTGGAACACTTCCTCAAAACCTTGGGTTTCCAGGAGCTATTCCAAGTCCCCTGGTCCTTTCAGTAGCTCAGCTGGTAGAGCAGAGGACGGTAGTTGAAGTCCCCTGTGCTACAGAGCCGGAGCCTTTACTTCACTGCTCGTTTGCTCTCCAGGGCACAGTGGCTCCCACACAGATTCCATGAGATGTTAGAATCCTGTTTTCTTGGTTAAAAGATGATTTCATTGTATTTTTTCTTTCAATAAAGGAATACTGATCCGTGGGCATAGATCACCACATACCAGAGTTGAATTACTTTTCTCTGCTCAAGAGACCATTTCCAATTTCAGGATGCCTCATCACTCCCCCCTCCCCCTTGATATTTTGTAGAAATCTCCCTTCATTTGGACTCATCTATAGCCGTTATCGGCTGTGCAACAGTAGCACTGTGGCTGAGCGGCATTCTTAGACCCCCAGCACTCAGCCTGAAGGAGCACGAGGTTTTTTCTGAATCACTAGGTTGTACACCTGACACTACTATAATAGTGCATGTTAATTCTAACTCAGTAAAAAATGAAAATACAGAGGACATATATATTGTATCTGTGTCATAGATCAAGTACCCACTGTGTGCAAAGATCAGATGAATTCATGTGAGAGATAAGACAAACATGAATGATGCCATAATATATATGTGTGTATATATATATATATATATATATATATATATATATATATATATATATATATATATAGAGAGAGAGAGAGAGAGAGAGAGAGAGAGAGAGAGAGAGAGAGAGAGATCTACCCATACGAATATACATGTATTACACAGAGAGATAGTGAGCCTAGGATAGGTGAATGTGGCTGACATGATTATGGTTTAAAAAAGTCCTAGGAAGTAACCTCACCTCCTCCACAAATTCTTGATCTAAGAGCCACTTATTTCTCTCTCTGATGCCTAGCACAAAGCTTAGAGGAAAGAAAGTTCTCAGTAAGTATCTGTTGAATAAATAAATAAGTGAAGAATTAGAGGAAGGAAGGGAGGGAAGGAGGGAAGGAAGGAAAGGGCTTAGTCAGCCAGTTGAAACATCCAGCCCAGCCTCCAAATTCATCCATTCCTTGACTCTTGTACATCTCCTTGACTATCCAGTTTTTGGCCAACCCAAGATCCCCAACCTTGGTGAGCCTCACCTTTTATTTTCTTAGCTGGAGGCTCATGAAGAGTTTCTTGAGAAAATCATGAGAATCTGCCAACTTGGTCCAGGATAAACCTGTCCTATTCAATCTCACTGGATCCCTACCTGACCTTGTGTGTTCACTTACGTTTAACACCTAATCGTATTGCCCAAGCGTCCTCTCCAGTCACTTTCATGTTTCACAATTTCTCAAGTCATCAGCTCCACCCATGTGCCTCTTAAATGACTTTCTCCTTCCTGCCTCAGATGAAATGGCATCTCTCCTCCTTTACAGCCAAACCTCCCACCTACCCTGGACCTTAATTACCCTCCTCTTGTCACTGGTCTCTACTTCTGTTGCAGTCACATGCTCAAGCTGATTCATCCTTAAGTAACCAAAAGCAAAATGACCACCAAGAAGACATTTTCCTCAACTCTGTCATACTTTTTTTTCCCTCTTCTTGTCATGATCCAGCTTTCCTCCTCCTGTAAGTCAGCTTTTATACCCTCTATGTGACCAAAATATCTGTCTCAGAAGACACAAATGTTTTGCAAAGTCAAATCTATGATTTTGAGACAGTTCTCATACTTTCAAATCTACCAGTAGCATTTAACACTGTGGTGCCTGAAAAAAAAAAAAAAAAAAAAAAAAACGCAACGTAAAAGCTGAGAATTATGTTAATTCAGTGGACTTGCTGAGGACTTAAATCTGGGAGACAGCCTCTCAGATAGCTCTGAGGGACTGCTCCAAAGAGATAAGGAGCCCAGTTGGAGGTGGCTGCAGAGTCTGATAGCCTGATGGCCAGAGCATCCTTTGTTTACTGATGTGGCAGGTGACATTCTTCATCCACAACTGTTTACCAATTAGCTCTTCACAAAACACTCTCCACGGCCTCCAGTGTGACTTCTTGACCTGATTCTTTTCCTCCTGTCTCCTTTCTTGACTCTTCCTTCCCCAATACTCTGTATGTAGATATTTCCTCAAGTGTAGACCAGCTTCTCTGCATCTCTTGGAGAATGACATCCATTCCATGACTCCCCACACTGTAACTCAATACTTTCAGCTAATGTATTAACTAGATATTGATCTGGCCCCTTGAAAACAAATACAATGGCTTTCTGAAAAACTAGCTCTTTCTCTTCACTTCCCTTTTTCTAATAATTACATCAATTATCTCTTAGTCAACAATGTTCAAAACCTAAAAGTAATTTCTGACCTATCTTTGCCTGTCTTATATCCTCCCTGTATTTTTGTTTCTTTGTTGTTATTTTAATTTTTTTTCTTGGTATAGGTGAGAAAGAAGGAAAGGGAGGAACAGAGAGAATAAGACTCATTGTTTGACACTTGGAAATTATTCCAAAGGATGATAATGCTGAAATGAAAACTAAATGTTAAAACTCAAGGAATGGATTCATTTTAGCTGTGATTGCTGTTTAAAATGACTAAGTAAAATACAAAAAACGAGGAACACATGCATTTTTTCCCTTCAACAGAACCAGAAACAAGTATTTGTAAATTCACACAGTAGTAAACATAATCGTGGGCTCTGGGAAAATAGTGTGGCCTGAAGTTTGTCCTACCCTTAATCTAATTATCATCATGTATAATCAGAATTAGCAACAGGGACTGAGTGGGGTGGGCTTTAAACAAGACAAAAAGGTGGCAGGTCTTAGATAAATTCACAAACATTTCACTTTTCGCAAAGATAAATAAGCATATAAATTTCTTGCTTTTACTACTAGAAGAAAAAAGCAAAAAGGCTCTAGATGGACTCATGAAATAAAATTTAGCTTAACACACTGCTAGGGTAGACATTTTGTGATTATTAAGAATTTTTTCCATTCATGAATTGGGAGATTGGGATTGACATATATACACTAATATGTATAAAATAAGTAATTAATAAGAACCTGCTGTATAATAAATAAATAAATTAAATTTAAAAAATTTTTTTCCGTTTGTTTTAAGTCAGCAGTAATCTCTTGTTACCATGCAGCTCAGTTTTTTAAGAGTTTCAGAACTGAAATTATGCACATAAAACATCAGATCAAGCTTTTTTCCAGTTTATATATTTCATTTATTTTGTTTCAGAGTTCCTACTCTTCTAAGACAAAGTGATTTCGAATTTCTGTGCAGTCAAGAAAACTCAAGGCCTCTTTAAAGAAGAAGTGCAGGTAAGTCCCGGGGACAGAAATGTCTCCAGACCTACCAAATAAGACAAAAAAGTGTTCTTAAAATATATAACTTGTTTGTCTTGACAAAATAAGACACTTGCGCTAAAACTGAGCGTGCTTTGTAGGTCTTTACTCATGCTGTTAACCTCTGTGAATTAGCTGTAGGTAAATGATGCCAAAAAGTATAATTAAGCTGATTTTCTTATTCTTTCTGATAATATGAAAGCAATGGCATTTCTACAACTTTTTTATTTCTGAAAAATTAGCTAAATGAGAACATCCTAAAATATAGAATCTCTGCTTTTTAACTAGAGAGAATTTTCTACTAGGATGGAGTAGACCAAACAATGGATTATAGAGCATGTGTGTTTCCCTACTTTGTAAGTGGTTTGTTTGGAAGCTCTTTTCTTCTCAGGAAGTCTTAATCCTTTCTGAGCAGCACTTACATGGCAACCTTAGAGAATTAAACTTGTACCTGGTTATTTTTGTTCTCTCCTTGACATAGCTCAGTGCGTTTTCTCAATGGTAACCATGGTCTAGTAATTTAAAGCTTTTGAACTTTGGGAACAGATTCATTTAAAACCATATTCTGAGGGGTTTCCTCAAAATGAAAAGCGTTTTCTACTAGAAAGCTATAAAAGAATTTACAGCAGAAAATCTGATAAATGTCCTGCCCAGGATGTGTATATACAGTGGTTCGCCTAGAAGATCCAGTTTCCTAGAGTAAATCATTCAGAAAGTGCCTGACTCTTTGGCTTAATGGGTTGAATTCTTTGAGTTCTTTGACTTTGCTTGATCGATGGCTTGTTTCCTCTTTTAATACATAATTCAGTAAAATTTTCCCTTGGAGAAAGGGTTTTCTAGATTATGAAATAATTATGAAATACAAATATGTAAGAATGACAACATTTTTACGTCAGAAAAATTGAGTTACTGGTACATATTTCTTTCTGATGCTCTTCGTCCAAAGACAATATACTGTTCTTTTTTCAGATGAAAAATAAATCATTGCAAAAGTTTAGAGGTTAAGTGCCCACATCTTGAGTCTATGACAATAGCTACGGTCGTGTTGCTGATATAATTTTCTATTCTGGTTACTAGATTTGAATTAACTTCATATCCAAAATAAGTAATCTTTTATTTTTTTTCCTCCTTTGAAGTTGACATAAATTTAGTACTTGCAGAAGAGTTTTTTTGCTTTTCAGCTTAGTGAAGGACAAAGAGAAAACAGAAGGGATTTTTTTTTAGCAATAAAGTTGTGGTTTAATTGCTACACACAATAGTAGCAACCACTGTTGTTTTCTTTCAATATTCCTTTCCGGCACTTATTTTTTTACTTTTCAGGTAAGTGTGTCTCAGAGAAAAGTGATAGGAGAATCCTTTAATAAAAGTTCTTGCAGACACACACATCCTTACATGCTCAGTAATTAACCAAAACTAAAATAAAGCTCTGGTGTGAATGGCTGTTATGTGCCACCTCCTGCATGCAGGGTAATTTTTTCCCCTTGATCTCGGTTTAGGTAATGGTGAGATTCCTCTGTTAAGATAAAACAGTTAATACAAAATAGACTTATAATTTACCATCTATATTTTCCTCAGGAGCTGTTAAGATTCTTTCTAAGAATTTTAGCATTATATTTTGCACACAGTCCATGGAAACAAAGACCCTGGGAATGTATGTGCAATATATATATATATATATATATATATATATAGTTTAGATAAGAAGTGATTTACCTAAGTTGCTTTGCTGATATTTTCCTCAAATTCTCCTCCTGGCTTTTCATTCAAATGTGAATCATGACGAAGGCTGTGAAAAACCTACCCATATAGTTTGATAATAGACTTCAAATAAATTACATTTTTAGGATAGATTGTCACTGTAGTATTCTGGAATTAGGTGCATAGCTCTTCTTATTATGAATGAGAGCTACACACCTAATTTCAAACACCGTAACCTGAAATGTAATCACCTACGTTTTCTCCTATAAAAAGATAACGCGATATTCAGTGCAAAAGCAGTACTTGGTTCTCTGAAACCCATTGTTGATGAGATTCCTTCAGATCTCCAGCATTTCACCCTAGAAAAAGCTCTTTCTGTAAATGCCGTGATCATAAAACACGTCGACCTCCCCTTGTTTTCTAAGTACCTCTCTTCAAACCCTCCTCTTGTCAGTTCATGAAAAGCACTCTTCCATACCCGGAGGTTCTTGACAGCAAGCATTTAGTCTTTAATAGCTAAACATATAAACTCAAGTGCTTTAGCGCTCCTCTGAGATTCACACTGAATGATAACTTTTCATAGGAGACAGTTGCTACAATGTAGGTAGGCTGCTGCCTTAAAAACACACATATAAGCATATATCTTGGTGACGAAACAAAAGGTTACCTTCCACATACCCCCAAACTCTTCCTAAATCAGGCAAATCAACTGCCTATTTTCTAACCTGGGAAAGACACCCAAACCAAACCAAAACAAAACAATGCTAAAAGAGTCTTTCCAAACTATATTCTCTAGGAAGATTTCAGAGTTTGCCTGTTACGATTTAGACTTGATATTGTGAATATGCTTTAGGGCATAGGCTTTAGGTAATATTTTTCAGTGTGATTGTAAACGTACTTTAAATGTCCTAAGGTTGGCCAGATATTTTTAACTAAGCCCAACAAAGATGCAGAAGCATTTCCTCAATTTAAAAAAGTACAAAATGATGTTTTGCAAAAAATTGCACCTAGAACTAAATATCACACAACTTCCATGGCACAGAATCTTGCTATTGTTTAAAAGTTAGTAGGAAGAATGGAAAACATGTAAAATGTGGTCCATTTTAGAAGTGGAGACAAGGAATATCATAAATAATTGAAATCCACAGATAAGCCAAAGCTTATCATTTTTGGTCAGTAAGCGCCACCCTTTTCCAGGGCTTTATAAAAGTGAACTCAAAATTATAAAACGTTTGATTGTATAAATTTTTTTTTTCCCTTCAATCAACATTGGTCAAAAGAGAAAGGGAAAAGCAAAGAACCCAATAATACTCAAACTGAATATTCCCTCCCTGCCTTGACTGGGATGGGACACCGATTATATCACTATTTGGTGGATAATCAAAGAATTCAATGAAATGAAAGAAACAGCATAAATTAACAATGTCAAAAAAAATCATAAGCCATTCCAACGATTATAAGTATCTCTATGTTTGTTGTCGTGTGGAACAAAAGTCAGAATGGCTGACTACAGATTTTACTTTTCATCTGGATGCTTTGGTATTTTGCAGACACAGCATTTGGTGCAAGGGAAATGTTAGAGTTTAAAATTTGTGAGATACTGTGGTAATTTTTCATTGTGCTACTTGGTACCTTCCTCCTGGGTAAGAAGGATTATCCTGGAGCCTGGGCCCCAGCAGTGTGGTTCAAGGAGTCCTGTTTGGCCTGAGACTTGGGAAAGAATGTCTGAGCTTTCTGAAGATGCCAGTCTGATTTCAAAATTTTGGGAAGTCTGTACCCAAGGGAGCATTCAGCCTGATTGAGTGCTTTGACTGTTTGTGTTTGCATGTGACTTTACAGGAGGGGTTCGCTGAGTACAATGCCCATGTCTGTCTTCTGTCATTTAGCCAGTGTGACCCTCAGCCTCAATTAAAAAAAAAAAATGTGAAGGGGCATAAACAGATTTTCCTGTTAAAATATATAACCTATGGGGGAACACGAACAAAGGACAAGGTGGTCACAAAAAACTTCCTTTTATTAGGTCACTGCTTTTTTTAAATCGTGAATTAAAATTGAACAGTAATTTACTCTATATTAGGAAGTTAGAGAATGAGCAAAATGGATTTGTTAGGGCTGTCCCAGGGCTAGTGAAGAAATGGCAGAAATAACTAATTAATGACGAAGAGGCGTTGGCAGACTCCCATGCTAGAAAGCACCACTCTTAATTTGATTATTTCAGTTTTGTCTTATATCAGCTATAAAGCATTGCTCTCACTAAGTTAAGGTTGGTAGATATTCCAAGGCCCCTAAGAAACAACAGTGTAGTTATTCTGGGACCTGGATAGGGGCCATACTGTAAACTGATGTGACAAATTGCTTTCTACACAAGTGCGTGGCTTGGTCATTGGTCATGAGTTGCCATTTGCATGGATTTGCACAGATGGAAAACTGGATCCTTGAAGAACACCATGGGGTGGCTGTACCCATGCTGAGACATGTCCTCCATCCCCAAGGGGTTTTTTCATGTCCTAATGTCTTCTGCCACCAAAGTCCTGGCCCCATGGGATTCTGAGTGTCCTCTGTCTTATGGCAAGAGCCAAGGCTGTGGAAATGCGTGGCCTAGAATGAAGTGATAGCCCTCAAACGCTTCCCATCAGCTGAGACCAGACCACTCACTTCACAGCTTGTGGCCCAACCCACAGGGAACCATGTAAGAAACTAGTCTTTAAAACACTGTCAGCAGAGAACAATTAGGAGGGGGGCCAGGCAAGATGATGAAAAGGCAGAGGAACAAATCCTGTTTATTAACTCAGGAATCAGAAAATATCTCCTCAGGGATTATATGGACAGTGTTTTGCTAATAGGTGGTACCAATTTGCCTTCAGTTTTCTAGTCAGTAAAAATAAACAAATAAATGCAATGCTACGGCAGATGTTGTTTGATGTAATGACGGTAGCGTGGTAATACTGTCTCTATTATTCTTGAACACTTCGCGTAAAACCTCATTGCCTTAAAAACTTGGCAATGTTAATTCACTTCTCAGTTTCTTAATCTGTAAAATGGGAATAATAAACCTCCCTACTGTTCTTTTATGAAGAGAAAATGTGAATATACCAAGGTTTCTATATATATAATGCTCAATAAATTATAACTGTTATTATTGAAGGTAATTATCTTACAAGAGCACCGCGTTCTACCACAGGTCTCTATCTTGAACTTCCTTTTCTAAGACCCATTAGGTAAGCGATAGAGTGCAGATATTTTCAACCTTCTTATATTTTATCATATTTATAGATATTTATTGACAGAGAAGGGATGAAATTTAAACTTGATGAGTAGAAGAAAGAATAGAAATAGGCAATGCCGAGAATTTTTTTTTAATGGAGCAGCCACAATTCAAGCAAGCCCCATTCCACCTCTCGGATCAGACTGCGACGGGAAGATTTAGGGAGGTGCCATGAACGTGGAAGGTTTTACCTCTAGGAAGTGTAGCCAATCGCCAGTGTTCTCTGCAAGCCATCTGCCTTGTTAGCTTCTCAATGGAAGACTCTGCTTTATGGAAGATTACCAGAAGTAAATAAGCCTGACAGATAGGAGGGTTAGAATGGCTAGTCCTAAGCTTCCATGTCTCGCTCCAGAGAACTCCAGTACAAAAAGGGCAGACATCAATCTATTTGCTTCTCTGTCCCTGGCCCCCCAATTTTAGCAAAGTATTTTATTGTACAAATTTAGATACTCTGGAGTTTAAATGATAATGGCTATTAAACTGTGATAAAATATGATTGTCTAGAAAGGGATTATTACCTAATAACAAAGTATTTTTACTTAGTAAATATTTCAGGTTTAGGTGAATATCAAAGTACAATACTGATGTCATAGATTTCTACCTACTTCTATATCTGTTCTTCTTTTTGCTCATTCCCTTGAGAACAGTATTCCCTTAGTTCCAGATTTTGCTGTTTGATGTTTGCTTTATCCAAGTACGTAGGTTCACCAGATAATCACCATCCTTGTTGATTTGTAACATCTAAATGATGACAATAGTGACAAATTGTTTCACTACAGCAATTTTCTAGAAGAGTCAAATGCCAAAAAAAAAAAAAAAATCCGAGTTGTGAACATAATAAAACTCAGTTGAATTAACAAAGGTGACTTCAGTTGAATAGCATGCTCAGGGTAAAAGATATTTTTTGTACCTCTAGAAAGGGAACTTTCTCTTTTCACACGTATGTCATTTAAGTGCTGAAAAAAATCCCTCTCAGACACTGTTTATTGAAAAAAATTTCATGAGAGCCAATCTCACTTTTCCAGCAGTGCAGCAGCCGACCTTTCTAAAAGGGGAGCAGGTGATGCTTTTGAAAATACTGCCTGCACGTTGCAACACAGTTATTTAAAAATACTGTTTCTATTATTCTTGAACACGTTGCATAAAACTTCATTGTAAACAGTGTTGTCACCAGGGATGGTAAATTGTTTTCATGCAAGAACTTCAAACCCTCCTCTGATGTGGTCAATTAGGGGAGCTTTTTGTAACTCCTTAGGACCAAGTGAGGGGACGTTTTGCTGTGATTTTTTTTTTTCTAGTTGGGTTCTCATTCCTCCTGACCTACTTAGCATGGGGGAGTCAGCCATCATCTCCCCCAGTTCCCCAAGGACACTTCGACAGTTAGGCCCTGGCAATTTGCATGCCGGCTCTGTGTGCGCCTATTTAAAAGTCCAGCTACAGACCCACGCATCACCCACTCTCTCTGTTCGGTTACTTACCATTGACACACTTGGCGAACAAAAGTTCCTTGGTGCGCGCATGATCTTAGACTAGGTTTATACAAAGTGTGATAGCCCTTTATCCAAAGAATGAGGTGTGCAGAGAGAAGCCTGGATCAGCACTCCCTCTTCGGTGTCAGATTTTGACCTGGAGACCTACCTTAGTAGAGTCTGTAGCCAGTTGGAAGAGTTCCTTTCCTCTGGCCTGGAAAGGGCCCGCGGGAGGTGGGCGGACACAGCGCTTTGGCTCTTCTCCTGTGCGGAGTGGTCAGCCACCCGGTGTTTCTCCGAATCACCTCCCACCTCCTCTGCCCTGACTCAGACACCGCCCGTTAGGTTCAACCGGGAAGCTCAGCGCGCAAAGAGTGAGCGTATAACGTGTCCCACGTACGTGAGCCATATCCCTGTTCTTGATGGATTTTTAAGATCACAATTATATTAATTGCCAAATCTCAAAATCAAGATAAAGTGGCACTCGGAGAGATCTGATGACTACTGAAGAGGAAAAAGGAACATCCAAGAAGGATTTGGGTGTCAGTAAGAGGTGACTGCATCTTAGTTTAATGGTATTTATCTTTACTGTGTGCATGAGATCTGTGAGTATATATAAATATCTCGGTGGGAGTAGAGAGTATAGCTCAGGGAATGGTATTGGTCCTTTCAGACTAAAAGTGTTAAAACTCAGACATTGGAGAATGTGGTTTTTTTTTTTTTTTTTTAACTGAACTACAGTTGATTTGCAATGCTTTGTTATTTTCTGCTGTACAGCAAGTGATTCAGTTATACATATATATATATGTATATATATATTCTTTTTCATATTCTTTTCGATTATGGTTTATCACGGGATCTTGAATATAGTTCCCGGTACTCTACAGTAGGACCCGGTACTCTACAGTAGGACCCGGTACTCTACAGTAGAACTATCCAGCCTAAAATGTCAGTACTACCAAGGCTGAGAAACTTTTGTTCATCCATCCTAGTTTGCATCTGCTAATCCCAGACTCCCAATCCTTCCCTCGCCCACCCCAGAGTGCAGGTTCTGTCTGGCCTGCGTTTGAGAAAATTGGCTTAGAGGAGAAATTGAGTCCCGCAAAGGCCAGGGCACACCCTTAGAAACATGTTGATTTATTGTCATGTGGCATTGTGCTGGGTCCTTGGGAGGGATACAGAAAATGCATCAAACATCAAACATGACCCGCAAAGAGCTCTGAGTCTGCTAAGGGAAAGAAGTCATGAGCAAAATACATCAAATAAAGTGATGCATGATGCAGCAGAGGTCCCCATGACATGACGTGGGAATTAAGAGGAAGGGGAAATTAGCGCAGGCTTTCTTAACCAAAATTCTCCTGTTGAAAGCATTTGCCACAGGGATGTTCAAATGGTCTCCAGAGATGACCTTCAGCCCCTGGAGGTTGGTAGAGGGTCATGGCTGGTAGGGGACATAAAATGCCCATATTCTGTTGTGGGCTTAGTTCATATCTGCTCTTGGTAGGCCAATTGGTGTAACAGAGAGAGGTATTTTTGAGGCCCATGGGGCCAGAGTTGAAAGCAAATGAAGCATTTTTCTGTTCTTAAAAAGCAACATTTATTCACTTAACGAGTGTTTCCTAAGTGCCTACTTCTGAGGTATGGCAAACCAATGTGCTATTTTCTGGACAAATAATTTATAGTTACAGTAAAGGCCAACCTGAATAGTACAATTTAGATAGTTTAAGATTTTAAAGTTTAAATACTTTGAGTACTTAAGATCACTGGAATAATTTAGTTGCCTCATCAGAAAGTCATGTCAGAGGTAAAGCACTAAGGGTTTTCCTAAAGCGTTGTTCCTATTCATTTGCTTAGGTCAGTGGTCCCAAATGGGGACAGTTTTGCCCCTCTGGAGATATTTGGGTGTAATTTCAGGAAACATTTTTTTGTGTGTCACAGCTTGGGGATGGGGTGCCATTGGCATCCAGTGGGTAGAGGCCAGGGATGCCGCAAAAGATCTTTCAGTGCACAGGACAGCCATACAATCAAGAACTCTCCAGCCTAAAATGTCAATACTACCAAGGCTGAGAAACTTTTTGACTTCATTCCTCCTCAAGTCACTAATTGTGAGCCCCAGAAACAATGAAGTTTCTGCATGGAGAGGCCTGATACTCATATACCCCTTATGACGGAACAGACACCCCAGCTAGACAGTCAGAGAACTTGGCTAGATATCGATCGTGTCATCGAAAGCAAGAGGAAATTGTCCAAAAGTTGGAGCAGAGAAGGAGGAGATAAACCAGAATGCAGACTTCACTGGGTGAGAAGTAGGCAAACTGAGATCCTCGTCAACAGGCTGGAAGTGGGCTTCCAGACACCAGTGCCCAACGTGAGAGCTACGTTAAGAGGCATCATTTCTCAAGGGCCAGCTGTGCTGTTGACGGCTTGCCACCCATGGCTGCCTGTTTGTTTGCATCAAGGACTTAGCTTTTCTTCTTCTTTTCGAAACTGCCAACCTTGCTTCTTTGCCCCTCTGTGATTTCATGCAGACCTTCACCTCAGAGCCTGTGCCCTGAGGTCCCCCTCATGGGCCCTGACTCCAAGGCCCCATGCACCATACTTGCCACCCTGCTCAGCCCTCCCCCACCTGGGTTCTCTACTCTGGGCCACTTAGTCACCGTATGGTCACAACAGCTGGGAAATGGGCACAGAAGGACCTGCCCTTATTGCCAAGGGTGCATTGGGAGCGATGTGCTTCTGTAAACCAAGGATGGGAATATTCTCCCAAATTCATATTTGTATGAATGGTAATCAGACTCTGGTTCCATTAGGACATTACAACACAAATAGATTTTTATAACATGTCCTGAAAATCTCATGAGCTTTTGTGTTTGTAAATTTCATTGTATTTTAGGTCTCAAAGACCCGGTTTAAAGATGGCATTTTAGCAGAATTTTCTATGACCACATGATACATAACACTCCCAGGCTGCTTCAGGCAGCTTTATGGGCTCCCACCAACTCAGAATGATTCACGTGGTAAAGGGATTTACAATCGGAGAACACATTTCCTGTGTGTTCATTTGTTTCTCGTATGAACCCAGGACAGTTGGGCCTCTTTCAGCGTAGAGCCTAGCATTGAATGGATGCATAATGGAGTTGATAAATTAACAAATGCCCAATTTTTTGAAAATGACAAAACATTCTGATCATTAAGACGACTTCCCCAATGAGTCATGGTTTCTTAGTAATGGAGCTAGAGCCCTGGGAGGCTGACACCCCATCCAAGGCTCTTTCATGTTGCAGCTCTGGGCTTGTCTGGACCGGGACAGACACACAGTCATGGGCGTCTACAGCGGGATGAAACCATTCCCTGGATCCCAGAGTGCTGAGTCACTTCATAGAGAGCACTCTTTAGGAAGTGGTCCTGTGCACCTGAGTTTTACCTGATTCCCTTGCACACCTTCAAGTGGGGAGGTCAGTTAGGAGCAATTCCATCAGAGGCGGCTCTTTTCTGCTCTTCAAGGCAGGGGAACCCTGCCTTTGATTTGTTTTGTATCTCACCACAGGGCTGAGCACACCCTAGGGGCATTTAATCTGTTGACTTGAATTGATCTTGGTTGCTGGGCTTGGCCCGATGTGAACCTTCACACTGTAGGACTCAGCAGGTCACTGGAACTCATTCAGTTTAAATCCAAGGCCCCTGACAGCTCCAAGCAACTCTCTCTGAGGTCTATGGGTCTGGTCAAAAGATCATAGCTTTGACACTAGAGGCAGGTAAAGCAAAGACATGCTCTTCCTTCAAAGTCTGTAGGTTGAAGACATAAGATGATCTAGAGCCAGTTATATTGGTCTCCTGATCAAAAACTGCTGTTATCTAAAGAGTAAAGTGCAAAGTCTGTAGCCCAGGATCCTGATCCTAATTTACCTTTTCAATTTTTTTCCTCAATACTCATCTTCATCTTCCATGTGCTTCAAGCCAAGCTGAAGCATTTTCATGACTCTAGGTAAGAAACGTGTACCATTTGCTCTGCCAGGAATGGCCTGCCTTTTTTTCTCTCTCTCTCTCCCTCCCTCTCTCCCTCCCCCATCTCAACCCATCCCTATATAACCCGGTCTGTCTGATTCATTCACTCTCCTGCTCAACAAATATTTATTATGTATCTTCTATGTGTCAGGCGGTATGCACAGTGCTGGGCATACAGAAGTGATCAAGAGAGTCAAGGTCCCTTGTGGAGTTTAAATTCTTCAGCAGCAGCTTATATGAAACAAATTAATTAATTAAATACTTACAAAGTGTGCCGTATTGTTAGGAGGGGCATTCACAGGATCCTACGACAGAGTATAACAGGAGACTCCTAGAAGGAGAATCATGGGCAACTCTTTGGAGATGCCATTCAAGCTGAGAGTTGGGGGAAGAGCAAAGGGCAGCAAACACGACTCTGAGGCAGGAAAACTCCACCTTTCAGGCTGTTTCCATGATGCTTTTTCCCACCACCAACCTGCCCACTCTAGCCCTCAGTTGGAAATAGCAGTTACTTCCTTGAATTCCCATGTACCTTGTCTGTTCCTCGCTTGTGCTCTGTCTACTTTCATTTATCTCACCTTCCCTGAGCGCAGCATGCATGTCAGATTCACTTTGGAAGTCCCCCGTGGCAAAGCCACGATGACCCTCCCCCCTTTCTTTGCCACACCCATCAGCATTCCCCCAGGTGGTTCAATAGAGTGGGAGCTCAATACTCAGCAGAGGCAGGAGACCTTTCCTCGTGGGGCTGGCAGGTCACGTGATCCTTACTCTTTTCCTTTCATAGCCAACAGTCCTAATTGCCTGATCATTTGGTCAACTGTCTTGGCTGAGTAGGAAATGGCATGACACTGGGATGTCTTGTAGAACTGAAAGGTGATAAGCTAGTTGCCACTCTGGTAATCATAAGGACAGAGTTCTAGGGGTGCGTGGGCAGGAGCTATAAAGCCGTATGATGTAAGTGGGAAGGCCTGAAATGTGTGTATATAATATGTATGATTAATGACAGTAGAAGGTATTGAAGGAAGAAAAACAGAATAATTATGTTAAAAAATGCAGGGCTTCCCTGGTGGTGCAGTGGTTGAGAGTCCGCCTGCCAATGCAGGGGACACGGGTTCGTGCCCCGGTCCGGGAGGATCCCACATGCCGCGGAGCGGCTGGGCCCGTGAGCCATGGCCGCTGAGCCTGCACGTCCAGAGCCTGTGCTCCGCAACGGGAGAGGCCACAACAGTGAAGGGCCCACGTACCGCAAAAAAAAAAAAAAAAGAAAAAAAAAATTCATGCACAGGATGAGAATGCAGGCTTTGTGAAGCAATTTGAAGTCGCCGGTAACTAAAAGAGTTAAAAATCATAGCACAAAAATTGGTCTCGTAAAAGAACAGTGTTCTGCAATTGCCTTGTTGTGATATTGAATTCTACTCGAGTAAATTAGGAGCCGTGTTCTTTTGTTTCGCTGTCGTTAAAGAACTCAGTGGTAAATGTCAGTCTCCGCACCAAGATCCCACTGAGTGTTGTGAAATTCTCCAAAAACCTCTCCAACAGGAAAATTTATAAGCTGCCATGTTCGACGGTCTTAATGTGTGAAACTGACTGAGAGATCTGAGACTAACCGAACGCAGCTCAATTCCAGCTTGTTTGGTTTTTAACAATGTCTTTGACACATTACGTTATGTCACGTCCCGACCTGATGGAAAATTACTTCCTGTGTCCAGCAAGAAATATATTTTAGGGAGCATGCCAACTACACTTATTTTCCTTGCTGATTCCAGTGGCAGGCACTTTGTCTGTCTTCAGAAGGCCATTTATCAGCAACAGAGGTTGTTCCTGGTAAAAACAGACGGGCTTAGGCTGGCATCCTTGTCACGTGCCCACCTCTGATTGCAAACTAAAGTGTTTTGCATTTTGCACTATATAAGCAACCTTGAAAAAGACCCCACGACATGAGTTCCGAGAGTGATCCTGGGAAGTTTCCAAGTATTGTTTTTAAGAGAGGGACGTGATCCCTTCCTGAGCTAAACACGGGTAGCTGCATGCCACATCCTCTGAAAACAGCAAATGCCCTTTCGTTTCGTTCGTCTGTGCCCCGCCGTGGTATTACTCACGGTTAATTTTTAGCAGCATGGCACAAGTCTTAGAGGAGCAAAGAAACTTTATTCATCCCAATCAGTGACCTGACGGAGGGGGGAGGGGCGGGGGAGGAGGGCTGGGAGGAAGGATAGGAATTCTTACAAAAGTTCGGTCGTATCTAAAGCTGAGTTAGGGGTCCTAGTGGGATTCCTCCCTCTTTTAACAACAAAGTGCAGAGTGAAAGAATATGCTCGGCTTACTTTGTCTTCCTGCTTTGTTTGATCGGGAAGAACAATCAGCTACGGCTGATTTCTGAAGACCGCTCAGAATAGAGAGATCTCGGGTGCCCCCGCGATAGCCCGTCCTTGTCAACAGGAGGCATCCGGTACTGACACCAGCACCTGAGAACACTCAGATGCTCAACGCTTTCTCTTTCATTTTAAAATCTACTGCTGGGAATTCTCTTTACACAATACATTGGCTGGTAAGTGTTTAGAGAGGAATGGATCCCAAAGGAGAATAAAGCGTGAACCTCCGAGGCTGTGAATGGACACCGAAGGAATCAGATATTTTAAGGTTAAAGTCGAGACATTTATCTGGGGGGGATGGAGGGGGTGGAGGGAGATACTGAGAGGAGCTGCAGAAGGAAAGACAATGGAATCTGTCTACCTGGACCCACATCTCTCGTTTGGCCTCTGGTTGATCACGTGGCCGTCTCCCTGGCCCCACACCGACCAGCATCGTTAGGTAATCAAACAGCTGGGCATAAAAGGCAACATCGTAAGAAGGACTCTTCACCTCAAAGGATTCCAAGACAAGCTGGAAATCCTCTTGGAGGATTTCTGCCGAGAAACTTAGCACCTTTGTATCCCAGACAAAGGCCTCAAGCTTTACGGGATAGTGCAGATTAATCGTTTTTTTAAAATCCGTTTTTAAAGACATGTATGTCACTTACTATGTTAAATATTTAAAAGAACCATCTTAACTGAAGCGCAGGATGCACTGCATGCAGCATAAAGTCAGAGGACAGGTTATAAGGACTTCAGGTTTTGCAAATTCTTAATTTAGTGGGAGAGTACTATCTCAAAAGTTACCTCCGTGGGCTTCCCTGGTGGCGCAGTGGTTGAGAGTCCGCCTGCCGATGCAGGGGACGCGGGTTCGTGCCCCGGTCTGGGAAGATCCCACGTGCCGCGGAGCGGCTGGGCCCGTGAGCCATGGCCGCTGAGCCTGCGCGTCCGGCGCCTGTGCTCCGCAACGGGAGAGGCCACAGCAGTGAGAGGCCCGCGTACCGCAAAAAAAAAAAAAAAAAAAAAAGTTACCTCCTTGGCTCTTTTCAATCATATGGTAAGATGGGGTTTTTTTGTTTGCTTTTGGTTTGGTTTTGTTTTTAAGCAAGAACACAATTCCACTGGAATACATTTGATTTTATCTCCAAGTAGGGTGAGTTCTAGGGCTGTAGATAGTTGTTTGGCTACCAATTAATTGCACGTGAAAATCAAGAGCTATGGTGTATTTCTACTCTAGAGCTATTTGCTGTACTTAGTGAAATACAAACTGCATTTTTTGAAATGCAAAACTTAGTTAGAAACAGGTCAAAAAGCCAATAAGATTTTAGGTCTTATATTGACCCTACTTTATTTTACCCAATTTAGCAACTTACTAAGTACATTTAATATAATTCAGGTTTGGCTTTGAGAGTCTTGCCAGGAATAGAGTAAAACTGGCCCCAGATATAGAAAAAAAAGGTCACTTTACTTTGAACATTAAGTAAATTGGTGACTAGCAAATGTGCTCTTGTACCTTTTTTATAGAGGTCCATAGTAAAAGTGATAAATATATCCTACTTCTAATATCTTTATATATCTGTGATTCAACTCTTCAATTATATCTAAACCTCTGAGGAATAAATCAGTCTGATTTTCAGTTGTTCTTTTCATTCTCTAAGAAACTACTTAAAGCTCCTAATCTTTGATTATTAACATTTTCCTTTCTATTTATGAAGGACAACATTTTAACCTTTGAAGAAGCAGAATGATGGTTAAGATGCTCTGGAGTATGATAAAAGCAGATGATAGAAGTTTGAAATCATTTTTTCTTATCTTTGAAGGAGCAAAAACCAAAATTTTGAGGAAGAAACCATAAGCTCTTCCTTGCTTTTTTCTTGGAAGCTGGAGTCAGCTAAGTGAAAAGAAATCAGAAATAGTATTCAGAATCAGACGCTGAGTGGCTGGGGCAGGATTAGGCGAAAAGAGTTGTGAAGAGATAGGATGAAAAAAGAATGAAAATGGGAGACTTGGTCCATTTTATAAGCAACTCAATGCAGTTTTCATGCTACAGACATGATTTTAACCGGTATGACTTCAACTTTGTGATCCCCTTGATTTTCAAGAGCGATCAACTTTATTACACTTTTTATCATATTGATTTCTTTAAGCTTTGCTTTGCCCTTACCAAACAATTTTGAATTTACAGTATTTGAGAAGAACCCTATCACCTAAAGAAAATCAATGTCAGAATTCTTAACCAGTTTCACCAAAAGGCATATGAGGAATCACAGATTCTTTTTGCTGAGGTTGCTTTTGTATTTCAGTAACATTTCTAAAACAGATATTGAGTTAATTTTACATAAAATAGGAACAAAGGTTTTGGTACCCTAGTGGAAGGGAAGTTCAACTAAAAGTATAAGTTACTACACACAAACGGACTCATTCATTTTGAGGAAAATATTCCCAGTACAGTACTATGGTATTTTCTTAGGAGTAGACTATGGGTTACCTAGAACCATCACCTAAATACATTTTCTATAGCAAATTCCAAGTTTTAAACGTTCAACTTGCTACACACAGACACAAAAAAACTGAAGATGAATTTTAAGATATCATACACTTAAAATTGCTGATGTCAGTCAAACGAATGTTTCTGGTGCTCACTTGCTATGGAATTAAAATCTCAAAAAAAATGACTATGCAGTATTATAGGTCACATATACCTAGAAATTAAGAAGCATCTGTTGCCTAGACACATATATGCAGTAACTCCGATTGTGGCACCTGCAATTTATGGCATTAAAATACATGTTAAGGGTCCATGTTCCCTATCTCAGTATATTACGCATCTCTGAAAGATCAGGATATAGTTCAAATTTTGTTTATGAAGTGGAACTCACCAAATAGGGTTTCACTCACGTGATTCAAAAATTAGTCCTTCTCTACAAAATGCCTACATTTGGGCTGCTCTGAATTGCGGACCAGAACTCTTTCAGGGAAAGAGCAGGGAAGCAGTTGCAGATGGTATTGGAGCTGACTGCTGTCCTCTGACTTATCTCGGTCACCTCTAGTTCCTTGTACAGCTGTCAAATCACTGCTGATGGGGAAGTGGGCTCCCAGTGAAAAACGATGACCGGTGGGTGAAAAGCAGTCGCTTCGGCTGACTTGCACGACGCTGGCGGCACGGATAGAGTGTCGAGCCAGGTACACGCACGGCACCTAGCTGCTCACTTTTCCATCTTGGTGCATGTCTGCCTTCAGTCATCTGAAATTAAAATAAAAAACAAAAAACCTGCCAAGTTATTTAAAAGACTCAGTTGTTGGGGGTTTTTTCCCCTGGGCTGTCACGTTAGACCTTGTGTGAATTTCACACATCAGTTTTGATTACCCTCAGTACTGTACGAATCGGTCCTATTGCCATACCTGAAGAGAGTCTGCATGTGATTGTTACCTTGTCCAGATACTTCATGGAATGTCCTCTACATATCCATGTTTGTATTTATTTAGTAATTGGCATAGGGTTATGCAAAATCAGTGGAAACTGTCTTTCCTCTTACATTCACGTGTGCTTTTAAAGTAAAAAATAAATTTAAAAATTACATACTTGATTGTACCTACAGCCAACAATACTGTATGGTACACTAGACTGAACACTACACAATACTGTATTGTACACTGTATTTTACAATTTGTTAAGAAGGTAGATCTGTGATAAGTGTTCTCACCACAATAAAATCATTTTTTTTAATTTGCATTGTTGAAGCTTTCAATTTTTCAGCCAATTTCTAAAAAGTATACATAGTCCTGGGTACACATTTATGGGGTTGCCATTTCAATCCACTTCACTGAGACTCTCAGCATGCATTTGACTGCGTGTCCAAATATATGCCAGACTTTTGGGCTAACTTGCATTTTGCAAAATACATATGATATAATCAGGCACTTCATCCAACAGAAGCCTATCTGAGCACCTATAAAGAGGACAAGCCCAGCTTTTGTAAATGAGACTCCTTCCCAATTTGGTGTTTGTGTATACAGGTTTTTTGGCCATAAAGATATGACCAAAAGCATCCATGTCAAAATAGAGCAGTCAAATTTACATCTATTTTCTATTTTAGCTGTAAAATGAGTCAATACATGTCCATGCTGATTCCTTGGGAATGACGTTGATTTAAAGGCTGTCTTGTTTACTTTTCACACGATGACTGAAATATCTATGCATACATTACTTTTATATGTAAAGTTATACAGTGTTGATGGATTTTGTAGTCTTTTTATGACAAGGCAGTATAAAAAATCCTTTCTTTCCATGACTACCAAAGAAAGCATTGGGGTTAAATGACAGCACTCCCCTAGCTATTTGTCTGTCACAGAGAACAGTAAATTGTAGCCTGTCTCAAAGTTGGTATTTAGACACATTTTGAGATTAATGGTTTTGCATAGACACTTGGGAGTCCAGGTGATTTTGAGATGAGATTTATCAAGAATATCCTCTGGTCCAAACTAAGCAGAAGGGCTTTTTGAAGTTTAGTACCATGAGTTCCACATATATGAAATTTTATTGGTAAACAGACTGCACCGACATTGAAAATTCTATAGCATTCTTTATAGCCTAAAAAGTGAAGAAATATCTTTAGCTAAAGCCATGGTAACTGGCCCCATTAACATCTTGCTTTTATAAATCCAGACCAGACAGTTTTCTTTTTCTACTGAACATTTTCATGAAACCTGCGCATTTGTACTTAAAGAAGCAGATGTCCAAAGAAACGTTTGATATGATAAATGAACAATCACAAAGAAAACGTTAGTTAAGTAGTATGAGTCACATGAGAAAACAATTCAGCTAAGAAAGTGCTGATTCATTTATTTTCAATAACACCAGTTTATTTTTAGTGCTGTACTATAATCTGATAAGTATTCTTACAGCTGGTGAATTTGAACACCTTAACAGTGATGAACGAAATATTGAAATATGCAGAAGTCACACAAAGGGAAAAGTGCATAGTAGTTTAGGCTTGCATTTTTTAGCGGATATGCTGACTACTTCTATAAATTAATTTCTCTATATGGACCTATCATAAAACTCAGGAGAATACGAGGTTTAAAGTAACAGATTTACAAAGAGTAATTTCTTTTCCCTCTAGTCTCAATGTTGGTTCAAGTAAGCACTTGGATAAAAATAAGTTTTAACACTTAATACTTTAAGCACTTTAGTCGTATGTTAAAATTAGAAATATTTTACTAATGCTCACTCTATTTATTTGATGCCCCCAAAATTTCAAAAAATTACATTTTTGTAAAAGATTGAAGAGGTGAAATCCAATTTTATGAAGAACTTTTAACAAACAACTCTATAAAAAAATATTTCCCTGGCAGGTAATCTATGAGAATTATTGAACAAATAAATAGTTACTGAACACCTATTGTGAACAAGGCATTGTGCTAGACAAAGTCAGAGATACAAGTATTGGACATGGTTCCTGCCCTCCTTAGCACTGTCATTGAACTAGTAGTGTGATGATTAGAACTATGAAAAGATACATGCCAGCAACAGACAGAAAACATTTGCTCACCTATGTGAACTCAAATAAAGAGAAGACTCCAGCCCTGAGGGTCATGAATGTTAGGTGGAGAAAAGCAGGAGAAGAGAGTGGAGTTGGTGTTAGGAATAGAATGCAGGAACCCAAGACATGAAAACAGGAACGTAAAAGGTAAAATCAAGACCAGTGCCTAAAACCATGGATTTGGACACCAAACAGACCTGGGTTCAAATCCTAGTTCTGAGTTTCACTAGTTATCTAACTGATTGGCTCTCTCTAACTGTAGTCTCCTTACTTGTACAATAGCTGGCTTGGTGGGCATTGTCAAATGTAAATGAGATAATGTATGTAGAGCACTTAGCTAGCGTTGAGCCTCCAATAAATATGTAATTAACCTTCAATCAATCTTAGCTATTAGCTAATAGTATTAACTTTTTTTTAAGTAGAAAAGATCCAATTTGGCCTCACATAGAGAAGTCATAGGATATACGTCTAAAAAGCAGAGGACACCTCGGAAAGCTAGACTAAGAAATTTGATTTCATTGGGGACCCACTCAAAATTTTTGCATAGAAAGAAGGCATCATGGAAGCAGTGCTTAGAAACCCTAGTGAGGGGTCGGGCTACAGTTGCTTGTGGAGCAGGGTGGGGTGGGGGGGACTAGGAAAGAGAAGCTATTCCCCTGGCTGACTAGACACGAGGTGAGACGAGTCTGCCATAGGGCAGGGAAGCGGAGCTAGAACAGGAATGTTTGGAAAATACATTGTGCGTTGTGGACTTGGTTAGAGCTAACTCTCTAGGAAGAAGCTACTCACTAGGGCTCTCTGCATATTATTGCTGTAACAGTCACAGGAGAAAAATAGGAACAGAACCTTGATGGTGTCTTTTTTGAGATACATGTTGGCAATTGAGGGGAGGTGGGGAAAGCTAGCTGGAGTTGAACTTCTCACACCCCTTTGTTCAGAAATTTCCCTCCAGCTTCCTTCCCTGGGTTTTTTTCCTTCATCTCACACATCCAACACCCCTCTGAAACTAAATACGGGTGGAAGATTCTATAGCTCAGAGGAGAATGAAACAGACGTATCTTAGCCTTTTTTGCCTACTCTGTTACCAAATCATTTTTCTTACTGGCTAATTCATTACAGACTGATTGGGAGGTGGTCTCCGGCTCTATTGCTTAGGACTGTGATTCCACCCAATGTGCCAGGGGCAAAGGGGACTTGGTAGCAAAGCATCAGCTAAACCTGACCCGCGTGTATTGGTCATTTTATGCCTTCCTCAAAAGGTACATTCCTAGATTTTCCATCATTTATAAAGTCCCATCCTGAAGATAATGCCACTTTTCTTCTGCTAAAAATAATAGGTGTCTCAGTGGAAATAAGACTTGAATTATCTGAATAATGGGGGAAATCATGCCCACGTCACAGGTTTATCATAAGGGTTAAATGATTTCAAGTGGCTTTTAGTTGAGGTAAAATTCATATTAACGTGACAATACCATTGTAAAGTGAACAGTTCAGCGTCATTTAGTACATTCACAACGTTGTACAACCACCACTTCTATCTAGTTCCATTTTCATCACCCCAGAAGACACTCAGTCCCCGGTGAGCCTCCATTCCTCCGTTCCTCCCTCCCCCAGCTCCTGGTAGCCACTAATCTGTTTTCTGCTTCTATGGATTTAACTATTCTGGATATTTCATATAAATGCAGTCATACATTATGTGACCCTTGTGTCTGCCTTCTTTCATTTAGCATAATGTTTTTGAAGTTCATCCACATTGTAGCATGTGTCAGTAGTTCACTCGTTTTATGGCTCAATAATATTCCATTGAATGTATATACAGTACCATTAACCATCACCTGTTAATGAACATTCAGGTCATCTCTACCTTTTAACTATTGTGAATAATGCTGCTGTGAACATTTGTGTACAAGCATTTGTTTGAGTACCTGTTTTCAGTTTACAGGGCTGCGGGGTATATAGTTAGGAGTGGAATTGCTGAGTCATAGAGTAATTCTATGTTTAACCTGTAGGGGACCAGCTGAACTGTTTCCCACAGTGGTGTATACTATTTTATACTCCGAGCAGTGAAGCACAAGTGTTCCATTCTTCCAAATCCCAGCCAATACATCTTTCCCCCATTTTTTGCATCATAGCCATTATAGTGAGTGTAAGATGATATCTCACTGTGGTTTTTATTTGCATTTCCTTAATAACTAGTGACGTGAGCATCTTTCCATGTGCTTGTTGGCAATTTGTATGTCTTCTTCGGAGAAATACCTATTCAAGTCAACTCAAATGTTTTTATGTATGCAAAATACTAAACATATTGCAAAGAAAACAATAAGCAGTCTATAAACAGCAGCTAGCAATAACAAAGTTAATAGCAGTAACAACAACCATAATAATAAAGAGATTTGGATTCTGGTCTGGGCTCCATCACAGCCAAAGTTTGTGTCTTTAGCCGAATCCATTAGGAAATAAATTTAAAAATAGAGACGGAGAAAGTCCTGACTCCCTGACTTGGGCTCTTTTAAATTTTGTTGATTTTTTTGCATATGTGAAAATAGGGATTATACTAAAAATACAAGCTTGAATACAGAGGACACATTCGCAGAGCCAGCCACATTTTCCAGTGGCACTTTGGCATCCGCTTTCACGGATCTAGGCTCTGCTGGGACCTACTGTGGGTATCTCTGCCCTGGGAGCTTCCTTATCTTCAATCCATGCAGGTGTCCTTTCTGTCTTTCTTCCTCTGTCTTCCATCCTTCCTTCACATCTGCAGCCCTTCAGACCTGAAAGGAGAGTAAGATTTCTGTGTTGAGAGTCTGGCAGCCTTCCGTCTAGGAGCTTTCAGAGATATTACCTTATCTCTTCGCTGCTGAGTGATGCTGAAATACAACTGCAGAAGCCAGATATGATATCTGGTGCAGGGCCCCATCTTAGATGAATGGAGTGTTCATGAAAGGACCTGGTGATGCTGGGCTGCCTCAGACTTCAGCAGCTTAGTCATGGCCCATGGCCGTAAACAATTCCTCCCCCATCCCCTGCTCAGGGTTCAATGTTTCTCAGTGAAGGCTACAAAGATATTATTGCATGGATTTACTATGAGTTTGAGGCCAAAATAGAAGCCACTGTAGCAATATCATCAACTTATAATGTGCCTGACCAAAGCTTTGGAAGATACGACCCAAAGCAATAATTAAAAAAGAATCTTCCCATCTATATTAAATCCCAGCAGTTGCAAAGGAGAGAGGAAAACCCTAGTGGGCTTTTAAGAATTCTGAGTTACCTGGAGAAACCCAGTTCTGCCTCCTGAGACGGAGCCGCCTCTGTTGCTGGAGTCTTGGTGATTTCTCCAAGGCCCTTCAGGTGGAGTGAGATTCCCTCTCTCTGCTCAGGGACTAACCATGCCTGGTCTCTGCAGTATAGGATGATTTTAATCTACTTACTTTCAAACATGTTTTAATTATGTTTTAAAAGTTTGTGCTTCCGTTAACTGACAGTCTGATTTCTTTATCTAGGACTGCTTTTGAGGGTCATTTTTCTTTTTTTCTGTTCAGTTACGTTACCATGATTTTAGCCATCGTTATGTACATTGCATTAGCGGACTTGCACTGTCTGCCAGGAAAGGGAGCTAGCAGTTTCTGGAACACCTTCTGCACGATGCACCATGCTGGGTATATCAATCCTGAGGCAGTTCCTTGAGATTGGCAGTGACATCATTCCCATTTTACGTGAATGCTGAGGTTCAGAGAGTTCCCACGGTTCTGTATCAGTGGGTAGCAGAGTGGGGATTTGACTGGAGCTGTGTCTCACCCGAGCCTACATGCTTTCCACCCAACTCTCTGCCGGTAGAACAGAAACACATTTCTAAAGGACTTGTTGCTGGCAGAGTCAGTGGGGCACAGACATCCATATTTGTTTTCACCTAAAGGCGACCAAATGAAGGGGTTGGGAACAGCAGTGGGACTTGGCAAAAAGCTGCTCATTCTTGAGAATAATGAGAATAGATCTGAAACGTTAACTTTAAACATTAAAAGACAAACGCTACCTCTGTGTGGAGTTTCATTACCATTCACAATTTTTTTAAACCTAGATTGCTTATACCAAGCAATAAACATCTTTTGGCCCCTAGAATGGGAATTAAGGAAATGTTTCATTATAGCAATTAAACTGTCTAAATGTAATTGATAAATGTAAAAAAAAAAGAAACCCAGAAAAGTAATATATTTCCCTACTTGATGAAAAGAGCTTCAAATGTTATATTCTCAAAAGAATATTTAATTAACTTCTGAATAGGAGTATGAACCTTACTTTTCTTTTTATTCTAAATTTTCCTAAAATATTCTGGTACTAGGGTCTTTCCTACCCACACACATGCACAAAGATGTTGTAAAGAAAAACACATTGCTGGTGATGTATTTTAATGAATCCTACAAAACATTTGAGTAATGATCCATAAACATGAAGAACTTTGGTAGTTAAAGATGAAAAAATGTATTAGTCATTTACAGTAAAACTTCATGATATGCATTATCTATGAGTACAAATGTTAAAAATGAACATTTTCTAGTATACTGAAATAAATGTTGTAAATCAGTACAAATTAATAGGCGTTAGATTTTATACAAGATTAAATCCGCATGGAAAATGGATTTAAAAATTAGAAGACTATGAGAGAAAAAAGACATCACAAGATGAAATAAAATACAGAATTAGAAAATCTTCTAAACCTAATTCACCACAAGAGAAAGAAGCAAAACGCTTCATGAGTAGGGTTAAAGGTAATAAAGCAAAGTACCTAGTTCCGTGTCAGTTGTAGACCCAATAATAGGCGGCAAAGTAAAAAGAAAATGGATTTAAAGAATTTGTAGAGGTAACTCTGAAAAAAGAGAAGAATAAATGAGGCAGCAGAACTATAATTTGTTTCATCAGAAGCTGAATATTCCAATTACATTATGACACTAAAATATCAGCTTTCCATTGTACAGGATTTTGATATTATATTACATTGCTTTGTATCATAACATCATAAAATGAATCAACCATTTGCAGTACACTCTTTCTCAGGCCTTTTCCTTGCTCATTATAATTGAAGGAGACTCACAGGAAGAACATGATTGGAACCAAATCTCCAGGAATTCCTCCCATCCCTGTTCCGTCTTGTTTCACTGATGCCTCCTTTTCGGGCTCTCAACTTGAATACACACCCCATATTTGTTTATTTGTCCTTTTACCAGACTTAGTCTAGTGTGCAAACTTTATATGCAGTTTTGCCAGGTGTGTTATACACCAGGCAAATGTTAATTATTTCTTCCTATTTCCAAAACCTGGGACACTCTCAGGAAAATACACACATGCATTCATGCACACAACACACATACACACACACGGACACTGACACCTAAGAGAGCAGAGAATCAGGTCATGACATCCCTCCTTCTGCTCAGAAATCTTGAAAGGCCTCCTAACTCCCTACATACCAGACACTAGGACTGCAGATAAAGAAGGAGTTTCTGCTCCTTCTTTATGGTAAAGACAGCCAGTTAAACAGACCATTATAACGCAAGGCATTATTATAATACAGCATGAGAGTTAAGATCATTGACTTCAAACTGGGATGTCAGAGAAGCATTCCCAGAGCTTATACTTGAGGTGAGTGTTAGATAAGAGTTTGTTAAGGCAAGAAGGAAGCTAGGAATGTTTCCATGTGGAAGCCTCAGGCTGTGTGGAGATACGGAGGCATGACATGACCCAGTATATCATGGACCGAAAAGCATTCTGCATGAATGCATTGCAGAGTGCACACTACACCTGTGGGCAGGGAAGATATACTGCTGTTAGTCACGCTCATATCCATTCGCCCCTTGACTCTAAATGCTTTGTGCATAAGCAAAACATCCTATTTGTCCTTGCATAGTTCTGAAGTCTCAGATAAAGCCTTACAAACAGACGGTATTGAATTGAAGATTAGGAGTACACATATACAGAATAAAAATGTAGAATGAGGAAAGTACTTTCCAGCAGTGAAAGATGAGTCAGTCATACAGAAATCTAAGATCCAAAGATGGAGAGGAATCCAGATTAATAAGGTAAGGTTGGCATTCAATCAGTTGCTTCCTGAGAGATGGTGCTTGTTTCTCTTAATTCCAATAATTGGGGAAGGTACTCTCTGAAAGATCAACTGTGATCACAGACTCAGAATATACTGTCACAGTAAGCTCCCGTTCTATGGCTTGAGGGTACCTTTCCACCATTTCTCTTCACACCTCCTGAAACTGCTCTGGGTTCCTTTGAAACAATTCCCGCAACCCTTGCTTCTGTTGAAATGGTTTGCTCTCTGCTTCTTCCAAGGACTTGAACCTCAGACCTTTCCCTTTCATTCCAGCTCGTGCTCTAACTTCCCTTGATGGTGAACCCAGAACCCTCAGGACCCACTTTCAAAGTCTGCTACTGACATTTCAACTGGGCAAAGCATTGGTTCCTTTCTGCTGAGAGAAAAAAAAAAAACTGTAGAAATATAATTTCAGGAAGAGCATTCTATTCAAATAATCTTGATGTATTAACATATGGGGCTGTTCTACCTTCAGAATATGTTCTCATGTTATCCAGTGCCTGACATATTGGTTGGCACTGATAAATCTCCTCTGAACATTGGTGGTTCTGATTTGTCTCAGGAAAGGCTCAAGGCATCTCCAAATGCGAACAATTGCCTTTGGTCTAATACGTACTCAGCTACCGCCTGCCTCCTGCCTAATCACGTGTGTAGATTGCAGAGTCAAAGGTGTGCGTACATCTTCTCTCTGTCCATTCCCATTATTCAGGACTTAAATAGTGAATGCCCCTGATGATGATTTTTAGCCACTTATCTTCTTTGGACAATTCTTGTATTTTAGGGCTTTGTAAATGTGGTTTGATAGCTACAGAAGCCTAAAAATCACATTCAAACTTTAAAAAAATTATTTAGAAGCCAAAAGAACACTAATGTTTGAGGCAGTGTCAAATCGTAGAAATTTTTTCTTATTCATTAGGAGCTGATTTCAGCAAAAATGATAGACAATGCCATCAATGTCTGATTAGCCATACACAGCTTGAAGACATTTCTGGCCACCCAGTTGTCTTGTCTTGTCTTCTTTCTATGAAGATATTCCTTTGGGGTACTTTTCAACTATCAAGTCCATCTAGGATCTCTCTCTGTCTCAGTCTTTCTATTTCTCTTTATATAGATATAGGTACAGGTATAAGTATAGATGTAGATGTAGCTATAGATATATGCTGATATACAATATAAATATATTGCAATATATATGTATGTGTAAACATATGTGTGTGTGTGTGTATACTTTCCATTACTTCTATTATTTCTCCTGGGAAGCAATAGCACAGACTTTGCTCGTCAAATCAGGTAGCAGGCCTCAGATGAGCTGGTGATCCAGCTACACTTTCCAGTCGGTCGGCACCTGCTTGTAGAGCACGAGCTGTAAAAGCAGGTGAAGCCCATCAGGAAGGAGTAGGCACTGGGCAGCATCCTTCTGTTACCAAAAGTGGGATCCAGCTGCTCGCTCCTCGAAAGCCAATACTCAAGAGGCAAGGTTGATGGAAAGGAAAGGCCAGCGGTGGGGGGCTGGGGGTGGACTCGTGGCCAGAGGCCAGCTCCCCACTGACAGTCAGTGGGCAAGTGCTTTTAAAGGGGAGTTTCAGGGGTGTATAGGCGGAGGGAGGGGCTACCTGCAGACAGCCCAGTCAGCTCCGACAGTCATCTTGAAGATGGTCACGCAGTGGTATGACCAGCATCATTTTGATTGTTTTAAGTACAGTTAATCTTCAGTTCCAGGGTTGATTTGTTCCCATTTCCTTGAGGCCAGTTCTCGGAATTGTGGCAGCTTATGTCACGGCTACAGCCTGGTCATCATGTAGTTAACTCCTTCCACCTGGTGGGGATTTCAGTATCTACAAGACAGCTCACAGGATATGGCTCAGAATATTATCTATAGCCCTTGAAGAAGAACTAAAAGTCCTTGACTTTGCTTTATGACTAAACTATTATTATTTTGTCCTATTTGACTGTCTTCCTTTACTTCTGAACTTTCTCACTTCTCTGATTAAACTTATGCTTTGGCTAAAGATTTTCTACAGATGAAAGGTGGACAGAGGACATGGTGGCAGAGGAGGCAGGGATGATAGGGTCATGGTCCATTTCACCTCCACCTAATCAATTTTGCTTGACCTAGAAAACTGCAGGAAGTCTATAAACCAACTAAATTTCACCTTAATGATAACAAAGAAATAAATGATTCAAAACAATATTTAAAGAAATATACACCCTACTGTAGGCACAATCAAGTCTTCTGCAAAGTAAACTTAAAATTTATCAAAATTGCTGCTTAGTCGTTTTCTTAAGGGACTGTATAGTGAGGAGAGGACTCTTTCTGAAGGGAATCCATTCTTTGGGTTGCGCATGTGGTTCCAGATAGGGCTCTGAAGTGGGCCATGGACTTTTTGTCAGGTGTTTCCCTGTGTCATCTCATTTCACTCTCTCTCCTCTTCACAACAGCTGTTTAAGGGAGATGTTACAGACTGAATTGTGTTCTCCAAACTTCATATGTTGAAGCCATAACCCCCAATGCGACTGTATTTGGAAATAGGACCTTTAGGTAGGTAATTAAGTTTAAATGAGCTCATAAGGGTGGGGCCCTCATCCCATAATACTGGTGACCTTATAGGAAGATGAAGAGGTACCAGAGATGTTTCTCTCTCCACACATGCACAGAGGAAAGGGCACATGAAGGACATATTGAGAAGGTGGCCATCTCCAAGCCAGATAGGAAGGCCTCACCAGAAACCAACCCTGATGGCACCTTGACCTTGCACTTCCAGACTCCAGAACCATGAGAAAGTAGACTTCAGTTGTTTAAGCCCTCCCAGTCTGTGGCATTTTGTTTGGGCAGCGCAAGCAGACAAATACAATAGGTATCAGCTTCTTTAGTAAAAGAGGAAACCTAAAGGCAGAGGAATTGAGTAAATAACATGAGGTTGAAGAACTCGAATGGGGACATTAGTCTGTCTGAAGTCAAAGCCCACATTTTCCCCTTCATCACGCAGGCTTTCTGTAGAAGCACTCAGTCTTGCCCCATCTCAGTCCTTACCCCAGGGAGGAATAGGGGCTTTCAGCAGCTTCTTGGTCTGCGCAGTTTGGCTCAAGCATCATGAAAACCTAGATTCCCAATGGGCAGGAACTGCTCCACCATCCGTCTCTTAACTCACAGAGCTAGCACAGAATCGCCTTAGGATCATCTATTTTAACCCCTTCCCTTTGCAGACAAGGTAGGGGAAAGTTAAGGTCATGGAATTAGGTTTGTGGCTGGCCTTTTCCAACTAGGATAAGACCTTGCCTTACATTTTTGGTATGCAATAGCACAGACCTGCTATCCTATGCATTTCTTATAAAATACTAAAAAAAATTAGTTATTAAGTCCTCTGGCAGAGTCCCAGCTGTTATAGCCTGCTTTTGACACAGATTTCTGGACTAACCTGTTTTTCAAGGACCAAATCATTTTTCTCAAAACATAATACACATGTAACCAGATCAAAACCAGGCTTTAGACATGGACGTATATCTCTAACGCTTTCTCAGCATAATCCAGGATGGGGTCTGCTCCTTACATATGGAGCAGTGCATCAATGGTGTGTTCAGAGTCCCGGGAGGGGTAACAGGGAAGCACCCCAACTCAGCAGGAGTGCAAGCAGATTAACTGCCATTTATAGCATTTCCCTCCCTTGGAATCACATATCCATCAGGAGTTATATTGAAATGCATTGTAGCCTATTTTTAACAGCCAGGCAACGCTAGAAAAACGTCGTATGAAGGATTTTGAAGAACCCTCTTGTGACTGTAACACAAGCTACCCTCTTAAAAAAAATTCTTGGGAGGAACAGTTTTTGTTTGGGAAGAATTAAAAATAAAACTCTACTGAAAAACACCAACAAAAGCTGTTGTGGTTCTTTAGCAAGAAGGAATAGATGGAAACTACAATATTAGGAAATGGGGCTAGGGTGTCAGAATGTTTGGTTTGCAGGTAAGATGTGGGCTCTAAGAAATTAGTGAGGGAGAAAAGAGAAAGATATGCCACACTGGAATTAAATCAGAGGTCCTAACCCCAAGGCAGATGTTCACGTACGAGATCTATCATACTCTAATTAAGAGTCTAAAAAAAAACACACACACACACATAAAATCCCCAGCGTTCAAAAATGAAACAGGTGGATCTTCAGAAAGCTTCAGAAAGAACAGTCAGTAGATATGAGTTCAGGGCAGGAAAAGAAAGGTGAATGTATTAGCTCCACCCCAATTAAAGATTTTTTCAAACTTTATGCCCAGATGATGGCAACATAGACCACAGATCGCAATGCCCACAGGGGTTATGTTGCACGATTAAATTCAGCCTGCTCTGGCCGAGACCACACTACACAGCTCAGCCCCAGTCCATTGCTAGCAAGCAAGAATGCAGGCCCAGTGTTGCCAGATACTCTGATTGATAAAAAACCATAGAAATCTAGATTCTTACGCAAAATATCCTTTCATAAACACGGACAACTAATTTTTTTTTTGAAATGTACAAGTATGATGTAGACAAAGAAAGACTGCTCTGTGGGCTAAATTTGCTCTCAGAGCTCCAATTTTTTCTACCCTCTTCAGTAGACTGCTTTAGTGGTCCCCAGAATTCTTTTCTATTTCAAGTCATCAGACGCAGAGTCTACAGATCTATTCCCGTTTTCATTATCTTCGTCCTGGACCAGAGCCTTCCAAGTCTGCCCATTGCCTTCGTGGGGAATTTTGAATGTTTCAGCTAATGCTCAAGACTCTCTGTATCGTTCCCTTGGCCTCATTCAATGAAATGTTCACCCTGTGCTTCCCCGTGGGAATCTTTGGTCCCACCTGGAGGTACTATGTATTTCCCCCCAAAGAAGAGTTGTTCATTCCTGCATTCTCACCCTCGTTCTTAGTGTATCCTCTTTTTCTTTCTTCTATTTCTTTATAATCAATTTCCTACTGATCATCTGATCCTTCAAGACATCACTCACATGTCCTTTCTTCTGGGCTCCCTTTCCTGACTAATTAAGCCCTTCCTCTTTCTCACCTCATCCATGAAGCTTCCAATGTGTCTGTTCTAAGCCCATATGTCGTGCAATTATGGTGTTTTATGCCCGTCTTCTCCACTCAAGCCTGAGAGTTTCACTCAGCAATTAGCAAACCTTTTCTGTAAAGGGCCAAATAGTAAATATTTTCCATATGATCTCTGTTGGAACTACTCAGTTCTGCCATTGTAGTAAAGAAAAAAAAACAGCTATAAACAAGATGTAAATAAATGGGGGTGACTGTGTTCCCACAAAGCTTTATTTTCAAAACCACATGGCCAGCTTTGGCCTGAGGGCGGTAGCTTGCCAACCCTTAATCTCCATGGGCAAGGATTGTGTCTTATTCTTGTTAGTATATAATAGATAGTTAACAAATATTTGTCAGAGAATGAATTCTTCAAAACTCAATTCAAGTTTACTTCTTTCATAATCTTTCCTTGACACTCAAGGACACAGCAGTATTTTCCACTTCTGAACCTCTATAAATGCCTGTTATCCAGACACCTCATGGGACTGTCACAATCACTGTGTAACAATCACTTAATGCCACTGTGATGAGTTAGGGTTGATCTATGTAATTTCTAGGCTTCTTTGTTCTCAAATTCTGAGTCAATCTGTCATCTTGTACTGCCACCTGCTTGTACATTTTGGCCTTTTCTTTCCCTCTGATAAAATATAAGCTTCTAGAGAATAAGACCATACATAATTTTTCTTTAGAATTGCTAAAATGCCTACTATGATGTTACTGGCATCATACACCTATTCCAGTCCTATTTTTAGATCAGCATGGTGTGTGATGCAGACTCAAAAAATAAGCAGAAGGGAATGGTTCTTGCTCCCATTGATGACAAAGTCTAGTGAACCAATGATTGTATGATCCAAAATGCTCTGAAAGAGATTCATGGTTTTCTAAACAAATCCTGGGGAAGAGTGGGGAAAAAGGCAGGGATGTCTTCCCTGAGGAAGTAAGGCTTGAGTCAAGATTCACTAACTCAAACTATTATGTATAAAATAAGCTATAAGGATATCTTGTACAATTCCGGGACTATAGTCAATATCTTATAATAACTACAAATGGAGTATAACGTTTAAAATTGTGAATCACTATATTGTACACCTGTAACTTATATAATATGGTACATCAACTATACTTCTTTTTTTTTTTAATGGTGAAAAAAAAAGAAAAAAAGATTCACCTATTCAGCCAGTATTTATTCAGTGCCTATTATATGTCAGACATGATTCTGAGCACTTGGAATACAGTCGTGATCTAAACAGACAGAAGTTCCTGCCTTCATAGAACTTGTTTTCTAGTGGGATCTGAAGAATGAATAGAAATTACGTAGAAGGGAAAGAGGATTTGAAACAATATTCAGGAAAGAGGGAAAAGCATAAACAGATATCCTGGGTGGAGGGAACATGGCACAACTCAGGAACTGCAAGGGCAGGAAAGATCCAGCTACAGAGGTAAACAGAGGCCAGCTGAGAGAAGGTAGTAGGACCGTATAAGTTTTTTCTCTAAAACAGAATGCTTCTGAGAGTGAAAGAGGCATTATTAATCATGACAACAAGCAGAAACTGGTACTGTTCCAGAAAACTGGGACATATGGATAGCCTACTCATAGGTCACGTAAACTTTTTAACATGACTACATTTTTTAGAAAGATCACTTGGATTACTGTAAATAACTGATCTGGGGAAATGCTGTGTCAAGGTGAGGAGACCAGTGGCTATGTTATTGCAGAAATCCAAGTAATAGATGAGTGTGTCCTGAGCTAGTTGGTAAGTAGCAGTGGAAATGGAGAGAGAAAAATAGACTCTGTCGGTATTGAGGAGGCAGCTTTAACAGGACTTGGTTGATATTTTTTGTTCTAGAAATGAATGGAAGAAAGGGGGGGTGGGGAGGAATGAGAAGGGAGTGCTGGAGGAGGGTAGAGTTTAAAAAGAGATTCAGATGCCAAGACCAACTCTTGGCACCAGCAGCTAAGTCCCCAGGGAGTATTTTGAACGCTGGTCCTGATGAATCTCAAGACTGCACTGAGCATTACAACTTCCATTAGTGATTATGAGTGAGAGTATAACTGCGGCTTTGATCCTGGAGAAAGCATGGCAGAGCTAAGTGTTCCCCACTGGAAAATGAGTGCCAGTTTGTGCTTTCATCAAAATTGCAGACAGAGTTCATGCACTTTTAGGAAAACTGGTGGTGTTGGCAGCTTTCATGGCTCAAGACGAAGAAGGAAGACCAAGGAGGTGGAGGGTGGTTTAATATTGACGGTTCAATGTTGGGCGCCAGCACACCTGAGTCCAGGGTAAAACGTAATAGGAAGTGACAACCAGACTAACAAATAAGAGAACAAGAGCCGTGATTTGTGGACGTTGATGTTTCAGAGACAACCCAAGCTATATTTGGAAGCTGACTTTAATACATAATTCAAAAACCACCTTAACTCGATGCAGTTTTAAATGAGATGTTGAAAGGGTTGTCTAGTTTCAGCTCAGAGTGACTCTTCATCAGTCATTTCTCTGGCCAGCATGGGCGGCCCAGGTAGGAGAATTTTGTTTAGTTCTCTGAAAGCTATCAGTCAATGTGATTGCATCTGACGGGGGAGGGCTCGGTAAAGATGACACTTCACCCCATACCCTCAGGCAAGTCAGCAAGGAAAGCAAAAGAAACTTGGGTGCCCAGGGCTCTCCGCTAAAGGTCAAGAATCCTTTTTCCCTTGCTTCCAAGGCTTCACACTAACCTCATTGTTAGCCAGTTATTTTACCCCTTTACTTGGGGGTACCCATTTACAAAACTGTTGTATATAAAATATTCACTTGTCTTGACCACACAGAGATACCGAAGAAGAAAAAAAAAAAGACAGCTTGAAGAGTGAGTCTCCAAATGTGTGCACGAGCTGCCCTTGTTGTTGACATTATACATACTCCTGATCACCTCTCCCCTCTGCATAGCCCCCATTTTAAAACCCTCTAGAAATAAAGCTGTGGCAATAGTTCCACCTGAGTCCAGTTGTGAAGTTCAGATTGAGACTCAGTGCTGTGAAATGTTGTACCTTGATTTCTCTCAAAATCAGAATAGTCAAGTATGCAGCCATTCAAAGAGATGTTATAGAAATGTATTTCAAGACGCTGGAAGATGTTCATGAGAAATTGTTAGATCAAATATTCGATCATAAAAGAACATGCTCAGTAGAACTGAATTCTTATTCTTCAAACAGGTATAAAAAAAAACTTGAAGAATATAAAGTAACATCCTAAAAGTTGTCATCACTATGTAGTGAAATTAGTAACACCTCTTTTTTACTGTTATTCTTTTTTTATTGACATACAGTTAGCTTACCATGTTGTGTTACTTTCAAATGTACAGCAAAATGATTCAGTTATACATACATGTATATACATATATATATTCTTTTTCAGATTCTTTTCCATTATAGGTTATCACAAGATATTGAGTATAGTTCCCTGTGCTATACAGTAGGTTTTTGTTGTTTACCTATTTTATATTAAGTGAAGTAAGACAGAGAAAGACAAATATCATATGATATCACTTATACATGGAATCTTAAAAAATGATGCAAATGAATTTATTTACAAAGCAGAAATAGACTCACAGACATAGAAAACAAACTTATGGTTACCAAAGGGGATCGCGGGGCAGGGGGGTCTGGGCAGGGGGACATAAATTAGGAGTTTGGGATTAATATATACACACTACTATATATAAATTAGTCACAAGTTTTATTTTCTTCTTTTGGATTACCTGTATCATCTAAATTTTTTACAATCGTGCACTACTTATATTACAAGAAAACGTATATCTTAAGATGTAGCATTCAGTATTCATCAGTATGCATGGGAGTCTCACTGTAATGCCATCCAGTCGGTGAAACAGGGCTCTAACAAGGCCAGTTTAGTGTAATGGCTGAGAACATTGACTCCAAAATTGGGCAGCCTTGCTTTGCCACCTTTGGCAAAGATGAATTAATCTCACTGTGCCTCAGGGTCCTATTTATAAAACGGGGGTCCTAATAGTTGCTAATTCTAGAGTCATACAAATAGATGAAAAACATATTTACAAATTGCTTAGCATATAGTAAGCTTCCAATATACATTAGTTAATTTTACTATCATTGTATTTATCCTTATATTCATCGTGAATAGGGGCCGGGAAGGTTCTACAGTGGAGGGTTACGTTGTGTGGACAAAAAGTACTTTAAAGAGGCTGCCTCAAGTGACTGATGCCAAACAGATTGTAAAAGCAGTGGTTTATGTGAAACCTTTAGCCAGAGGGACTGACATTCCTTGTCCTTTGCCATGCAGTTATCTTGCAGCCTTCCTGATACTTTTAAGTAGCTCTGGCTGCCTGTGGATTCTTGGTCTATCCAGTGCAGAAATTCCAGCACTAAACCTAGGAAACATACCTGATACCATTCCTGGGTTTTATAGGTCACTCCAGACACTGAACTGAGGCCTCTATTTTTGGACTGTCTAGATAACTTCAAGGACAGTAATTGGCAATAACAAAACCTTTTTGACCATATGCCATTTTATGGGAACTAAAGAGAACTTGGGGTAAATATATATTCCCAGGAAGATAATTTCACTTGTTTTTAGGGCTGTGTTCAACAACAAATATATACACTGAAATTTTCCAAAGCACAATTATACAACTCACCCCTTTAGTTATCAGAGCTGAGAAAGTATGGGAGACTCATCTGGGTTTAGCCCATTTGGCTAAGTCTTATCTTATCTTTGACCTCTTTGAAGTATAACAGCAGTTACTTTCCTATCTTACTACTGAGTGTTCCCAAATGCTGACAAACTCAACAGCTACACATTAACAGCCACCAAATATACAACAATTAGATGGGAACATGACATCATGCCTGTTTTCACTACCAAGGGCACACAGAAGCCCATTTTCTCAAGAAATTCTGCAGCATAAACATGCCTATGAATATTCAGTACTCAATCCACTTCATTCTGTGCAACCTTAACGGCCTTTTTTAAGGTGTATTTTATGTGGATTTTGTGTGACAGAGAAAAAAAAGAAGAGTTCCACTTTTTCACAACATACTATACTAGACCAGCTCTCTTTTTTGAGATGTCATATACCTACTTTATTATAATGAGAAAGTGACAGCCAATTTAAATCAAAATTTATGTCGAACATTAGGCGCTGGAAGGACTTTGGCTAATCACTGTAATGTCCCCAAGAAATGGTAAATGAAAGCGTAAGGAAATTGAGTTAACACAAGTTAAAAGTTCACATACTTATGGAATTATATTAGAAGACCTACAACTTAATTAAATTATCTGAAACTGCTCATCTAGCTTCCACTGTACTAGTGAACATTTTTGCAATTTTACTTTTAGATATATATTAAGTAATAGGTTTGGAGTGGGTCAAATTGGGAGAACCCTAATGAGGCAGAACAGGCGAAAAGCTAATCCATCATGAGGCGTCATTCTGAATCTTTATACTGAACATTATGAGGCAGAGCTTTCCCTGGTTAGTTGGTTACTCTCTTATATCTATCATTCTGACATTTTGAATAATCGAAAAATCAAATGGGAATTCTGTACACAGAAAAATAATCTGATGGAGAAGAAATGTGTTATTGATCACCTAATCTTTGATTTTTTTTTAACTCTTATATTTGTTTTATCAACTGTAGAAGCTCAAGAAGTGATAAACGTACAGAATTTTTAAAATTAAAGGCATTGTTAACAGATTTTACACAAAGGACAATTTCATGAGATGCAAAAGACAAAATTTACATATAAAGTCACATAATTCATATTTGTTTATCTACTTTGAATTCTTTTAAGGTCAGTGAGTTCTTAAATCCAAGGTACCATGTGGTAGAATTATTACTTTCAAAATACTTTTAATACACAGTGCAGGATATTCAATAATTGAATATATGTGGCATTTCTTTCTTGTAAGGTTACCAACTTAACTTTGTTGAGAAGAGTAGAAAGTCTTCGTAACTGAGGTTTGCCACAAATTATATGTGTATGGCTCTTTCTGGGGTCACAGCCCAAAATGAATCTGTGCTCCCTTAAAGAAAGTGCCAAAGCAACTGGGAAGTTTGTGTGCAATGAAAAAAATGGAACCTTTTAATTCAGTCCTTCATATACAATTTAGATGTAGAACTGTAATTTTTTTTTTAAGTCATAAAACCTTTGGAGAAGTTCTGCCATTTCTTTTCTTTTCTGATGGAACTATACGTAAAGAATAAATTGATTGCCAGAATACTTGGTAACATAGACATGCACACACTAAGAAATGAATAAGAAAAAATATGGCCTCCTGCAGACTTGTTTCTAGCTGCTTGCTTGGGGGAAAAAAAGTAAGCTGCCTGCTCTTCACTGCCTTTAGAGAATTAATTCTCATATGAAATGAAAGGTCCCGTCCAATCCTATTTCACGGTAGCTTTGAGGGCTTGACTGTCCCCAAGCAAGAAACTTCCCTTGATTGTTTCCTGCTGACATCACTTTACACCAGAAGGTGGCAATTGTTTTAATAATCACACTAACAAATCTGTTTTGCCATCGGATTAGATTTTTAGAGATAGTGTTCATTTGGTTCTTGTCAAGAAGATGCCTTTTAAAATCAGTAGCATTCATTTGTAGATTTCTTTCTCAGGATGGTTTTTCCACACCCATTAGCTGGCTGAAATATTGTACCTCTTTTAGGATAACGTAAGCTGCAAATGTTCTCTATTTCTCCGTATTAAACCTTGTTCTTGGGCTTCCCTGGTGGCGCAATGGTTGAGAGTCCGCCTGCCAATGCAGGGGATACGGGTTCGTGCCCCGGTCTAGGAAGATCCCTTATGCCGCGGAGCGGCTGGGCCCGTGAGCCATGGCCGCTGAGCCTGCGCGTCCGGAGCCTGTGCTCCGCAACGGGAGAGGCCACAACAGTGAGAGGCCCGCATAACGCAAAAAAAAAACAACAACAACAAAAACCTTGTTCTTTCACCTGAAACAAGGAACAGGATGCCATATAAGCTGTCAATTCTAGTGAAGGGATAGCATGATAAAAGTATAAGTATATAGTATCATGGAAAATGTGAAGAATGCACTTAATTTCTCCCTTACAAGGAAAACTGGCGCAGACCTTCCTCAGTTGACCATGATAGCTGAAAAGTGTAGTGTGTATGCATAAGATTCATGTCAACATACAATGAAAAGCCATTCACATACAAATCACAAGGCGTGTATGTCTAACTTACCTCACAAGATAGCAAAATTCCATCAATTACTCAATTAAAACTGAGTGGAAGGGGCTTCCCTAGTGGCGCAGTGGTTAAGAATCTGCCTGCCAGTGCAGGGGACACGGGTTCGAGCCCTGGTCCGGGAAGATCCCACATGCCGCAGAGAAGCTAAGCCTGTGCACCACAACTACTGAGCCTGCGCTCTAGAGCCTGCGAGCCACAACTCCTGAACCCATGTGCCACAGCTACTGAGCCTGCACTCTAGAGCCCGTGAGCCACAACTACTGAAGCCCGCGAGCCACAACTACTGAAGCCCACGCGCCTAGAGCCCGCGCTCCGCAACACGAGAAGCCACCGCAGTGAGAAGCCCGCGCACCGCAACGAAGAGTAGCCCCCGCTCGCCACAACTAGAGAAAACCTGCGCGCAGCAGCGAAGACCCAATGCATCCAAAAATAAATACATTTATAAAACAAAAAACTGAGTGGAAGGTAAAAGCCTTCTTGATGCTCCACAGTTCACAAAAAGCCTATCAGCTTCCTTAACCGTTTGACAAAATGCACAGAAACCTCCAAAATACCAGCACACTGGAACTGCCTGAGGATTTATTTCCTAAGACAATTTTCCAAAACCTGTCCTCTGAACACTGTTTGCCATCCATAAAGAGAGAGGAAGAGGACGGGGCAGAGAATAATGTTGTCTCTGGGAAACCACAGCGTTCGTTCCAGATGGTCTCTTTTTTCCACGGCTTAGGTTACCTACATGACAAAAGGGGGAGAGGCCAGGGGTGAGCACTCTTTTTTTTTTTTTTTTTTTTTGTAAAACTGAGAACTCCAGACATTTGTCATCCAGAAAAAATGCCTGCCTCTCAGCAGGGTAGATTTTTAAAAATTGTTCTTAGCGCCTGTCTCTAATTGGGCTTCCTCGACTTTTCACACAGCCTTTCCCCCGCAAGTCCACAAAAGCCAAAGTTCTCCCACACCTAGTCACCACTGACAGGCCCATAAATCACATGAAGTTGCAAAGAATTGTTTTTCACATTATGCAATTAATGCCTAGAACGTAGAAAACCATTTTATAGTATAAAACATATTAAAGCAATAAGAAATAGCATGTCAGATTTCTCATTAGTAAATTCTAATAATGGCTAACATTAAAAAATGTAGCTATCTATTAATATTATTTTCTCCAATTCACACTTAAAAGAAAAATATTACAGTGTCTTTTAGTATCCGTGCAACACTCACGGAGGAATTTATTATACCAAAGTGATCTGGCATGCCTAAACTAGTGTGAGCAATATGCAAATTTAAAGAAAGCTGAATCCCCATTCTTTAATTTTACTAAAATAATGAAAAACATATATTATTTGGGCTCACAAAACATGTAAATACTGTCTCAAATGAAGCGTCTATTTTGTACATATATATTGCATTTTTCTACTGAATATTAAAAACCATTTCTCTTATATGCTTCTCTTGCTTCTATCCCCTAAATGTAAAAAGAAATATGAATCTTGAAAACCACCAACTCTTTCTAACCTCTGTCATTTTCAGCAAACTTTTCCCTTTAACGCTGAGGGACTACTCTAAGTTCAAATGTGTAATCTCAATCACAGCTTGTAAATTTTAATAGCATAAGTAGAGTAGCAATAGTTGCTCTTCCTTTGAAATGCATTGGCATTAATGTTAGGGCAGTTGGAGGGCTTTGTTTATTTTTTTGGGAAACGTTCAGATGTAAATATTAAACCATTACAGTGGGACTTAGAGCAAGGATTGTCTTTTGCCTCCCAGCTATTGGCCTGACTGGCTCAGGCCTTTCAGAGCAGCCCACTCTGGAGTCACGTACAAATTGTGACACACCAGATGGGCATCTCCCAGATGTGGCAGAAATTAACACTATCGTTATAGCCCTGATCCTGTAGGAAGCTAGTGAAGACACCATTGCACAAGGATGAGCATTTGCGAATTCTAAAAATCTGTTAATATTAAAAAAAAAAAAAAACATTTTTACCTTCCATGTGTCTGCTTCTTGACGCATCTGTCTACCTGCCGTGGAGCACAGACCCTTGAATATTGCATGAGAAACGGGGAAGCGAGCTATGGCTGAGGAAGAAAAGGGGAGAGAGATTTGAAATATATTCATTAGTTTTCTTTCAAGTTCATTTTATGGGCTTTTTACAGGAAGGTGTTTTCTCTTCTTTTTTTTTTGCTCTATTTCTGGCATCAATTGTGCTGGAGTTTGCTTTTGAGTAAGAAAGGTTGAACGGTAGATTAAAGGTAAGACGCAGCAGTAAACTGCAGTAGAATTAGGTTATAGTTGCAAAAATCTCCTTCTTTTGTTTTGTTTTGGGGTTGAGTACTCTCAGAGATAAAAATGGGTCTCTAAATCACAGATTATGGCTCTGGGGAGTTGAAAACACATTGACTAAATATAAAGAATCCTACACTGGGATGCAGAAGGCCTTGGAAAGTACCAACGTTGCAGTTAATCACTGGGTAGTTTTGAACAAGTCGTATAACCTCCGTGGGCCTCAATTTCTTATTTCTAAGATTATTCTAACGTTGTAAGTGAATATTTTGAATTCTCCCAAAGTGTATTTGGGGCAAAGAAGAAATATAACACATTTTTTTTTCTTTAACTTGTGTTTCACAAAGAAATCCAGGGCTTCCCTGGTGGCACAGTGGTTGAGAGTCCGCCTGCCGATGCAGGGGACGCGGGTTCATGCCCCGGTCCAGGAAGATCCCACATGCCGCGGAGCGGCTACGCCCGTGAGCCATGGCCGCCGAGCCTGCACGTCTGGAGCCTGTGCTCCGCAGCGGGAGAGGCCACAGCAGTGAGAGGCCCGCGTACCGCAAAAAAAAAAAAAAAAAAAAAAAAAGAAATCCAGAACAGAGTTGCTAACCCATCATAAATATAGTCACAAAACCTCTCAGCTGATCACTCAAACACATCCTGAGCTTCCTCAAGTCCATGGGCTGCCCAGTGCTCATGGGCTATAGGCTTAGGGTTCCCATGATTGAATTCAGAGACTACAAAGGAAAATGTACTAATTAAACGAAATGCTTACTTTATGCAGATTTACACAATAAGTTCATTCCTACAAGCTAAGTCTGTTTTCATTCAGGGTTGTTGCAGGTCTGTAGATGTGAAAAAATGTTTAAAATAATACACTTTTTTTTTTTTTTTTTTTTTGCTAACAGAAAGCTTAGGCACAGAGATCTTTGTCAAGGTTATGCCACGTAACTATGAGGTACATGAAGCATGACCGGAAATTAGGTCTCCTGACACCGAGCCCAGTCAGGGCTTGCCTAGGTTGCAGAAAAGTGCTAAGAGAAAAATAGACCTTCCTAGATTAGTCTGGGTCACCCCAACATAGGTCTCTACAGCAGCAACACAGGAAGTCAAAAGGAACGAACAATCAACCACCAATCAACCAAGACACCAGCCTTGACCTACACTCCCCGCTAGTCACAATAATTTGCAAGAGGCTAATGCCTAGTAAGGCTTTATCGACTTGTAAAAACTACCAGTCTCCCTTTCTCTCTCCTACTGCGGAAGACAAAACTTTTCTGCTTCTTACCCCATGGCTACCGAAAAGTAAACATAATCATTCGGTTACTTCGGGACGCCAGGATTCTGGTTTTAGTTCATTTCCGTGATATCTAAAATACACGTATTTGCTTAATTTGTAACTGAGCCCTTTGATTTCATATTATTTGTATCTGAGGTTTCACTTTCATAAATCAGTATTGCATTTATCTATTCACCTGGTGCCACACTAGTTATTAAGAGTTTTTAGCCAATGCTACCAAATATAAATCAATACTATATAGTATTAGCTATAAGTATCTTTGAGGAAAAGACATGGTATATTACTTCATAGTATATTTAATGCTTTTAATATGCTATCATATTCATAAAGGCAATATTGACTCAGTCCAATGGGTCTGTGCTCCAAGAACAAAAACTCATTTTCATTATTAACCAAGTGAAGTCTCATTAGACTTTAAGATTTTCAGTGTCTGGAGATTTTTTTTTTTTTTTTTTTTTTTTTTGATGAACAGGCTCATGCTTTTAAACTCTTAGAACCACTGAATGGTAGCAAACTTTAAATTCTCTATAGAATATCTAAGGTTAACTGAGCTTTACCTAGTGATTGCTCAAGGTGACATTATTTTAAAGACAGTGAAGAAATACTTTTAAATGAAACGCTCCCCCGATCCGTGGGAATATGTAGGGTGTGCTTTTTTGATGGACAAGCAAAAGCAATAATGTTTAGCAACAGACCACCCCATAGTGGGAACTGCTTTTCAGCCTGGTTTTTGTCAGACCAACAGCTGTTCCATCAGTCAATTAATGACCAGGGACAAAATGCATTTTTTTAAATCAATTAGCAGCCCCTCCAACTGAATAAAATCCCTGAGTATGCTTTTCAACAACAAAACAAGAGCTACGAGTGAATACAGTTAAGAAGATCATAAATTCTTGGAAATACAGTTCTAAAAGCTGAAAAAACGATATAGAGGTTAGTTGGTCATACCGTGCCCTTGGCAGGACTCCAATAATTCATCCTAGGAAGACAAGAAATATATATACGTTTTTTCAGTATATATACAAATATATGTGTATATGTATATCTAGTGTGTTTGTATGTATGCAGAGAATGAGATTCCCATTATTTCTTTTTTTTTTTTATTAGTTTCTGCTTTATAACAAAGTGAATCAGTCATACATATACATCTGTTCCCACATCCCCTCCCTCATGCATCTCCCTCCCTCCCACCCTCCCCATCCCACCCCTCCAGGCGGTCACAAAGCACCGAGCTGATCTCCCTGTGCTCTGTGGCTGCTTCCCACTATCTATCTACCTTACGTTTGGTAGTGTATATATGTTCATGCCTCTCTTTCCCTTTGTCACAGCTTACCCTTCCCCTTCCCCATATCCTCAAGTCCATTCTCAAGTAGGTCTGTGTCTTTATTCCCGTTTTACCCCTAGGTTCTTCATGACATTTTTTTTTTAAATTCCGTATATATGTGTTAGCATACGGTATTTGTCTTTCTCTTTCTGACTTACTTCACTCTGTATGACAGACTCTAGGTCTATCCACCTCATTACAAATAGCTCAGTTTCGTTTCTTTTTATGGCTGAGTAATATTCCATTGTATATATGTGCCACATCTTCTTTATCCATTCATCCGATGATGGACACTTAGGTTGTTTCCAGCTCCGGGCTATTGTGAATAGAGCTGCAATGAACATTTTGGTACATGTCTCTTTTTGAATTATGGTTTTCTCAGGGTATATGCCTAGTAGTGGGATTGCTGGGTCATATGGTAGTTCTATTTTTAGTTTTTTAAGGAACCTCCATACTGTTCTCCATAGTGGCTGTACCAATTCACATTCCCACCGGCAGTGCAAGAGTGTTCCCTTTTCTCCACACCCTCTCCAGCATTTATTGTTTCTAGATTTCTTGATGATGGCCATTCTGACTGGTGTGAGATGATATCTCATTGTAGTTTTGATTTGCATTTCTCTAATGACTAATGATGTTGAGCATTCTTTCATGTGTTTGTTGGCAGTCTGTATATCTTCTTTGGAGAAATGCCTATTTAAGTCTTCTGCCCATTTTTGGATTGGGTTGTTTGTTTTTTTGCTATTGAGCTGCATGAGCTGTTTATAAATTTTGGAGATTAATCCTTTGTCAGTTGCTTCATTTGCAAATATTTTCTCCCATTCTGAGGGTTGTCTTTTGGTCTTGTTTATGGTTTCCTTTGCTGTGCAAAAGCTTTGAAGTTTCATTAGGTCCCATTTGTTTATCTTTGTTTTTATTTCCATTTCTCTAGGAGGTGGGTCCAAAAGGATCTTGCTGTGATTTATGTCATAGAGTGTTCTACCTATGTTTTCCTCTAAGAGTTTGATAGTTTCTGGCCTTACACTTAGGTCTTTAATCCATTTTGAGCTTATTTTTGTGTATGGTGTTAGGGAATGATCTAATCTCATACTTTTACATGTCCCTGTCCAGTTTTCCCAGCACCACTTATTGAAGAGGCTGTCCTTTCTCCACTGTACATTCCTGCCTCCTTTATCAAAGATAAGTTGGCCATATGTGCGTGGGTTTATCTCTGGGCTTTCTATCCTGATCCACTGATCTATCTTTCTGTTTTTATGCCAGTACCACACTGTCTTAATTACTGTAGCTTTGTAGTATAGTCTGAAGTCAGGCAGCCTGATTCCTCCAGCTCCGTTTTTCGTTCTCAAGATTGCTTTGGCTATTCGGGGTCTTTTGTTTTTCCAAACAAATTTTGAAATTTTTTGTTCTACTTCTGTGAAAAATGCCAGTGGTAGTTTGATAGGGATTGCATTGAATCTGTAGTTTGCTTTGGGTAGTAGAGTCATTTTCACAATATTGATTCTTCCAATCCAGGAGCATGGTATATCTCTCCATCTATTTATATCATCTTTAATTTCTTTCATCAGTGTCTTATAATTTTCTGCATACAGGTCTTTTGTCTCCTTAGGTAGGTTTATTCCTAGATATTTTATTCTTTTTGTTGCAATGGTAAATGGGAGTGTTTTCTTGATTTCATTTTCAGATTTTTCATCATTAGTGTACAGGAATGCCAGAGATTTCTGTGCATTAATTTTGTATCCTGCTACTTTACCAAATTCTTTCTGTGCATTAATTTTGTATCCTGCTACTTTACCAAATTCATTGATTAGCTCTAGTAGTTTTTCGGTAGCATCTTTAGGATTCTCTATGTATAGTATCATGTCATCTGCAAACAGTGACAGCTTTACTTCTTCTTTTCCAATTTGGATTCCTTTTATTTCCTTTTCTTCTCTGATTGCTGTGGCTAAAACTTCCAAAACTATGTTGAATAAGAGTGGTGAGAGTGGGCAGCCTTGTCTTGTTCCTGATCTTAGTGGAAATGGTTTCAGTTTTTCACCATTGAGGACAATGTTGGCTGTGGGTTTGTCATATATGGCCTTTATTATGTTGAGGAAAGTTCCCTCTATGCCTACTTTCTGCAGGGTTTTTATCATAAATGGGTGTTGAATTTTGTCGAAAGCTTTCTCTGCATCTATTGAGATGATCATATGGTTTTTCTCCTTCAACTTGTTAATATGGTGTATCACATTGATTGATTTGCGTATATTGAAGAATCCTTGCATTCCTGGAATAAACCCCACTTGATCATGGTGTATGATCCTTTTAATGTGCTGTTGGATTCTGTTTGCTAGTATTTTGTTGAGGATTTTTGCATCTATGTTCATCAGTGATATTGGCCTGTAGTTTTCTTTCTTTGTGACATCCTTGCCTGGTTTTGGTATCAAGGTGATGGTGGCCTCGTAGAATGAGTTTGGGAGTGTTCCTTCCTCTGATATTGTTTGGAAGAGTTTGAGAAGGATGGGTGTTAGCTCTTCTCTAAATGTTTGATAGAATTCGCCTGTGAAGCCATCTGGTCCTGGGCTTTTGTTTGATGGAAGATTTTTAATCACAGTTTCAATTTCAGTGCTTGTGATTGGTCTATTCATATTTTCTATTTCTTCCTGAGTCAGTCTTGGTAGGTTGTGCATTTCTAAGAATTTGTCCATTTCTTCCAGGTTGTCCATTTTATTGGCATAGAGTTGCTTATAGTAATCTCTCATGATCTTTTGTATTTCTGCAGTGTCAGTTGTTACTTCTCCTTTTTCATTTCTAATTCTACTGATTTGAGTCTTCTCCCTTCTTTTCTTGATGAGTCTGGCTAATGGTTTGTCAATTTTGTTTATCTTCTCAAAGAACCAGCTTTTAGTTTGGTTGATCTTTGCTATCGTTTCCTTCATTTCTTTTTCATTTATTTCTGATCTGATCTTTATGATTTCTTTCCTTCTGCTAACTTTGGGGGTTTTTTGTTCTTCTTTCTCTAATTGCTTTAGGTGCAGGGTCAGGTTGTTTACTCGAGATGTTTCCTGTTTCTTAAGGTGGGATTGTATTGCTATAAACTTCCCCCTTAGAACTGCTTTTGCTGCGTCCCATAGGTTTTGGGTCGTCGTGTCTCCATTGTCATTTGTTTCTAAGTATTTCTTAATTTCCTCTTTGATTTCTTCAGTGATCACTTCATTATTGAGTAGTGTATTGTTTAGCCTCCATGTGTTTGTATTTTTTACAGATCTTTTCCTGTAATTGATGTCTAGTCTCATAGCATTGTGGTCGGAAAAGATACTTGATACAATTTCAATTTTCTTAAATTTACCAAGGCTTGATTTGTGACCCAAGATATGATCTATCCTGGAGAATGTTCCATGAGCACTTGAGAAAAATGTGTATTCTGTTGTTTTTGGGTGGAATGTCCTATAAATATCAATTAAGTCCATCTTGTTTAATGTATCATTTAAAGCTTGTGTTTCCTTATTTATTTTCATTTTGGATGATCTGTCCATTGGTGAAAGTGGGGTGTTAAAGTCCCCTACTATGATTGTGTTACTGTCGATTTCCCCTTTTATGGCTGTTAGTATTTGCCTTATGTATTGAGGTGCTCCTATGTTGGGTGCATAAATATTTACAATTGTTATATCTTCTTCTTGGATCGATCCCTTTATCGTTATGTAGTGTCCTTCTTTGTCTCTTCTAATAGTCTTTATTTTAAAGTCTATTTTGTCTGATATAAGAATTGCTACTCCAGCTTTCTTTTGATTTCCATTTGCATGGAATATCTTTTTCCATCCCCTTACTTTCAATCTGTATGTGTCTCTAGGTCTGAAGTGGGTCTCTTGTAGACAGCATATACATGGGTCTTGTTTTTGTATCCATTCAGCCACTCTGTGTCTTTTGGTGGGAGCATTTAGTCCATTTACATTTAAGGTAATTATTGATATGTATGTTCCTATTCCCATTTCCTTAATGGCTTTGGGTTCGTTATTGTAGGTATAGTCCTTCTGTTGTGTTTCTTGCCTAGAGAAGTTCCTTTAGCATTTGTTGTAAAGCTGGTTTGGTGGTGCTGAACTCTCTCAGCTTTTGCTTGTCTGTAAAGGTTTTAATTTCTCCATCAAATCTGAATGAGATCCTTGCTGGGTAGAGTAATCTTGGTTGCAGGTTTCTCTCCTTCATCACTTTAATTATGTCCTGCCACTCCCTTCTGGCTTGTAGAGTTTCTGTTGAGAGATCAGCTGTTATCCTGATGGGGATTCCCTTGTGTGTTATTTGTTGTTTTTCCCTTGCTGCTTTTAATATGATTTCTTTGTGTTTAATTTTTGACAGTTTGATTAATATGTGTCTTGGCATATTTCTTCTTGGATTTATTCTGTATGGGACTCTCTGTGCCTCCTGGACTTGATTAACTATTTCCTTTCCCATATTAGGGAAGTTTTCAACTATAATCTCTTCAAATATTTTCTCAGTCCCTTTCTTTTTCTCTTCTTCTTCTGGAACCCCTATAATTCGAATGTTGGTGCGTTTAATGTTGTCCCAGAGGTCTCTGAGACTGTCCTCTGTTCTTTTCATTCTTTTTTCTTTATTTTTCTCTGCATCAGTTATTTCCACTATTTTATCTTCCACCTCACTTATCCGTTCTTCTGCCTCAGTTATTCTGCTATTGATCCCATGTAGAGTATTTTTCATTTCATTTATTGTGTTTTTAATCGATGCTTGATTCATCTTTAGTTCTTCTAGGTCCTTGTTAACTGTTTCTTGCATATTGTCTATTCTATTTCCAAGATTTTGGATCTGGGAAATAGAATCTTGGATCAGCTTTACTATCATTATTCTGAATTCTTTTTCAGGTAGACTGCCTATTACCTCTTCATTTGTTAGGTCTGGTAGGTTTTTATCTTGCTCCTTCACCTGCTGTGTGTTTTTCTGCTTTCTCATTTTGCTTATGTTACTGTGTTTGGGGTCTCCTTTTTGCAGGCTGCAGATTCATAGTTCCCGTTGTTTTTGGTGTCTGTCCCCCGTGGCTAAGGTTGTTTCAGTAGGTTGTGTAGGCTTCCTGGTGGGGGGGACTAATGCCTGTGTTCTGGTGGTTGAAGCTCGATCTTGTCTTTCTGGTGGACAGGTCCACGTCTGGTGGTGTGTTTTGGGGTGCCTGTGGCCTTATTATGTTTTTAGGTATCCTCTCTGCTAATGGGTGGGGTTGTGTTCCTGCCTTGCTAGTTGCTTGGCATAGGGTGACCAGCACTGTAGCTTGCTGGTTGTTGACTGAAGCTGGGTGCTGGTGTTGAGATGGAGATCCCTGGGAGATTTTCGCTGCTTGATATTATGTGGAGCTGGGAGGTCTCTTGTGGACCCGTGTCCTGAAGTTGGCTCTCCCACTTCAGAGGCACAGCACTAACTCCTGGCTGCAGCACCAAGAGCCTTTCATCCACCCGGCTCAGAATAACAGTGAGAAAAAGTAGAAAGAAATAATTAGTAGAAGAAAGAAAGAGAGATTGAAAGAAAGGAAGAAGGGAAGTAAGGAAGGAAGGAAGAAAGAAAGAAAGGAGGGAGGGAGGAAGGATGGAAAGAAAGGAAAGAAAGGAGGGAGGGAGGGAGGAATGAAAGCAAAAGGAAGAGTGAATGGAAGAAGAGAGGGAGGGAGGGAGGAAGGAAAGAAAGAAAGAAAGACAGGAGGGAGGGAGGGAGGGAGGAAGGAAAGAAAAAGAAAGTGGAAAGAAGAAGGGTGGGAGGGAGGGAGGGATGGAGGAAAGAAAAAGAAAGAAGGAAAGGAGGAGCGGAGGGAGGGAGGGAGGAAGGGAAGGGAGGAAAAAAAGAAAGAGCAGGTAAAGTAAAATAGAATAAAGTATGAAATATAGTAGCGTTATTAAAATTAAAATGTAATTATTGAAAAAAAACACGGACCGAAAGAACCCTGGGACATATGGTGGAAGCAAAGCTATACAGAGAGAATCTTACACAGAAGATTACACATACACATTCACAAAAAGAGAGCAGGGGGAAAAATCAAAAATCTTGCTCTCCAAGTCCACCTCCTCGATTTGGGATAATTCGTTGTAAAAAGAGGAAAAGGGCGAAAAGTCTGAAATCTTGCTAAGTCCACCTCCTTAATTTGAGATAATTCGTTGTAAAAAGAGGAAAAAAAAGGGGGGGAAAGTCTTAAATCTTGTCCTCAAGGTCCACTTCCTCAATTTGGGATGATTCGCTGTCCATTCATGCACTCCACAGACGCAGGGCACATCAAATGGACCGTGGAGCTTTAATCCGCTGCCTCGGAGGCTGCACAGAGAGATTTCCCTGTCTCTGCTCTCACAGCTCCCGGGTCTCAGCCTTGGACCTGGCCCCGCCTCTGCGCGTAGGTCGCCGGAGGGCGTCCGTTCTTCGCTCAGACAGGACGGGTTTAAAGGAGCCGCTGATTCGGGGGCTCTGGCTCACTCAGGCAGAGGGGAGGGAGGGGAATGCCCTCTCCTCGCGCACCAGGCAACAAAAGGGAAAAAAGTCTCTTGCCTCTCCGGTAGCTCCAGACCCTTTCCCCGGACTCCCTCCGGGCTAGCACTAACCCCTTCAGGCTCTCTTCCTGCCGCCAGCCCCAGTCCTCTCCCTGCGCTCCGACTGAAAGCCGATACCCGAGCCTCAGCTCCCAGCCCCGCCCGCCCTGGCGGCCGAGCAGACAAGTCTCTCGGGCTGGTGTGTGCCTGAGGGCACCGATCCTCTGTGCCAAAATCTCTCTGCTTTGCCCTCCACACCCCTGTTGCTGTGCTCTCCTCCGCTACTCCGAAGCTTTCCCCCTCCGCCACCTGCAGTCTCCGCCCTCGAAGGGGCTTGTAGTGTGTAGAAACCTTCCCTCCTTCACGGCTCCCTCCCACTGGTGCAGGTCCCGTCCATATCCTATTGTCTCTGTTTATTCTTTTTTTCTTTTGACCTACCCAGGTATGTGGGGAGTTTCTTGCCTTTTGGGGGGTCTGAGGTCTTCTGTCAGCGTTCAGTAGGTGTTCTGTTGGAGTTGTTCCACGTGTAGATGAATTTCTGATGTATCTGTGGGGAGGAAGGTGATCTCCGCGTCTTACTCTTCCGCCATCTTCCTCCGGCTCCCCTCCCATTATTTCTTATCAGCTGATTTTACTAGCAACCTTCACGGCAAGAAATCCATTGTAATCCAGCCTCTATTCCACATCCAGTGGCAGAAACACAGTCATGTCATCCCAAAATGGATATTATAATAACTATTTATTATCTTCCATAAAAATCATTCATAATTTTAGTATTACACATGCTTTCTGGCTTCTTTAGAGAAATAATAACAGTTTATTTAATCTTCCTTCTTAGGTTTTATCTTCTAATCCCTTTGTCCTACTTCTAAAATATCATTGTTAATCTAAATCTAATTTCCTGGCATAATGATTTGAGTATATTAGATGCTTTAACAAAATTGAGTTATAAAATTATCATTTCCCCTTGTAATAACAAAGTTAGTATTCAGATATAGGTATTTAAATACTTTCATTAAGCACAAATCCATTGACCAAGTTTCAGTATGGGCGAAAGTGAAAATCATAATTCCCACTCAAAAAAACAAAAGGCATGAGCCCTTCCTGAGAGCCAACATACCAACATATATTCACTAAAAAACATGGCAGACCAATTTGAGAAAATCAGCTGAAAAACCAGGAGAACTTGCAAAACAAGTTCAAATAACGAGTCAGGAAAACAAAAACTACACTAGATATATAGACCTGAAGAAATTTTATACCAAGTATTAGTTGGAAGGGTGAAAGAGTAAAGAAATAAAAAAAGGGTTGCTGAAGTATTACCTAAATATCCGTAAACACTAGAAACAACTCCAGCCTGTAGGGCTGAGGTCACCCAGGTAACAGCAACTGCAGAAAGTAGCTTGCAACCCTCCGCCAGGGGAGCTAAAGGCAAGAGCTGAGATTTCTGCAGCCTCGAAGCTGAAAGGAGGGGCCCTGCATGCTTGGTGCTCAAACCTCTGAGGTCAACAAGCGCATGGTGGTTTGGCTAGCAAAGGGCAGGATGGCTGGGGATGGTACCCCGCGGGGCATGGCGTAGCTGGCACCAACAGTGCCAAAGGGAGGTGGAGGCTTGTGCCTTAGCTCTCTTCTTGTATTGGAGTGGTGCCAACAGGACCTGGGAACAAAGAAGAAGTTTTTATTTTCCTTCCTCCTGCCTTCCAATTGTCTACCATTTGCGGAAGCTTACAAGATGCCAAGTGTAAGGGAGTGTGAGAAATGTAGTTTGCAGACTCCGAGCCCTAGCATCATGAAGCAGGGTGTAAAAGAATGGACTTGAAGCCTAAAGACACTGTGTACCCAGAAGCTGGATCACTGCCAAATGTCCCAGCTTCAGAATGATCTGTCGTCTCCACTTTACCACTCTATGGAAAGCCAAGTTCTCTGAAAACCATTCACTCTGATGTATGAATAGCTGATTACTCTCCTGTAACCATCTCAAAGATACCTGTAACTTAAACTATGCTAGTCACCTCCAAATCAGTCCTTTACCGTTAGAATTTTAGGAAGAGGGACACGTTGGGGAGCAACAGGATCTTACTTTGGATTTATCAGGCAAGTGGGGAGGTCCTCCTGAATTACTGAGTTGGGAAGTTTATCAAAAGCTCGGAGAAAGAAAGATGGTGGCAACAGCCGCACAGCTTTTCTGTCTCTCTAAATCCACACGTAAAAGCGGACAGAACTACTAGAGGGCAAAACCAAAACTCCCTGGACAATATTTACAACAAATCTGGATAACAAGTTATCCCACACATGCCAGAATACAAGGAGATAGAGATGAACCACCAATAGCCAAAGAGCTGCATGGTAGCCAAGTCTGTGTTGGAGGATGGTGCCCGGGGAGCGTAAGAAGTCCACAAAGGCTGGAAGGGGTTGGCGCAGTGGAGCCAGGAGGATGCTGTCCAGTGACCCGCTGGGGCACTCCTCCAGGACAGGACCCCTTCAGGACCAAGCTATCCGTCAGGCACAGTAACCACAATGTCTGCGGCCCGCTGGCCTTTTGGGGACCCATGGAATGTTTATATTTCTTTTAAAATCAGAAGGAAAAATGCACCTTTAGGCCAAAGAAAATGTTTTAATATATTCATTTTAATACTGACGCAGTTGTAAAGGGTTCTTTTTAACATTTTTAATGGAGGAAGGGACCCACAAGGGCCTAGGACCCACAGACATCGTGATGCAGCCCTGGGCCCCCTGCAGAGTAGAAAGAGGCGAGCAGGACGTGGGGACAGTAGTGACAAAGTCAAGGGAACATCCAGAGCAAGGGTAGAGGGGAAGAGAGCCAGGGAATTTGGGAAAGCAAGCCACCACACTTCTACAGAAAAGCACCAGAAGAGGGAGCCCTGTGGGATTAGAAGAGCTACCCTGAATCCAGCCTCATTCTTAAAGCTCAAGAAAGCTAATTTCATATAGAAAGGAACAACAGAAAAGTATTGAGGTCAAATCCCATACAGTGTTATGATGAGAAAAAGAAGAAACCATGTAGAAGAATAACATCCCAACAGACAATGAAAGCACACCAGAAAGATGTGTCCTCAAAAAAGATCAAATCAGTAGCCTGCTATTTTAAAACAAGCTAAGGAAGATTAAGAAAACATTAAGAAAGTGATACAATACCTGAAAGTGCAACAGGAATCAAGAGTTAGAAAATCTCAGCGGTGAAGTGACTTCAGGAAAGAATTATAAATTAAAGTAAAAATCATTTTAGCAATGAAGACTAAACCAGAAGGAACACCAGAGCTTATAGACATGGTGGGTAATGTCTCAAGTGAAATAGAAAGTGAGAAGGAGGGATTTTTAAACATCAAAAAGAAATGAAGAAATAGACAAAAGGGATTTGAGAGAAAATGATCAATATTGAAGGAAAGAAAAGGAAATCAAACCAGTGATTAATAGGAGTTTCTGAAGGTGAAAACCCAAACAATAAAACAGAATAAATACTAAAAACAGTAACTTGGAAGAGTTCCCTGAAATAAGGATTTATAGCTACAAATTAAAAGTGTGCAGTGTGTTCCTGAGAATCCAGAACAGCCAACATCAAGACTAGTAAAATTATTGGACTGTAAATATAAAGCAAAAATTGGGGAGCATCTTAAGAAAAAAAAATCATGACTTATAAGGAAAAGGAAATTAGATTATCCTCAGACTTTTCAACAACAGTGCTTTATGCCAGAAGAAAATAGAGTAATATATTTAACATAGAAAGAAAGTGTAAGCCAAGGATTTGATATCTAACAAAACTGACTTTCAAGTATGGAGGGGACAGTTAAACTGTTATCAACATGCAAGAACTCTGGGAGTATTGTTCCCATTAGCCCTTCTTGGAGAATCGAGTAGAGACTGAGCTTACGCCTAGAGAGACATTCACTTAAGGGCTGGTGGTGAGCATTAAATATATATTTGCCTGTAAAAGTGAGAGGAAATGAGGGTTAAAAGGCAGAGAGTATATTATGTAATGGTTATAGGCTCTGACAGTGTAGTTATGACTATTAAAAAATGGGGGAGAACATATATAAAAAACCTTATTTTAAGTTTTCAGCTATCATATTGGTGGTGGTATTTGTACTGTTATTTTGAGATTGGGGTGTGTGTGATATGAGATAAAAGCAGATGCGTTATTATGGGATCTTCTAATTTTATCATTTTTTGTTGCTTAAGAATAAAAATTCAAGGTTTTAAAAAAAAGGGAAATAAGGTGTTATAGAGATGGAGCTATAGAAGGTAGGAAGAGATACTGATGAAATAGAGAAGTTAAGTAAAAGCTTCATAATCTTCAACTAGAATTAGAATATAAACAGGAATTCATGAAATATTTTTAAAGGCATGCATATATTTCCTAGTTCTGTGCATTTAAAAGGGCTAGAAACAATGATCAGCCTAGTAACAGTGATCATGCCTTGGCAGCTTGTGGACTTGAATACCTTCTCTCACTAAAAAAAAAAAACTGGAATTTCTGGGGGAAATGGCTAATTCTATTTCTGGGGCAAAATATACAAGAGGAACCTGGAACATCTTCTAATAGAAAGTAGCAAAGAAGCTATCAGAGACCTCGAAGGTCATGTCAAAGGGATTCAACAGCCTGCCAAGAGGCTCTACCAGCCAAAGACTGGACAAATTGAGCTTCGATAATGATAAACATTGCAATGGATCAAACCAGGACAATTTGTTTAAATTCATGAGTTCATAATGATATAGCTTTTTAAATAAGCACTGGTTATCTTCACAAGATAAGGAATCAATTATCTTGAAAAATGGAAAATAAAGGGAAAGAATCCACTGAGGAGCAATTAGTAGACGAAGTAGATGTCTATTTATATACGTATTCACCTAGTATGTGAAAAGGAAATGATAGAATTAGAACATCACTATTTTTGCAGCCTTCACGAATGAGTAGATGTGGGCATTTAGTATCAATGGCTGCTAAGATCACAGAAAGTGAGAGAACCAGATATTGTGTGCCCCAAACAGTCCTTCCAAAAAACATTATGGAAATGATGAGTAAACTAGGAGGGTCACTAGGGTATATAAAGACAACTTTAGCGTTGCCAAAGGGATCGAACCTGGGTCGGATCCAGTCTCTGGATTCCGCTGCCAATCTGCAGGAAATTCAAAAAACAGGAGCAAGTTGATCTGCCCTGAGAGTATCGCATTAGCAGGATATAGACTTCAGGAAACACTACAGGTTAAACAGCCCAAGCTCTTCAGTAAAATGTAAGAAAATGAAAGGGATCTGGGAGAAACCTACAGATTAAAAGGGACTTAAAAGACATATCAAATTTTTTAATGGACGAGACTAAGCTACCATTTGTAGGAATGCACATTAGGGGGATAAAACTATGAGAAGAAAAACTCAAAGAAGAGATTACTCTGAAAGTCAGGATAATAGTTACTTAGGCAGGAGGAAGGGGGTTATGACTGAGATGGGTCAGTGGAGGCAGCTTCTGTTAGACGGTGGCCTCTTTCTTGACCGGGGTGGTGTTCTCCTTACAATAATTTATTGAGCCACACATTTGCTTTGTGTGTTTTCTGTGTCTCTGGCTGAAATGAAAAGATTTAAAAACTAAAAAGCCCTGAGAGCAGCTCTCTGTTTCACTGTTACTTCTTCTTTTCCTAAAACAACTTCTTTATCTTATTGTAGCAACTCTACCCCTCCTATCCCTCCCTAGACTCCATCCTCTGACATGTTTCTTCTTTCTTCCTTGTTATATTAGACGATCAATGAATATTAGTCATGATTATAGAGCAGAACATGGTGATTTGAGAACTGGCCCTGCCCACATACCCCTTCTGAGAGAGACATACCTGGAATTCCTTATATCTAGGTTGCTATGCTTTGTCACGTGGGTCTCTTCTAACCCCACCCACAGTTGATAAAACTAAGGGTCTATAACTTCATTCAACATATACTTGCTTTAGTTTATGCGGCTAAGTACTGGAATCTAGAATTCAAACTCAAGCCATTCAGCATCAGAACCCAAGACCCTAAACATAATCACTAGCTAAACCGGTATACGTCCTCTCTGTTGGAAAATATGAATGTGATTTAGAGAAGGATCCAGCCCAAAGTTGGACAAACTACAGCCTTCAGGCCATATCCAGCCATGCCACCTATTTTTACATGGCCCATGAGTGAAGAATGTTTTTGACATTTTTAAATGGTTAGAAAAATATAAAAGAAGGATAATATTTTGTGACGTGTAAAACTTACACAAAATTCACATTGCAGTTTTCATTAATAAAGCTTTATTGGCACACAGTCACACCCATCCATTTACACATTGTCTTTGGCTGCTTTTGTGCTACACTGGCAGAGTCGAATAGTTGCAACAGAGACCATATTGCCTACAAAGATTAAAATATATACTATCTGGCCTTTTAGAGAAAAAGCTTAGTGACTTCTGAGCTAGATAATAAATGGGTGAACTTAAAGACAGAAAGGAGAAAACAGCAGTAATCAGAAGCCCTATGGCAGTGGAATCTATCAGCAAACAGAAGCTATGAGTTAAAGAGGAGAGCAGAGGCAGGAGAGGAAGCGAGAGTAGCTGAGACACCGTCCTTTCAGAGGAACACACAACACTTCCAACGCTTGTCCCACGAGATGTGTTCTACACTCGTTCTACAGTGGTTCACGGTCTCAGTTAGTGTTCTGCCTTATTTCTTTATGTTTCCATGTAATAAACACCAAGTCACCTGGGGAAAAATAAAGCACATCTCTGTTTCTGGTAAGCTGAAAAGGTCTAACACACAGCTTGGCTTTCATTCTCTTCTCTGACCCCAGGTTCCCCTCGGTCTTCCACCGTGACCACCAACAATAGCAAATGACTTGAGTTCGTGATTGCAGAGCTTAATGAAATGCTTACAAATTCTCTAAAATGTAAGGATCATAAACCATCTTTTTCTCTCCATTCCAGTGCTCCCACATGAGAGGGATGGTACCGCCTCAGTTTAAATTACCTGAACATCCATTTCTTCATGTATCTCAGATTCTCCAGTGGCTGCACTTACTGCTCGTTGAGTGAAGCCCAAACTCCAAGGCCTTCTTCCATAGCATCTCTCGCCCCCCACCAACTGACCTTAGCCCAGCCCTCTAGACATTTCTTATGGGAACCAGATAACAAAATAATTAGTGGTCAGGATTGGAGTCTGGCATTTCGAGTTCCGTTCACAGATCTATTCATTAAACTGTGGGCAAAAGGGAAACTCAAAAGTAGAAGCATCTTGGCTGGTATCCAGAGCTCACGTGTAGGGACTAAGCTTTCCTGGGGGAGAGCTTGCCTACCCAGAGCCTGTGGCTGAAGCTGAAAGTCTCTTGGGGCCCAGCCACCCTGATATAGCACCACACACTCAGGAACAATATGCGACACTGAACAGATGAATACAAACTAAGGTGATGGCAACCCTCAGTGGGACATAGCTGAGGTCTGTGCAAGCACATAACCCTTTAAGAAAACACTAGGGAGTGGGTTCCAGAAGGAGACTTTGAACTTCCAGCTAGTAAGAACATGTGAGGGCCGGCAGGTTATTTAAAAAATAAAATACTTTGGTGCCCTGAAGTAATGAATCCAGTCATGATCGTGGCAATCAGACTACCCTGTACTGGGAGTTATCCTTCCATGTCTGCTCACAAAATTGGCAAAACCATGAAAATGATGTGATTGATCTGCTAGACTTGTTCAATTGATCCATCCATCAATCAATTACTAGCAATGATTAGGAGACAAAACTTGATTGTTTGAGTATTTGGGATTCCAGTCAACATCATGGCCAAGACTCAAGATGCTCTTTTTGGGAATTTAATCTCACTTTATCAAATGATACAAAACAGCTCTCTCCTAGGAACTCCTCAGATTGAGCTACAATTATTTCAGAATCACATGTATGTGGTGAATCAGTTCTGGGATCTTCCCTTGCTCTGTCCTGTCTGGAGTCTGAGACCAAATAGGAAGAGAGGTAAGAGCACAGCCTTGGGTAAGAGGCTGTCTAGGCTGGCCCTGCCTCTGCCTCCTAGAATCTGTTGACCTTGGTCAGTTTCCTAGCCCCTTTAAACTGCAAGTCTTCTTATCTGCAAACTGGGATCAGATTTGTGCTTATCTCCTAGGGATAGTGGGAGGATTAAATGAGATAAAGTACGTCAAGTACTTAGGAGAGAGTCTGGCACTCAGTAAGTGCTCAGTAAATGTTCCTAGCCTCTCAACTGCATTATCTTTTGCACCAGAAAACCATATTAAGAGGGGCAATTTAAGGAAACAGTATTAAAGTGAATTAGCTTTATGAGAAATTGTAACCATTTTTTAAATAATAGATCACATTTCATTATGCCTTTAACTTCAAAATCTATCAGTAATCTAGTACAGCAAATATCTTTAGCCCAACTTAGCAAATGTGTTTACTCTAATTTCTTTTTTTTTAACATCTTTATTGGAGTATAATTGCTTTACAGTGTTGTGTTAGCTTCTGCTGTATAACAAAGTGAATCAGCTATACATATACATATATCCCCATATCCCCTCCCTCTTGCATCTCCTTCCCACCCTCCCTACCCCACACCTCTAGGTGGTCACAAAGCACCGAGCTGATCTCCCTATGCTATTTAGCTGCTTCTCACTAGCTATCTATATTACAGTTGGTAGTATATATATGTCAATGCTACTCTCTCACTTCCTGCCAGCTTACCCTTCCCCCTCCCCATCTCCTCAAGTCCATTCTGTACATCTGCATCTTTATTCCTGTCCTGCCCCAAGGTTCATCAGAACCATTTTTTGGTTTGTTTTTTTTTTAGATTCCATATATATATGTTAGCATATGCTATTTGTTTTTCTCTTTCTGACTTACTTCACTGTGTATGACAGACTCTTGGTCCATCCACCTCACTACAAATAACTCAATTTCATCTCTTTTCATGGCTGAGTAATATTCCATTGTATATATGTGCCACATCTTCTTTATCCATTCATCTGTCGTTGGACACCTAGGTTGCTGCCATGTCCTGGCTATTGTAAATAGAGCTGGAATGAACATTGTGGTACATGACTCTTTTTGAATGATGGTTTTCTCAGGGTATATGCCCAATAGTGGGATCGCTGGTTCATATGGTAATTCTATTTTTAGTTTTTTAAGGAACCTCCATACTGTTCTCCATAGTGGCTGTATCAATTTACATTCCCACCAACAGTGCAGGAGGTTCCCTTTTCTCCACACCCTCTCCAGCATTCATTGTTTGTAGATTTTTTTATGATGGCCATTCTGACTGGTGTGAGGTGATACCTCATTATAGTTTTGATTTGCATTTCTCTAATGATTAGTGATGTTGAGCATCCTTTCATGTGCTTCTTGGCCATCTGTATGTCTTCTTTGGAGAAATGTCTATTTAGATCTTCTGCCCATTTTTGGATTGGGTTGTTTGTTTTTTTGATATTGAGCTGCATGAGCTGCTTGTATACTTTGGAGATTAATCCTTTGTCAGTTGCTTTGTTTGCAAATATTTTCTCCCATTCTGAGGGTTGTCTTTTCGTCTTGTTTATGGTTCCCTTTGCTGTGCAAAAGCCTTTAAGTTTCACTAGGTCCCGTTTGTTTATTCTTGTTTTTATTTCCATTTCTCTAAGAGGTGGATCAAAAAGGGTTTGCTGTGATTTATGTCATAGAGTATTCTCCCTATATTTTCCTCTAAGAGTTTTATAGTGTCTGGACTTACATTTAGGTCTTTAATCCATTTTGTGTTTATTTTTGTGTATGGTGTTAGGGAGTGTTCTAATTTCATTCTTTTACATATAGCTGTCCAGTTTTCCGGGCACCACTTATTGAAGAAGCTGTCTTTTCTCCATTGTACAGTCTTGCCTCCTTTATCAAAGATAAGGTGATCATATGGGTGTGGGTTTATCTCTGGGCTTTCTGTCTTGTTCCATTGATCTATATTTCCGTTTTTGTGCCAGTACCATACTGTCTTGATTACTGTAACTTCGTAGTACAGTCTGAAGTCTGGGAGCCTGATTCCTCCAGCTTGGTTTTTCTTTCTCAAGGTTGCTTTGGCTATTCGGGGTCTTTTGTGTTTCCATACAAATTGTGAAATTTTTTGTTCTAGTTCTGTGAAAAATGTCACTGGTAGTTTAATAGGGATTGCATTGAATCTGTAGATTGCTTTGGGTAGTATAGTCATTTTCACAATGTTAATTCCTCCAATCCAAGAACATGGTATGTCACTCATGTGACCATTTTTTTTTTCTTTCAGTTAAAAATAGGCAGTCACGGGCTTCCCTGGTGGCGCAGTGGTTGAGAGTCCGCCTGCCGATGTAGGGGACACGGGCTCGTGTCCCAGTCTGGGAAGATCCCACATGCCGCGGAGCGGCTAGGCCCGTGAGGCATGGCCGCTGAGCCTGCGCGTCCGGAGCCTGTGCTCCGCAACGGGAGAGGCCACAACAGTGAGAGGCCCGCGTACCGCAAAAAAAAAAAAAAAAAAAAAAAAAAAAAAATAGGCAGTCACCAAAATAAATCTTTTTTTTACAAGTCTAAAATTTGACCCACTTAAAAAAAAAGTTTCGCAAGAGACGAGAGGCTAACATAGAATTATACTCAACTGATATTTACAAAATTTCTATAAATATATATATTAATCTGAACAGTTTGTAAAAAGTAGGCTCACCATCTAAAAAGTCCCTGTACATATAAATATACCTTGTGAGTTTATTCTAGAGAATTAAACAGTTAACGCAACTAAGACACACTTTTAATATTGCCCAAGGGATTGGATAAATATTTTAAATTCTAAAATCTGGTAAGAATAAAGGCAGAAATCAATTTTTCTTTCATTTCACCTATAAGATTTTAATAATTAAGTGCAAAAAAAAGAATTTTACATTTTCTGACAGCATTAGTTTGAATTCAATCAATTGCCTGATAATGAAATTTCTGAACTCAAATTTTAAATTACAATGAAAGATAAAGTAGAATGGAATGCCAGTGAACATACAACTCATGGCTCACTTACATCTTCACTACTAGACAAATCCCAACTCACAAAGACCTGCTATCGAAAGATACCCATCACTTATCACGTTGCCTACAGTGGTCCCTTTTTTCTGCTGACCTCAAAACCAAAGGAAAGGAATTCTCTTCAATCAGCTTCAGAAAAACTCCCTCTTTGAAATCAGAGCCTGACTGTTATGGCTCTTTTTAAACCATTATGGGTGTACCATTATCATAATGGTTATATGAATACTGGGTGACAAATAATACTTGATATTCAAATGACCCCTTCCAAGTTTTCTGTAATGTCACTCATAAAATTAAGATGAACCCTGTCCTTCACAGACCGACACAGATATGCAAAGGACCTTTATTGTATCAGGTGTCCTTTTGGTTTGTTTGCAGATATTGCACTCTGCATTCTTCTAGAGTCAGGTGCAGGTTTTTGAATGTCTGTCACAGCTCTCTTATTCAGTGCAGGTATAAAAGGATGAGAAAATATCAGTTTCTCCCTTTGGCACCAGCCTGGGCTTGCACCAGTGAAGTGCGGGTAAATATTTAACAACCAGCGGGTCGGGGGCCTCATTTGTATAATTTGCAGATTTCTGTGGTGTAAATACTCCCGCCATGACCAATGTCAACCTACCATGTGCTATCACTGAAGGTGAGACTGGGAAGGAATACACACAATCAGCTTTCATACATGTTGTGAGCCAGTGCCAGCACACCACCAGCTTGAACCCCAAATCTTCCCTGAACCAGTGTGTTCCAGGGAAACATGACTTCAGACTGGAAAACCAGAAATCCAGGTGAGACCAGGCGCTTGTTATTCAACGCGATCCCTTTAAACAGGCTCCCACTGCTTCTACTTTGCTTTGGTAAATCCCACCCCCACACCTTATTGGTCACTGCTTTCCTGGGACCTGGAAAGTGATGGGGAAAAGCCAGAGAATTGAAAAAGGAACAACCTTTTGCTGGAGCCTTCCTAATGATGCCCAAAGCTTGGCCTCTGTGCACCAGTGCTGAATCAAATTTCAGAGACAGTTTGGGGTGAGGTAGAAAAGAATAGCTTTATTGCTTTGCCAGGAAAAGGGGGCCACAGTGGGCTCCTGCCCTCGAAAAACTATGTGTCCCAACTGGGGGGGATTTGATGAAGAGTTTTATACCAATAGTTCAAGCGTGGGGTTGCTGACAAGATTAGGACATGTTCAGGGCCTGCACCCCTCTAATCTGGTCTCAGATAATCTTCTTGATGACTTTCTCTGGCCCCTTGAATCTCTCCTCAGGTGGTTTCTTGGCTGCTCCTCCCTTAATTAGCAGCTGTTCGAATCTGCCCTTTGGGACTCAGGGAAGGTCTTGGAGGCTGGAGGGGGACAGAAAGGCCCCCATGCCAAGGAGCCCCACAGGGTCCTGCTCAGTTTCAATAACAGATCATCCAGGGCGATCACTTCCGGCTCTTCTTTTACACGTTGGATTATTTTCCAAGCCTGGTATTACCTAGAAAGCTGAACAGGTAAAGATGCTGGGATTACGTCCCAGGATTCTCTGGCATATTTCTCATTGTGGGTCAGATTATTTTCATCTAAGATTGGGTCCTCATTCTCTAGGACAGTGATACTCAACTTCAGAGAGCCTTAAGAATCACCTGGGAAACTTGTTAGTCATGCAACTTCCCAACCTCCCCCCAATTCTGATTCAGTAGTTTGGAGTGGCACAGGGAAGCTGTATTTTAAAGCATCACCCCAGGGGGTTCTGATACTGGCTGCTGAGTCTGGGCCACTGCAAGGACTTTTGGCCAACTCTGAAGTTTAGAGGGAACGCTCGACACAAGACCGTCCTCACTTGTAATATCCACTGCAAGTTCAGGGAGGTTTCCAAAACCACTGTCAGGCTTCATAATACACTAGAAGGACTCATAGAACTCACTGAAAGTTGTTATACTCACAGTTATGTTTTATTACAGGGAAAAATACAGGTTAAAATCAGCCAAGGGAAGACATGCATAGGGCATTGGCTGGGAAGGTACCAAACACAGAGCTTTCGTGGTCCTTTCCTTGTGGAGTCAGGATGCCTCGCTTTCCCAGTATTGATGTGTGATGGTACACATGTGGTATTGCCAACCAAGGAAGGCCACTCACATCTCAGTATTCCGAATTCTTACTGGAGCTCCATTACATAGGTATGAATGATTGGTTACCCACATGGCTGATCTCAGTCTCTGGGTCTGTTGAGCCAAAGCTCCCACCCTAAATCACATTGTTACTATTTGGCTAGTGGAAGACACCAAAGCAAACAAACTACCTCCAGGGCAAAGGTCTAACCTCTTCCAGGGCAAGGTTACACTCTTTGCTACATACCCACCCTTTGCTAAACACTTCCGAAAGGTAACTTCCATCAGGAGTCAGACTTTTGCCTTTGGAAAAGCCATCTTAGTCACCTAAAACGAATCTTCTAGAGCTGAGCTTTTTGCTTGAGGCTGCTGAGAAGTTTGCTCAGATTTCGTTTCTTCAAGATGGTTCCAAGTCATTAGCCAAGACCGAAAATAAGTCTTTCACGGTTTTCAGGATTATTTAACAAAAGCGTCAAATATCAGATCCAATTCTGAGCACCTCTGAGGCTTGGCCATAAGTGCTATGTAAAAGTTCGCTAGAATTAATAGCATAAGTATTAGTATTAGCTGTGCAAAACTGCCAGAGTTGGCCTACTATGTGTGGAAATAAAACCAGAAGTGTAATCCAGCTCAAAGGACACCAAGGATGAGATGATATCCCAGGATGAAAGCTGAGAGTAGGGAAAAGGTCCAGGTGGGGGTCCCTGATACAGTACGGCCTCAAGGAGTAGGCTGATATTTCCTCACGTAGAACAGGAGCTCGGACCCTCCTTCTTAGCTCACCTTCAGTTCTCACCCCACTCCATCTAGTTTGCAGCTGTCTGAAATACCTTCTACTGTTTGGACTTTTCCCCATTGAAGTGCCACTGCCCCTTTGCAGAAACTCAACTTATATTCCAATGAAGGATAAACCCATCTATGAACTTGCAAAGTCGTAGCCTTTTAAAGGAGGGCAGTCACCTAAAAAGATTTTCCTTTTTTCAGTTAATGACACATTCTGAATGAGTTTATGAAAACCTGACAGGAAGTTTCTTGATTTGCTGAGTACTCAGGCTTAGATTTTTTCCTTATGATGCTTAAATTCAAGAGACAGTTTCAGTTAGAGCCACTGGATATCTAAAGGGCTTATTTCCAAATAGTTTCACAGTCCTTAGAATATTTAAGTCATTACTTTACCCATTTTTTAGATAGGTAAGTGCAATACAATAAAATGCTTAGCATTTTCAAGGAGCATAAATCAAGGTTCTTAAAGTCACTTTAAGTTTGTTTTGACATTTTCTGCACTTTATCACAGAGAAGCACCTCATATATAGTACCAGTGAAACAAATGACATAACTTTGTATGCCCTGTGTTAACCCCTACAATAGCTTGACTCTCCATTTAGACCTGTCAGCTTACAGCCTAGTTTGTAGCATCACCAAACTCCCAGCCTGCATGGAAAACCCCACCACTAGCCCAAGCCCTCAGCCGTCACACCTTGCCCTTGTCCACAGGCTCGTCAGAAGTTACAGAAAACATCTTATCTGCTGTTAAAATGTCTAAGGTTGCTGCAGTTCACACTGAGATCTTTAAAATGTCTGTATTATGAAGTCTTGATGGTGAGGCTCCAATAAGGGAACTTCAGATATAAGAGATTTTTCCTTTGTTTCCTTGAAGCTCTCAGGCCAAGGCAACTGAATCAAAATCACCACTTCCTGTATACGAAGATAGAATAGAGAAATAGGAGATGTCTTTTTGTAATTAATCCAGACAAGTTGATTCGCAAGATAATACAATGCACTCATTCTACAGAAGTGCATTAAGCATTTACACGACTATAGGCATTTTGCTCAGTCTGGGGAATATGAAATGAACAAGACATATTCCCTCACTTCTAAGAGCTGGGAGGCTAATATGGGGAGGGGTGGTTGGATCATGGAAGCAAATGATTCCAAAGGTTTTGGACAACTGCTCTTCACAATGGGATAAAGAGAAAACCAAGAAAGCACACAGGGTGGAAATTATAACTCAAAATATTATCTCCAAGGTCTTACTGTTTATGTTCCCCTTACTAAACAACTTAGAGACTTTCATTATTAATTATTTAAACTGAGGCATATCCTTTGTTTTTATAGTGGCATGATGAAACAGAAAATGTATCATCCAAAAAGCATATTAGTGGTCCTATTTAACTCAACTTCTTATACCTATTTTATTCTCTACTAAGATTTCTAAGTCGTTAGCATGCCAATTTTACTAGCTTTAGAATCTGAAGCTAATTTACATAGCCAACATATTAGGCCCCAATTCTACAAAGCACCTATTTGGAAAATGGAATTTTGGATGATTCCACCAACATTTTGATAAAAAAGTACTTCGTATCAGGTTCATGCAAATGCTCTGATTATGCTATACTTTATATAGAATCAGTGAGATTTGGATAATGTAGACAGAGAGTTTCAGATAGTGACTCCTTCTCACCATGACAGAAAGAAAAATACTACACTTAACCTCACACACTATGAAAGCAACCAAGATGTTTTAAAATGTTAAAAAAAAAAAAAAAAGACCCTATAAGAAAATCAATGCATTTCAGCGTAAAGACAAGATGAGGAATGATGCACTAGTGCTTCTCAGGTGTGTCTACAGTAATGCAGTCCTGAACAGCTCACATCTGCACCTCTCAGCTACCCTGGTTTTGTGACTGAAGCTGGAACACCATATTGATGTCTGACTTTCACTTTCCCCCTTGTCCTCCAGACCTTGTTACAGAAAGTACCCTAGGAAATGTGTTGATGACGCAACAGAAAGTGAAGTAAAATTAATGACTCTTTCCCCTAAAATAACATAGGTGGATGAAGCTTAGAAATCCTGATAACTGCATCCTCCAAAACAGGGGTTGGCCAACTAGGGCCAGTGTGCCAAATGCAGCCTGCCACATGTTTTTTGTACAGTCCATGAGATAAGAATGGATTTTACATTTTTAAATGCTAGAGGAAAAAAGAATATTTCATGACATGTAGAAATTATATGAAATTCAAATTTCAGTGTCCATGAATAACAGTTTGTTGGAACACAGCTATGTTCACTCATGTATGTCTTGTCTATAATGGCTTCCATGCTACTATGGCAGAGTTGAATAGTTGCTATAGAGATCCTATGGCCTGCAAAGCCAAAAATATTTACTATCTGGTGCTTTAGAGAAAATGTTTGCTGATCCCTGTTCAAGAACACAGGTATTGGAGCTGCACTTTTAAGGATCTTGAAAGCTTAGTCCAGAATTAAGGAATGGAGATTTCAGTTTTGACAGGGGTATTGATAGCAATAAGAAAAATCTTCCCATATGTGATGTTATGTATGATGCCTGATGTGCTTTCAAACTAAAATAGTGGAATTCTGTAAAGATGTAAAAACATTGAATAGACACTCAGCAATTTGGCATAATTTAGATTTAGGCTTGCCTGAAGAGATGGGCTGAATCTGAGGATCAAATAGATCCTCCAGATGAGAGCAGCTCTAAGACCAACATAACCTGTTTAGAGTAAGTAACTTTTAGACTATGATTTTGTGAAAATATACAATTTCAGGGCCCTTTAACCAGCTAAGAAGCGAAAGTGATATTGTTAGCATTTTGAAAGCCTCCATATCATTTTTTGTGGGTATTCTCAATTTCTTTGTAATCTAAACCAAAAGAGGTCAACCAATAATGAAATACGAATGGTTATGTACAATTTTCCTCATAGTTTCATGTGAAAATGATATAAATTTCTATTAAAATGTTTGGGATAAAAGGACTCTAAGTCTTTATTTAAATGTTTTCTTTTTTAGTTAGCATTCTTTCAGAGCCAGTTTAGTCTGTCAGTTAAATCAGCATTTAGGGATTTTTATTGCTCAGACACTAATGCCAGCTTCTCTTCACATACTCTGTAGTACTTGGCTCCCAGAAGCAATAAACCATAATGGTCTCACTCACCAAAGCCTTTTAATTCATGGATCATAGCGATGATAAATCATAAGAACTCCTCTGGTGGTGCCCTGTTGTCTAGAATGGCCTGATTCTTGCATGCCAAACACAGAACACCTTTTCAAAGGGCATCTACTCAATTGAATAAGGATGTTCACATTCAAGAACAGAGATCAAGTGCATATGGATGCATAGAAGGATAATACGTTTTGAGACAAATGTTGGCCCCCAGATTGCTATGCTTCTATGGATGGATGACAAAGGAGCTTTTTCCTAACCTACCTTTGGGATTCCACTGTTCACCACCTAAAGCCAGTTTCCCCATCTCAATGAGGTAGTTGCAGGAGATTCATTTTCTTCCCTTGATGGAAGATGCGGGTTTTTTTGGTTTGTTTTTTCCCAGCTTTACTGAGATATAATTGACATATAACATTGTATAATTTTATGGTGTATAGTGTGATGATTTGATGTACATGTAACTGCAAAATGATTATCACAGTAAGGTTAGTTAACACACCATCACCTCACATAGTTGTCTTTCGTGTGTGTGTGTGTGTGTGTTGAGAACTTTTAAAATCAATTCTCTTAACAGTTTTCAAGTATGCACTACAGTATTGTTAGCTATCGTCACCATGTGGTACATTACATTTTTAAAACTTATTCACTTTATAACTAGAAGTTTGTATGCTTAGATCACCATCACCCATTTCCCCTTTCCCCTTCCCTCCAGGCAACCACTAATCTACTCCCTGTTTCTATGAGTTAAGTGTTTTTAGAGTCCATATATAAGTGAGATCATACAGTATTTGTCTTTCTCTGTCTGACTTATTTCACTTAGCATAATGCCCTCAAGGTCCATCCGCGTTTTTACAAATGGCAATATTTTCTTCTTTTTTTATAGCTGAATAATATTCCATTGTATATATTTGTCACATTTCTTTACCATTCATTCATTGAAGGACACTTAGGTTGTTTCCATATCTTGGCTATGGTAAATAATGCTGTAATGAACATGAGGGTGCAAATACATTTTTGGGTTAATGTTTTTATTTCCTTACCCAGGAGAAGAATTGCTGGATTATACGGTAGTTCTAATTTTAATTTTTTGAGAAACCTCCATACTGTTCTCTATAGTGACTGCACCAATTTACATTCCAGCCAGCAGTGTACAGGGCTTCTGTTTTCTCCACATCCTCATCAGCACTTGTTATGTATTGCCTTTTTTTTTTGAAGTTCAATATTCTATTTTTTTTATTAGTTACCTATTTTATACATATTAGTGTGTATATGTCAAACCCAGTCACCCAATTCATCTCACCACCACCATCCCACTTTCCGCCCTTGGTGTCCATACGTTTGTTCTCTACATCTTTGTCTCTGTTTCTGCCTTGCAAACTGGTTCATCTGTACCATTTTTCTATCTTCCACATATATGTGTTAATATACGATATTTGTTTTTCTCTTTCTGACTTCCTTCACTCTGTATGATAGTCTCTAGGTCCATCCAGGTCTCTACAAATGACCCAATTTCGTTCCTTTTTATGGCTGAGTAATATTCCATTGTATATATGTACCACATCTTCTTTATCCATTCGTCTGTCGATGGGCATTTAGGTTGCTTCCATGACCTGGCTATTGTAAATAGTGCTGCAATGAACATTGGGGTGCATGTGTCTTTTTAAATTATGGTTTTCTCTGGGTATATGCCCAATTTATTATCTTTTTGTAGGTAGCCAGTCTAATACGTGTGAGGTGACATATCTCGTGGTTTTGATTTGCATTTCCCTGACAACTGATGATGCTGAGCACTTTTTCCTGTCTCTGCTGACCATTTGTGTATCTTCTTCAGAAAACATCTTTTTGGGTCCTTTGCCCATTTTTTTTTTTTTATTAGTTTCTGCTTTATAACAAAGTGAATCAGTCATACATATACATCTGTTCCCACATTCCTTCCCTCATGCATCTCCCTCCCTCCCACCCTCCCCATCCCACCCCTCCAGGCGGTCACAAAGCACCGAGCTGATCTCCCTGTGCTCTGCGGCTGCTTCCCACTATCTATCTACCTTACGTTTGGTAGTGTATATATGTCCATGCCTCTCTTTCCCTTTGTCACAGCTTACCCTTCCCCTTCCCCATATCCTCAAGTCCATTCTCAAGTAGGTCTGTGTCTTTATTCCCGTTTTACCCCTAGGTTCTTCATGACATTTTTTTTTTTTTAATTCCATATATATGTGTTAGCATACGGTATTTGTCTTTCTCTTTCTGACTTACTTCACTCTGTATGACAGACTCTAGGTCTATCCACCTCATTACAAATAGCTCAGTTTCGTTTCTTTTTATGGCTGAGTAATATTCCATTGTATATATGTGCCACATCTTCTTTATCCATTCATCCGATGATGGACACTTAGGTTGTTTCCAGCTCCGGGCTATTGTGAATAGAGCTGCAATGAACATTTTGGTACATGTCTCTTTTTGAATTATGGTTTTCTCAGGGTATATGCCTAGTAGTGGGATTGCTGGGTCATATGGTAGTTCTATTTTTAGTTTTTTAAGGAACCTCCATACTGTTCTCCATAGTGGCTGTACCAATTCACATTCCCACCGGCAGTGCAAGAGTGTTCCCTTTTCTCCACACCCTCTCCAGCATTTATTGTTTCTAGATTTCTTGATGATGGCCATTCTGACTGGTGTGAGATGATATCTCATTGTAGTTTTGATTTGCATTTCTCTAATGACTAATGATGTTGAGCATTCTTTCATGTGTTTGTTGGCAGTCTGCATATCTTCTTTGGAGAAATGCCTATTTAAGTCTTCTGCCCATTTTTGGATTGGGTTGTTTGTTTTTTTGCTATTGAGCTGCATGAGCTGTTTATAAATTTTGGAGATTAATCCTTTGTCAGTTGCTTCATTTGCAAATATTTTCTCCCATTCTGAGGGTTGTCTTTTGGTCTTGTTTATGGTTTCCTTTGCTGTGCAAAAGCTTTGAAGTTTCATTAGGTCCCATTTGTTTATCTTTGTTTTTATTTCCATTTCTCTAGGAGGTGGGTCCAAAAGGATCTTGCTGTGATTTATGTCATAGAGTGTTCTACCTATGTTTTCCTCTAAGAGTTTGATAGTTTCTGGCCTTACACTTAGGTCTTTAATCCATTTTGAGCTTATTTTTGTGTATGGTGTTAGGGAATGATCTAATCTCATACTTTTACATGTCCCTGTCCAGTTTTCCCAGCACCACTTATTGAAGAGGCTGTCCTTTCTCCACTGTACATTCCTGCCTCCTTTATCAAAGATAAGTTGGCCATATGTGCGTGGGTTTATCTCTGGGCTTTCTATCCTGATCCACTGATCTATCTTTCTGTTTTTATGCCAGTACCACACTGTCTTAATTACTGTAGCTTTGTAGTATAGTCTGAAGTCAGGCAGCCTGATTCCTCCAGCTCCGTTTTTCGTTCTCAAGATTGCTTTGGCTATTCGGGGTCTTTTGTTTTTCCAAACAAATTTTGAAATTTTTTGTTCTACTTCTGTGAAAAATGCCAGTGGTAGTTTGATAGGGATTGCATTGAATCTGTAGTTTGCTTTGGGTAGTAGAGTCATTTTCACAATATTGATTCTTCCAATCCAGGAGCATGGTATATCTCTCCATCTATTTATATCATCTTTAATTTCTTTCATCAGTGTCTTATAATTTTCTGCATACAGGTCTTTTGTCTCCTTAGGTAGGTTTATTCCTAGATATTTTATTCTTTTTGTTGCAATGGTAAATGGGAGTGTTTTCTTGATTTCATTTTCAGATTTTTCATCATTAGTGTACAGGAATGCCAGAGATTTCTGTGCATTAATTTTGTATCCTGCTACTTTACCAAATTCATTGATTAGCTCTAGTAGTTTTTCGGTAGCATCTTTAGGATTCTCTATGTATAGTATCATGTCATCTGCAAACAGTGACAGCTTTACTTCTTCTTTTCCAATTTGGATTCCTTTTATTTCCTTTTCTTCTCTGATTGCTGTGGCTAAAACTTCCAAAACTATGTTGAATAAGAGTGGTGAGAGTGGGCAGCCTTGTCTTGTTCCTGATCTTAGTGGAAATGGTTTCAGTTTTTCACCATTGAGGACAATGTTGGCTGTGGGTTTGTCATATATGGCCTTTATTATGTTGAGGAAAGTTCCCTCTATGCCTACTTTCTGCAGGGTTTTTATCATAAATGGGTGTTGAATTTTGTCGAAAGCTTTCTCTGCATCTATTGAGATGATCATATGGTTTTTCTCCTTCAACTTGTTAATATGGTGTATCACATTGATTGATTTGCGTATATTGAAGAATCCTTGCATTCCTGGAATAAACCCCACTTGATCATGGTGTATGATCCTTTTAATGTGCTGTTGGATTCTGTTTGCTAGTATTTTGTTGAGGATTTTTGCATCTATGTTCATCAGTGATATTGGCCTGTAGTTTTCTTTCTTTGTGACATCCTTGCCTGGTTTTGGTATCAAGGTGATGGTGGCCTCGTAGAATGAGTTTGGGAGTGTTCCTTCCTCTGATATTGTTTGGAAGAGTTTGAGAAGGATGGGTGTTAGCTCTTCTCTAAATGTTTGATAGAATTCGCCTGTGAAGCCATCTGGTCCTGGGCTTTTGTTTGATGGAAGATTTTTAATCACAGTTTCAATTTCAGTGCTTGTGATTGGTCTATTCATATTTTCTATTTCTTCCTGAGTCAGTCTTGGTAGGTTGTGCATTTCTAAGAATTTGTCCATTTCTTCCAGGTTGTCCATTTTATTGGCATAGAGTTGCTTATAGTAATCTCTCATGATCTTTTGTATTTCTGCAGTGTCAGTTGTTACTTCTCCTTTTTCATTTCTAATTCTACTGATTTGAGTCTTCTCCCTTCTTTTCTTGATGAGTCTGGCTAATGGTTTGTCAATTTTGTTTATCTTCTCAAAGAACCAGCTTTTAGTTTGGTTGATCTTTGCTATCGTTTCCTTCATTTCTTTTTCATTTATTTCTGATCTGATCTTTATGATTTCTTTCCTTCTGCTAACTTTGGGGGTTTTTTGTTCTTCTTTCTCTAATTGCTTTAGGTGCAGGGTCAGGTTGTTTACTCGAGATGTTTCCTGTTTCTTAAGGTGGGATTGTATTGCTATAAACTTCCCCCTTAGAACTGCTTTTGCTGCGTCCCATAGGTTTTGGGTCGTCGTGTCTCCATTGTCATTTGTTTCTAAGTATTTCTTAATTTCCTCTTTGATTTCTTCAGTGATCACTTCATTATTGAGTAGTGTATTGTTTAGCCTCCATGTGTTTGTATTTTTTACAGATCTTTTCCTGTAATTGATGTCTAGTCTCATAGCATTGTGGTCGGAAAAGATACTTGATACAATTTCAATTTTCTTAAATTTACCAAGGCTTGATTTGTGACCCAAGATATGATCTATCCTGGAGAATGTTCCATGAGCACTTGAGAAAAATGTGTATTCTGTTGTTTTTGGGTGGAATGTCCTATAAATATCAATTAAGTCCATCTTGTTTAATGTATCATTTAAAGCTTGTGTTTCCTTATTTATTTTCATTTTGGATGATCTGTCCATTGGTGAAAGTGGGGTGTTAAAGTCCCCTACTATGAATGTGTTACTGTCGATTTCCCCTTTTATGGCTGTTAGTATTTGCCTTATGTATTGAGGTGCTCCTATGTTGGGTGCATAAATATTTACAATTGTTATATCTTCTTCTTGGATCGATCCCTTTATCGTTATGTAGTGTCCTTCTTTGTCTCTTCTAATAGTCTTTATTTTAAAGTCTATTTTGTCTGATATGAGAATTGCTACTCCAGCTTTCTTTTGATTTCCATTTGCATGGAATATCTTTTTCCATCCCCTTACTTTCATTCTGTATGTGTCTCTAGGTCTGAAGTGGGTCTCTTGTAGACAGCATATATATGGGTCTTGTTTTTGTATCCATTCAGCCACTCTGTGTCTTTTGGTGGGAGCATTTAGTCCATTTACATTTAAGGTAATTATTGATATGTATGTTCCTATTCCCATTTCCTTAATGGCTTTGGGTTCGTTATTGTAGGTATAGTCCTTCTGTTGTGTTTCTTGCCTAGAGAAGTTCCTTTAGCATTTGTTGTAAAGCTGGTTTGGTGGTGCTGAACTCTCTCAGCTTTTGCTTGTCTGTAAAGGTTTTAATTTCTCCATCAAATCTGAATGAGATCCTTGCTGGGTAGAGTAATCTTGGTTGCAGGTTTCTCTCCTTCATCACTTTAATTATGTCCTGCCACTCCCTTCTGGCTTGTAGAGTTTCTGTTGAGAGATCAGCTGTTATCCTGATGGGGATTCCCTTGTGTGTTATTTGTTGTTTTTCCCTTGCTGCTTTTAATATGATTTCTTTGTGTTTAATTTTTGACAGTTTGATTAATATGTGTCTTGGCGTATTTCTTCTTGGATTTATTCTGTATGGGACTCTCTGTGCCTCCTGGACTTGATTAACTATTTCCTTTCCCATATTAGGGAAGTTTTCAACTATAATCTCTTCAAATATTTTCTCAGTCCCTTTCTTTTTCTCTTCTTCTTCTGGAACCCCTATAATTCGAATGTTGGTGCGTTTAATGTTGTCCCAGAGGTCTCTGAGACTGTCCTCTGTTCTTTTCATTCTTTTTTCTTTATTTTTCTCTGCATCAGTTATTTCCACTATTTTATCTTCCACCTCACTTATCCGTTCTTCTGCCTCAGTTATTCTGCTATTGATCCCATGTAGAGTATTTTTCATTTCATTTATTGTGTTTTTAATCGATGCTTGATTCATCTTTAGTTCTTCTAGGTCCTTGTTAACTGTTTCTTGCATATTGTCTATTCTATTTCCAAGATTTTGGATCTGGGAAATAGAATCTTGGATCAGCTTTACTATCATTATTCTGAATTCTTTTTCAGGTAGACTGCCTATTACCTCTTCATTTGTTAGGTCTGGTAGGTTTTTATCTTGCTCCTTCACCTGCTGTGTGTTTTTCTGCTTTCTCATTTTGCTTATGTTACTGTGTTTGGGGTCTCCTTTTTGCAGGCTGCAGATTCGTAGTTCCCGTTGTTTTTGGTGTCTGTCCCCCGTGGCTAAGGTTGTTTCAGTAGGTTGTGTAGGCTTCCTGGTGGGGGGGACTAATGCCTGTGTTCTGGTGGTTGAAGCTCGATCTTGTCTTTCTGGTGGACAGGTCCACGTCTGGTGGTGTGTTTTGGGGTGCCTGTGGCCTTATTATGTTTTTAGGTATCCTCTCTGCTAATGGGTGGGGTTGTGTTCCTGCCTTGCTAGTTGCTTGGCATAGGGTGACCAGCACTGTAGCTTGCTGGTTGTTGACTGAAGCTGGGTGCTGGTGTTGAGATGGAGATCCCTGGGAGATTTTCGCTGCTTGATATTATGTGGAGCTGGGAGGTCTCTTGTGGACCCGTGTCCTGAAGTTGGCTCTCCCACTTCAGAGGCACAGCACTAACTCCTGGCTGCAGCACCAAGAGCCTTTCATCCACCCGGCTCAGAATAACAGTGAGAAAAAGTAGAAAGAAATAATTAGTAGAAGAAAGAAAGAGAGATTGAAAGAAAGGAAGAAGGGAAGTAAGGAAGGAAGGAAGAAAGAAAGAAAGGAGGGAGGGAGGAAGGATGGAAAGAAAGGAAAGAAAGGAGGGAGGGAGGGAGGAATGAAAGCAAAAGGAAGAGTGAATGGAAGAAGAGAGGGAGGGAGGGAGGAAGGAAAGAAAGAAAGAAAGACAGGAGGGAGGGAGGGAGGGAGGAAGGAAAGAAAAAGAAAGTGGAAAGAAGAAGGGTGGGAGGGAGGGAGGGATGGAGGAAAGAAAAAGAAAGAAGGAAAGGAGGAGCAGAGGGAGGGAGGGAGGAAGGGAAGGGAGGAAAAAAAGAAAGAGCAGGTAAAGTAAAATAGAATAAAGTATGAAATATAGTAGTGTTATTAAAATTAAAAAGTAATTATTGAAAAAAAACACGGACCGAAAGAACCCTGGGACATATGGTGGAAGCAAAGCTATACAGAGAGAATCTTACACAGAAGATTACACATACACATTCACAAAAAGAGAGCAGGGGGAAAAATCAAAAATCTTGCTCTCCAAGTCCACCTCCTCGATTTGGGATAATTCGTTGTAAAAAGAGGAAAAGGGCGAAAAGTCTGAAATCTTGCTAAGTCCACCTCCTTAATTTGAGATAATTCGTTGTAAAAAGAGGAAAAAAAAGGGGGGGAAAGTCTTAAATCTTGTCCTCAAGGTCCACTTCCTCAATTTGGGATGATTCGCTGTCCATTCATGCACTCCACAGACGCAGGGCACATCAAATGGACCGTGGAGCTTTAATCCGCTGCCTCGGAGGCTGCACAGAGAGATTTCCCTGTCTCTGCTCTCACAGCTCCCGGGTCTCAGCCTTGGACCTGGCCCCGCCTCTGCGCGTAGGTCGCCGGAGGGCGTCCGTTCTTCGCTCAGACAGGACGGGTTTAAAGGAGCCGCTGATTCGGGGGCTCTGGCTCACTCAGGCAGAGGGGAGGGAGGGGAATGCCCTCTCCTCGCGCACCAGGCAACAAAAGGGAAAAAAGTCTCTTGCCTCTCCGGTAGCTCCAGACCCTTTCCCCGGACTCCCTCCGGGCTAGCACTAACCCCTTCAGGCTCTCTTCCTGCCGCCAGCCCCAGACCTCTCCCTGCGCTCCGACTGAAAGCCGATACCCGAGCCTCAGCTCCCAGCCCCGCCCGCCCTGGCGGCCGAGCAGACAAGTCTCTCGGGCTGGTGTGTGCCTGAGGGCACCGATCCTCTGTGCCAAAATCTCTCTGCTTTGCCCTCCACACCCCTGTTGCTGTGCTCTCCTCCGCTACTCCGAAGCTTTCCCCCTCCGCCACCTGCAGTCTCCGCCCTCGAAGGGGCTTGTAGTGTGTAGAAACCTTCCCTCCTTCACGGCTCCCTCCCACTGGTGCAGGTCCCGTCCATATCCTATTGTCTCTGTTTATTCTTTTTTTCTTTTGACCTACCCAGGTATGTGGGGAGTTTCTTGCCTTTTGGGGGGTCTGAGGTCTTCTGTCAGCGTTCAGTAGGTGTTCTGTTGGAGTTGTTCCACGTGTAGATGAATTTCTGATGTATCTGTGGGGAGGAAGGTGATCTCCACGTCTTACTCTTCCGCCATCTTCCTCCGGCTCCCCTTGCCCATTTTTTAAATTGGATTATTTGTTTTTCTGTTACTGAGTTGTATGAGTTTCTTATATGTTATGGATATAGCCCCTTATCAGATATATGATTTGCAAATATTTTCTTCCATTCAGTAGGTTACTTTTTCTGTTTCTTTTCTTTTTTTCTTTTTATTTTTGATTGTTGCTTTTGCTGTGCAAAAGCTTTATTAGTTTGATGTAGTCTCATTTTTTTATTTTTGCTTTTGTTGCTTGTGCTTTGATGTTATATCCAAAAAATCATTGCCAAGACCATTATCAATGAGTGTCTTTCCATATGTTTTCTTCTAGGAGTTTCACGTCTTACACTTAAGTCTTTAATCCATTTCCAGTTAATTTTTGTGAGGGATGTAAGATAAGGGTCCAGTTTCATTCTTTTGTATGTGGATTTCCACTTTCCAACACAATTTATTGAAGAGACTATATTTTCCCCATTGAGTATTCTTGGCTCCCTTGTCAGATATTATTTGACCATATCTATTTATAGACTTTTGATTCTGTTCCATTGGTCTATGTGTCTGTTTTATGCCAGTACCATACTGTTTTGATTACTATAGCTTTGTATTATAGTTTGAAACTAGGAACTGTGATGTTTCCGCTTTGTTCTTCTTTCTTAAGATTGCTTTGGCAATTCGAGGGGTCTTGTGGTTCCATACTAAGTTCTTGAACGTGGATTTTTTTGTTTGTTTGTTTATTTGTATCTTCTTTAATTTTTTCAGTAATGTATTATAGTTTTCAGTGTACAAAACTCCACCTCCTTGGTTAGATTTATTCCTAAGCATTTTATTAATTTTGATGCTATTGTGAATGGGATCATTTTCTTTATTTCTTTTTCATGTAGTTCATGGTTAGTGTATAGAAACACAGCTGATTTTTTATATTGATTTTGTATCCTGCATCTTTATTGAATTAGGTTATTAGTTCTAAGAGCTTTTTCATGGAGTCTTTAGGGTTTTGTATATATAATATCGTGTCTTCTGCAAATAGAGGCAGTTTTATGTCTTCTTTTCTGGTCTGGATGCCTTTTATTTATTTTTCTTGGCTACTTTCTCTGGCTACAAATTCCAGTACTGTGTGGAATAGGAGTGGTGAGAGTGGGCACCCTTGTTTCTTTCCTCATCTCAGAGGAAAAGCTTTTCAACTTTTCATCATTGAGTATGATGTTTGCTGTGGGCTTGTCATATATGGCCTTTATTATGTTGAGGTACGTTTTTATACCCAGTTTGACAGTTTTTATCAAGAAAGGATGTTGAATTTTGTCAGATGCTTTTTCTGCATCTTTTAAGATAATCATATAATTTTAACCTTTCATCCCATTAATATACTGTATCACATTTATTGATATGTGTATGTTGAACCATCCTTGCATCCCAGGTGTATGATCATGGTATACAGTCCTTTTAAGGTGCCATTGAATTAGGTTTGCTAGTACTTTGTTGAGAAATTTTACATCTATGTTTATCAGGGATATTGGCCTGTAGTTTTCCTGTAGTGTCTTTATCTTGCTTTGGTATCAGGATAATGCTGGCCTTGTAAAATGAGTCTGGAAATGTTCCCAATGGAGAATGTCTTGGCATAACTCAGGGTAGGGCAGAATATCCAAGTTCTCTTTGTTATAATAGACAGTCCCAGAGAGATGGAGTAATAGAGGAAGGACCAGTTAAAAATCTATGGTCAACAGAATTAACATTTAAATCAGTTTATCCTCTAGAGCACATAGACCCCAGGCTGGGCCACAATAACACATTTTCTCAGTGGTAAAAGTTCTATCTATAAAGCTAGAAAAATTCTATCCAGCATATACAATGTCATACCTATTTTTCCTTCTTCTATATTTATATTAATACAATTACTATCTTTTTCTTTTTCCATCCAAATATCTGACTATCTACTAACATGACCACATTGACATGACTGTCAATTGAACTCCCTCCCAGATGAGCTGCCTTATCCTCTCTTCCAGAGCAGTTTCTTGGAGCCACATTCACAAACTGATCTCTCTTCCCTCCCTTCATCACCTTGTGGGGAACACAGATTTTTGTATACAATACGCATCTGACTAGGTTCTTCAGATGAATTAAAAAAAAAGCAGCATCAGTAATAGTGTTTTAAAATGCTCTGACCCTTTGTAACATCAAAGTTAATGCTAGTTTTTAGGATTTCACTGGGTCTTCAAAAAGAAAGTAATCAATGACTATTGACATCCCACAGCACAACAGATATTAGATGATAATGTTCTGTTGTGTGTCTGAAAGGATTTTATTTTACTCTTTTTGAAGGGAAAAAACATCAGCCTTCAAGTTCTGGTTCCCATTTTTCTCAGTGTTCAGTAACTATCAAATATAAAACTGTATACAAATCTGAGCACATTCGTGTACACGATCTTTTCATTTTTGCATTTATGCTAATCACCATCCCAGAATCTCTACTGAGTGATGTTCTTTAGAATTAGCTGCTAAGACCTTGGAGTTTCAGTTCAGTATTGATTCCGTGTTGAATAAATGCTGTTCACACTTAGTAAAAAGGTCAATATTATTACTAGTTAAGGAACATCTATGAAGCCTGTTCTAATGCTGAGAATCTGGATGGCATGGCATGTTTGTAAGACTTTGTTAATTCCATGTTTGACAATGTTATTAAATAAAGACTCCCTTGTCTTCCTCATCTGCAGACTATAAAATGTATAAAGATATTCACATTTTAAAATCTAACTGCTCTTCAGAAAGTTAGGACACACATGCTTAAAGCTGCCTTTTAAAATGATTAAATGGTTTGCAAAATAGTTGGTGCAGTTTAATAAAGGACAATCAACTGTTCTATCTGTAAGTGACCCACACTTGCAGAGGCAATATTTGAAAAATCATGCCAGTTCATTTTCTCTGATAAGTCATTAAAGATTTTCTTTGTTATCTTAATTTTAGCAGAGGTTTTAAGAGATCATCCTGTGCTTTGCTTTTTTTCTCTCTTGGGTTGTTTTTCTTAAGGTCATTCCACAATTGAAATGAGCCTACAAAGAAGGGGAAAGGAAGCATTGCTGTCTTGTAAAGAACTCAGAGAGAGGAGATTGAAAGTTGTGTTTGGGGACTAGGAATAGATTTCATCTGTTCATCTTGTCCTTACTCTCTATTACCAGAGGTAATTGAGAGTTGACTGGACTTAAATGAATAATGAATATTTGCCCAATTCATTTTTTAATATATCGGTGAAAATGTTAGATTACTCTCAAGGAACTAGCATCTCATTATATCTGTATTTTCTTAAATATAAACCCACACCATGCTAGCAAAGTTAGTCTGAAACAACTCAAAACACCAAAGAAGTATTACAAATAAAATCAAGTGTGTGTGGGGGGAGAAGGGAGGGAGAGGGGAGAGAATGAATGAAAGTCACATTTTTATGCTCTGGAAACATCAGGAAGTGAATCACTCTTGCTACTTTTAACCATTTTGATGAGACATTACCTAAGTGAACTGCTTCCTGATTTCTTAACCAGAATATGTTGAGGATATACACATAATTTAAACTTCTAACGATGCAGGGCCGTCATTATAAATATTGCACAATGACTTTCCAAGAAGATAGTTCCCTTTTATATCAGCTGAAGTCAGACAACCCAGATTTTTTGAGTACCTCTGTCTACTTTCAATATTTTTTTGTTCAGCATTCCTCTTTTCAATGCCTATAGGTAGACTCTGATTTTCTGTATCTAAACCACTACACATTTCAAAGCCATGTAATCAAGTTTGTTAGAGTTATCTACAAAGTAAAAGTTGCTGAGAAAGAACTTAGAAGTTCTTATGAGTGAAATGCATAGAATTTAGCCTGAGAACTTTTGAATAACTATTTAAACCACTCAAAACAATTCCTCCTCTTTCTCCTCCTCCTTCCCTTCTTTTTTTCTCAATCATAGTCAAAGTTGCCATACTACTGAGTTCCATGTAAGAAGGTGTAAATTTGGGGTGGGATGGAGGAATTTACACTAAAGATTGCTTGTATAATATGTGCATATATAAAATAATTTTCCTTGAAAAATATATTTCTGTATATTCATGTACACATGTATAGTGTATATTTTATGTATAAATAAGAAACATTTTCTATTAAGTAAAATTAATAACAGTGAGAATGAGAATAAATGAGAGTTCCTGTTGTTCCACATCCTCACCAGCATTTGGTGTTGTCAGCGTTTTGGATTTTGACCATTCTAATAGGTGTGTAGTGGTATCTTGTTGTTGTAATTTGCAGTTCCTTAATGACATAAGATGTGGAACATTCCTTCATATATTTATTTGCCATCTGTATATCTTCTTTGGTGCGACGTCTGTTCAGGTTTTTGCCCATGTTTTAATCTGGTTGTTAATTTTCTTATTATTGAGTTTTAAGTGTTCTTTGTATATATGTTTTTTAACATCTTTATTGGAGTATAATTGCTTTACGATTATACTTTTTTTTATAATTATACAATTATACAATTTCGTTTCTGCTGTATAACAAAGTGAAACAGTTATATGTATACATATATCCCCATATCCCCTCCCTGTTGCATCTCCCTCCCACCCTCCCTATCCTACCCTCTTTGTATATTTTAAGTAACAGTCTTTTACAAATACTTTCTCCAAGTCTGTGGCTAGACTTCTCATTCTCTTGACATTATCTTTCACATAACAGAAGTTTTTCATTTTATTGAAGTCCAGCTTATCAATTACTTCATTCACAGATCATGGTTTTGATGTTGTATCTAAAAAGTCACCACTATATCCTAGAATATTAGGTTTATTGCTCTGTTATCTTTTAGGACTTTTGTAGTTCTGCGTTTTACATTTTTTTAAACATCTTTATTGGAGTATAATTGCTTTATAATGGTGTGTTAGTTTCTGCTTTATAACAAAGTGAATCAGTTATACACATACATATGTTCCCATATCTCTTCCCTCTTGTGTCTCCCGCCCTCCCACCCTCCCTATTGTGTTTTACATTTAGTCTGTGATCTATTTTGAGTCCATTTTTGGGAAAGGTGTAAGGACTATATCTAGGTTCACGTTTTTGCATGTGGGTGTTCAGTTGTTCCAGCACCAGTTGGTGAAAAGACTCTCTTTGAGTTCTTCTATTGCCTTTGCTCTCTTGTTGAAGACCAGATGACTACATTTATGTGGACCTATTTCTGAACTCTCTATTCTGTTCCACTGAACTATTTCTCTATTCTTTTTCTAAGACCACACTGTGTTGATGACTGTAGCTTTATGGTAAGTCTTGAAGTTGGGTAGTGTCTGTCCTCCAACTTTGTTCTTTTCCTTCAATGCCATGTTGGTTATTCAGGGCCTTTTGCTCTCCACATAATCTTTAGAATCAGTGTGTCAATATCCACAACTAACTTGCTGGGATTTTGATTAAGGTTGTGCTGAATCTATAGATCCTATTGAGAAGAACTGACATCTTGACAATATTGAGTCTTCCTGTGTGTTAGCATGGAATATCTCTCCATTTATTTATTGCTTCTTTGATATCTTTCACCAGTTTCATATTTCTCCTACTACAGATTTTGTTAATATTTAGGTAGACTTACACCTAAATTTGAAAAGAATATATACGGTAGAATAGCCAATAGAGTGGGGTAGATGAGATCAGGAGTACCCGTGGATGGGGGAGGAGCCGTTTGCAATTGTAAATACAGGGCTTTCAAATGAAGCCTCCTGAGAAAAAGAAATTGAATAAAGACTTTAAGTAGGCTTGCCTGGTGTGTTTAAGGAACAGCAAGGAGATTGTGGAGTGGAATGAAAAGGGAGGATTCTAGAAGCTGGGGTCAAAGAGGCAACGGGTTCAGATCATGCGGGGTCTTTGTAAGTCATTATAGGGACCATGGCTCTTGTGCTGAGTGACAGGTAAGAGCATTGCAGGATTTCCAGCAAAGGCATGACGTCACCTGACATATTTTGAAAGGTTCACTCTGGCCACTCGGTTGAGAATACATAGTTAGGGGCGGGCAAGTGCAGATAGAGAAGAGTCGGGAGGCTATTGCAATAATACAGGCAAAAGATGGTTGTAGCTCAACCTAAGAGTGATTGAAATGGAGAATAGGTCCGAATCTGGATGTATTTTTAAGGTAGAGCTAAAAAAGTATTTCCTAATAGATCAGAAGAGGGGAGTGAGAGAAAGAGAGGGATCAAATATGACCACCAAGGGTTTGTTTGTTTGTTTGTTTGTTTATTTTTGGCTGTGTTGGGTCTTCGTTGCTGAGTACAAGCTTTCTCTAGCTGCGGCGAGCTGGGGCTACTCTTCGTTGCAGTGCGCGGGCTTCTCGTTGCGGTGGCTTCTCTTGTTGCGGAGCACGGGCTCTAGGCACGCAGGCTTCAGTAGTTGCAGCACGCGGGCTCAGTAGTTGTGTTGCATGGGCTTAGTTGCTCCGTGGCATGTGGGATCTTCCCGGACCAGGGCTCCAACCCGTGTCCCCTGCATTGGCAGGCGAGTTCTTAACCACTGCACCACCAGGGGATCCCCCCACCAAGGGTTTTGACCAGAGTAACTGGAAGTGTTGGAGTGGCCATTGACTGAGATTGGAAAAATTGCAAAAAGAGTAGATTTTAGAATTCAGAAGTTCTGGTTCACACATATTTACTTGATATTGCATCTTTAGGCAACCATGTAGAAATGACGAGTAGATAATTGCATATATGAATCTGAATTTAAGGAGAGAGAGAAAGAGATCTGAAGTGGGAATATAAATATGGAAGGTGCCGGCACGTAAATGGTCCTGAAGTTTTGAGACTAGAGAGTTCACCAAGGGATGAATCTAGAAATATAGAGGAAGAAGGGCTGAGCCCTGGGGCCCTCCAAAATTAAAAGGTTGGGGATAAGAATCCGTGAAGGACCTGAAAAGGAGTGGCATGTGAAGTAGGAGGGAAATCAGAATACAGTGTCCTGAAAGCCAAGTGGAAGCAAGTGTTTTAGGAGGGGGAAGTGATATACTATGTCACATGCTGCTGGTGGATTCAAGGAAAATGAAGACTGAGGATTGACCTTGGGATTTAGGTGGAGAGATCCTGGGCTGCCTCGACAAGAGAGGCTTCTGTGGATAAAAGCTTGACTGGATTTAAGGAAGATGGGAATAGAGCATTTGGAGACATCAGGTAGAGGCGATGCTTCATGGATTTTTTCTACAGGGCGAGCAAAAATAATTAATTAAATTAAAAGAGGCAGGAGATGGCAGGGAAGTTAAGATAAAGCTTTCTTTTTTTTAAGATGAAAGAAATAACTATTTGGGATACTGGCCAAAACATAAATGATATGATAATATAGATAAGAGGGTAAAATTACTGATAGCAAATATGATAACATATTTTGGGGGGATTTGAAAGACTATAAAATACATGTTTAAATCAATAAGTAACAAAGTAACATCTAGTCTGCAAATTGACCCTTTTGCATCCCATTCAAAATTCTGACCCACTGTAGAATGATACCAGTTAAGTAAGCCTTGATCTCTTATATGATTAAAACAACTAGTACTAAAGTGTGTATTAGGCTTAACAACCCATCTAAAGTCTATTATACTTTTAACGATTTGCAGTAAAATGAACCTCTAACTGGAAGGTATTTTGGGTGGCATTTTTGGACCACTTGAGACATTACTCATTCTATATTTTCTTTTTCAGAGAGTAAAATAAGCTGAGTTAGTATTGTTATCCAGAAACAAAATGCCCCAAACAGAAGCCTAGATCAAAGAAATGGACAAAAATCTTTAAAGTAGAAACACGGCTCACACCTCGTGCCCACTACCCACAGCTAAACCTGTCCCCGCCGTAAGTGACAGAGAACAGATTCTCTCCAGAGTCCAACACCACAAAAGCAGAGTCTGTCTGTAACACTGAGGAGTCAGACTGGAAATAGAAATTGGGTGCTTTACAGTGAAGAACCTGCTAGCTGGGAGCAGATTTAGGCGGGTGGGTTCAGGAGGCTTCTTACTGAGCTCTCCTTCGGGGAAGCAAAGCATCTTCAATCCATAAGTATGTCTGTCCTCAAAATTATCTTCTTGCTTTGCCCTTGAAAACCTGTTGGATTCCGAACCTGATTTGACTGAGCCTACAGCAAGTGCACTTATACAAAATGATGGCCCTTTTTCCCCTCTCATCTGAAATCACATTGCTTTAGTGCTGGTTGACTAAATTAACCATACCTGCTGACAGTGCTGAATCTGGAAAAGGAACCCCAAATAAAACTTTGCTGGAGGACCATGCCTATGACCCATGGATCCCATAGGGTCTGAGCAGAAACTCTGCCTATGGACTTGACAACCCTGTGTTCAGTCAAGCCCAAGAATTACTGACTCTCACCCTATTCTTAGCACAGACACTTTGAAAGAGAACTTTCCTGGGCAGAGTAGGGATAGCATCGCATATTACATTTCAGAACCTCAAATCCATCTTTGCAAAGCATGGCTTTCTTAAACAAGGAGTAGCATACATACGCTTAAATGCATATGTGGACTTAGATGCATGTTGTTGAGAAGAGTCCAAGTGAATTAATTTGTAGGATACCGTATACTCCAATTATGCATAAAGTCATGTGAAAAATCAGGGACTTTCCATGTCAATGATTAAGTAAAAATGATCTTTAAGATACCCACAAGAACTGCCTTTCTATTTCTTAAGAATGCGTGCGTAAAGGGTTAATATCATATATAAGGTAGATATTTAATGGATAAATTTAAAAGCAGCTAAGAACATAGCATCCTGTGTATAACTTTCATAATTGTGCGTTCCTCCAGAGATAATGGATATCATTATCAGCGGCGCCTGTCCTAGGAAACTTGGCAAGGTTATGATTGTTTGTTACAGCTTTGGTTATATTAACATACACATTAATATTTATAAATATTTGATGTCATGTTAATTTTTCATATAAGATGATTTATGTAATGTTGCTGTGCCCTGTTAGAGGGCATTTGCAATATGCTTCAAAAGGGAACTGAATTGATGCATGTTCTTTAAGGGGACTTGCCTGTATATCACTGTTCTTACAATGCATTATTTGGAACAAAAGTGTTTCCCAATAAATTATGTGAACTGTGGATTTACTCCATTAACATTTAGAATAAAACATAAAGGAAAAGATCATGCTGAAACTATTTGCTGCATTTTTACAAGGAGCTCTGTTCTCTTGAAGCAGGACAAAGTTTACTGAAACACTCTTTTTCAAAAATGAAGTCATCAAGTAAGCAGTGCTTTTAAAATTTTGTTTTTATTTTACGTAGTCTGTATAGCATGCAAACTGGGATATTTCGAAAGGGATATTAACTTGGGATGGGAAAAAAATTGCAGTACTCTTGTTTTTCTTTGTCAATTTTCTTTTACTAAAGTATATTTTACTGAGACCAAATTTGAATATTAAGGAAATTGAATATAAATTAGGCAGGATATGTATTATAAGTCAAATCTAAGTTATTAAATAAATATTTGCTTTAGGTGAAAAATATTAATTTGTTTTTAGAAAGTTTAAGCTGCTTTAGGCAGAATTTTAGTTTATGTAGATTGTGGTGACCTGAAACCAATAATATATAGTATAAAGAATTATAGGTTTGTTTAGTAATTATAGTAATGTTTTCTAAATAGTTCCTCAGTCTACATTAACAAATAGTATTGTTAATAATGCTTTGCCTTTTCATTTTGGTCAAAAGAGCCACAGAATAAAATCTGTAAGAAAACTAAAAAGCCCTCTTATATGGTAATTCATTTCCCTGTTATAATAGATGTTACCTTTTTATACATTTTTCTGTGTAGGAATTTTTTAGTGTCATCTGTAATTATGCTATTAGCAGGAAAGCTATTAATAAAATTTGAGTTTGGGTGTACTTTTTTCTTTTTCAGTAATTTAAAATATTCCTTTAAAAAATAAATAAAATAAAATATCCCTTTAATTGTTCCTTTTTCCCTATTAAAAGAAACTTGAGATTCAAGTTTTCTTTAAGGAGAACAGCTCAGTATTAACTGATTTTTCTCTTTCTGCATATCCAAAATGAGACATCACCCTGTGCTATAACAATAAGGATCTAGTTAGTAAATCTGAGAATTTTGGAAATCCTCATTTAAAGTATGTATGTGTGTGCATATACATATATACACATATATACATGTATATGTATATGACTCGAATTAAGTATTTTATTCTAATTTATCATCAAATAATAATTGTTACTTTTAAAATCATACCTCACATTATATTAAGCCCTTGAAAAACTCAAAAATTAACTCAAGAAACTAGCTTGGAATTGACATTCTAAATTTCAGTTTGCTCGTACTATCTACTTTCACAAAATTAACAATTAATTTGAGTTAAATGTAATGACTTTTTTCCTCATATTTTCATACTCAAATTAATTCTGTCATCACAATTATTCACATTATAAAAAAATTACACCAGGTCATCAGGGAGGAAAATGCCTTAATTTAAGGTTGCCCAGCAAAATCTGTGGCAACAAAGCACTTGGAAAAAATGAGAATAAGGGTTACATCCCCAGGTGATAGCCAGCTAGCATTCCACAAGAGTATATCACTATCAAGTCATTTTGAATTCACATAATAAATACCATTCCTTACTGAAAAATCGATACCATTATTTTATTGAAAAAAAATGTTGCTAAAGCAAATAGTTTTAGAAAAGCAGTAAGGAGCAGATAAATTGTGTTAAGCATACATACGGTGAGCTAGCACCTAAACATGCTTAGCTTAGAATATTTATATTACGGATGTGGAAATCTACTTCTATTCCATAATGTGTAATACAAAGAAAAGGAAAATATGGACATAAGTTTTTTTTACAAATAGACAAAGTTATATTGTTTAATATTAATCAGAATTCACTCTTCAGAATTCTTGCTTCCTAAAGAAGAAGTATCAAAAATTTTTAAGGGGTAATATTGAATATGATGAAAAAGTTACAAAGTGAATAACTGAAATTGTTGGATGCATCAGCAGAACCACCTTGTTTTTGTGTTTTTGTTGCTGTTGTTGTTTTGTTTTGTTTTTGCGGTAAGCAGGCCTCTCACTGTTGTGGCCTCTCCCATCGCGGAGCACAGGCTCCGGACGCTCAGGCCCAGTGACCATGGCTCACGGGCTCAGCCACTCCGCGGCATGTGGGATCTTCCCGGACCAGGGCACGAACCCGTGTCCCCTGCATCAGCAGGCGGACTCTCAACCACTGCGCCACAAGGGAAGCCCGAACCACCTTGTTTGAAAGAGTACAACCTGTCACCAATCAGGGAAAACCCAGAATTTAAAAGTTCTCAGTATAAAAGGATAACCAAAAAAGGGTAATCGAAGAGTGAATCTCACAAAAAGGATGGTATTATACTTTATATTATATATCAGACTGGAAGTTCTCTATGATGCACTGATTCTTTTACAGGTGTAAATATGTATTAAGAAAATAGTAAATTGAGAAAAAGAAGGTAGATTCTTAATTGTATTATTTTTAAAGCATCCAGGAGTAAATGCTGCCAAGAGACTGTTAGCCTAGTTTATTTTAAAACAATGGCAAAGTATAAAACTATACTAAGAAGTATAGATATACAGACATATCTATCTATCTATTCGTTCATATACAGAAACAAATACACACATGAATATACAGATATATCTGTGGTATCTCCAAATATATAAATCTATATTGAGTTGGCTAGTAATTTTCCTATTGTAAAGTTCTAATCTAGTCATAATATTGCAAAGAAACAAAACCATAATCAGAATAGCTCACCACTCCAAATTAGATTGTATCTTTTTTCTAAATTTAGGCAAAGCAACCTTTTTTCTTAAATATACTTCAAATGGAGAGAGTGGTCTGAGAAATTATGACTACAAAAATAATGTACAATTTAATTGAAATCAAGGATTTGGGTCCAGTTTAAGTTATCCAAATTAAAGAAACGATGACCCCTTCAGATAAAGGTTTAACTGATTTAAAATACTAACCTTCAAAGCAGTTTGTCTAGATAAACATAAAAAAAAATTATTTTGGGGCTTCCCTGGTGAAACAGTGGTTGAGAGTCCGCCTGCCAATGCAGGGGACACGGGTTTGTGCCCCGGTCCAGGAAGATCCCACATGCCATGGAGCAGCTGGGCCCGTGAGCCATGGCCACTGAGCCTGCATGTCCGGAGCCTGTGCTCCACAACGGGAGAGGCCACAACAGTGAGAGGCCCGCGTACCGCAAAAAAAAAAAAAATTATTTTGGTGGTATTCTCACCAAAATTTGATATTAAAAAGATAATCCATAGAAAATCAATACTAGTAAGATTAAATGGATCAAACTCATACACATACAAATCACACTTCTTTTTGAGAAGTCTGCTTCCCTCGTCCGAGGCAGTGCACTCAGCCAAGTTGCACATTTTCTTCACTAATTAAAAGAAGTAGTTATTGAATGAACGCAGTGGCTCAACATCATGTATCACTGCAAGAAGAGAGAACCCATTTTTCAATCCTGTATACCTTTTTCTCATCTTCAGATCTGTGCGGGTGGTATTAAATAAATGTTTAAAATTAAGACAAACCTAGAATACTTGTAACATCACTTCACAGAAATCATCACATTAAGCCTATGACTAAAATATGTTATATTCACTTCGGTTTTTACTACGTAAGTTGAACTGGAAGAACTATACTTGGTTAGATAAATGAAAGATATTAATTATAAGCTTCATGGAAAGCTTAAAAATTTTTAAATGCTATCTCATTTGATTCTCACAACATCTTGTGACATAAGTTGATATTGTGAAGACTTTCCGTTCCTTCTTGTGAGGTAGATTTAACCCCAGGATGAAATGAATTTTTTACTTGACAAATAGTTCAATTTGTTGGTGGTGATAGTGATCTTTGGCATATCAAGTGGATTTGGGGCCATGACTGTCTTCATAAACTGATCTAATCCTTTCAGTAGCTGTCTGTGACATCACCTGTGTTGACATAAGTGTAAAATCTAAAGGTGGTGGGAATTGGAGGAGACAAAGAAGTTGTTTTCTATAACTTAATCCTCAACATATGGCCTGTCCATACATGTACAATCAATGTGCCCAGTACAATCAGTAATATAATAGTTTATCAGTCATTAAGGAGCACAACAAAATACACTTTATCTGTACTAATATGCATCCATTATGAAGATAACCAAAATTAATAAGGTGAGATCAGGCCATAGTTCACTTTTTTTTTTGATTTATGAATATGAGTCTGTTCTTTATGTCCTTTCTAAAATAACTCTCCTGGGGCTTCCCTGGTGGTGCAGTGGTTAAGAATCCACCTGCCAGTGCAGGGGACACGGGTTCGAGCCCTGGTCCGGGAAGATCCCACATGCTGTGGAGCAACTAAGCCCGTGCGCCACAACTACTGAGCCTGCGCTCTAGAGCCCGCGAGCCACAACTACTGAGCCCACGTGACACAATTACTGTAGCCCGCACGCCTAGAGCCCGTGCTCCGCGACAAGAGAAGTCCTTGCAATGAGAAGCCCATGCACTGCAACAAAGACCCAATGCAGCCAAAAATTAATTAATTAATTAAATTTTTAAAAATAATAAAATAAAAATTCAAATTAAAAAAAATAAAATAACCCTCCCATCATAATATATCCATAAAGAAGAAAAGATAATGGGTTTACTTTCTACTCCAGTTTCAGTTATTTATATTAAATTCTGCCTTTGGGAAGAGTTATGGGTAACAGAATGCACAAAGGGTCAATAAGGATGTGTATTTTTCCTTCCACTGTGATCTACTGCTATTCAGAACAGTTGATTAGACAGGTTCATTATTGTTTTGCAACCACACATACACCATTATTATCCACATTTACTCCCCAAGGTGTTCTCATGGACAGGTTTTCAATGATTTGTAATTTCAAGTAGCAGCAAGCTTACAAGTCGCCCTTCTTAACTTTCCTGGTCCTCTAAAGAGAATTACCAACTTCTACAAGCTAAAGGCCACTGGAGCAGTCACAGCCTTCCTGGAAAATTTTCATCAGAGTCACAAATGTTTATCATTCAAAATGTTTATTATATCCAGACCTTAAAATAGTGATTTAACTCTATGCTGTGGAGATTAGTTATTGAAGAAAGAATCATCATTCAGTTCTCAAGAGAGAACTGAAATCTTCTGCAAGTGTAACCTTAAGCCATTATTTTAATACATGTGCTGATGGTTGCAGTAATTTTGTTTATAGATATAGATAAAGGGATTATAAAATATTGGGAGCAATTTTTATTGTAAATCTGTTTACACATAAAGAAAGATGAATAATCTTGCTGTGGACCGGGATTTAAAGTTTCATCGAGTTCATTTTTTTCACATTGTAAAATAATTAACTTTTCTCAAAAACAGACTCAAGCAAAAGAAAAAGGTGTTTTCTTTGTGGAATTCTCGTCGGAGTTGTGTTTAAGAGGCATTTCTCTTTCATTAAGCTTGACTTTGTATTTCTATGTGTACATGATTTTGTGTACATGTATAGAAGGTAAACTAAATTATGATCAGAACTGGTTCTATTCCTCCTGTTTCCAGTAAGGAAGAAATAAGTGTCATTGTTAAGTGTTTGGGCCCTGGAATCAGGGTTATCAATCCTGGCTCTTGGCCACATTACTTACTCTGCAATGGACTCATCTTTAAAATGGGGAAAATAAAGTAACTATTTTTGAAGTTGTTATGAAAATTACAGGAGATAATGCAGATAATGCATGTTAGGTGCTGAGCACATTGTCTGCAAGAAAGAACTCATGCAGGCAAGGTGAGGCAGGGTAGGAGGAAGGGCCGAATGAGGGCCAGGTAGACTAATGATAAGCTAACGAGCAGTTAAGACAGTATAAAAAAAGACGTATTTGAATGTCTTCCCCCACTGTTCACAATAAGGACTTTAAATTTGTAATGTAAGGGGAAACAAGATCACATCCTTACGTATAATTACAGTACTTCTTCGTTGAAAGTCACATCCTTGAGAGACAAGTCATTGCAAAAGAAGGAAGTGATGCTAGGGTAGAGAGAATGCTTTATGTTAAAAAGGGCTTTCAGCAAGAGCAGTACTTCTGAGAACCATCCTGGAGATACCCTGGGATGCTGACCTGTAAAATGCCTCGCTTCCAAGACAGCTCTTAACTTTTTGAACATATCTATTCTTTTTTTTGGGGGGGGGTGGTACGTGGGCCTGTCACTGTTGTGGCCTCTCCCCTTGTGGGGCACAGGCTCCAGACGTGCAGGCTCAGCGGCCAGGGCTCACGGTCCCAGCCGCTCCGTGGCACGTGGGATCCTCCCGGACTGGGGCACAAACCCGTATCCCCTGCATTGGCAGGTGGACTTTCAACCACTGCGCCACCAGGGAAGCCCCCATATCTATTCTTGATTTCTATTAAAAGCTGTACATGTTGAATCAGTCCTATTCCATCTCACACAAAGAATTCTTTAATTTCTGATAATAGAACTAATACATATTTAAAGGTTCATTCAAACTCTACATAATTTTAGAATCATACATATACTATTGAACAATGTAGTCAGCCAAAATTTGTACTCAGTAATCCAACCATTAAGACACATAGAAAATGCTTTCTCAATTTATAACTCACTGATTTTTCTACTCTTGGAAAGAATGATTCGAAATCCAACTTTGACGTGTTACTGAATTTTCAGCTGGAATTTCTTCAGACAGATATTCTCACCTTCTTCGTTTTGTGAATTTGGGTTTCTTCCTTAAATAGGAATGTGTCACTTTTGAAAATAATTCAACTAGATTTATTTGCATCAAGTTCTCTTGAGTAGGCTAATGATAAAAACTGAAATACCTAGTTGTGTTATGTAAAGCATTTAGCGCAGGGCAATACTTCTCAGACTTCCCTGTACATAGGAATGCTCTGGAAAGTGTGTTAAAAATGCTTATTTATTGGTTCCATCCTTGAAGGTTCTGATTCCACAGAGCTGAGGTAGGGCTCAGGAATGTATATTTTATTAAGAACCCCCAGGTGATTCTGATACATGTGGTCTAATGGTCACAATTAGAAAAACATTGGTCTCGGACTACTACAGATTTTGTCAGCCCATTTATTATCAAGATAATCATCAAATTTTAATATGGTAAAAATTCTTTATTATCAAAATCTTCAAAATACTATAAAGGTTGATTTCTTTTTGTAAAAAATTGTATTGAAGTATAGTTGATTTGCAATGTGTTAATTGCTTTTATATAGCAAAGTGACTCGGTTATACATATATATATATTCTTTTTCATATTCTTTTCCATTATGGTTTATCGCAGGATATTGAATATAGTTCCCTGTGCTCTACAGTAGGACGTTGTTGTTTATCCATCCTCTATATACTAGTTTGCATCTGCTCATCCCAAATTCCCAATCCTTCCCTCCCCTGCCCCCTAAAGTTCGATTTCTAATAAGCTTGAAGATAGATATGACTTGTGCCCGGGTCTGATTCAAATCTAGTTTCTAAGTAACACAGCAAACTCTGGAGGCGGGAGTCCAGAACTCACTCACCCGTGTAAATGGAGAGACTCCGTCACAGCAGAGCACAAGGCTAGGACCCGGACCCAGGGCTCCCACGGGCTCCCTCTTTTCCTCCCAGCATCCTGGAAGTTTATCTTCAGTGTAAGCTTGTTCTTCCTTCGCTTTCCTCTAACTCAGATTCTCCCTCTGCCAATTTCCTCCCTCTTTATAAAAGACTCTTAGCTCATAATCTTCTCATGGCCTACTTTTTTTTCTCCTAGATATCTTACCCAAGGGTAAAAGAGGGGGAAGGTAATCCTGATCTTTCATAGATTTTGTGGATTAAAAGTGCTGGACTTGGAGGCAAGCGCTAGGAAAGAAGTGGCCAGTAAACAGGACACTTACTCTGCTCGGGCCAGATTCTTCTTTCTCCCTATCTTCTCCAGAAATGCCAGGCTCCTTCCATTCTTCCCTCAGCCAAACAAAAGCCAGAGCTACATCTTCATCAGAGAAACGAAAAATCAGACCTTGCAGCCTTGTCAGAACTTACTTTATTCCAATCTGAGTCTTTTAGCCTTTTCATGGCCTTCATCTAAAACTCTCCTCTCTTAGTAATGTATTATGCTACAAAGCAAACCAGGCTCTGCGGTCTTAATGTAGTGTAAGCAAAGTGCACTGATGTTTCGGTCGAGAGAATACCCAAAATGTTAGAAATACCTTTTTCTGCACCATGTGGGCAGCTTATATTCTGAGAGTAGTGCTGTTTAAAACAAAAAATTCCACAATCCACGAAGACGATTGCTTAGCCTTCCAGAACACAGGCCCATGTGACTGTGATTGAATTTACTTCTGAAATCAGGATTTATGAATGATCCAGTTTCAATCTCTGAGAGAAATCGGTCGGAATCAAACACAGGCTTGGAGTGAAAGTAAAGAGTAAAAGATCAAAATCCTGCGTTACATTGAAATGTTCTAAAGTCTTGAGGAAGTCAGTTTTCTCACTATCTCCACTTCAGATGGGTGTAGTGGTCCATGATGTGCTTTGCTATTTTGAGGAGATAGTATACGAGCATGAATTACAACCTAAATTACATGTGTGTGTTGAGAGTCGCGGTGGTATTGATGATGTAAACAGCTTTTCTCTCCCAGCGTTTGCGGACAAAATTCTGACTTCTTCTAAAATCAGTCTCACACACACTGTACACACTTGTGGGCAAAATGTGAAACTCCCCTCTCTGTTTCCATGTCTTTAGTTGATATTTCACAGACAAGAAGTTTTCTGGGACTGAACCCTAAATGATCTGTTAATGATTTGGGATTTTAAACAGTTCACTCTGAAAGCTGGTTCTTGTAATCAAGTTTGACATGAAAATAGTACTGTCATTAAATTCAAGGAAATACCATCGTTTAATGCTTAATCACATTAAATTTAAGATAATTTGTATGTCATGAAGCTCTATTTTGGAAACATGAATTCAAACTTCACTACTCAGTAGACCATATATATATATATATATATATATATATATACACACACACACACACACACACACAGACATTTTAGCCTCAGAGCACTTGGGTATTGAGTTGTAGTTTCAGGAAGTTGGTATGGAAAAAAAAATCCAATTATTAATTACACTTCAACGCTTTAGAGAATACATACATGTAATTAAAATGCCAATGATGACAAATATGCCATGATTAATTTCTGTGTTTCTTTCAAGGGGGAAAACTCTTGCCCCTTCACCTGTCTCATGAATTCCCAGGAGTATTCCTAGCCTCCGTCTGGTGCGAACTGTGTTAATGGTTTTTTTTTTTTTTTTTTTTCAAGCAGTCCTGATTGTTTGTCTTACATGGTTTTGTGCTTAATTGTTGTCTGGGTGATGGAAGGGTAGAGATTAAGCTGGATTTCTTACAGGGTCAGTCTACAGAATAAATTCTGAAAGAACTGAACAGAAGAGTTACATTTTCAAGCGAATCATTAAAATTATGGTGAGTAATACATACTATAAAGGATATTAACATATACCTAGTAGGTCACCCACACCCACACGGGAGTTTTAGTACTTTTTAGTAATTCCATTTACTTGACACAAATGGTTTCGTCTGATTGCTCTAACCTATCAGGGTACCCTGAGCAAAACAACTGATGTCATTCAGTAAGGAGTTAGGATCCATTAAAGAGAATCCCATTATAACATTTTATACAATCTACAATGCAAATGAGAACACTGTTTCAACATAAAGTGGAAAAGAAAATCTCAAGGAGGCTAAAGTATTTTCTAAATCAAAAAGAGCTTCATCTTCACTCCTCAGGTTTCTTAAATATTATTCGAAGTATCCACTCAAAATTGTGTGATACATCTTTGTCTTCCCAACCTCAGGATTCAGACTTCTCATGATGCGTAGAAAGATCTTCCAGGAGGATCACCTCCCCCGCCCACGCAAGGTTGTGTTAAAACTCCATCCAACTGTTCAGCTAATTCTTATGCTTCTCCAATTTTACTGGATATGATGTTTTTATTGGGGTTCAGGGAAGCATGGCTAATGGCATCAGCAAGCTTTGTAATTTCTCACTGCCAGTTTTCTACACAACTTATACTTTTGTCACTCAAACTGCACCAAATTGCTCCAACAATTAATCTTAAAGCGCAGGAGCAGGGGGACTTTTAAATGGACCCCTTCTTGGGATTTTCTGTTTAAAAACGGAAAAGTTCCCATGGGTGAAGGGGGTAAGTCAGCGTATCCAGGCTCTGCCCCTCTCGAAGCCTCACTCTTCACTGCTGCCCCCTCCCCAAAGGAATGAATTCCATTTCTCTTCTTGTCCTTTAAATGAATAGCATAGTTTGGGTGAAATTATCGGGCAATTGCATGCCTTTTATGCAGATAATGCTATTTGATGAAAGCGGTGTTTTGATCTGCTAAGGATAATACAGATCCAGGGTTGGATTCATTGGTAAGAGTAAAGCTGTCTTCTCTGATAACTTCATCTCAGCATGAGGTCAGACGGGGGGGAAGCTGGATGGGGGATTAAAAAATGACACAGTCGGAGCAGAATTCAGTTCCCTGCTGTGCTCCTGGCTGCACACTATAGCTTATGTTTCTGATCTGTTATGGTATTGTCTGCCTTTCTCTCTGCGAGCAGAAAGAGATTGCTTAAAACTTTTCTTTTTTCAGCTAGAGGGATTAGCTCTGTGCAGCTTTTTTAATTAAAGAAACTGTATCTTTTTCAAGGCAATTTAAAGCTGCTAGGGAAGGACCATCAACATCTGTAACTTAGTACTATTATCTTTAATAAAGCGTAAGCTCTAAATTTGATATTCAGAAGGTCGAAGGGAGCCCTAGAAGTCTGTTGTGTTTGGAAGCTTCCATGATGGGTCAGATCCCTAAATGAAGACTAGTAAATACATTATTTTGTAAAGGTCCTGAATCCGGTTCCATACGAAGGAACTTCCAGCCGCTTTGCTTTTTAGCTTAGCTGAGCTTGCTTAACTAAATCTTCGCGACGAGAGTGAAGTGCACTTGAAAAGAGTGTAAGAGGAAATAGATTTGCCTATATATCCTTTTCTTTACCCAGAGATCATTTTTAAACATTTCCATTCGACTGAAAGTGATAACAGTAGAAAATGTCTGCTTAATATGGGCAATTTGCATTTAAACAGTGCCAAGTACAACATTATGGTATTTTATCACCACGAACCTTTGCATTTGTGATCAGTGGTCATCATCTTTATTAATCTGAGGGGAGCATGGATTGAATCTATCTTCAAGTGATGATGAATTTGTCAAGATGTATACATTTGAGTTGAATTTATAGCTCAATTTAACCCAGGTTAATGTTGAAAATCCTCGAGTGTTTCAAATAAGGCCCATATGGTTATCACTTTACAAAGCATACAGGCTCTCTGCTTCAGTTGCAACATACACATCTCCAACTAAATTCCATGCCAGATCAATTAGAAACAGTCCCCCTGAGAAGACAGGAACAAACAGAGATTGTTTCCCCAATACCAGCTGAACCCTTGTCTTGAAGAAATGAGAAGCAGTCATCTTAGGCTCCTTACTTCTTACCGTTAAAAATCCAAAGGAAATTCGGAAGACAGTAAAGGTTTCATAAATCAGGTCCCATTTAATAGAAAATTCTTAGAGCATCTGCATATAATAGGTACTTACTACATTTTCCCCCAAATTTCAATAAATGGTACATCTTACTGAAAAAGAGGAAAACCAAATTGGCCTTTGCCTTTTCCTATTATTATTATTTTTTTAAATGAGTGAGTCTTTTTTTTTTAATTAATTAATTTATTTATTTATGGCTGTGTTGGGTCTTCGTTTCCGTGCGAGGGCTTTCTCCAGTTGCGGCGAGCGGGGGCCACTCTTCATCGCAGTGCGCGGGCCTCTCACTGTCGCGGCCTCTCTTGTCGCGGAGCACAGGCTCCAGACGCGCAGGCTCAGTAGTTGTGCCTCACGGGCCCAGTTGCTCCGCGGCATGTGGGATCCTCCCAGACCAGGGCTCGAACCCGTGTCCCCTGCATTGGCAGGCAGACTCTCAACCACTGCGCCACCAGGGAAGCCCCTCCTATTATTTTTGTCTTTACTACTGCATATTTTTCTGAGATAAGTCAATTAAGTTCAGAGCTAAATTCATGTGGCTTGCTCTCATGCCTAGAATTGTTAGGCAAAACTGATGGGCAGGAAAGTGGAAAAGCATACTTTGCAAATACATTTTCAAAGTCAGTTTTGTTTCTGACATATCCTTTTTTTAAAAGAAAGAATGACTGGATACAATGAAAATATTTCATCTTTGTGCTCACTCATTCATTCAACAACCATTTATTGAGAGTCTTCTATGTGACAGAACTTTGTGCTGGACCCTGTGGGTTTAAAGAGGAATAAGGCCAATGCCTTGTGCTCCAGGAGTTCTCAGCTACTGGGAAAGGCCCCTAGAAAAGATGGGGCCATCACTTATTGCATGCCGAAAATACCATGGAAGAGCTTCTCAGGGAGGGGTGTGTCATTAATTGGTGCTTTCAAAAGTAGATGTTCCAGCGGGCTGAGAGTACAGGACATTCCAGACTAGGGAGTCGGCAAAGGGAGAAGAGGCGGGGGGGCACTTCTGGAAAAGGAGGAGATTTCCAATGGGTCTGATACTGAATTATAGTCACGTGATGCCTTTTTTTTTTTTAACCTATGCTTACAAGTTAACTTATAGCCTGGATTCTGAAATAGCTAACAGACATTGTATCATGGACAAAATTGTCCTGTGTCACTAATTTATAAAACCTGCTAGTGCCTACCTTAAATACTCTATATACTTATACCTCGAATACACTATACACTATATGTATACCTTAAATACAGTACATATACTACTTACTAAAAAGTTTATAGACAATATGACAGATTTTAAAAGACACTCCAGCATAACTTTTTTCTTTTTTTTCCTTAACAGCTTTAATGAGATATAATTCACATTCCATGCAATTCACCATGCAAAGTGTACAAATCAACAGTTTGTAGTATATTCACAGGGTCGTACAACCACAGTCTAATTTTAGAACATTCTCGTACCTCCAATCCCCCATCCACTGGCCACCGCTAATCTACTTTTGTCTCTGTAGTTGTGTCTATTTGGTGTACTTGATCTTACAATAGATGATATTTCACTATTTGGTGTACTTGATCTTACAATAGATGATATTTCTTGAGTAGTTTCTTTCACTTACCGTAATGTTTTCAAGTTTCATCCATATTGTAACCTGCATCACTATTTCAATTATTTTTGTTGCCAAATAATATTTCACTGTATATACAGGCTAACTATTAATGATAAATGTTGCATCTTTTAGTGTGGAATAATCTGGCAGATTTTAAACCCATATATGGAGTTAACCCAAAACATGAAAAGATGCCTCTGTGTTCAAACTCCTTTGCAGAACCACATCTTTCATGTGGCTCAAGCAAAACCAAGCCAGCAGTTGGACTGTGCCTCACAACTGTGTTCTCACCAAAGGGCAGAGGCGCGCGCAGGCTCGGTTCACGCCATGGAACACAAACTAATGTCCCGGAAAATCATGGTCCCATTTAAAGGCTGGTTTGTCTGATCGCCACGTCACTCAGTGGCTCCAAAAGGCATGGGCGTTGAGAGAGACCTATCTTGCTTGAATTAAGGTAATGAAAGCATATTTTCCACTACAAACAGTCATTTAATTTTACGACTTCGTCAGTGATCAAATCAGGATCTTTGTTTTGCAGTTTCCCTCAGTGGAACAGCCAAGGGAAATAGGTTGCTTATCTTTGCAAGGGGGGTAAACGGAACACCTGATGAGAACTTTAGAGCTGCTTGAGACTTCTGTGTGCAGGTTCAGTCCTAGTGATGTACAGTGATCCAGATTAATTGCTTGCTACCTGCAAAGTGATTTGTTTTCCTCGGTGACTACCAGCCTCAGCCCCTGTTTTAAGGGACTCATCACTTACTTGTCAGTTGAGACATAACCTCCTTTTGGACGGATATGGATTATGGGCTTTCCTGATCTTCTGGAAGGAAAGCTGGGAGGTCAGGTGCCCGGGCATTTCCTCCCTTTCTCATTAGCGCCTGGAGTCGGGTCAGTGGGAGAGGGTGCAGCCCAGGCAACTCCCCGATCTGAGCTCAGCGGTCAGGTCTCTGTGGCCTCAGTTTGCTAGAGCAGATGTAGTAAGTCCAAAGAACAGCTCTTAAGTCCAGTGGTATCCACGAGCCTCCTGGGAGAGCCTCCTACCTGCCTGACCAAGTGCTCCCTTTCTGCACGCCTGAAAGCCCCGGCCAGTCAAAGGAGGAAGTGGCTGCGGGGGACCGGCTGCTCCCCACGCGAGGGACGCAGGAACAGCTGCCACCCAGTCCCTTTGGCTGCAGGCTGGAGCCTTAGGACAGAAGGAGAAAACTGACAGCCCCGCCTCACCCCCCCTCCCCGGGAAGGCGCCCCTGCAGCTGACTCTAACTGACCAGCTTCACCTTCAGGTGGGGAGGTGATAGAGCAGCACTCCATCCCAGTCCCCAGGGCGCCGTCAGGTCCTTCCCAAACCCAAAGTGAATCTGCAGGTCCGGCCACTAGCTTCCTCCCCAGCACTCTTCCGAGGCTTGCAAAGGCGGCAGGCCTGCGTTTCCAGGGGAGGGGGTGCGGACTGCGAGGGGAGCTCGGCAGCTTTTTTTTTTTTTTTCTTTCCGGAGAGCTGCGTATCAGTGTGGCCAGGGGGTCCCCCCGCGAGGGCGACGCCGCCGGCTCGGTCCCATTGTCCCCTGCACGGCCGGCTGCGCCCACACGGCCAAGTCACCGGCAGCAGCCCGGCGGAGTCTGCAGCGAGCAGCCAGAGGTTTGCAGAACAGCCAGCCACGTCTCGCATTTCTTCTCCGCGCTCGCTCGCGCTTCCACCGCAGCCGAGGGCGCGGCGTGAGCAGCCCACCGTCCCGCCCTCCCTCGACAGCAGCTCGGCGAGGCGGAAAGCCTGACGGCCCCGCAGCAAGATGCCTGCTTTCCAGGGGTTCATTTGGAGGAGAAGGCGTGCGGTGCAGTTCGGCCCTGCACAACACCGGCTTCTCCTGGGGGCCTCGGAGGACGGAACTTCTTTGTTAGGGAGGGAAGAGGAGAGAGAGACTCCGCGGAGCCCCCAGCCGAACGCGCGTAGCTGCCGGGAGCGCCTGAGCGCTGCTCAGGACACCTGCGTGCTTTGTCCACCGGCGGCGCCTGGCAGGAAGAGCGCGCAGGGCCGTGCCAATGAGTTCTAGAGTCTTCTGTCTGTGCTGTAGCCAATTAGTGTGAATGTTCAGCATCACCTACTGAATGAAAAACTTTGAATATCCTGTGACGGGGAGCTGGGCTAGAGACAGGCTCCAAGATTTATTACCATTTCTAAATTCTATGAGTTCTATTGTTTCCTACGCGTATTACCAGCGTTAGCTGTAATGAGGGTTCTGGGTGGGGGAAGAAAAAAAAAGAGCTGAAAAGAAGAAACGCGCCAGCCCCCTGGCCCTCGGCTCCCACCTGTCCTGCCAGTAATGTAGCTCTTCTGTTCTGGCCCCTTTGGGCTGGGGCAGAGTATCTTTTCTCGTGTGTGTGTGTGTGTGTGTGTGTGTGTGTGTGTGTGTGTGTGTGTATTCCTAGGTAGCAAGGTACTGAAAGAACCAGGCGGAGTGTTACTCGGACACTTCAGAAAAGTTTTGAAAACTTACTATGTTTTTCTGGGAACTGGGCTACAAACAGTGATTTATGAAACATCTTCCAAGTTTCCTTCCGGTCTTGTCAGGGACGCAAGTTTTAAGTAGTTTCTGCGGTTGTCATGTAAAATCTGGGGCATGCCTTCGTAATTGGCAAGTCTTCTCAAGAAAATGAGAATGGCTAGAATGAGAGGGGGATAGTAATTAATCTGACCCCGCTGCCTTGGGTTCCCTCCCCCGCCCCCCAAGTGTGAAATACACGTGGCAGGAAGGAGACTGATCCACCCCGGGGTGACTCCAGAACCTTCGGCAAAGATGCGCCGTGGTGCTTAGCTTCACTGGCGCCCAGGGGGCCCTGGGAGCCGGGTCGGGTTGCTCAAGTATTGCTGCTACTTCTAAATGCAACGAGTGGCAGTGCGCTTGGTCACCTACCGACTTCGGGAGCTCAGACTGTGGGACTGGATACACTAATGCAAGTTCACGTGTTCTGCGTGTCACTTCGACCCCCAGACTGTGTCGACCCCCAGACTGTGGAGAAACTCTCTCCTAAAGGCTCAGGCTTTTCTAGGAGGCATTGTTCTGGTTTTCTGAGGGCTCAGTCTGTTTCTGCATGTGGTTACAAATGCCAGTGTATTTCCTCCGGCCCGAGTCGGGTTAGATGCAGGTCGGTGGAAGCCTCTGCTTAGCAGCTGGGAGCGAGAGGTGGAAGGAGGAGGCTCCAGGCACATAAGCCCCTCTGCCAGGTTTCCAGGAGCAGGTCTGGGCGGCACGGGGCACTGCTTCTCAGCTACCCGCCCCCCACCCCCGGGGGATACGCTCGGGCGCCCCAAGAGCGTGCACGCCCCGGCCCGGCCGCCACGGGGGTCCCCGAGCCGAAAGATGCCAGCGATGTGCTCGCCTGAGGTCGCGGGCTGGCTGTTCCAAAGGTCCGGCGCAGCCTGAGCTTAAAGCCACCCCGGGAGGGCATCTTCCCGCCGGGGGCGGGCCTGGTGCTGGGGGGCTGCGAGCGAGGGTTTCCCGGGGAACTTAAGGGCGTCGGAAGTGACAGTGCTTAGTACACGGTAGTAAACTTTTATTTTCCTCCCACAGCAAACAACGTCAAGGCAGGGGTAGTGTTTAGCTGCTCATCTGGTGGGAGAACGGGGACGGGGGAGGGAATGAGAATGAGGGGTGCGCAGCCTTTGGAGGCCTCCAGAATCCGTCTCCGGGCCAGGACGGCTTGCTGAGAGTCCCGGAGCTGGAAGCCGAGGGCGGACGCTCGTACCACCGAGTTAGGGCCGCTGAGGGAGTCTGCGTGTGTAGAGCCCCCTCCCCTGTCCGAAGGTCCTTTGCACTTTTCAGCCTCGGAAGAGAGGACACTCTGGAAAGGAAGGCATGGGCCGTTTCCAGACGCTCTGTAAGGGACGGGCCGCCTGCCGGGGGTGGAAGCCCTTAGTTGCACCCTCCTGCCTCGAAACTCAGCTCCCCGGCGGTGTCTTGCCCTCCCACGTCCTCGGGTGATTCAGCTGACCTGAAGTGCAAGACCAAGGGCAGTACTTTTCGAAGAAGGTTGGAGGTCTGAGTGCACGGGGAAGTGTCTCCACTGAGGTCGACAGCGGCCACCTGCGCCCTCCGTCTGCCGCTCCTCGGGCCCCGCGGGGAGGAAGGGGACGGAGCCGCGCGCGCGCGCCCCACGCACTTCGTTGGCGCGTGGGAAGCGCAGCGGGCGCCGTACATCCACTCGTGTTCGCAACCTGCGGCCGGCGGACCCCTCCTCAGAGCCGAAAGCCGGCTAGGGCCATTCATCAGCGTGAAGTGTTGCTCACAGACGACCCCTAAATCGCGGACAGAGTAGCAGGTGCCCTGATTGGTCACCGCCGGGAGCCTCGCCACTTTCCCGAACCCGACGCGGCCGGGAGGGGGCCACGAGGGAGGGGCGGCGAGCGCGCTCCAGGCCGGCAAATCCCCGTTGGCAGAAAAAGGCACCAGCCGGGAAGCTCTTTTTTTGAATGAAGAAGCAGAGGAAATAAAGTCCCTGTCATCTTGACTAGTGGTGGCGCGGACAAGGCCGCGATTACAAACGATCAGCGCCAGGTCCAGCTCGGCCCGCACTGGGGGAAAAGCGCACGGTAGGCTCGGCTTCTCCGCTCGCCCGCCCGCCCTCCCTCTCTCCCTCTCTGTCTCTCTCTCTCCCTCCCTTTCTCTCTCTCTCTCCCTCTCTGTCTCTCTCTCTCCCTCTCTCCTTCTCTCTCCCTCTCCCTCTCCCTTTCTCTCTCCTTCTCTCCGTCTCTCTCTCCCTCTCTCTCTCCCCCTCCCTTTCTCTGCCTCTCTGTCTCCCTCCCTCTCTCCCTCCTCTCTCTCCGTCTCTTCCTCCCTTTCTGTCTCTTTCCTTCTCTCTCTCTCTCTCTCTCTGTCGCACACACGCGGACACGTGTACGCGCCTGGGCTCGGGCACTCTCGGCCCGGCGCGTCCCCTCGCCACACCGTTAAGGTCCCGGCCCGCCCGCCCTGCCCTCGTCCTCCTCCCCTCCCCCGCCGCCTCCATCCTCGGGCTCCCGGGCGGCCCGGGGAGCGAAAACGCCGGCCCCGCCTCGCCTGCCGCGGGGTGGGGGGTGGGGGGGGGGCGGAGGGGCGGGCGACGAGGGGGGAGCGCGGGGGAGCCGAGAAAGTGAACTCCGCGGCGCCCGGTGCGCGCTGCCCCTCGCCGCGTCCCTCGCCGCCGGGCCGGGAAGGAAGTTGTAACGCCCCGCGCGCCCCGCCCGCCCCCCGGCGGGTCCCCCCGCGCCCGGCTCCTCGAACGCGGCCCGGGGCTGTGCGCGCGCGCTGCTCGGGTGGACGCGGCGGGCCGAGCGCGGTAAGTGCGGCGCCGCCGCCGGCGCGCCCTCCTTCCTTTCGGGGTCCCGGGCCGGGGCCGCGGCGCCGGGGGGCGGGCTGTCCCTGGGGCCGGCCGCCGGCCCCCGCCCCGCCCCGCCCCTCCCTCGCGTCGGCCCGGTTCCCGGGGACGTGGAGCCGCGGCTCCGCCAGCGCCCGCCGAGCCACGCTGGGGCGGAGCGGAGGGCGGGGACGGTGCCGTGAGCGGCGGGCGGGCCTCGACGGGCCTCGAGCCGAGAAGCCCGGACGAGGCTGGAGGCGGGCACGCGGGTGTCCCGAGGCGGGCGCTTGAGCGCCCGGAGGCCGAGGCGCCTGCAGCTCGGGGTCCAAGTCCGCCTCGCGCGGGACGGCGGGCTAGGGGGTCTTTACAGCGGCTTCCGGGAGGCGAGGTGACACCTCGGCGGCTCGCGCGCGGTCCGTTCTCACCGCCGCGCCTTCAGGGCGCTTGGGGGGTGACCTGCCGCTAACGCTCGCCGCGGAGGAAGGGTAAGGAGGAATTCCGGCGCGTGACACCGCCAGGACTTTGGGTTTCCGAAGTCCTTGTGATTTAGAGCTAGAGGGAAGTTTCCAGGGACTTCGGGGTGAGCGCGGTGGAAGTGAAGGGGGCGAGCGCTGTCCAAACACTTTTTACAGCGCCCCAGACGGCCGAGATCCCGAGAAGAGGACTGTGTCTTCATAATACTCTATTTCTTATCTTCTGACAATGTATTTGTCAGACATTTGCAGGCTCTGGCAGAATCCACTGGGTGGTCTTTTCACTCGAAATAGAAATACGTTCAGGCATATTACCTTTCCCTTCTGTTGTCAAAAGAAGGAGGAAAAAAAAAAAAAAAAAAAAGGACAGGACTGGCATCTTTGGAGAGCTTGGAAGAGTATCCCAAAAGATGGTTACTGCAACTGAACAGAACTTGGTGATTTGATTCCTTTCGTGAATTTGTTTAAAATACCACACACACACACACACACACACACACACACCACACCACACACCCCACACCCCATCTCCCAGTTGCCTGCCTGGAGAAGTACTTGTAGTCTTTCTAGTATATCAGGAACAGAGTTTAGAATTAAGAGTAACTGTGTAATTAAAATTCATTATAGGTTTTAATGCTTCAGTTGAAACAAAAGATTTTACAGATATGCCAACAATCTTGCTTTGTGCATTAATACGTTCCTTCATTATCCAAAACTTCTAGCTTGTATTTCTTACTATATGGCATTCTTGGAAGAGCCTTGAAACTTTCGATTTGTGATTCTAAATGCAGAGCAAATATTTAATTCTTGCTCTAAGAGTGAGAGGCTAGTTCAGTAATATGACTTGCTAATCCCACTTTAAAATGTCATGGCATTCACAAATTATTCCTAAATTCTTTAAGGGGGGGGAGTATAATGAGTTTAGTTATTCTATTGTGTATTTCAGGATTATGTGTATCTCTCTTCCTGTTGTATTTTCCTTAACAGTCTTTTTTCTTTGATGACTTTTAGTATTCCTCTTACTCAAAGGCACTATTTTTTGCTAGTAGTAAATATATTTTTAATTTTTTAGAAGAATATTAGGAGGAAAAGTAGTTCCTTTGAGTAAGACAAATATATTGTACATATACTACACAATTTTAATGAAAAATGTACTTATATACTAATAACTATAGCAGTGCTTATATATTTGGAAAATACATTAATATCCTCTGCCAGTAGCATCCATATTAGCCACGCATAGATGGAGAACGTCGACCCTAATGAGGATTGCTCGGTTATTTAAAATAAAGCAGATAAATTTATAGTAGAATTCCGAGTACTTATTTTTCAAAATTGAATCATTTCGCATGGCTCTGTTTATTTTCTAGAAAGACATGTTTTAGGTCAATTACAGAGGCTTTCCTTATTATGATCTTGGAGGCGTGTCATGAGTCTTTTTGGCTAGAAAAGGGAACAACGTGCTTTATTAGGCTGAGGACAAAGAAAGATAAGAATGCTTACCTTTGCATAGAAGAAAGCACTTAAATAGAGTGAAAGTTGTAAATTTATTTGGAAAGAAAACCTAGCTAAACAATAATCATCCAGTTGGCAAGTTCAAGCTGGTCTTTCTTATCTTTGCTTCTGAGAGCCAAGAGTAATTATTCTCTTTGTAAAGAGGCGAGCAAATAAGAAATCAGACAAAAGTGTATGCCTATCATTGTGAGTAGAATGTGCTATCGGAAATACCTGATCAACCTTGAGCTGGATGTACAAAAAATGGTATTTTTGCCGTAGCTGTGAGAGTGTTTGGAAATGTTGAAGTCTGTCCTTTCTGCAACAGTACTGGGCAGTAAGTCCTGAGGATGGTCACAGTCTGCTAGAAAACCACCATGAGGACAACTTTGTTAGTTTATCAATACTGATTATTTTAATATACTTACCTCCTTCCTATTAAACTTTATTTCTCCCTTTAAAAATTTGATATCTGGGTGGCTGAGGAATGTCATCAAGGTATTATACTTATGTGAATCAGTGTGTTCAGCAGCGTTAATGAACTGTCTGCCCTTTTCTTGAAGATATGCTGTACAAATCTGTTAAGCATGTTCAAGTACGCGTTGCTTATCTAACAATGTTTTATTTGATAGTCAAGTGTCCATTTTGACTTTTAGGACATACTTTTTTTTTTTTTTTTTTTTTTTACTTACATGGAGAATATCAGGAAAGAATACAGTAACTTGCTATCAAACTTTTACTCTGATCCACAATCAATCATACATCCCTTTGAATTTTTTAAATTAAAGTTGTATTTGTTTTATCAAGTGGAACGAGAGTGGAGAAGAATTTCACGTGCATTCAGAATAAAGAAGCGTACTAAAAAGCTAGTACAATAATGCCATGCTACTGAAAAGTTTCAACAACTGAGTCTTAAAAATTATGTCATGCAAGCTTCTTTGAGGACACATTCAGAACCTGATTTTGGAGATACCGGCTATTTTAAGAGTCCCGATTGGCACTTTTATGAGTAACCAAAAAAAAAAAAAAAAAGATTTCTTAGTTTCAAAACTGATTAATTGTTGTGTCTTATAAAAACTGATTTATTTTATACTTTTTTATACCAAGCATTACCATTATGAAGCTCTCCTTCTAATTGAGATGAATGTTTCTGAGCAAAGAAGTGGTTTGGAGAGCTGCATTCATTTTGAGTGCCGTTGTAATCAGTTTTAGATGCAGCATTCCACAGTGGACCAGTTTGCATCCAAACCTGCCTTATTATGTAGAATTAACTTGTTGGTGATTGATAGTAATACTTCTACATCCTGAGAAGTCATTTGTTTCCAAACAAGCGTGATGGTTTGTACGAGTTTCAAAATATTACTTCTCGTCGTTAAAACATCCTTTGGGGGACCTAATTTGAATCTTCTCTAAGAACTAGATAAAGCATGCAGAAGCAATTCATTAATACATTTTCAACTAAAATAGCCTTTTTTCCCCCAGTACAATATGTCTCAAGGTGTGTTTTCTCGCTTATCAAAAGGTTTTATCCTCTTTTGGGTCGTAAATGGTGAACATTATACATTTAGGTTATTTCCTTTTTTGTTTATATCAACATTCTAGTTGAATTTTTAAGGATTTCTTAAAATTGTAGATCTGCATCTCGCGCGTGGATGATAACTAATTTCACAAGGTGGTAGGTATAATCCTGACAATGAGGGGTAGCGCATGTGGAGGTTGTTCTTCATCCTCTTTGGAAACCTGGAAAGATGGTAAATGGTACTGTCCCTACGGTGCTATTTGCATTTGTTTCTTAGTTGTATCTAGCCGGCTTCAGCTTTATCAGCTTTTTATTCTTTTCTGAAAGACCACGTTAAGATTTTCTTGGGCATGTAGCTTACTGTGCTACATGCTTATCGTCTCAATAAAATAAAATATTAAAAGCATAGACTATAAGATTAATACAGATAAGTATTCTAATATAGCCATGGTGTGCAGAATATTTAAATAAGGATGGAACTGTTTTATAGGTACATGAGAAGTTCCACAGTGACATTGCTCTTTGCTTTCAGGAAGAAAAGACTTGGTGGGAAACATGTTTATTGTATTTTAATTTTCCTCTCTATACTCATAGATTATTTACATTGAATCAGTGTTTTTCCAGTTAAGAACATTTATTTAAAACAGTTTTAATGCTAAAATAGTTCACTTAAATAGCCATTTTCAAAGCATTTTTTTAGCCAGCCATTAGAATGTAAACTCTCAAAGTGCAGAAACATGCTCTAAGATATACAGATGTTTCATATACCAAAACTACTGTAGGACTCATTAATTTGAAAGAATTTTGATAAAATTTTTTTATGGTTTTGATTCAGTAACTCTGATAACTGGCTAGTTAGAACAGCTACATAGTAGTCTCATAAAAGAGAACATCTACTCAAACCTGTTTATACGTTAAGTAAGTCACTGTACAAATTAATGTCAGTATCATAGAATACACTCATCAGCCATGTAAATAAAGGATTGAAACCATATCAGATATCATATAATGATGATGATGGTAATGAGACTTTTACTGCCCTGTTGGTAACTTTTGCAGTCTTGGAAGGGCTAGTCCTGACTTTTCAAACAAGTTCGTGATAGGTGGCAGTCTTAACTGAGTTCCATGACTTCAGTGAAATAATAGATGGTTCTAATGCAATAAGCAGCATGTGTAGAATGGAGTGTATCATATTATCAAACTATGGTTGCATTCTTTATTGTAGATTAGGAGTTAACAACCACTTAATGGAGATGTGGGCGTTTAAAAGTCATTAGCCCTACATCTATGGTCCTCTGGCTTACGCTGGAACGTGCAAAACAGAGAACATCCCTTTTGAAGTGAAGTGGAAAAAAATAAGTGCATATATTCACACTTGGATGTTCATGGTTCATGATGTGAAAGTTAGTGTGGGATTCTGTTTGTCGATAAGGTGTTTTCAGGTATTGCGGAATACTTTTTCCTTCTACTAGAGAAGTTGAGGAGGAGTAGGGATGACGTGACTTGCGTTTCCAGCGGAGAGAATCATACCACGTAATAATAATCATATTATCAGGTTATTTCAGAATCATAATTTTATAACTGGGTCTACTGGGCCTCTGCCTCAAAACCAAAAGGAGAGAGAGAGGGAGAAGTGGGGAGAGGAAGAGGAGACAATATGAATATGAATATCTTTTAGGATGTGATGGTCCTTTGAGCATTTTCTGTGTGTAGCAGCGTATTTGACAGGAAAATCAGTCTATAAACGGCATATATGGTCATTTAAGTTAATTGGGTAAGTACAGGAGAAAAATAACTTCTGAATTTTTTCATAATGATGATGATGATGGTAATGATGATGATGGTAATGATGATGATGGTAATGAGACCTTTACTGCCCTGTTGGTAACTTTTGCAGTCTTGGAAGGGCTAGTCCTGGAAGGGCTAGTATGTGCGTTTTAGATCCCCACAAGAGAATATGAACTTTGTTGGGTTTTTTTAAAATTTCATCGAAGGAATTCTAAATATTGTATGTGGTTCTTCATGTTGACGGGGAAAAGGAAACATATTAACAGCTCTATTTTATAGGTATACTTCCTTTGTATATGGGACTAAACACCAACTTATAAATTTGATGTAGAGACTTACAAAAACCATTCTGATTATTTTAAAGGATCATTTAGGAGGTAACTTACAAGGTCACTTATCTTTGAAGATAAGGCTCATAACCAGTTTATTTCAGTCATTCTGTCATTTTGTCCGTGATCAGTTACACTTGCCAGAATTGTTGTGATAATTCCTCTTGAGACAGCCACAGTTTAGACAGAAATAACGGCTTGGTAATGACTGTCTTCCTTCAGTCAGGTTCTGAAGCATTTCTGAATAGTAAGATGACGTGAATTTGTGGTCCCTACTTCCCCCAGAAGAAAAAAAAAAAAAAAAAGAAAAGCTAATCTCTTATTAGAATGGATGATTTCATCTCGAGCGAAGCTCGACGAATCTTTTATGGTTACAATTGTGGCCCTCCTGTCAGTGTGGGGGGTGAGGTGTCTTTCTGATAACAGGGGCATTTGCAGAGAAGAGGTCCTTCTGTCCGCAAGAGCAGGTCCAGCACCTGCATGTTCAGCATTTGGCTTCCGTACTGAGAGGTATCATAGGAGAGCTCGTGGACTTGGACCTCACGCTGGAAGGTATGTTCTGCAGAGAGTCACAAGACAAGACTGAAATGAGTTTCATTTAATTTTTAATTTTTCACGCAACAAGAAAGGCATGAAGTATTTTAATGGGTTTGCAGGAAGCACATGCAACTGCGTTCACGTTGGGATGTGTTTATTTCGGAAGTTATCATAGTGAACCTATTGAAAAGTATACTTGTTTTTTATCCTCCATCTACCAAATGCTCTTTTAAAGTGTAACATCTCTGCTAATACTTTTATCAGAGAATTTGGAATTTGTCAACGTGGAGGTGGGAAAAATTGGCAGCGGATTGGTTCTTTCAAATGGTTCTTAAAAAACAAAAAAAGCTGGCACAGGGCTTGTCACTTAAAACAATTATGAAAACCAGGAGAAGACACATGTAAATTTTATTTCTTCAGAATTTATAATAACTTCCAGCTAAAGGAAGCTGTCGTCAGTCCTGTAGTTCTAGAAGAACAAATCTGACTTTTATTTTTCCTCTGAAGAACAACAGAAAAAAGTATCATGAACAGCATTATTACATTTTTATAAGCAAAAAAAGAATATTGGAAAATGTAAATTCTTTTCTCTTACATTTTGTGTAATGAGAATAATAAAGGTAGGAAAAATACTGCAAACAATAACTAATCTAGTAATTTAAATAGAGAAAAGTGACTCACCCTAACAGCATAAAGGAATAAAAGCTATAGTGTACCCAACGATATTTTGTCTCTTGGCTGTCACAAATGTAAGGCATTCTTCTTACAGGGTTGTTGCTGAATTTTGTGATAGTGTCCATAATACTTGTAGAATAATGTAATATAATCAAAATAACTAAAATGTTAACCTTTTCATGTTCACTAATACTTTAAGAGACATTCCTAAAGAATTAGAATGCTTTTGAAAATAACCATATCTTCTAGGAAAGAGAGACTATGTTTGTTACCTTACGAAGCTGTTGTTGACTTTGGATCCAGGGAGGGGGTGAGGATTGAAGTGAACTTCTTGCCCGATGTTATCCTTCGGATTAGAACATTTTCCCTCTATAACATATTTCTAAGTTTGTATTTCTACGTTGAGTTCATTTTCAACTTGTCTTTCTCCTGTGAGGCTGTTAGCATATTTAACATTTAAAATAAATTTTAATTTAAACAAAAATGAAAGTTACGACACTCAGGTAAGGTGTACCTGTCAGACCAGAGTTGAATCCTCACTTTGAGTACATTTTATGTCTTTGCATAACTTTCTCTTGCCAAATATTAATAGAATAGCCTGTCCTGTATTTCCTGTGATTAAAAAATCAAATAGAGCAAACTTCTTCCTTAGTATAGTCCCTAGAAAATGCAGTCTCTGAAAGAGAAGACTCTGGCATCATAAAAATTTTGTAAACAGTGTTGGCATGTTGATTTGCCAATAAAATCCTTTGTTACTAATTTTAAAATTTACATGTGTAACAGGGCCTTTGAATCAATACTTTATGAAAGATAAAATATTTTAATATTTGCTATCCTGTGTTTTGATGGTGATATAATTTTCTTCTATGTTGTTTTAATTTGTATGATATTAGGTGGTGTAGTATGTGTATAGTGTTATTACTTTCAAGGCAAATATATTATTGCAAAGGATGAAATTTTAAAATTAAATTTATTTAAAAACATTCTTTTTGTAAACATTTGAAGCATAATAAATTGTAGTTAAAAATGCAGCCTCGGGCTTCCCTGGTGGCGCAGTGGTTGAGAGTCCGCCTGCCGATGCAGGGGACACGGGTTCGTGCCCCGGTCCGGGAAGATCCCACATGCCGCGGAGCGGCTGTGCCCGTGAGCCGTGGCCGCTGACCCTCTGCGTCCGGAGCCTGTGCTCCGCAATGGGAGAGGCCACAACAGTGAGAGGCCCGTGTACCGCAAAAAAAAAAAAAAAAAAAAAAAAAAATGCAGCCTCAAACAAAAAAAGTCCTCATTTTATATTTTTTCAAATTCAAATATTGTTTTACTAATACGTGTGTGTGTAAATAAACCTTAAATTTAAACTTTACACTTACGGCTTTTATCTTTTATATATGTTTCCACTAATCACAACTTCAGATTTGTGTTTATATGGATACCATTCTCTATAGTCTATAATTAACAGATTTAAAAATATTAGTAATCAAAACATGCACTAATTCCAGTCTAAGATTTTAAAGAAACCTAAAAGGAATTAAGACGATTAGATAAATCTGGTGTTCTAGAAATCATAGAAATACTTTGATTTACCGAATATCCCATTTTACATAATCGAGACACTTGGAGAATATTCCTTAATACATATGTGTGCCATGTCCACACAGATAACGAAAAAGTTACATGTTACAAAAATGAAAGATGAATGATGTATTTATATTATCGTCCTTAAGTTGCCCAGCATGAATTTGTAAAATAAATGTTATATTTTAAGATACATCATTTATTGATATTCTAGTTTCAAGTCATCTCAGTAAAATTCATATAATCTCGCATTTCATTTAAGTGTGGTGTTAGCAAGTTGGATCAGCCTTGAATCAGTGTCGCCAATAACAGAAGTCTAATGTCTTTCTCTGGAAGCTTTATATAAAATCTGCCCCCTCCAATGAAACAGTTCCGCTCTGCAATGCAGGTGTGTGATATCTCTGACGAGCAGGAGAGCTGAAGGGGAGAACGAGTGCTTGTTTTGTAAGGTGCCATCAATGAATTCTCCTCACATCATCCGATGAAAGTAGCTTTTTAAAACTGCATTGTGCTTCAGATAGGAATTGTAACAGATCAAGGTTATGAATTTTATATTTAGCTATCAGCAAATGGTAATGTGAGTTAACACAAATCATTAACGTATCACATCTTAAATGTATCTTTATCACGTTTAAGGTATACGGATTGTTTGTGTAGTTACCACTTGAGCTTTGAAAAGGCTATATTCTCTCTTCTGGGACAAAGTGTGAGAGTGGCATGGACATATATACGCTACCAAATGTAAAACAGATAGCTAGTGGGAAGCAGCCGCATAGCACAGGGAGATCAGCTCAGTGCTTTGTGTCCACCTAGAGGGGTGGGATAGGGAGGGTGGGAGGGAGACATAAGAGGGAGGAGATATGGGGATATATGTATATGTATAACTGATTCACTTTATTATAAAGCAGAAACTAACACACCATTTTAAAGCAATTATACTCCAATAAAAATGTTAAAGAAAAAAGGCTATAATTCACTGTGGAAATTTTAAATGTTGAAAAAAAGCAAAGTATTAGTGGTTCTCAGTCTTGGAGATTGTTATTGGTGAGGCCTTGGAGGGACTGTTTTATTTTTTTATTATTTTGTTTTTTCCTTTTTTTAAAAAAGTCATTCCTTCTGGGGTATGTCTTATCATTTAATTTTATGCCTGGAACAGAAGCATTTGATTTAGGAATAGAAGTAAATTATTAGTGCACATTATGCCTTTTCTTTTCCAAAGGAAAGGATCTCAGTGCTTTCTGGGTGAGGTTTTGGTTCTTTTAGGATTAAGATTCATTGGTATAAAGTATAAATGGCTAATTTTGGTGGAAGAGTGTTACATAGTTTTTAAGTTCTTGTTATTACTTTTAAAAGAATATCCCATCAGGAAGAGGGAGCTTTGTGGACAAGCTGTCACTCTTTGATGAAGGATTATACATCCTCCCCTAATTCTGTGATCCCAGAATCTATTACACAGTGGTTTTATCAAATAGCACTAGACTAGCCTGGCCATCATTTCATTTCCTTTAAAAAGTTAATTGGTTCCTTTCCTAAATCTAATATTTATGTAGCACTGTAGTCTAAATATATATTCTAGGCATTAATAGATTCAGCTCCTAAAATCCAGAGGTTCATAATTTGATGCAAGATAAAAGTTTTGAAGGATGCTTTTTCCTTAAATCAGATGATCAGTGAACTAACTACTGCCAGGTTCTCAGTCCTTTAAGTGTCTCGCCTACTCAGTGAAGTTTGTGCATCTGTGGCTGGATTGAAGTCCTTTGTAAGCTCTCTCCGTGCTAGTGATAATAGTGAGAGCAACTTGAGAAAGAAAGAAAAGCATGTAAAAGTGAAGCCATCACATATTATGAAGGTTAGTCAATTTTCTCTGAATGTGTATGTAAAAGTGAGCATGTTTTTGTCAGGGATTTTTTTTTAAAGGGTTATTCTGTTATTTTATTATATTCCCATTTAGAATGAACAATTCTAAATATAATTGTGAGCGAAGGGTGTCATGTTCAAAGGAGACCTTTTCTGGTCAAAAAAATACATTAAATTGAGTGGTCAGGCGGGACAATTAATTGTATTTATATTCATATCAGTTTTTACTTAGTCAGTGTAAATCAAATAGAAGACCAGTTCATCCCGTTCAAGAATCAAATATCAATATTGGTCAATTAAGACATTTTCATTGTAAAACACAAGTGATGCCACCCAAAAAAGTACAATTTATTAGGACAATTAATTTACCTTAATAAATGGGTTCTTATTTCTGACGCTTCTAGCTTCTAAAAGTTTAAAAAGAGTAGCAAAGCTTACTATAAAAATTGCAGGGGCTTCCCTGGTGGCGCAGTGGTTGAGAGTCCGCCTGCCGATGCAGGGGACGCGGGTTCGTGCCCCGGTCCGGGAAGATCCCACATGCCGCGGAGCGGCTGGGCCCGTGAGCCATGGCCGCTGAGCCTGCGCATCCGGAGCCTGTGCTCCGCAACGGGAGAGGCCACAACAGTGAGAGGCCCGCGTACCGCAAAAAATAATAATAATAATTCTGGTTTTTCTATACTTATTCATTGAAACATACTTTACAAACTTTAAAAGATGACTTTATAATGTTCATATTCCTGTGCTGACTTATTATCCTCTTAAGATTTTACGTAAAAATAAATATATATATCCGTTCTGAAGGATATCTGACTCTAAAAATATTTTCCATTTTTACACATTAAATTGAAAATATTTATAAGGAAACTATAAATTATCTTTTATGATCACTTTAATATGACAGTTGATAATTCAGGCCTTTGTAAAGGATTCTAGACTTTTATAATTGGCATAAATATGATGCTAAAAAATAAATACTACCTAGAAACTAGCAAGAGGTAACCAAGTTTCAGTTACTTTCCAAGATTTTTAGGGAAGAAGAATTTAAATAAGACCTTAGAATATTTTATGTAAATATTGTCCAAATTTCCAGTTTATTATCAGTGAGACACAGGTTTAATACATTTTTGAAATAATAGCCTGGTTTAAAAAGAGTCATCGCGTTTACCATTTCTAATTCTTAGAGTATTTCTGTTTTAATTTTGCGTATAAAGTACAGATTAAGGATTTTAAAGAGCAGGTTTTCTTTCTATCTTTCATCAGCTCTGTAGCCGAACCCTGACAATCCCTCTCTTCATTATTCTAAGCCAGTATCAGATTCTAATCTTTGCTGTCTCCACAGCTGTTTGAGGATTTTTTTTTTTTTTTTGCCAATCTAATTACAAGTACATGTGTTTTGTGCACCTAAGTTCCTATAAATGTGGATAAAAGAAGGCTGAAGGAGAGTAGGACTGTGCTGTGTGTGGGTCCATGGATGGTTCTGTTTGTTTTCAAATCATTATGTCAGTGGTGATTAGGAAGAATTGCAAGGATTAAAACGCAACAGAACTTTAGGCTTCACTGATACTGAGCAATAAAAATCACTGAAAATTTAATAATTTCTTCAGAACAAGTACATTTTTATGGAGTTAAGCACCACTGAATCAAGTGGTTACGCATTTCCATGGGTCATTTTTCTAAAGTGATGGTCACAGTTTAAACAAAACAAGATAGTTTTTTTCACTTTTTAAAAACCCATTAAAATATGACATTGTAGAGAGAAATTGATTAGTCTCTTGCATTTATTTTGATGTGCCAAGTTGGAGAATGATTGATGTCACATGGGCACTTAACAAATGTACAGTGATTTAGCCCTATCGAAATTAGAAAGAGTGCTTTTTGGAGAAAATTCAACATATTTGCTTGTATTAATATTATTTATAGAACAAAACTGGAAACTCTAGCTATCTATAGCCTTAAGTCATGTTAAATTTATCACCTTCTGAGGACAGCCTGTCTTTATTTGTAATCTCTCTCTTTTATAATATCAGAATTTTTTCCCGTCTCTGTGCACAGTAGGGTTGGCTGACCTCTAGGAATACGTAAAGTACTTTCTGAGGTAGAACAGTGTAGGAAATTATTGAGTTCAGTATCCACAAAGATGTTGCCTATAAACACAATTATTTTTGTTTCTTTCTTGCTTGAGATGATAGAGAATATCTGTTGCCTGGTAAATTCTTTGGAGTACCAGGAGGGCAGGCCGAGGGGTTGGTAAATCAGGCTTCTTTTACAGAAGACAGACATCATAAGTAGTACATCATTCTTCTGCTTCTTTTCATGTAAGTGTCCTGAATGTGGGAAAAGGTATTCAAACCGTAAGGCCAAAATACAAACAATGCTTTGTTTCCTATTTAGTTTACTTTCAGGGGAGCTGTTGAGAGTTGTTCAGGGGAAGAAGTATTCTGTTTACCACTGAAAACTTTAAAAATTTCCCCTTTTATATTTAATATATTAGAAATAATTAATAATGAGCCACTGCAGTCATGCCTATAAAAATTACGAGGCTATATAAATGCCACAACGCTCTGCCTTGCTGTGAATGTCTCTCTTTACTTTTAGTGTGTACCTGATTCACAGAGGCACCTTCCCACTCCCAGTTCATTTAAATCAAACCCCATGTGCTTTGCCATTGTTCCACGTCCAAGGGATTGTGCTCTGGGGAAGATTAAAGGACAAAAGACACGATCTCAGGCCCACAGGAAGTTTTCACTTCTAGTTGAACATGACATAAAAGAAAACCGACAGTCATTAAGGTTGTTAAGGAAGCCACAGGAAGTGATGGAAGGATTACTACTTCGGTCAAATGTGTGCTAATAGCCCACGAGTCTTTAAACGCCAGACAACTGAAGGGAGTAGCACAACTAGAGTTTCTAGCATTGGAAACACCATACGGACCTCAACGGTGCTTGAAACGCTGTGGGACATTGGAAAGGACCCGGGGAGGCCCTTTCCAATGTCCCATTGCTAACAAACAGTGGGAGTGCCAAGGGGCTCACAAATGATGAAAGGACTAGACAGACGAGTGGATCAGAACACACGCCTTCTCCTTCCCCAGCCCACGTGCGCATGGCCATTGATGCCCCCAAAGAGGGGGCCATTGGAAGCCAGTGACCTGGGAACAACACAGGTTGACCATCTGCCTCCTTCCCTGTGTAATAACTTGGCAAACTGTTGCGCACTTGCCCACACCAACCCTGGGAAGGAGGAGACCATCCCCCCTCTTGGGCTCAGCCCAGCCACAGCTTGGAGCACAGTGCTCGTCCCTGGGGAAACCATCAGTAAATAACTGAGACAGGATTGAAATCTCCCCACACTCCACATCAGTGTCAAGTGTCCTCACTGGCGAATAGCTCCTTTCTCCAAAGGCTTGTGGCCTCTAGACTCAGGTCATCATCATCCAGGACCACTCGAGTCCTGAAAGTGCGTGATTCTGTTATTTTCAGATGACCTGTGATTCATGTTAAATAAACATATAGTGCCAGCAAAGAGGTGTCAGCATTGAAACGAGAACAGTAAACACGGCGGTAACCTGTAGATCTCTGGAAAAAGACAGGAGTTGAGGTACAGAGGTCAGGGGACTTCAGGAGAGGGAACCAGAATAGCAACAGAGAGATCCAGGACAACAAACCGGAATGAATTCATGAACAGGTGACAACAGCGCCGGCAGGTACCCTAGATGAAAGAAAGTGACCTGGTTATTTGCGTATCACCTTTTCACGTCGCCACCAATACGTGCTCTCTCGTGTCCCTGCAAAGTATGTAGTTCTCTTTGTCTTTCATTTTCCCACTTTCGAAAGAGACACAGGGACAGAGAAATGTCTCCTCAGTATGAGAAAAACAATGGAGCAAGTTTGATAATAAATGGTATTGACACAGCCTCAAGAGTCAGAGACGCACGGGGTGACGGACTCTGCACTGCAGGGCACAGGCTTCATCCGAAAGGGGGCACCCCATCACACCTCTAGACTCGTCCCTGCCATGTGGAGGCGAAACAGCGTTGCCAGGTGGTGAGATTTTTCACGAAATGCCAGAATATGAATTATATGCAATCTCTAGATTTTTGAATGTTGGCTCATTAAAACAAAAAAGAAAGAAAAGAAAAAAGCCACAAAACACACAGATAAAACACAACACGACTGCCGGCTGGCTCTGACAGTTGGGCCACCGTTGTGCAACCTGTGAGGTGGAGGCAGAGCTTTGCATATGTGTTTGGGGAGAGGCCGCGGGCGAGCAGAGGGTCCTCCCCTGGAGAAGTCTGCCGTGCGTGTGGAGAGAGAGCTTGGGTCCAGATTGTGGACTATCTTAAATGTCATCCTCTTCTCCCCATTTTGGAGAAGGAAATGTTTTCAGTTTGCAGTACACTTTTTCCTGCTGTAAAACAGAAACCCGGGCTGCCAGCAAGCCTTCTGGAAGCGTTCTTCATGCCAAGGCAGCAAAGGGCTAAGTGACAGGAGCATCTAGGCTTTGGCCCTTTCAAGGGCCACGTCACAGCCCTCTCTCCTGTCTGTCTTCTTCCCATCAGGGACTGAATAGACTAGGTCTTGACACTCTTAACACACCTATACTTTGGAGGGAAAGTCCAGGAGCGAGCTATGGCTAATGTAGTTTTTTTTTTTTTTTCTTTTACATTGAATTTGAATATTGTCTGAATCCAGATGCTAAATTCTATAGAAAAGGAAAATCCAAAGTTAAACATGACGTATTGGATTAAGTCTTACCCATGACCTTCACTGAATAAAGAGAACACTTAAGATTCCTGTGGCACAGTGTTTTTCATTGTTTTGTGGTTTCTGAGTTGGGCTCTGGCACTAGAGAGGTCTGCTCAGATCCTGTGTCTGTCATTTATTTGCTGTGTGACCTTGGATACAGCCCCTCCATCCCTGAGCTTCATGTCCTCATCTGAACTACAGGTTGGTACTCAGGGCTGATGACAGTGTCGCCAGCAGGAGCCTGGCAGGTGCCCTGCACGCTCTCCATGCTGGGTGGTGGTGAGCTCAGTCGCTGGAGTGGTTGTTGGTAGCATCTTAGAGGGAACATCATGCTCACTAGGATGGCTTTGTGTAGGTTCTGAAGTCAGATTTGGAGACCAAAATTCAAGTCCCAACTGGGCCTCTTGGTTACTTTAAACTTCGTAAAGCTGAGTTGCTAATAACATACCCACGTGCAGGCTGGTTGTGAGGATGAAGTGAGACAAAGCACGGAGAGGGCTCACGTAGCATCAGGTATGTCGTTAGCTATAAATAACAGGTGTGAGCGTGTGTGTGTCTCAGGAGAGGACGACACGCTTCTCCAGCGGCCAGACTGCTGCATCATTAGCTCTGAATTAAGTAAGAATAACGAAAAAGCAGTCACAGGGCTGCTTCTCTTTACTTGGGCTGTCCCGTAGAATCCTACTTTGAATTCATAAATAACTCTTAATGGCGTTGATTCTCTGATGTGACAAGTTATGGACGAGAAGTGGTACGTTCAAGGAGAGGGGTTCGGCCTGTGGATACCCAGAAAAGTGACAGCATGCCACATCTTACCCAGGGAGTGACATACACAGTGCCGATGAGAGCAGTCAGCACTCATGGTGATGGTCCAGAATCACTTAGAGAAGAAAAGGGGGCAATGTGTGTGACACATTTTACAAATATTTATACGAAACAGGTGAAAAGATTTTTGCTATTTCAAGGAGTGTAAGATTCATCTTTAAAATTTACCCAAAGTCACATCCCCTAATGATGGCAGACAACTAGGATATTTTATGGAAAAACAAAACAAAACAAAAAAAACCTGTCTTAACAGGGTCAGCAATTTTTTTTAATTTTTTTTTATTAATTAATTCATTTTTGGCTGTGTTGGGTCTTCGTTTTCTGGGCAAGGGCTTTCTCTAGTTACGGCAAGTGGGGCCACTCTTCATCGCGGTGCGCAGGCCTCTCACTATCGTGGCCTCTCTTGTTGTGGAGCACAAGCTCCAGATGTGCAGGCTCAGTAGTTGTGGCTCACGGGCCCAGTTGCTCCGCGGCATGTGGGATCTTCCCAGACCGGGGCTCGAACTCGTGTCCCCTACATTGGCAGGCAGATTCTCAACCACTGCGCCACCAGGGAAGCCCAGGGTCAGCATTTTAAGTAATTCTGGTTCATTTTTTTAAATGAAAATGTATGATCCCTTTTTTCACATTATTGTTGGAATGACCTAAGTACATACTATTTAAATCACAGTATTTTAAAGATTCTAGGAGATTTTTCGTGGAAATTTGGTGCCCAAATTTATAATGTATATTTAAAATATATTGATATATTAAGTAGAAATAATTACGAAACGAACTTGAACACAGTAACAATATCTTTCTATTTCATTAACAGAATTACTTAACATTTGGATATATTGTATGTTGTTTGTTTCTTTAAAAAATATATGGCACAAAACATATTCACTAACCTGTAACTAACAGGTTAGTTACAGCCCATCTTCTCCGATGGGCTAGTTAGCCCATCGGATTGCTTAATGTTTGCTCATGAGAAAATTGTAAACATTTGTCTGTGAAATGTTAGTTGGCTCCAGTGGAAGGTAGTCCCTTATGTCCTTTTTCAGCTCCAATGTCTTCATCAAGTTATCATTTATTGAGCATCTGTTATGAGTCCAGCATTGGTTTAGGCTCTGTGAGAAAGGGGCGCACAAATACAGAAGTGGTATATATTAGGAGTCCCGAAGGAACACGTAATAATTAGACAGTTGTCCTAACAACACAGAGCTGTATTCACTCGGAAGGAAGAGGCAACAGAAGCTCTATAAGCCAACAAGGAAGAGAGGAATGTGGAGGGTGGGGTTAGTTCGATGGCACCTCAACTTCATCATTTTTAAGGCAGTATTCCTGGTCTCGGGCTTGAGGACCAAGCTCCCCTGCAGTATGTGCACACTCACCCTCTTGGTCACACGTGCAGAAGCGTAAGAACCGTCTTCCGGACTCTTCACTCCTCACGTCCAGTCCATCATCAGGCCCTGCGGGTCCTCCCTTCTCTGGGGTCTGGACCCACCACTCCTTTTCCTCCTCATTGGCTCTCACCACCCCTCATCTTGAGGACAGCAGATGTCCTCTAACTGGGCTTCCTGCCACCAGTCTCTCCCATCTCCGATCCATTTTTCTAGATTGCCTGCAGAGAGTATTCTTCCTAGTCTCCTGATCTGAGCATGTCACTCTCGTGAACTCCCAGTGGTCCCTCTTCATCTATCGGGGGAAGCCCAGACTTCTCAGTGTGGTCCTTGGGGTATATTCTTCATGGTCTGGCCAGGACTCTGCCGACCCCGCCTCCCAGTGGGTCTCTGGTGCACAGCGTGCTGCGCACAGACCAACTCACCGTTTCCCCAAGCACAGGACAAGCCTTCCACCTCCTGTAGGTACTGGTTAAACATTCTCTGTGAACTTGTTCCTTGGCTCTCAGCAGAATTCATGGTTCATCTCTCTCGGCTCCCATAGTATAGTATTTGTAGAACTGTTTATCATTTATCTCATTCTGCACTTTCAGTTTTTTAGAATGAAAGGGTTCTAACGATAGGAAGGAATGTAAAGGTCATAGAGGGGAAACATCTTATTTTTAAACGGGACAAAACCAAGGCTGGGATGAATAAGTAGCTATAGCCATGCCTACTTTTTTAGTCATCCTTGAACTTGATCTCAGCAGCATCCTCCGTGAAGGGCTGGCTCCCCTTTGCCCTGTGACACCTTCTCATACCGCTCCCTGCGTCTTGGCTCCTCCTTCTCTGCGGCATTAGTGTCTTGGCCTCTTCTAGTTGGCCCGCGAATACTGGAGTTCCTCAGAAACTAGCCCTTAGACCTCCTTTCTCATTGTGTCCGCTCTTCCAACCACCATGATATCATTGCCTCCCGTGGTTTCAGTGCTCACCCATGAGTAGACAGTTCACAAAGATTCCACTCAAAACGGCTCCTAGCCAGAGATCTAGGTATCTAGGGGGACCTTATAATTTGTCATCCAAGCATGGATAATTTGAGAGTGAAAGTGGGCAGGGAATGGTAAGATACCAGCACAGTGAGCATAAACTGGGATAGTGCTGGGCCCACACGTCATCCCTACGGTCGTGCTGGGCACACGGAAGGAACCATCTGACATGAGCCCTTGGGTGTCTCACATGCTCCTAGAACTAACATGGGATCTGAACTTGGGGTCTTTCCCTGAAAACCTCAGCCTCTCCCACCGGCCCCGAACTCAGGGAATGACAGGACTGTCCGCCTAGTTATCAAGCCAGAAACCTTGACCAATCCTTGGCCATTTCCTTCCCTCCAACCCCTATATCCAGTTCATCGCAGTGTCTAGTTTATTTTTGTTTGACTTTCTAAATATCTCATGAAACCATGTGCTTCTTTTGTCTCCACCACTGCCATGCTAATCTGGGGTCCTGTGACATCTGGGTGGGAGCCCTCAGGAGCTTCCTGACTGGTTCATTGGCAGTCAGTCTGGATCCCCGTCCATCTTTACTCTGCACGTCACAGCCAGAGGGATCTTTTAAGTATGCAGAAAGGATGCTATCATCCCTTGTTTAAAACAACACAGAACACAAAACCCCTTATTATGTCTTTCTTTTCCACTTCATTGTGAAGCCCATAAAGCTGGGGACTTTGATAGTATTGCTTCCCTTTGTTTTACCAATAACATGATATAGCACCTTATACATAGTCCTTGGTGAACACCTATTGGTCAAATGATAAACGAATGAAAAACTCAGGATTCTAAAATCTGACTTCAGACTGCTACTTCTAGAGTCTCTGTACTCTTTTTCCCCCAAAAGATTTTTAACCATCTTAAGGGGGAGCCTGTTTTTTTTCTTTACAATTTTTATTCTTCCTCATTTTGGAAAACGGAACATTCCCATCTACCTTCTGTTTATTCAGTACTTTTCAACCATAACTACACCTTAGAATCACCTAGGGAGTTCTCACAAAAAACCAGTGCCGGGATTTCACCCTAGACTGAATAATCAGAATCTCTGGAGTTAGGACATGGTCATAATCAGTAAGTTTAAAGAGTTTCCCAGGTGTCTCTAAAGCACAGTCAGGATTGAGAAACCACAGATTTAAATCTAATCAATCTTTAAGTCTCATCTCAAACACCGTCTCCTCCAGGGAAACATGGATCTCTCACTTTTTCTTAGGACTTAGTAAATGTAGTGGAGCAATTAAATGGTCAAGACTTATTATTTATTTTAGGGTTTCCCTTCCTACGTTGTAACATCCATCAGAGCCAAGATTATGCCTTATATTTAGGAAGCTTCTGATGCCCGAGAAGTTACTTTATAATTTCGTTTTATTTGACCCATGTTCACCTGTCACTTTGCAAAGACTTAGGATTCATAAGCAAGATCAGTCTTTTATAAACTGATCTGTGATTTGTGGCTGCCTTTGTGGCCAGATGTACTAGCAAATTTTCTTATCGATTCCATCTGATTCCTGACCCTCTGCTGAGTTGCCTTGAGTCGTGTGGTCAAATGAGGCCCAGATACACATGTTCCGTGTTCAGCTTGGAGGAACAGCCTAAGCAGATGTCTTCTTGTACTGCTTAGGACACCAGCTTTCCATCAGGATCTCTGAGAGCTTTTGGAAACATTCATGCAGCTGCTGTACTCTATTCGGTATTTGTAGTGTGCAGCAAATGGAAGAGAAACCTAAAAGCAGGTGAGTGAGTCCTCTCTCACTCATCCTTTGTGGGTGAGGCAGGGGCAGGTGGAAAGGCAGATTCTGACACGTATGCATACAGTCATAGACCCGGTAACTCCGCTGACCGCTTAGTAAAGATCCCACATTTAACGCCGCTGTTTGGCAAGGCTGTTCTCCCAGAGGCATAAAAAAATAGCGGGTTTTTAAAACATACTTTCTTCAGGCTCAGCTGCAACTTTCCACGGGAAACTAAAAAGGCAGATAACGTCGCAGCACCTTTTCCTAAAGTCGTTCTTTTGGGCTTCGACGCTAATGTTAGAACCCAAGGCAGAGGGAAGAGACCTCAAGAGTCGCAGCCATTCAGCACGGATGAATCTCGAAGCGGCCTTTTTTAGGGGCATCATCCCCTGGAGCCGATTTTGCCATCATTTTGCAGCTTCCAGGGGAATCTGTGGCAATTCACCCGCCAAACCACAAAACAGTTAGCAAAAGTGCCCAGAGTATGGAAGTAATATTTTGAGTAGTTTTATGATGGACTTTGAAATTTATTTCTAACCCAATTCCTGCTGCCCTTAAAAAAAAAAAAAAATCCCAATGTTTACACAGGTATCATTATTTATTGTAATTTCTAAATTCTAGTTTCTTTAAGACTTAGAACATCATAAAAGTAGAGAGAAGAAGCAAGTTATGTTCAGAACTAAGTTGGTTTGGTGTATGACATTCTGTGTTGGATTTAAAAATGGGATTATTAAAATGAGTTATCTATAAAATGGAGCTAATCAAATGTGGGTTTTGGGGGTGCTCTCTGTGCTTAGCTGAGGATCCCAAGGAACCAAGTGGACTTCAAGTTCAGTATTTATGTAAAACCACCAAGCTAACATCTCACTATGTAATCGTTGCTGGGGCTGAAGCTGACTGACTACAATGGCTGGCATTTTCGCTGTTCTCACACTTATAAAAATAAAATCAGAAAGCACGAGAGGATACAGAGAGACATCTGGTAGTACAAAATGAAGACATTTATCAGAAAGGATGCCTTCTTTCCTCTTGAAAACTACAAAAAGTTTGTTTCACCCAATTACGCTTAGAAGTATAAATTTCACATAATTAGGAGAAAGTTGAATGAATAAGAGAAAGTTGAAATAAATAGTTTGTCCTGTGTAAAATAAGAGCTTAACTTCATTTCTCTGTTAAATAGCTCGCCTCACTCTATTGATTATGCTAATTCACAATCTAAATGTATAATTAGATCCAGGAAGTATATCACAGCGGTAGAATTTGATAAAGAATGGGAGTGACACACAGAGGACAAAAGAATTCTTGTGCTTATGTGTATCTTTCAAAGAAATGACTTATTACTTCCCTTGTAGAGCTACACTTGTTTTATGATATAGGCTATCAGTCAGGGCATTAAATTTGGATAATATTATAATGATTTTCAGTAGAAAGCACAAGCTTGAATCTCCATCATGCTTTACACCTCTCAGAGCTAGGTGAGTTGTATATAATTATAAATGAAAGAGACTAGATTCAGAAGCTGCACATGAAAGTAACCACCTCATCATCTTACTGTTCTCTTTCAATATGTGTAAAAGTCTCTGCTGTGAGTATATTGTTGTGATTAACCACCGCCCTGCCCCACCCCTGCAAAAAAAGTCATCTTCATAAAGGCAATATACTGTATGTACAAGTTTAAAATGTAGCTTTAAATGTAACACAAATTATATGTGTAAGAGCTTGCTCTAATTTGGGGAATTTGAGTTGAATTTTCTTCTCTAAGCTGATATCTCTTCTAGTGCCTCAATCAGTCATCCGATTTTACCTTTTCATTTGTGTGGACCAGTTTTCGTTTATTATATGTTCTGAAAAAGGAACACACTATATATAATTATTATATTTGTCTAATTTTTTAGAACATTTGTATTCACAGGCTTAAAAATTATTCACATAGTCCACAGTGATTAAGGTTTAAAAATGAGAATTATATGGGAGAAAATATGTATGTGTATGTTTATATATATAATATACAAAATATATAAATGTGTGTATATATGTACATATGTATATATACATGCTATGTATATACAAATATATATATACTATATATAGTATATATATAAGTATGTACATATATACACATATTTATATATATATATATACATACTTTTGTGTTGATGGATTTCACCTCCAAAGATCTGTACATTTGACTGCCATTAATCAATGCTTCTTGAAAATTAATTAGATTAGATTAATTCATAAATCAAGTGGTTGAAGCCTGAGGTCTAGCTAGTTAGGTTGGTTAATTGTGTTCCCTCAGATAGATTAACTGAATACAAAATTCGCAGTGTAGCATTTCAGAAGACCCTGCCGATTTTACCACCGGTTTTAAACATTTATTGTAAAGATCATTTTAAACTCTTAATAGAAAATACACTAAGACTCTACCAAAAACTGAAGTGCAAATCTAAGCCAGGAAAAAAAAAAAAAGGTCTCATGAGACAAACTGAATTCTTATGAAGAAAAAAATGTATAATTTACTACCATCTAAAATATTAATGAAGATATATGTGAGTGTCTTTAGAGGCGATTTTATCTTACATTTATTATCAGAAAGTGCTGTACATTTAAAATCTTTCTTTTGCCAAAATCAAACGGAATTTCCAGTCATTATGAAAAACTTATGATTCTGGACCATTTTGTTTACCAAAATATCTGGTGTGAGATAGCTCTAATGGAATAATCTCTTCTGGTGTAATTTACTCTAGGCTTGTTAACAGCAAAAGACCTCTCCGTTGGGGGTTAAAAATATTTAATCCTTTAAAGCTGACGTATATAAGATGTAGCTATGTCAGCTACAGCTGTTTCTAAACATCAGTCACAAAATTATAGACAGGTTTTGAAGCTTCTGTGGTGGGAATGAATACATCTGAGGATTCAACTTGCTGACAGTGTTTATGTAATTTAATCTTACCATCTGGTAGAAAGTAAACATTTCTTTTTTATAAAATTAAACTTTATCAAGTGAATCTCTTATACTTTCCAATTGTTGTGAGTGACAAATTTAAATGTAGTTTCTTGAAAAATGAATGGAGATTCCGTATACACTATTTTGAGATGAATACTGGATTACACTTGATGTTGCACTTTAATCTGCATTGGTTCCTTAAACAGTAAACAAATGGGTACTTTCATCTCAGCTAAAGAGTCTGCATTTCATGCTACTTGCATTCCTCTAAGATAACATGCATGTTTTTCTTATTTCCATTTTACTGAAAAGAAACCAAGACTCAGCAAGCAGTGGTGTATGTCAGTAATCTCAGAAAAAGTGAAGTCACAAATAAAATGCATGGCCGAACTTAAATTATTTCTTTTTGGCATTCCCTGATTCTTCCCGTTACGTAGTAATCTTTATACAATATGCATTTAGCTGCGATGGGAATTATTTCTTTTTGGTGTTTCCTGATTTTTCCCGTTACATAGTAACCTTTCCACAATATGCATTTGGCTACGATGGGAAGTATTTCTTTTTGGCGTTCCCTGATTTTTCCCGTTACGTAGTAACCTTTTCACAATACGCATTTGGCTACGATGGGAATTATTTCTTTTTGGCGTTCCCTGATCTTTCCCGTTACGTAGTAACCTTTTCACAATACGCATTTGGCTACGATGGGAAGTATTTCTTTTTGGCGTTCCCTGATTTTTCCCGTTACGTAGTAACCTTTACACCATATACATTTAGCTACGATGGGAATTATTTGGCAATGATGCAGTACATTCACTTTGCAAGTAGCCCCTTTCTCTGTTCTTAGAAGTCGGCAAATTAGTAGATTTGTGAAACTGACAAGTTAGTCTACAAACCCTGCCAAGTTCAAACTTTATAAATCTGACCTAGATGTTTTACTTGAAATAAATATACAGGCTGATGGACTCGTGTTTATAGTTGCGGCTGTGTTAAATTGAAAGTCTATGCTCTGTGTTGATGTAATAAAATTTAATTCATTTTAAGTCAGGTTTTGGTTTAGTGGTAATTAGTTTAGTGTATAATTATTACATCTAATAGCAATCTGAAATCTGCAAGCATTTTGATCTTTTTCCAAGTTAAGAAAAAAAAAATCTCTGTAAGATTTATAACAGAAGTAGCAATAATAAAAACACATTAGCTAATTTCATTAGACAAATTATGGAAAATGTTAAGTGACAACGTAAAATTTCAGTGTCCTGCTGAGCTAGTACATAAAACATTTTAAAGTGAGTTTTTTCTTATTAAACGTAAAGCAATCTAGTGGGACTTTTGATGTCTCTTACTTTTTAAAATGTGTTATCTGTAATTTTGCATGACAGAATTTAATGTTATTCATGTCAAAACTATAGTATTATGATCGTCAGTCTTTACAAACCAAGGAAATTTTATTAATAAACTTGAAAATTACCTTTAATTTTTTGAGCTTTGACAAGTGTTTCCAAATTTTACACGTAAGTACTGCCTACTTTCAACAGGATACAAAGTTTTCAGTGGACAAAACAATTGTGAGAAAATGCACTATTTATATACATCTTCACAAACTTTTTAAAGTAGTAAGTTTAATAAATTTTAAAATGTAGCGTCTCCCTGAGTTACTTAGATAGTATTATATTTAATTAGTCTCTCTGTGTCAAAGACTAAATTGGGGGCCAGTAATATTTACTTTTGCCATTTTCCTACTTTTTTCAATCGCTTTCTCTAATAGGAACATTGTTTTTTTGTATAGGATCCAAGTACTGTCTCATTTCCATTTTTTAAATGATGTTTAAAAGCCTTTTTACTTTCCGCAAATTTACTGTTACTTTTAACTTAAAATTTATGACCCAGATAAATCTGTTGTAATCCACAACACAGTTCAGTACTGAGTGTGTTTTCCACATCAAAGATCATGTCTCTCATCATTTATCTGTCTGACTTTAAAATGTTTAGGTTAAAAATGAAAAGTTCAATAAATAGTGTGTACTGTGAAGAGTGCCATCTTAGTAAAAGTGGGTGAGTTGGTATCACAAGGCTATTAAATAGTTTTAAATGAATTTTCATAGCTTACTAACTGATTTTTATAGGCAGAACTTAGGCTTACTACAAGTGTATGGAAAAGAAATTTTTTATTTCTTTGATAGTATTTTTTCCTCTTCTTTCTACTTTATTAGTAAAGGGTCTATTTTTACTTCAAAAGGGGTCTTATGATCATTTCCATTTGGCAAAGAGGAAGAAGTGATTTGAAATAAAATATTCATGAACCAACATAATTAAAAATATTAATGGAGATGTCTAAATTGGCTTTTACAGTACACCATTATAAATATTTACTTAGACCTTTGCAGAATGTCCGTTGTGATGTACACATTTTACATAGGATATCACTTCAGTTTTTTGAAATTTGATTTTATATTTATTTATGTTGAATTTCTATGAACACGTATTCTTGTGGCATTAATGCTGAGTCTTTGTACAAGAAGTATTTAAGGCAGGCCTAGTAGGAACACGGCATAGAACTGTGGGGGGATGGAAAGAATGCTAAGAGGGCACCCCTCCAATCAGTGGACAGTCTTCAACGTGAGACAAGACATGCCCATTAAGGTTAGCAATACAAAATACTATATAATCAGGTGCCGAGTGAGAGAGCTTTAACAAAAGATGAAGTTGGATTGTTGCTTGAGGCAATTTCTCAGTGGAGTTACTATCCATTCTTAGTTTGGTAATCAACCTCACAGAAATTTGACTTCCTCGGTTCTCTGGCTGTGGAACTAAATACACAAGATAATACTTAATAACTCAATGATCCATATACTAATTTATATTGGGAAACAACCCGGTGTCCAAAATGTTTTTTATTGATTACTTTGGGCACTGTCGATCAGAGCGCCCAAAAAGCCTGAAAAACTATAGCCATAAAGTTACTGGGTAAATTTAAAATTATTTATTCATAAATTCAGTGAGTTACTAGTTGAGTCCTACTATATGCAAAGAATGTTAAGAACATTCATGTTAAGAACAATGAGAAATGGAATACCTTGGTGGATACCGCCGTCCAGAAACACGCAGGGTGGTAAAGACCTTGTGTAATAAGATATATCAGCAGAGTCCAGACTCAAAGTGATACCTCGAGTGGTTCAGTGAGTATTTTACATGAACCACGCCAGAACTCAGAGAATCCTTCCTGTGATATTATGAAGTGGATGTGCCTGATGTGGAATAATTTTAAAATTCAGTTCCGCGAACCAATGTGAATAAGCCCAAAGGGTTGGCTAGACTTTGTGACCACGTGACTATGAATGAAAAGAAGAATCCAAAGAAGGCTCTTACATTTTCTTCCTGGGTCATGAGCATCAATGCCGTTTCTGTTTCCAATCTGCCTCTCTAACTCTCGTGGTTCTGTCAAGTGAGAGTGGAAAATGGCAAAAGCGGTTTTTAAAATACTCGTTTAGTCCACAAATGTTTGTGATGCACTGAGACATGAGGATTCCGCACCTAAGAAACAACGCTGCAGTGTCAGGACCAAGCAGGCTACTGCTCTCCTACATGGAAGGTGACAGTGGCTCAGTGGAAATCCGGTAGGATTTGAGGATTCATGACAAGAGTTTAGGGACGATACATCAGAATGTTTGGTGAAACGCATTTTAAAATAGGTCTTAGTTAAACCCTGAGAATAAACTAAATGTGTCTCTGGAAAGAGATGGAAGAGGGAGGGTCTAAGAACTACAATTTAGCAAAATCTTCGATACGGGAGCAGTAAAATGATCAGGAGCCAGTCCTGGGAATGGAAGTCACATTTATGGAGTTTGGAAAAGTGTCAAGGCCGTGTGCATAGACATTGGCCGGTGTGACCAAAGGTTTCAAAATAGGAAGATTGACAGAGACTATGGAAAGACGCTGAAGAATGAGGTTTGGACGAGAGCCTTTGTGCCTGATTAGGAGGAAGCGAGTACCGTTTGCCTGTGCTCTCGAGGACACAGCGGGAGACCTGGAATATGCGAAATATGGGGAAGTCGTATACACAGCTTGTTACACAAATCCAACCGTGAAAGGAAGGTGACCACAAGTGGAATAGCTATAGGACGTTTAAAAATAATGTGTGGATGAATATTAGACCAATTCCTCTCCTATGTAAGTTCTCCTCAGCTGTATTTGGAGTACTGATAAGATTTTTAACATACCTTAAAAATGTGGACTTTTGGATTACTTCTTTGGTGGTACCAAATAGAAAAAATTGCTATTTTTTAAATTAAGACTATGTTATAATGTATAACATTAAGAATATAGTTACTTTTTTGTAAATCATAAACCATCATTCAAAAAGCTGGCTTTATGCAAATTGATTACTAAAAATTTGTTTTTCCCAGAAATTAAGATGAATTTACTCAAAGATTATGGTCTAGGCATCTAGTTTAACTTGACGCCCCGTCTTTGTTGTCTCAGGAAATTTCTTTTTATCCATTAAATGAATTTTGATACTAGGGGTAGTATCTGTAAGACTAAGAATTGTTTCCTAAAATAATAGGTTCATGTAAACAATAGCAAACTTATAGATCATCTATTAGGAATTTAATTTACATACAATATGAAGTCAGGACTGATTCCTTATTTTCTCTCCTTATTCATTTGGGATTCTGGAAACATATGTAAGTGTATATGGCTGCAAAACAAAAACTCTGGATAATTGCCCACTTTCATTTCCTAGCTGGCACTGTTCCTGTGTTTTTGGGTTTTTTTTTTTCTGCTGCTGCTGGTTTCATCTTAAGAAAGCCTTCTTAACTACTAATTCACACACATGCACACACACACACACATGCATATTTTAACAAGGAGGTTGTACCCTCAAGATCAGATTAACTGAGTGACCCACAGTAGTGGAAAGAGTCAGTTAAATACTTAGGGACAATAGGAGCGAGAGATTAAGCCCCACCGGGGAAAGGGGGCAGTTGAACCGATATTAGGAAGTAGAGAAAATAATTGAAACTGGAGAACTCTAGTCCATTAATCTGGAGGTTTCTTGTATAACCAATGAGCTTTAATATCCAATTTAATGAAAGATGCTTATTTCACGTGCCAGAGAGCAGAAAAATTAATTGGTAGCTATAATTTAAGTTTGGTCTCCTTTCTAATTGAAAGAATGTCTAAAGGGAGGGGGAAAAAAAAGAAAAACATTTTTATTCCACTCATTTTCAATTTTTAATTTCTTTTTTTTCCGAAAAGTTTTATTACAAGTATTGACATTTTCATTATTTCAGTTGGATATTTAATTTCTTACACACTATCTGTAAGTAGGGGAAAAAAACCTCTTGAAAGACAGCAAGAAGTTTAATGAACTTGCAACCTATTCTGTGGGTTTGCAAGGTGTGAGAAGTCCATTTGTCCAGGACCAACCTGGCACATGACAATGTTTCAGGAAGTGCATGTTAAGGCAGATAACGTGATCCTACATGTCTTATCTTTTTACCATGTAAGAAATTAATTTTATTAGTGACTCCTCACAACCTACAATTTTTTTTTTTAAGAATGTCATTTGCAGCTGGCCATGCCTTGGTGCTGTGTTGAGTTACTGATGCTCACATTTTGGGCACGTTTCTCATTTACCTTTATCACCTCAGGTCTCTGGTCTGCCAAATACAAATATAAATATAGATGTAAATGTAAATATAAGTGTAAACATTTGCAAACCACAAAAAGTCTACATGCTAGTGAAAACACAGAAATATTTCATACTGTTTTTTTTATGCCATTCTTTTCATTACTCCCCTGCATAATTCTAAAATCAAGACAAAAATCCCCCAGTGTGCTTGCACAGAAGTGCCACCAGAATAAAGAGGCCCATGTACTATTTAAAATGTCTGAAAATAACTTAAAGAAGTCCTGCCTACTTTTGTCCTCTGCCAAAGAGACACTGACAGCGCAGGAAAGCTGATGGCTGTGTTATTGTCACTTCTTCTCCTGGATTGAGGACAGACGATGCTAGAGCAATATGTCCACTGTAAATGATTGTGTGCCCATTTTGTCTTCTTGATGGCAGTGTAGGAAAAGCCAGTGCATTTGAAAAGTCCTGCATCGTCTTCCAAATACAGCCAAACATGCTTTTGCATGTCTTATGCATGTAGGGGCACATGGGTGCTTATGGAACGCCATGGTGATGCCTCAGTAGCTCTGAGAGTAGGGATTTGTGTACACAGTTGAAATGACCCATTGTCCAACAATTAGTGAATTTCTCTCTGGTAGCTTCAAACATTTCGTGTTGCGTGATGAATGACTTATTTGATCAAACCTAACTGTGCCTTGAAGAATTTAGATATCTTAGTGGGTGAGTTAGGTCTTATGAAAGGTAGAGGACAAATATTCTCTCTGTCCACGCACTGTCAGACCAGTGTTTTCATACACAAAGGACACGGTGCTTAGCAGAGGGCATGGTTTCCAGTCAGCCTGTAATAGATGATGTTTAGAAGATGGGGGATTGTATAAATGACACAGTTAAGAGGCAGTCTAGCATAGTGGTTAAGAGTGTGGGCTCCAGAATGAAACTACCTTTTTGAATTATGGCTCTACCATGTACTGCCTTATGACTTTGGGCAAATTACCTACTCTCTGGGGTTCAATGTCATTGTCTTTGAAGTGGAGATAATAATAGTACTTAACCTCATAGGTTTGTAGTGAGGCTAAAAGACTCTGATAAAGACATTAGAATCACGCCTGACACATAATTAACACTCATGAAGTGTTAATTATTAGTAGCAGTATTACATAAACGAATACATAGAATATGCTTTGGTTTGAAAGTGAATATTCTTCTAGAATCACAAGTTCTAAAGGAAGCTATTGCAATTATTTGTTAATCACTGACATTTAAATAATGTTTTAAAGTTGGCAGAGCTCTTTTCACATAGATATTTAAAATTTGATACACAATTTTGTCCAAGTCTTATGATGAGAGAGGTGGGAGGAGATGTTAGAATTTTAGAGATTTTAGAGATGATTGGTTTAAAGTGACTTTCAAGAAAAGATGACCTGTGAGTCAGTGATGAGTGAGATGAGGCCTGTGTGATGAGTCCCTGGGGTCAAGCCAGAGGTTCCCCCAGTGACCAGTGCTGGTGGTCAGGGGGTGCTCAATAAAGCCTCCTTGTTTCCCTTTACCTTGTATGAGGTGTTACCATCCCACCATCAGATTAAGTCACTGAGACACAATCATAGCTTAATTCGTAATTCTTTTCAATGAGCGGTTAGGACAATCCAAACTCGAGCCAGATGACGTAGTCCCAAACACTTCCATTTTCTCAACCTGAAAAATATCTTACAAATTCTTCTGCCCACCTGTACCTGGAGTTGCCAGTCAGCATCACGCTCAGAGCCCCTCAGAGAATCGTGTCTCCAGGCCCCGTTCCATCTATGGTCCTTTGGATTCATCAAGCTGATGCTCCTAAATCACCCAATTTGGGGGAAATTTCTGCTATGAAACCACCCTGAAAATTCCCAAATGAGGTGATTACAGAACTATCTAGAGTCAAGATGGAAATAAAGAATTGTCTTTTATTTAAATTATCAAATGCTTGGCATACATGTTTTCTTTTGTTCTGCTCTCAAAAACTACTGAAACGAATGTTACTTGTTGAAAGTTTTGAGGTTCAGATGAGCCCACAAATAAGCTACTCAAGAGAAGTCTTAGGATTTAATCTATGGGCAAAAGTTACAGATTTCTGTACACTATTTTATACATTTTGACATAAAATTTTTGCTCTGATAAGAGTTAGCTCCTGTTAAAACACTCCATGTTTCATGGATGCAGAATGTTTGTATCTTCCTAGTAGATTCTAAGCACCCCAAGGGCAGGAATGGTATTTTGTAATTCTGTTACATCCTACAAAATAGAGCACCGTATTTAATACCTATCACCTAGTCAAAAGATAGATGATTGAATCGCACATCCATAACTTAAACTTCTGTGCCTTTAATAACCCCAGATGTCTCCAAGATTTGTGGCAGCTGAGAACATTCAGATACCTAAATTGACAACTTTTATTCTTTTAGATAGATGGCATCAATTTCTACTGCCTCACCAAAAAATTATGTAGGCCATGGATAGAACTTTCCTTATAAATTTTACAGCCAGCTCCTGAGAGGCCAGGGAAAGATCATTACCTTCACAACACTGTTGATCTTCTCTGTGGCTTTTGTCGTGATTCAAACAATGTGACAGAAGCCATCCCCCAAGGAAGAGTTTAATAGAATTCAAAAACTATGAACCTACAAATATACATACTAACTCTCCATAAAATCCATGTCTTGCATATTCAGGAATTCTCTTTTTTCAGGCCTTAGGATTTCTCATAATATGTGTGTTTCCCTTCTAAATTGAATAACTAATTTTGTTAGCTATGGAATATTTTAGTTAAATGGTTTTAAAAATTAACAAGTTGAACTCATTACTTAATTATTTCTTAGGGAAAAAAATAAAACAACTTCATAATCATTTTCCTATAGTATCTGTGAGTTTTAACATTATGATTCTGTATTTTACCCTGGGGCCTATTAGGCATTCTAAAATTTTTTCTAGTTAATTTCTTTATATCAACTTCTTAAACAGGTGATGTGGTTATTGTACTTCATCTATACATACCTGTAAATTTTCGATTCCAAACATTTAAAAGCAAAAGTCAACATTGGAATGAAGGAAACCAGAGTATATATTGTAGAGCAAGAAGTGAAATCATTTGTTTTCCCCCGAGTCCTTTCCACGATTTTAATTCTTAACTATTCACTGATTGAGGAGCAGTTTGGTGTCTTCAAGGTGAGAATTTTTGTCTTAAATAACCAAAATAAACTTTTAAAATTGCTGAGCAAAAACATATCTGAATCTTGTATTTAAGTTAGATTTAATTTTGAAACGCTTTTAAGGACTCCTTTTACTTATTCTCTTGGTGGTCTTTCAAAAGCCAGGTGTCTGGGATGGTCTCCAGGCTTCTCTAAGAGCACCACAGGCTTTGGATTAGTACTCGAGCGCTGCCTTTTATTTAGCGATGCCTATTTACATAATGCCTGTTCATTTAGGCTCACTTGGAATGTGTGGCCAGGATGAACCCAAACCAGAGTGGGTCAGCAGTGCATGATGTTGTTTTTTCATTGAATTAGTTTAAAAATATTCCTCTCTTCCACAGCTGGAATGAAAAACAAAAACAAAAACAAAACTACTGTCGAGGCATTTCTTAATTCAACTTCTGTATCCCAATTTCAGAATAAACACTGGATACTTTATAACAATATATAATAAAACAGGAAATTTAAAAAATCAGTGTCTATTTTTAAACATTTCAGTGCTATAAAATGTTATAATTTACGTAACAGTACAACAAAACATATATATTGCAAACCTCAAAGTAATCTCTGCTCTGACACCATCACTTCCTTTGCACAGAATACATTTACTTAATCCTTTGATTCAGCTTTCAAGTTCAAAAACCATCTTGGTGTGTGCATGTGGCTGTGTGAAATATGAAGATTTTTCAAGTGATCATTGTCTACTAAATATTGTTTATTTTTTAAATATAGCAAGTCACATTTAATATTATGGGATAAGATGCTTCTTTAATTTTAGACTTTGACATGAGTTTTGAATATGTTTGTAGCTTAGTAAAAAAAAGCCCTAACCTTTGTCATTTTGTTCAGACTTCACATTCAAATCCACTTTTGTGTTCTTCCTCCAGAAGGTTATATGGTATCAGCTTTGTATTATGGGCAGGAATCCACTTCACTAAATTACAGCTTGTTTTAAGTATTTACTTAAGTATTTGGGGGACTGAAGTCCTTAATAGTTGCAGTTGCACGCACACTAGAAATTTAAATAAAACCTGCTTTCAGAGTAAAAAAAAAAAAAAAATGTGAACTTTGAATTAGGAAAATGCTGCTTTGAAAAGTTTATTTTCATTTGTAACATTTTAATGCTTGTTTTTCCTTGGCTTTTACCAAATGACTTGAACGTGAAAATGTTGATATTTAGTTACATATTTATGGAGGATGATAATCTCACCCGTGTGTTTGCGTTACTTGCTTCTGTGTTTTTCCCCAAGAGCAGAGTTAATGTGATGTTTATCTGCTGTTACACTTCAGCTATCTTTTTGAAATCCTACTTTGACATCTTTCTTTAGCATATATTTATGCAGTGATTAAATCTCATCTTCCTTTATAGCATCTCTAGATGCTGTATAGTAAAGAGAGCATTTTTTATACTTCTTTGAGTTGGATAAGTTTCAGAAAGTCATTCTATGTGAATAAGCATCTAAGCCTTTCTTATTTCAATATTATTCAGTATGCATGTAACATGAATTATTTTTGTTGTGCTTCTGGATAATAGTCATTTATTTCTTGTGAACAGTATTCTTATTAGGAATCACATTTGTTAAATAACACTTAATTTAGCTTTCTTTTATTTTAATAATATCTCATTATTCTTCACAAATCACATCCATTCATTAATTTTTATTTTATTTTATTTCATGTATTAAATTATTATTTTTATTTCTGTCTATCATCTGGCCTCAGAAGACTTCTTGATGAAATCTTGAAATTTTTGGCAGAGATGAGTTCATTTTTTCTTATCTATATGGCTATATGAATGAACCAGCTGTGACATTAAAACCGATCAAAACCCAGTAACCAAATAAAGCAACAAGACAATTACAATTTTGAAAGAAAGAAAGAAGTTGCTCTGGAATTGCAGTCAAGTAGTCTATATACATAAACTAATCAGGACTGCTTCATTTCTCCCTTTACTATTCCCCTTGAACCTTGGGCCTAACAATAGGAAATAATAGAAAACCAAAGCCGGGCTATGGCTCAGTAACACCCTTAAAAGGCATTTGACTGTGACTGGATGTGAATAAGAATGTTCCCCCAAATCTTCTGCCGAAAGATGGGGCCTCCTGAGGGAGTCTTTAATTGTTTTCCTCTTTTTTCTCTGCGGGAGCCTCCGAGCTCAGCTTCACAAAACCAGTTTTAGTGAGGAGATCAAAACCAAACCTCTAATGTGGTCAGTATTTGACCACCTTTTTATAAAGTTCATCAAACCTGTTAAGAAAAATGTACAGTAGCAGAATGTTATATTCTGGGAGGAAATTCCAGAGTATAAAATTCTAGCAATTTGACCCTGTGGTAGGTATTTACTTAAAGAAAAAAAAAAAGTGAACTGATTTTTTTCAGCAGAGGCTATTGGTCGGTTCAGTTAAAAAGGTTACTTCATTTACATGTAGATAAGCTTTGTAAATTCAAGGCAACTGTTTACAAGATGTGTATCAGATTGCGTTAGATTATTTATATTCAGCATTGCTCGACTTTCATATCCCATTTGGCAAGTGTAAAAAGGTAGTGTAATGCATAAGCAATCACCAATCATACTTCATTAAAAATGAATCAGTTGTAAATGTCCCATTATGATTTTGGCTGAGGTCTTGCTTGTTTGTTTAATTTGGTTGTAAAAAAATTCTTTAAGGGTTTAATAGGTAGTATGTCCTTTGGTTTTAAAATATAAATCAGTGGTCACATGTCTGTATGATCACATGTAAACTGTTATCTGACTGATATAAGGAAATCCTCATTTAAATTTGTAAAATTCATTTTCTCCTTTTGAGGAATCATTGCTGATGAAAAATTGCACTCTCCAATTGGATAGTTGTGCCCTCCTAGGTCAGTAATGAAAAAGGGTAGGAAAATGCTAGACTTGGTTCTAACAAAGGTCAGGTGTTTTAGATAGGATATCATTTGGAGGGCAAACCCTTCCTTCAAGGATTGCTTCTGTGACTCTGTGATGCCTAAATGATCCCAATAGAATCTCTTTCCTATTTTGCATGAATGAACTTCTCCCTATTAAAATGCTAATAGCTCCTGGTCACTTATATCTCATATCTACTGGTCACTTATTTCTAAGCTTGAACTTTTACATATCAAATTTTGTCCTGTATGAAGGAGAGAATAAGTTCAGGGTGACAAAGTACAGACAACGTGAAGACACAGATTTCTTGGTGTTGGTGTAGAAATTCCAGGAGGAAGGAGAAAGGTACTCAATAGAAAAACGGAAGGTCCCTAGATTGCCCTAGTAGAAAACCGTGTTGTAGGAAGCCCTTGAAATGGGTCAGGGACAGGCACAGTGCCTTTCTACACTGGCAGGATTATATGTATCTCTTGGTGATCTAGTTCTTCCAAATGGCAATGGTATGAGCTTGCCTGTTAAAGCCGTGCTGTCCAGGAGCCTGACTGTGACCCTAGACCCCCTGGGTTCTAAGCTCAGCTCTACTATTGATTAGCATGTGTTCTCAGGCAGGTAACTGCTATGAGCCTCAGTCTCCTCCTCGGTAAAATGCCCCCCTGCCAGGATTGTTGGGAGGATGAGGTTGTACGACTGTATGTGTAAAGAGAACCCACCCCACGTGGTTTGTTATTTTAAATCGCTGATTTTTTTTTAAATACCCACGTGTTGCAAACACACAAGCAATATAACTGAAACCCAACATACCATTAAATCTATTATGATTAGCTAAGGAAGACCCAGGACAAATCACTTCTCACCCTTGCATACATGTTCTGTTTTCATTAAATTATTCTAAGTAGGAAAAAAAATAAACGGAAATCAAGTAAGTGTGATTCAGAATGGAATAACTTAAAATCACAGTCATATATTGTGATTCATTATGCTGAAATACTAGATTTCAGGGTATCTTAATGGACAAACTAACTCTTTGGTTTCAGCCGCCTGGGGTTTCAAACCAGAGGTTACTGCCTTTAGTTAGCTTCGTTTGAATTTGTAGCAGTTTTCTTACTCCCATGCAGGATTCATTGCAAAAGTAGTCTCTATCTTCATTTTTACTAGTTCTAATCTATCTAGATATTTTCTTTCCTGATTGTTCATCTGCTTAAGTATCATTATTTACATTTTGAGGGGTTACATGACTAGCTTAAGATAAAAAAAGAAACCAGTGGCCCAATCAAATTTCTAAACTGGACATGTTTAACTGAAACCCTACTAGAAGCAATTTACCTTCTGATGTAGGACTTCCTGTTTTCTCCAAAATGTTTTCACTTCAAGAGACTAACAAAGAAATTATAGTAATCGCTATAGGAAATGCCAAAATACTGTGCAATTTGAATTAAATACTTGGAAGGTTAATTTTTGTAGTATTTGGGAAAATGGGATCAAATGATTAAAACGTGATTTATAGGACTGAATCTCTATTCCAATTAAAAGGAATATCCATCAATTTGATGAGAATATTAGATGAAACTTGAACAGTTAACGTATCAACAACTGAAAAGGTATGGAGTTGCAGAAAATTAAGGGTGAAATTCGGTTTTCAAAGATGAGAACTGCATTTTAGAAGTTTCTGGGAAATATTGAAAGCTACCTTAATCACCACAAAACTCACCTAGAGGCTATTACATTGTTTTTAACCAATTATTTAAAGGAGTCAGTGCTTTCATGCTCAAGAAGGATTGAGATAGAGGTCTTCACCCTTATTTCTTGCTTGTGGAAAGACCTCAATTATAACTCATTAATATGCAGCTACAGAACCAAGGACTATTTTGGTAGACATAATTTCTACTCCCATGAACTCAAGGGAAGGCTCTAAGAATGATAAGGAACGGACTAGGGAAGGATAATTTCCTTGCCTTCTTTTCTAGCTATTTCAGCTGAAGTTTAACATACTGAGAGACCAGATAACATATGCCCATTTTTTTATCAGCATTTTCACTTTTACCATGTCCTGAACCATGTGAATATTTACAGAACTGTCCCGAGTAGAAGCATGCCAAGATTGTAGGAGTTATTTCTGAAAAGGCAGCAAACCTTATCTGGATCATATTATATTAGTGCAACATGCATTTATTTTACATGTTTGTTTTCTATTTTTTCTCATTCAAGTGTTCTAACGTACTTGATCTTTAGTGGAGAATAAAAAACAAGCATGTGAAGTTTCTTCCAGTATCTAATTTAGTAATGTTGAAAATATATTCCATATTAAAACTAAAAATGTAGTTTACTACATTAATATAAAACCCAATCTTGATATAGAAAGTGGTAGTTCTATTTTATTATTCCAAAGTAAATGTTTTATGTATTTTGTAAAATGCTGACCAGCAGTTTGATTCCTCAACTTCAAAAAGTCCAATATTATAAGAAATGGTTTAAAATTACAGCAAGAATGCTTTAGGTTAGACAAGCAGAATATTTTTGTACAAAGATTTTTAAACAGCCTATACTAGAAGGTTATTACGTTCATTCCCAATAGATCTGTAGGTTTCTAAGACTGAAATTTCTGGGATAGAGGTTAATCAAATCCTTTGATTGAGTATGCAAATCACTCTACTGGGTGTCTGGGGGGTTACATGGGATGTTTCTTTCCTTAAGGAGTTGACATTTTGATGTAGAAGCAAGATAAAATCATACGAAAGCACTCCAAGTCTCTAAAAGTGACCATTGTATCAAAAGGCATAAGCATTTAATAAGATATATTTGATGATGCTGAAAATATAGTTACAACTATAAAGAGATGCCTGATTGAGTATTTTTTAGAAAAGGAGTGAATTTCTTATGGCTTGGATGCAAACTTTTAGTTTCTGAAAGAATTAAATGTGTTTTTAAAACTTCAACAAACCTTTTCAAAATAAACAGAGCCAGCCTATTTCTGGTATTTGTCATCTATAACTCAGTATTCTCGGTCCTATTTTGGGGGAAATATAGACTGAATACCTGTCTAATCCTCACAAAGAAGAAATGATACGGTCTTGTGAATGGAAAGATGGGTCCCTTCTTTCTTGATTTAAAATTATTTTGTTACAGTCACGTGAAAACCACCTATTTTATACAGATTTTTGGAAATTGGACAGAAGCTGTCCAAGGAGGGTTCTCAATATGGCTTGGGCTCCATCAGCTCTGAAATCATTTCATAGACTCTTTATTATATCCATTTAGTCATCCAAGCAATCCAACCTATTTTCTCATTTCCATTAACTTCAGTGCCATCATTGGCTTCTGATCAACTGTTGAGCAAAGTTCTACGTTGATGGCAGCATAACATAAACAGAGTTCTTTTCAAACACTGATCACTGTTTGAACAGAAACTGTTTCACGTATTCTTTACAATGATCTGTTATTTAGACTATATTGGAAACCTGATCAAAGCCAGTGTGAGCCACCCTGAATCTTTGGCTTTTCTGAATTTGAGGTTAGCATTGGAGTGAAGAACTCAAAAAGGAAAAAAAAAAAACTTACATTCTTACCTAGACGGCAAAGACCTTTTTAGCCATGGCTATCTTGTTAGTCTTTTCTGGGTAGAGTCTCACCAGACAGAGAGCTAGTCAGTTATAATTCCCTCATTACTGTCTCTAACGGCCCTTCAAGCCTTCTGATCTTCCAAGTAGCTCAGAACAGCACAGAGCACTGTAGGCATTTGGACCCAGCCCTCAGAGCAAGAAGCTGAAACAAAATGATGCCAGTTGATTTTAAGGCAATTTCCTTCCCTCTGTGGAAATTTCTGCTTCTCGTATTGAATCGATTCACTGAGTGAAACTTGACCCCTTGTTATAGTGCATACACTTTGCAAAGTGCTCAAGTAATTCAAAATGAAATACCAGTTGTATATAGAAAATACAGAAACCTGACTGTAGTTATGTCCAGCTTATTTTGAAAATAAGCATGCCTTTAAAATCTGCTTTTCTATTAAGAGAGCTACATTTACCACACATTAGATTTTTTCTGCTCATTGTAAGGTAATTAAAGTAACGGCTTCTAGCCTGAACTATCATTGTAAGCACATAGTTAAGCTTCCTTTATATATGGAAGCTGAAAAGGGAAAACGGTGCAATTAATTAAAAGAAAAAACCTCTCTTTGTTAAGTGGTATGTTTGATCTCAAGTATTATGATGATCAATTTCCTACCTGTGCATGCACACCCATGCTTACGTGTGTGTGTGTGTGTGTGTGTGTGTGTGTGTCCATGGGAGATGCAACACTCATATTAATTTTTTGTCAGTATCTCTTAAAAGGTAGAGAAAATTAGTAGATTTATGAGTGTAAGAGATAATATTTGAATGAAATCAGTATATAATCACTTCTGAAATATATAATTGTTTAAATTATTCCTTTTACAGAATTTGCCTGTTTCAAACATAATTTCTAATATTTATTGATCAATGCTATTGAATCTATACTGAAGGAAAATGAGCATATGTTTTTAATAACAGACGCTCCCTTGTTTGTTTTTAATAACAGATTACTTACTTCACTGGAATTTGTTACATTTATTACATATTCTTAACTGGGGAGTAAAGCTAAGCCACATCTACATGCACAGAATGAATAGATCTCAAAACGGCCACTTTTTTGACTTCTTGATTGATACTGATGCCTGCATTTGTCTTAACTGAGTGCCAATTCATGGCAGTGACATGTTTTGTTTTTTTTTTTAAGTCTGTTTGTATGAGCTCAAATAGCTTGGGTAAGAAATATACTAATGTATCTCATAAATATTATATGTATTTGTATATAATTCTACCCTGTTGAATAATTTGTGTTAGGCATCTCATTTCTCCAGATTTTCTAATATTCAGGCAGTTGGTGTGAGGGTGGAAGTAGGAGGTATTGGCAGAGATACCACTGCTTCTTCAGATCTTTAATAAATGTAATTAGTTGAGTTTTATGCCTTGCCTTTTTTTTTTTAATAGTGAAGCAATTGCAGTGTAAAAAAGAGCAGTTGTTTGACTACATTATTTAATTAAACAGACTTTCCTCCCTTATTCTTTAAAAAGAAAAGCAGTTATTCAAAGCATAAAAAGAAAAAAAAGATTAAAAATAATGGTGTGTAAATTTTGCAGAGTACATAAGGAAACCTCATTAATTCTGGATGTTTAAAGTATAAACAAAATCTAAAATAAATATGAGAAAAATAGAAGAAGAGAAATCTTTTGAAGAAAAACAATATGCTAAATTCATTCTAGTTCTTTTTTTTAAAAACACTTTAACACATAATGATAAACAAAAGCAAGACTGTTATCAGAACTCAGGTAGTAAATTGATTAATAGCAGATGATTCCCTGTAGGACCAAGTTTGTGAAGCTCGGACTATCTTTTAAAGGTTATATTTCTCTGTTTATGTGCACTGTCCATCTTTGAGTAGCAGAAGATTTAAATTTTTTACAGGCTAGTAATTATTTGTCAACTCTCCTTACATGAAGAATAACCCCTAAATGGGAAAGTACCCTTTCTAGAAATATTTTGGTCTTTCCTACCCCTGTTTTTGGAAGAGCAGAGCTCAGAAATGGGCTTGCTCATTTCATGAAGGCAGTGCTCTGATAGCAGAAGCCATAAAAGAAAAGGGTTCTTTGGTTGAACAGAAATTAATTAGGAAAAAATGGGGAAGAAAAGGAAAGCTCCAAAGTCAGTGGCTTAAGGAAAATAAAAAAACATTCTAACAGCTGTAATATGAGAGAACATACGAACACATTTTTTAATATAATTATATGAAAAAGACATTTTTATATTCCCCTCTTCTGGCATAAAAAGAGTTTTTTGTCAAGCAGTAACAATTTATTCCTTATGGAAACTGCTGTATTATTGTCTGATGGCCATTTTAGATCCATAAAACGAAATGGATTAAAGAAAATTAAACAGTATTTTTAAGCGTCTACAGCTTGTGGCATGTTAACAACAATCTATGTGAAACAGCACCAAAAATGAAGCTGGTGTTTCCAAGACTCTTTTGTACATAATACAGTCCTTAAGTGTTTAACTCTGAAAGTTTTTTTCGAAATACAGCTGTGAAAGTCTCAATAATTTAGAGGAGGTAAAATGAGATACAACCAAATGTAAGTGCATATTCTATACATATATTATGCACACTGTAGGTGTACAGATATTATGCACACTATAAGTGTACAGATATTCTTTCATTCTGCCTCACATTATTTGTTACAGGTATTTTAAAACTTAGATAAATAAAATGAGTACCTTTTGAGACTCAGTAAAATTGCGTTCTAACTCAGTTTGTCACTGAATGTGTGATTTTAGCTAAGCCAGTTAAACTCACCGGGCCTCAGTTTCCCTATCTGTAGATGAGAAGATTGGATGCCTCTTTTAAAATCTCAGGATGTCTCATGATTCTTATTAGTACTCAGATCATCTTCTGACATTAAGTTAAACACCCGGAAATGGCTCAGTATCGCTCAGGACCCTGGATGCCCTAATACAAGCTGTGCGTGTTTCCAGAGGTGTGTAACCTACTGTCAGTGGGTCTCACTTCTGTGTTGCCGAGAATGGCAGCAAGGAGGTACGTATTTTGAATTGGGTTGGGTATGCCTTGGTGAGCTGCGGTGCTTTTGCATGTAATTAACGGAGTGAAGAAAAACAAAACTGACAAGAAATGAAAGATAAAGCTTGACAGGATCAAATGGTCAGGGTGTCAAAACTCTAAGTAATTGCAAAGAGGGAAGCCTGATTCCTCTAATAACTAGAGCTCCTTGGAGCAAGGCCAGCAGCCTTCTCCGAAGCACCCTGACCTGCTGAGCGCTCTAGATGTACAATGAATGTTTGCTGATTGACTCACGTCCACTTTGCTCGTCACACATCTCTATGTCCCGTCAGTGGGAAACTTCAACTGAATCGCTTATCATTCAGCATCTTTTAAAAAACTGTGTACTATGGTTGAGCAAGGATGATGTTAAATATTTATACAGTAAATCCTATTTCAGTGAGAGCTGTAAGACTTGGAGTGAATGAAAGTTAAGTGGAGAATTTTTCAGTATTAAAAAGAGCAAAATATTAATCCAGTTCTATTACGGAGTTTTACACGCACTAAAATTTATGCTGAGATACCAGTGTTGTTCCTCTTGTTTTTCACGTGATAGAGTGTAACAGGTGACTTTGATGTCTGATTCTTGGTGGCCCTCTTTCTCCTTGTGCTGGAAGAGGTTGTAACTTGAGCTCAGTGAGACTTTTCTGGATTAAGTGGGCATGATTGATCAAATGACACCAGGTTATCCATGCTTTGCACTTTGGTCTCATACAAAACAAAATTCTCTGATGCATAGACTTGATAATGAGTGGGAGATTTTAACTCTAAATAATACACCCGTGTTACAGCACAACTAGACACACTAAGGTGTATATATTTTTTAATAACGTAATTATATTAGATCTATATCACTTTATTTTATTTTATTTATTTATTTAATTTTGGCTGCGTTGGGTCTTCGTTGCTGCGCGTGGGCTTTCTCTAGCTGCGGCGAGCAGGGGTTACGCTTCGTTGCAGTGCACGGGCTTCTCATGGCGGTGGTTTCCCTTGTTGGGAGCATGGGCTCAGTAGTTGCAGCACGCAAGCTCAGTACTTGTGGCTCGCGGGCTCTAGAGCGCAGGCTCAGCAGTTGTGGCTCGCGGGCTTAGTTGCTGTGCAGCAGGTGGGATCTTCCTGGACCAGGGATTGAACCCGTGTCCCCTGCATTGGCAGGCGGATTCTTAACCACTGCACCACCAGGGAAGCCCAAATGTCCAAATGTGTATATTTTTTAGATGTATGTATATAAGAAAGTCCAAAATTGGAGAAAAGACCCTTGAGGAAACCAGACCTGGAGACTGTGCAGCTTGTCACCTGGAGATGAGAAGACTGATTTTGTGGGTGGCACAAAGTCTCAGGCCCGTCCCAGGCTCGCTGCTGAGGAACTCCTGAGGTACACCTGGGATAAACGGTTTCAGCTTACCCCACACATCTCAGAAGTTGGTTCATTTGGTGGTCTGGAATATTTCCAAAAGGGTGTGGACTGCAGTTTGTGCAGAGGCATCATTAGTCATGCCTACAAATCGGTAAGTGCATGCGTGTGCATGTGTGTTTGTGCCCGCCTGCCTGAGTGTCCTTACATAGCTTACACATATGCTGGCCCATAAGGGGGACCTTACTTATGGAGGCTAAAGTCCCCTCTATCCAGAATTATCTCCCCTGCTTAGAGCCAAATTTACGGGTGGGGATGGCAGGCATCTGCATCTTTGTGAGTACAATTTGCTGGCTTTTACCCTTAGAATTCTTCTTTTAAAAAAGGACTTTAATTATTCTTAGAACTGTTTTCTGGTTTCCCTTTTTAAAAATCTAAAATGACTAAAACTAAAAACTATAAATGACTAATGAGTTGGGAAGATTAACAGGTATTATATTTTGAGTTCTGTATCACATTTTATTATTCTCTATAAATACATTGTTGTACGCATATACATTTATTCATAAATAATTGAGTGTAGTTGCAAATTTAAAGAAAAAGAAACCTATTATTTCCTTAGTTGGGTCCTTAATTCTTTTTCCCCTAAACATGAATTCTAGACCCCTAGAATGGGCTCAACAAATACTTCCTAAATTAATTTGCTCTGACAGTACAGACATTCTTAAGTATTTCTGGTGTGCCTCTGACCATATCAGTAATTCAGATAAATACAGAAAACAGTGTGAAAAATCACACAAATATTTGAACAAACATTCACTGTCCTTTATGTGTGCCTGTTCTCTGAAAGCTTGCTTGAACAACTGGACACATGTAAATGTCTGGCCCCTCGTTCAATGGGGTTATAATTGGACATCCCCTAAGCACCTCATCTCACATGGTTTATAATAGCACTGTGCTGTACCAAGGTTCACAGGGCACCTGAAGCCAGTAATCCATTTATGGCTATTTATGACTAAACTCTGATGACAGTGAAGAGACCAGTGGGTGTTTGAGAACTGAATTACCTGGAGGCGTCAAGTGTACATGTCAGGATTGTTTCTATTAATCAGTTCTAACTTATTGTTTTTTCTCATACGCCATGTCTTACTAACTGAAATTTTTCACTGAAAAAAATTTATCAGTGACATAACCCTGGTATAATGCCAACTTTGCCTCCACAGATAATAGGTTGAAAACAGGGGTCGGGGGGATGTATTGGAGGCTTCCAAATTTTCATGTGATATTGAAGAAAAGGTTTCCTTTCGTGTTGCTTAAACTTCAAAATCCGACTTTATTTCATTTGCCTGACATTGGCATAGATCCAAAAGGTAACATGCAACCGTTCACCCATTTAGTAAGCGTCTGCTCTGTGCTGAGCCCTAGCCTGCTTCACCATGTTAAGCCTGTGTTGTAAAAGTCACGTTAATTTTTATTCAGAACAGTGGCAGAAGGATTTTAGAAAGAAATGTATAGTCTTCAATTATTTTATGAAAATTTTCATTTTGTGATTAGAGTAGTATTGAACTTGAGTTATAAAGAAGACTTCAGCTTTGCTAAAATTTCATTTGTATAATAAGAGCTTGAAATTCTTGGCCTTCATCTGCATAAAAATGGAGTCCGAATTCTTCAGGGTAGCGTTCAAAGCCCTCTTTAATATGAATCCATCCTTGTTTCTTGTCTGCTGCCCACCCAGCCCTTGAGGTTCTCTGAGCTCTCCTTGATCCCCGGAGACTGTATGCTTCCCGCCCCTTCCCTTCTCCCAAGCTCGGTCCTCTGCTTAGAATGTCCCTTTCTGCCATTTCCACTCAAGTGCGTGCCTCTGATTAGGCGACCGTCTCAAAGACGGCCTCCGTTGTGACGTCATGACAGATCACCCCACTGGAAATTCTCCTTTCCCAGCACACGTTATATCTCATTTGCTAAACTTAGTGCAGTTGGTTTTATCTAGAATTATTGCAAGAACTATTTGTTTATCCTTTTAGGATGATTAGGTCCTAGATATTAGGAACAGTGCCTGCTAGCTTACCTTTGCATCCTAAATGCATCACCATTTCAGTTGAAATTAATGTGGATTTCCGGCCTCCTGGGCGGAAGTTTGCCCTGCATACTCTTACTGCGTGCCAGGGGCTCTGCGGCACATCAAGATCTAAAGATATTTTGTATCGGGATTTCATTTCAACGTTGCCACTGGAATAATTGTATTGTCTTCAAACAGATTAGAACTGCATTTTAGATTTGGTAACTATATCTAATCTACTTTTGCATCCCTGATTGGTTACAGTCTGCATTTTCTGATTATACGAGCCAAGAAATTATTATGGTCTTTATTACATAATTATTTTAGAGAAAGGTTTAGCAAACTGGCCCACAGATCAAATCGGGCCCACCACCTGTTTTGTGTGGCCTGTGTGATTTTTACCTTTTTAAGTAGATGACAAGAAATGATAAGAAGAATAGTTTATGACGTGGGACAGTTATATGAAATGTCCTGTCTTTAGTGTCCCTCAGTGATTTTACTGGAAATCAGCCACCTGGATTTGTTTACGTCTTGCCCATGGATGCTTTGTGCTGTGATGGCAGAGTTGGACAGTTGTGCCTAGCAGTGTGACCCACACAGCCTAATTCCCATCTGGCTCTTCACATAAAATGCTTTTCGACCCTATTTGAGAGTACCTGAAACCTATTTGATTAGATCGTCAACTCTTTGAAGACGAGGGCCATCTCCTGCCATCCTTCAAATGCATGGCTCTTTGGCGCTTCTTTAAATATCTGTTCATTGTTTGGTTTGTTGCTAGTTGCCGGAAGTCAGGTTAGAGCATCATGAAACAGCAGACAGGGCGATTTACTTCAGTAAGACCTGTGCCTTTCGTTACTGACGGGCATGCAGTGAAAGTCAGCAGAGACTCCAGTAATTTTTGGCCGGCAACGTGTTGATTATTATTTGGCTACTTCGGCCCGTTTCCTGACATGTCGTTCTTTCATGTTTTACAGAGAACACGAATTCTCCCTTTGCAATGTAGTTTCCATTTATTCCCAAGGGTGTTTCTGCATTAGTTTTTGATTAATGGAATGTTTTCTCCTTTCCCAAGATAAGTGGGGAGAAGTTCAACCTATCTAAATTGCATCTGGTGTGTGGATAAGGGCTGAACAACTCCTTTGTGAGCTAAGCACAGTTAAGTCCACGGATTTAGGTTAAAAAAATAAGTAAATAAACAAAAAGGCACTGGGTCTTTTTTCTCTATGCCAGCCCCCGAGCTTTCCTAAACTTTTCTCCGTTGCTGGAAAAGTAAAGGGCAGAGAAGAATTCTTGTGAAGCCTCGTTCTATTTAGGTGTATGGATTGAACCAGGAATCACTCACCTAATCCTGCTGTCATTGTCGTGTTTTGTTTGCTTGTTGAACTTTAACAATAGGGTTTCCGATGCTTCTTTCGTCCTGACATTAAGGTAAGCATTGTTCGTTCCCGTGAGCGTATTATTCAGCATTAAATATACCGTCATGGGTTTGGAATTTAAGGACCCTAGGAGAAGTCTCTTTTAGAGAAGTGTGTTTCATTGGTAAACAAGGTTCTGAAAAATGAATGGGGAGAATATGTCAGGAGTATAAAAAAAAAAGAAAGTGTGTAACATTCATTGAAGTGTTTGTTAAATAATGTATTCAGTCTGACTGTGTTTCCCAGCCTCTCCTTGGCCCATTATATGTTCTAGTAAATTAAAGCCTGGAAACCTTTGTCAGAGTTATAATACTCAAACTGACATCTAATTCCCCCAGACAATAGGTACAAGTCTGCCAGCCTCTCTAATTCTTTCTAGTCTTTACGTTTATTGATTCTTTTGTAGACCTGTTTCATTCAATCTATTACAAACAGCACTGGTTAAAAGTGTGAAGTTTACCACATTTGACCGGAGGCATATTAAAAAACAATGGTGTCCCAACATCCATTCCATACATCCCAGGGGTGTAGCTCTTACTCTCAGCAACATTTTCATCTATAATTACTACATTAGATGTGAAGTGCCAGTTTGATTAAAAAGCTTGACGTGTTTATTTTTTGGCTAACCTATTTGGATGCATGTGGATTTGATTCCTCTATTGTGTGTGACCCTGTATTACAAATATTTTATTAGATGAACAAGAATCCTTTTTATTTTGAAGTCACCCTTTCATCAGAGATTTGAAATCCCCTTATTATAATTATGCCAGGAATTGTGCGTGCATGGATTCTCACTTACCTAGATATTATAAATAGATCTATATTTCGGAATGCTTTTTAGAGTTTAGTATTATTGAGATTGTTATTGAAACGTTTATAAATACCGCATCAAATAGCTTCCACAACTTGATGTCTCATGTTAAGCTTTTATGGAATTAACATAATATGCTTTTCATTGTATGCCATTTCTCAGGATTATGCCTTTTCTACACATCTGATGTTGTAAAACATACTGTGTAAATAATTGATAAGAAACAAACAAATTCTACTTTTGCCCTGGTGTACTTCACCAGTTTCAAGACTTTGAAATTCTGTAAATAATTTATGGCACTTATTAGTGCAGGCAAATCAAATGGTATCCTTGATCCGAGCTGCTTTTTGTCCCTGTTGTTTCTGAGCAGAATTGTTAAGTGGTCCTTCTGATTGGTAACTAAAATGAATGCCCCTGAAAATCACTGTGGCATATGCCAGCTGATGTATACCGATGCACGTAGCGTCGCCAAGCCATGGGTATTCACACTAATGAAATTTATAGAGTTACCGGAATGTATTCTGAAACAAGGACTTGGTATATCCTTTAAGAAAGAGAAGTGTCTTTTCACCGTGCTTTCTGTTTACCTATGACTTCTTCCACGGTGCATGTTAAGAAGAGGATTTTCACTCAATATGCATTCCTTGGCAAAGATACAAGCATGCTGAAAAACATGAACTGAAATATCAAAAGACAGATTATATGATCTTTTTTTAACTCATAAAAGCATAGGCAGTAAGCCAGCTGCCAGACTAAATAATCCACAGTGGTACAATAGTCTTTCTTGGGTGTGGAAAATGCAAGCATGTGAGAGTGAGAAGTGAAGTTTCAGAAGCTATGAAAGATTTACGACTTAAACATTTCTTTCTCTTCGTGGTCTTCTGTGTTATTTATAATTACATGAATCTTAACCAGAGGTTCCATTGATTTCATAATGAATTCAGATAAAGATTTTAGCTTCTGAGTGAACTTTAAAGGTTAGACTGTTCTTCATGTTTTTTCTAAAAGTTTTCTGTTGTGATGAAATTTATTTATTTTTTTTACCCTGGAAGTATTGAGACATAAAAAATAGGATTACTTCAGACTGTGGTTATAACTTCAAGGCAGATGAAATTAAATGTAACCAATATAGTTATACACACACACACACACACACACACATTTATATATTAAGAAGGATTTCTTTATAATAGTTTCACTCAAACAAGCCACGTAAGGAGAAATTTTGTCCCTTTGTGAGGGGGTCAGTATAACATGAGCAGTGTGTGATGCATCCCTTTTTATGGTATTTGCCATCTCTTAGAGGGGTTTGATTTGCAAGGAAAGCCCGTAGAAAGTGCATTTTCCTTCACACCACCATGCCTGAGCCGTCTCCCTTCTAAATCATGGGGACTTGATTGCTGCTGAGGATCAGCTGGTCAGCCTCTCCTTCTGAAGCAGATAACAGAGTATTTTAAAATAGTGCCACACGGAGACATAGCTTTTAAAACGTATTTTTTAAGACTCTTGAAATAACAGCATAAATACAGCCTTTTACTACATTCTGAATATTAATTCCTAATCATGCTGAATATCAATTACACTAATATGAATTTTGAATTTTAATTACTAACCATAACCCTAAATTAACTTGTCAATATGCTGTGGAAGACATTTAAAAAGAAATACAAATGCCAAAAAACATAAAAGATTTGCCTCTGTTGTAAACGTTAACTCAGCTTCAAACACTAATTATGACTTTTTATGAAGGAAACTATGGCTTTCCATTATATTCCCAGAAAAAAATCTCTAACCTTGAAAACCCCCCCGAGGCCCTGGCTAGACCTCAACTCCTGCAAGCAGCTTGTAGCTTTGAAATCAATAACCCTTCTGGCAACTCCTTTTCAGGGCCAAGATTAACTGCCCTAGAAAGAGAGCTTATCTTGGATTGAACTCCAGAAAAGAGCTAACAATCCTCTGTGGTTTCTGCTTCCCTGTGTTTCTCTGCTTGGAGTCTTCTAGGAATTCTCCCTGAGAGTCAGCACTGGGGAACGGAGCTTTCCCTCCTCTGCTGTCCCCTAGGAGGAGGGAATTCACCTGGGCTGAGACAGGGCCACACCACTGTTTCCCCAAGTCAAGACAAGGATCAGGGCTTTATGCATAGAGTTCCTGTAGATCCTCTGTTTACTAGATGTAGCACTCAAGTGGTTCAGGAAGAATTGTCACGTGTCCAGAGGCAGGACAAACTGGCAGCGTAGCATCCAGAAACTCAGGGTGGGATTGCCCGTTCCGAAGGTCAGCGACTCCCCACGGCCAGATCTTCTCTGGGAGGCAGGAAATAAACCACGTAGGATGAACGAGCGTCTTCTCAAGGACCAATCTGAGCAAGTTCCAGGGTGGGAGGAGGTGAGCCTCGTACTTGACCCTAGCCTCCTGGCCTTCATCTCTGTTCATTGTCATCACACTATCTGGGTGGAAAGTTGCATCTGGACTTGAGCCCTCGGGGCCAGTGAAGTGACTGGGGCTGATTGTGGAGCAAGAATAGAGGGCCTGTCTCCGTTTCTGCTAAAGATCTTTAGTCGTTCTTTTTAGCTATAACATTACTTTTTAAAGGAACATCCCGATCATTGAAGACATGTTTTTACTTTTCCTTTGTTGTATCATTTCCTACACATTTCAAGGGAACGGGCCAGGAAGTTTTTAAGACAGTCATATCTTGTGAATCTCACATCTCTGTACCCAAACCAAAGACCTGTAGAGCATCAGTGCCTTCAAACCAAGCCCCGTACTTACCCTGGGCCCTTTTACATCCTCCTCGCTCCCCGTGAAATGCTGAGTGTCAGTCTGGTTATCCTGACAGCAGCAGAGGGACCCAGCACCTGACTTGTAAGAGTTCCTTTTTTACCTTCCTTCACTTTTTTCTGTCCTCGGAACCCCTACTGCAATTTTGTCAACCTGCTATAATTTAACAATTTAAGCTCCTTCCTGCAGTTTTCTGATTCCACGTACTATTACTTTACTTGCAAATCTATTTCCTATACAAATAGCAAGCTCTATTTTTATTATTTTAGGGTTTTTTTTTCCATTTCATTGTCCTGATTCTATTTTCTTTTTTGAAGCATAGTTGATTTATAATATTATATTAGGTTCAAGTGTACAACGTAGTGATTCAGTATTTTTATAGATTATACTTTATTTAAAGTCATTATAAAACAGTGGCTGTCTTTCCCTGTGTTGTACAATATATCCTTGTTGCTTATTTATTTTTACCTGGTAGTTTGTATTTCTTAATCCTCTACATCTATCTCTCCCCTCCCCCACTTCCCTCTCCCCACTTGTAACCACTGGTTTGTTCTCTGTACCTGTGAGTCTGTTTCTGTTCTGTTATATACATTCCTTTGTTTTATTTTTTTAGATTCCACATAGAAGTGATAACAGAGTATTTGTCTTTCCCTTTCTGACTTATTTCACTAAGCATAATCCTCTCTAGGTCCATCCATGCTGTTGCAAAGGGCAGAATATCATTCTTTTTCATGGCAGAGTAATATTCCATTGTGATGTGTGTTGTGTATGTGTGTATCTCACTCCTTCTTTATCCACCTGTTGATGGGCACTTAGGCTGCTTCCACGTCTTGGCTATTGTAAATAAAGCTGCAGTGAACACTGAGGTTGCATGTATCTTTTTCAACTAGTGTTTTCATTTTCTTTGGATATATAGCCAGTAGTGGAATTGATGGATCATATGGTAGTTCTATTTTTAGTTTTTTGAGAGTTATTATTTGAGTTTTCTACAAGATTTTTAACAGAGTTACACTGAAGAAGTAGACATTCAGTGTTTCACATTTGTTAGCTTGATTTCCCTAATTGTGCACATCTTAAGTCTAGGCCTGTGGTTAATACTCTTACAACTTAATATCTCCTGTAGCAGTGGATTAACAACTATGCCGCCATGGAGAGTCTGGCACAGGGAGCAGCCTGTTTCATCCTGGGGGCGGCACTCCCAGTTCAACAAGGGCAGTTCTGCTCTTCCCCTAAGAGTTTATTTCACCACAGAGGATATTATTCAGAGGAAAAAGAAAAGTTTCTAAATCACTGCTTCAATTACTTAATAAAAACTCAATAAATAATTATCCCACCATGGTAGGGTATAGGAAAGTAAGAGGTTGCAGCTCAGTAATACAAAAAAAAATATATATATATATATATATATATATATATATATATATATATATATATATATATATATATATAATGCCATAAATAGGTAGTGGTAATAATGAGCATCTTTTGCATATAAATGGTTGAAATAGTGAGAACAACTTTAATTATTTAACAGATTTAGAGCAGCTACCTACTTACATATAATCTGGAGTGGCCTTTCAGTAGGGATTCACAGCTGCTCAGAAACGCAGTGCTGGCTTGTGAAGCCCGTTCTTCGATTTGGCAAGGGGATAAAGGCTCACTGGGAAGAGGCCTAGAGTAGATTCCTGACCCAGAATTCTTCCCTGTCCCACAACACATTCTGCAGATTAGATATTCATTTGCACCAATAAACTGCCGAAGTTCCCATGGAGGTGGCTTAGTTATCAGTCATTTACACCTTAGTGGGTATTACTTTCATCAGGTAATCAGATTGCTTTGCTGAGGGAAGAGGCATGTGGGTCGAGGGCAAGGTAAGGTGAGAGGTTCTGGGAACTCAGGCAGTCGGATGGAAGCAGTGCCACAGCCAGGAGGTCAGCATGTGGGCCCCAGGTTGCCTTTAAGGCCCAACCAGTCCTTTTAGGTATTGGTGTGACCTTGACATAACGTTGCTGACAGCCTGCCACTTTGGTGAGAGGAGAAAGGACAAGTAGCACAAAACTTAAACGGCTGGTGGCCGTGGATGATGGGCAGTGAGAATGAAGCCAGCGAGCAAAGTCAATGTGGTGGGAAGGCGCGAGCGACAAAGGCAGGCGGGCGTCAGGCAGTGCGGAGTCAGATGTGGGATGCCTCAGCCGCTGGGTCAGGGCTGGATGCCTAGAGACCGAGGACTCAGTGAAGAAGGACAGAGAAAAGGGAAGAAAAGGAGTACTAATAAAAGTGTCAGTTGAGAGGGGTATAAAACCACAGCCTGGGATATACCATAGAGACACAAATGGAAGTGGGCAAAGAGATAGACGAGGGTAACATCCAACAGGAAGAAGCCAAAGCAAATCGTAACCAAAAAAAGTTCTTAACATGTAAAGGAAGATGATGGGCCTTTGCCTACTTCTGCTTTTATCTCATTTTGCAAACTGAATGAAAGTACAGTATACATAGGTAAGATTTGTACCAAAATTTAAGTGTATAGTTTGGATAGTGTTGGGACACAAGGGTGAAAGCCAGGCAGTATAAACATTGCCATAAACTTAGGAAGCACCAGTGTGGTTAATGATGGTGGTCGACCAGGACTGTATATGAAGAAGCATTACACGTGTACATTTCATTATTCAATATCTTAGAAGCAAAAGTCATCGGTGGTTAGTGGGGAAAATTAAACTTGCATGGACAAAATTTTAAAGGAGTTGAAAATTGACTGGTGGGAAAGTGTTTGTGTGTGTTTGTATTTCTGTTTGTTTTCTTAGAAAAAATAATAGCAATAATAGCTCAGCATCCAAGCTTACTACAGGTGTGAAAATCCAGGTACAAATCTCAGGTCACTAGATGTGGAGTACTAGTGTCTGTATACACACACACACACACAGATGGCTTTTACAGAACCTCATTGACTATTTTAAGTTATGTTTTGCTTCTGTTTTACCAGGAGGTAATTAGTCATTTAGTTTATGAAAAGAATATTGATACTATATTAAATGGACAAGGCTTTCAAAGGAAGAGCTATAAAAGGTCCAGAAATGATGCACATGTAACAGAACAACGTAGAAAATATCAACATTTCTTGTGTAGTCATAGAAAAAAGATCAGTTCAAATGGGGCAATTTTTTGCTAGAAATACATAGTACAGAAATAGAAACTTTAAGTATTAGAAATAGTATTACTGAGCTCAATTCATCTTTAAAACTTATTCCACTAACTCAGAATCAGACACTGAGAATAAAGGGTTTAAAGTAAAAGAAAATATATCCAATTCACACTTCAGGAAAATGAAAATACTACAGACCAAGAGAACATTCTTACTGAGCTTTTTTTCAGTGTTCTCGTTTTAACCAGCTGGAATTATTTTTAAAGTACATCCAATTCAACCTTTTAAAATGACAGATTTGCCTTTTAATGGGAAGTATGTATTTCATCATAAAGATGGAGCACAGTGTCCTTGGCTAAGTTATTCTCTACAGAAGGTTGTTCTTTTTTTGTACTTATGCTTAGCCTATAAGGAAGAACACATATTATAGAAAATTTGCTCCTGGCATGGAAGATTAGAAGGATACAGACAGACTGATAAAGAACAATTAAAAATGCACACTGTTCACTCCAGTATCCTGACTTGCTTGTGGTAATGTTCATGGTTATGTAATAAGCAGTCCTTACAAGCTGAACCCGCAGAGGGAAGGATAACCTTAGAAACTGGAGTTCCTTTTCGTAGTCGAAGATGAGACGGCCACAACTTTAAACAACCAAATAGCACCTTAGAAAAGGCATCTCACACGCTCTCTAATTTGGAGACATTACTGCACTCTTACTCCAGAATGTTGTAAATCTATTCTCATTACAACATTTTTTTTTTTTTTTTCTGGAGTAAAAAAGCATCTCCATTTTCTGAGGAAAAACAAACAGTTCGCTGATAACAGTAGAGCGGAATGAAGCTATCTCAGTGTTTGTGTTAGTAAAACTGACACATTTTCAATTACGATTGACATTCCTGAGACACGGCATGACTGATGCTGTTTGACAGAACAGGATCTGTGAGAGGAGGGTAAATATTCCAGGACTGTGTACAACGGAGAGGGCTGAGGTCAACCAGAGATGCTTATCCAAAGTAGGACAAAGGGGCAGGGGTTGGGAGCAAGTGCTTTCGAGATGAAATGTCGGGCTAAAGAAGGGACCTAAGAAGATGCAGGAGTGAGAGGCGGCACTGGTCAACTCCAGCAGTGGGAGGGTGGTCTAAAATCACTCCAAGGGAGGGTTGAGAGCAGTGCTCGGAAAGCCTCCCTTATGTTAGAAACAAATAGATAACCTGTCTCATCATAGGGCCCTTTTATAATGGGCTTATTTCAGAATCTACTGCCTCTGCATAGCCAAACATGGAATGAGGTTTTTCAACATGAGGCATACTGTCTTACTAATTTAAGTACTAGAATTTTGTGCAGGGCTTCTCTGGTGGCGCAGTGGTTGGGGGTCCGCCTGCCGATACAGGGGACACAGGTTTGTTCCCCGGCCCAGGAGTATCCCACATGCCGCAGGGCGGCTGGGCGCGTGAGCCATGGCCACTGGGCCTGCGCGTCTGGAGCCTGTGCTCCGCAACGGGAGAGGCCACAGCAGTGAGAGGCCCGCATACTGCAAAAAAAAAAAAAAAAAAAAAAAAGTTTTGTGCAAGTGCTCAAGGGTCTCTTAGGAAATCGAATAATAACTATGCATTTAAGGACATTTTGGTGGAAATGCGGCTCTATCTGCACAGTCTCTAAAGCTCTTGTACAATCGTAGAAGACAAATTGTATCACTACTTACAAATGTAAACAGAGACACTTGGTTTGTGCGAAAGTCATTCATTTATTCATTCATCAAACGAATCAATTGTCTCTGCTTGTGTCCGTGCTAAAGGCGGTCGGTTAAAAGTGGAATCAGACCCAGAGCCTGTTCCAGCTAAAGGATCCAGTGGAATTTGAAAGCATGGCACATCTATAGCTCTATTGGATAGCAACTTGCATACCTGAGGGAACTCACACCGTTTTAAACGCGCCTGGGAGTTCCTGGTGAATTTTGAATGCACGACTAAGGTGTGTGTACTGTCCTTAAAAAAAAAATCGAAGTGCCCAGGTCCGCCTTCTTACCTGTGGCCCTGGACCTTGCCCGGGAGTGGGGCGCGGAGGCTGACCATGCTTGAGAGAGAATGGTGATGGACTCAGCCAAACCCACAGCCAGACAGGCAGACAGGAAGCGCAGGTGCAGATGCGGGGAGCCGGGCGCGATGGGCCTGGACAGTGAGGTCAGAGATCAAGAGGGTGGGCGGAAAGCCTGCATGACTCTCCTAAGCCGTGGGAGACCGTGGCATCATCATTCAAGTGGACTCAAGTATAATGTGTGGTCCCTTTTCCTCTTCTCACTTAACTGTCAGCTCACACCCCAGCTTCAAGGCGACAGGTAGGTTTCCCTAAGCATGGCTCACGCTTAGCGTGTCAGAGAGAAAGAGACAGTGTTTGCCTTGTCTAGCCCGCTCCCAACCTTTCAAAATGGTAGGAGGAAAGACATTGGAAGGAAATTGCCCGAAGAAAAGAGGGCAAAGGATGCCTTCTGCTTTCTGGAGCCCCAAGAGCTGCCTCAAGGTCTTCAATAACTGACAAAGGCAGTCGGGAGACTTGAGCTCCTGTTTCAGGGGCCCAGAGCTGAAGCCAGCGGACCTGGCTCAGAGCGGAGGCTGCCCCCCAGAGCTCACACTCGCCAGCTTTCCTCTGCTTCTGTCCTCTCTCTCTGAACCAGGCCCTCCGGGGCCTGAGAGCTGGGGCTTCGATGGCTGCACTGGAGGGATTTGCGACCTTTCTAGTTCCGGCGGAGCGTCTTTGGCAAGCGGGTTCCCGTCGTGGGCACAGCAGCGCGGCCCCTCTAGCGGGACATCTGCTCCGTTGCACCGTTGCCCAGGCATATGGCCTTCGGCCACCCTCCTGAACACGGTGGAAGCCCAGAAGACCTCCTGAAGTCATGCGAAGTTTTAGAGCTGAGGAACGACAGAAAAGAAGAGCCATGTTTCAAGAAAATGAATTCCATCCAAGGTGCAAAATGGATGCAAGGAGGTGGTCCAGAAGCTGTTGCTTTCGAGGTTAAACACTAACGAAGCACCAGAGTGCTGATAGTGATGGGTAGAGGGCAGAGATATTGAAGGAGGAAAATCAACTGGCCTCAGTAATTAGTCGGCCGTGAGGGAAAATAGAAAGAAAAGAGTCAAAGATGAGGTTTTGAGCCGCATTATGATTAAAAAATATAAGGAATACAGAGACAGCTGGATAGAGTATGAGAGTGACAACAGGTTCAGTCTGATGCAGATTTCGAATGGTGTTATCCTCATGCAGACTGTCAGGGTGTTATCTTTAGGCCCATATAAGAGTTCAGATGTTTGCAGAATGCGTAAGAGTGTTATTTTAAGTGTGTATGGTACAATAAGTTGAAAACGTGAAAACCTTTAGTCCAAACTAATTCATAACAGGTTTTTTCTTCTTTTTATTTTTTGGGAAAGAGTGAATAATTCATAATAAGTTTATCTTGAAAATACACTTGAAATAAGTAAGTGATCACGTTTGAGCTTCCTCACAGGATTCTGTTAGATGCTCTGTACACAGCTCCGTTTTCAGTTCACCATTTTGTTTCAAGCCAGGTTATCTTTTTTTAAAAATTTATTTGTTTATTCATTTTTGGCTGTGTTGGGTCTTCGTTTCTGTGCGAGGGCTTTTTCCAGTTGTGGCAAGCGGGGGCCACTCTTCATGGTGGTGCTCGGGCCTGTCACTATCGCAGCCTCTCTTGTTGAGGAGCACAGGCTCCAGACGCGCAGGCTCAGTAGTTGTGGCTCACGGGCCCAGTTGCTTCACGGCACGTGGGATCTTCCAGGACCAGGGCTCGAAACTGTGTCCCCTGCATCGGCAGGCAGACTCTCAACCACTGCGCCAGCAGGGAAGCGCCAGCCAGGTTATCTTAATCACTGTGTCAAACACTCTGTTCTGCTCAATGACTCCACATAATCAGCACACTACAATCCTTCCATTCACACATTGACTTTCCTGGCCATTATTTTAATGAGACACAGGAAATGGCTCTGGCAGATTCCTGAAAACCTTCTCCTACACAGCTTATACAGAAGTCCAGTGTTAAGTTCAATTTCATGGAAAATAATAATTAAATGCAAATGGAAAGGATTAAAAAAACCAAAAGAAGCACATGTCTCTGTTCAATTAAAATTACAGCTTTTCTCTTCCTTGATACACATAGAGACGTTTGCATTGAAAGATCTGCTGAGAGATTTGTCTAAAAAGTAAATTCACATAAGCTATTCAGGAACACTGAGTCTGTGTCATTCTCATTTCCCCAGGAAGCTTTGGGACTTTTCAGTTTCAGCTGTGGATCCGCTGATTGTCCCGTAAGATTCACATTCGTTCTTATTCATTCTCTCTCTTTTTCTCTTAATTGGGGTATAGTTGTTTTACAGTGTCTACTGTACAGTGAAGTGGAATTCCCTGTGTTATACAGCAGGTTCTCATTAGTTCTCTATTGTATACATACGAGTGTATGTATATGTCCATCCCAGTCTCCCAATTCATCCCACCCCCCCTGCCCCCCCCATATGTTTGTTCTCTATGTCTGGGTCTCTATTTCTGCCTTGCAAAAAGGTTCATCTGTACCATTTTTCTAAATTCCACATATGTGCGTTAATATGCGATATTTGTTTTTCTCTTTCTGACTTACTTCATTCTGTATGACACTCTCCAGGTCCATCCACATCTCTACAAATGACCCAATTTCGTTCCTTTTTATGGCTGAGTAATATTCCATTGTATGTATGTACCACATCTTCTTTATCCATTCGTCTGTCGATGGGCATTTAGTTTCCTTCCGTGACCTGGCTATTGTAAATAGTGCTGCAGTGAACACTGTGGTACATGTATCTTTTTGAATTATGGTTTTCTCAGGGTATATGCCCAGTAGTGGGATTGCTGGGTCATATGGTAGTTCTATTTGTAGTTTTTTAAGGAACCTTCATCCTGTTCTCCATAGTGGCTGTATCAAATTACATTCCCACCAACAGTGCAAGAGGGTTCCCTTTTCTCCACATCCTCTCCAGCATTTATTGTTTGTAGATCTTTTGATGATGGCTATGCTGACTGGTGTGAGATGATACCGCATTGTAGTTTTGATTTGCATTTGTCTAATAATTAGTAACGTTGAGCATCTTTTCATGTGTTTGTTTGCAATCTGTATGTCTTCTTTGGAGAAATGTCTGTTTAGGTCTTCTGCCCATTTTTTGATTGGGTTGTTTGTTTTTTTTGATATTGAGCTGCATGAGCTCTTTGTATATTTTGGAGATTAATCCTTTGTCGTTGATTCATTTGCAAATATTTTCTCCCATTCTGAGGGTTGTCTTTTCATCTTGTTTACAGTTTCGTTTGCTGTGCAAAAGCTACGTTTCATTTTCTGAATTAAAAATCATCCTGTCTACAGTAAAATACAGTTTGCAAATAATTCTCTCACACTCACTGGATAGTTTCATTCCCACTTAAGCTGTGACTCTGAAAGCACAATTCGGCCATGCCTTAAAAATACAGTCAATTCTCCCATCCCTTTTCTGCTCACACCCTCTTTCCAACAATGTACATTTCACAACTCTCCTTCTCTTTGTGAACTTTGCCCTCCTAACTAAAACAGTTCACGTAAGCCAGAAAGTTCTGTACATTTAATTACTAAATAATCGAATCCACTAACCTCAGCTGTTTGCATCATTGCTTATAGAAGTTGGGGCCTCTGGATGGCTCACGTGCCCCTCTCCAGCCTCGGGCCCACCTTCCACCTCTCACACCTGACTGCCGCCCCCCATTCTCGGTGCAGCTGGTCCCAGACCCTGGCACCCTGCTCTTGACTCTCTGTGATTATATTTCCTTTGGGCCCCCCAGCTGCAGTGGAGTATTTCTATGGCTGATTTACACCCAGCCTTTCTATTCCTGGGTGCTCCCCTGGGCAGCTCCCGAATCACCAGGCAGCATCTGGCAGCCTAACTCATTCTAAAGCTTCACTTCCGTTCATTGTGCCCTTGGCACCGTGTTTTCCTGTCGACAACTCCATGAAGCTTTAATTTATTTGCAGATTCTTCTCACATTTGACTGCTATCCTCCCCCTGTGTAAATTTCTATCCCGGAAGCTCGGGGGGGGGGGTCTCTGTGGAGTCCGTGTGGATGCTTTCGACTCACAGAAGGTTCCGAAGGCCCCATCTCACTCTCGCACACACTTAAAGTGAGTTAGGCAGAATATTAGAAAGTTAAGCAAACTGACAATTAATTTTAAGTCATGCTTCTCAAATTTGAAATGTGGCCTCTCGTCAACTATTGGGCACTTTATCCTTCTCCAAGGCTGACCGAAAGACATAAAAGCAAGTTACTAATTTATTTATTTATATTTATTTATTTATTTTTGGCTGCGTCGGGTCTTAGTTGCGGCATGTGGGATCTCGTAGCGGCGCGTGGGCTTCTCTCTAGTTGTGGCGCATGGGCTTCTCTCTAGTTGTGGAGCATGGGCTCAGTAGCTGCGGTGCTCAGTCTTAGTTGCCCTGTTGCATGTGGGATCTTAGTTCCCCCACCAGGGTTCCAACCTGCGTCCCCTGCATTGGCAGGTGGATTTTTAACCACTGGACCACCAGGGAAGTCCCGCAACTTACTACTTTAGACAATTCACTGAAAGAAGGAATACTTAAAATGGAAAAAAAAAAAAATGAGCTAAACTAATATGGGATCTAATAAAAATGGTTGGTTGGATTTTTCACATGTAAAATTGTCCACATTCCTGTTTTAAAATGTGTCTTCAGAAAACAGAGCACAGTTTAACTATAAGGTAAAGTGGTGGAGTAATGACCCTCCCTCCTCAGAACAGGCTCCCTGGGCCCCTGTTGGAGGCCAGCCCTGCCCCATTGTAAATTTGGTTTTCCTGTTCTGGTGTGGATGGCTTGCCTCACAGACCTTCAGGATTGCTCTCATTCTTAAAATGGTAAATGCCACTGCTACCCTGATTTTCCCCACTTAGAAGCATCTCAGATTCAATCATGGCCCAGTCCTGTGAGAAGAAAGCCACGGGACTGCTTACTTGTTGTGATTCAAGAAAATGTCTCCCTCTTCCCATGTTCAAGCCTGGAATTCCTGACCCTAGAGAGTGAATCCTTTATGAATGCCTTGTCCCCATTCCTAACCCCGATTATTTATTGAGAATTCTGCCAGCATTCTTTATGATGGGGCTGTCCCATATGTGTCATAGACTTGGATTTATTCATTCAACAAATATTTGTCGAGAACCTTTCATGTTCCCTACTTGCTAAATGTCAGTTGCTCAAAATTCTAGTGATTTCTGCCCTTTTCTTCCTACCCTACAAGTCAATTCCGGATTCTTTTGTCCTGTCTCCCTTCCCAAGAAGTCAATTTCAGGTTATTTGCTCAAAGAATAAAAAATTAGCAGGAGTTGCTGAGGATTCAAATTTAGGGAGCTTCTTTTCAGAAAGAGAATTTGGCGTATCTGCCTAAATTCTCTAGACTTTAAAATTCTTAATCCTTTTTTTTTTTTTCATTCTTAAAACTCTGCTCTACTATTATTATCTCTAACTCCCTGCATGTTTTCTTATGTGATGCACTCAACCTACGTATGAGACGCTTGGAAATCTGTTTGCTAAATCATCTGGCAAATGGTCTTGACGTCTGCTGAGCTGCTAGGAGCCTGCGGTTGTTAAGTACTTATTACAGGAGTCCAGCCGGGCAAATTAAGAAAGCTACATGTTTGCTTGTTATTTTAGGACTATTATGCTATGTTTCTGAGGGGCTCCATCTAGGACCTTCTGACCTGAAAGGGTTTACTGTTCTTTAGTTAGAGGTTGCTGTGTGGAATCTGAATCTTTGACCTGGCAACAATACAAGTGATTATCTTCATTCAAGGGGGAGAAATGTCCTCTTGTTCCTTTTCATAGTTCAGCCTGCCGGAAAACGTAAAACACTTATTTAAGCAGCTCGAGGTTCACTTTAAGCTGGGAGCATTTCCTACTTACAAATGAAGTTGTTTACTTCATGTTTTAGCTTAAGTACCTTATGTAAAGAGGACTCTAACGTTTGTGCTCTCCTTTTAAGGTGACCATCCCTCCCAACCCATATAAAAAGATCTACCGAGTGGTAGAGCTGTTATTAAAAGTATTAAAAGCTGATATTACTGGTGCTTATCTTGGAAGTCCATATTACAGATTGAAGCTGCCATATAAGTAACTCATACATCACATAGGGTAGTTAAAAAATCACTAGGAAGAAGCCTTTTTAAGAACCATTATTAAAGTAGATTTGGGCTGTCTGAAAAATTTCCCGATATGTTAACGATTGGAAAATATGATCAGAAATTGTTTAAGTAAACTAACTGTAGGGTCCCTAAATATGCCAGTTTTGTAAAAACCAGACATTTATTTTTGTCATCAGTTTTTAACGTATTGTGTTCTACCCAAAGCTTTGCCTTTGGCACCTCCTTTCTCTGTAACAGGCATCACAGCTGTGCTTAAAATCCCTCCCCAGCAGTTTAAGTGGTTGCTCTTAAGCTATTTCTAAACGTTTGTCTGGTTAAAGGTGCTGATGCTGACATGATTTGGAAGAAAATATCCTTGTAGTAGGATATTAGTGTGTCTCCCCAAACATTTCACAAGCTTTAAAACTGTAAGTGGGGCTTCCCTGGTGGTGCAGTGGTTGAGAGTCCGCCTGCCGATGCAGGGGACACGGGTTCGTGCCCCGGTCCGGGAAGATCCCACATGTCGCGGAGCGGCTGGGCCCGTGAGCCATGGCCGCTGAGCCTGCGCGTCTGGAGCCTGTGGTCCGCAACGGGAGAGACCACAACAGTGAGAGGCCCGCGTGCCACAAACAAACAAACAAAAAAACCTGTAAGTGATGCAAAGGAAAGTTGCCCTTGCCTTGTCTACTGTAGGTATTTTTTAATAATGCAAAGCTGCTTATCGCAGAGTTAGTGTCTTAACATGCCTTTTCTAGCAACAGACTTTGTACTTTATAAATGCATGGGATGTTAAATATTTGTGAGGAATAAAGGAACTTGCCTTTTCAAAGTAAAAAGCCTTGGATAATCCTGCAGCAGCCACGTCATTAAGAAGTCAGGTGCCAAATCTCGATGCACCTAAACACATCATTTTCTGTGAATCTGCCTGTGGGTCTCTGGTCTGGGGAATAAAAGTTACTTCTCATCAAGATGCCTTTAAGGCAGGAGTCAGCAAACTGTTTCTGAAAAAGGATAAATAGTAAATATTTTAGGCTTTGTGGGTCAAGAGGCCAAATCAAGGATAGTATGTAGGTACTCAATGGCAGAGAAGACAAATTTCCACCAATAATGCTTGCAAGACGGTAGAGTGTTGATCACTCTGTAAGTTAGGTTTTCTCCAGGTGTGGTCTTGGGACCATCTGATGTCTCATCACTGAGTTGCTTTATTAAATGTGCAGATCCTTGGGCTTCCCTGCATATTAGGCTCATCTGATCTGGCCTTACCCTGCGGCCCTTACAACATTAGTTTAGTTGGCAAAGTGTATCTCCTATCTTTAGGAAATCCAGCACTTTCCATGGACTTTTCCCCTTCAGCCTTCAGATAGGCTCAGGTACCCCCTTTGAAAAAAGAAACATTATTTAGACGCTGCTGTACTCCAGCTACCATCCCATTACCCCCATTCAAGCCAGACTCTTCAAATGTGCCTCGTTGCCTCTACCACCATGTTTTTCACGTCCTTCCGCAATATCGTTCTTGTCCTCACCATTCTATCCAAACTACACCCCAAATTGCCAAGACTATTCTTTCAGATCCTCAGTCTTTGTTATCCTAAACGCCTGCCTGTCATCTGTCACTGCTAGCAACCCACCTTCCCCAAACATATCCCCTTTGTTAATACCCTTCCTGCTAGAGCTGGGTAAGGTCCTTGAAAGAAAGGTTACCTAGTCCAGTAGATAATTTCTTCCGTAGCCATTAGTCATTTTGTAACTGCATCTTATGCCATTGGAAGGGCGTTTTGACTGGGTTTACAGGAGGTCAAATAAAATACATACAGGAGGTAAATAGGTCCTTACATGGGGAAGGAATCTAGGGCTCTGTGAGGGAGATGGAATCTGAAGGATTTGAGCGTATGAACATATCAGCCTGGCTATACTAGGGGGTATTAAATATTTATACTTGGAAGACTGTGAGCTCGAAGACCAGAGCTCTGCCTCTGCCTTTTCACTGCCAGCTTCTCCTCCCTGTGCAAACCCACCTGCTGCCTGCCCTCTGGTGTCACCTTTTGATTTGACCACTGCACCTACAACTTCAGCCCTCAAAAAACTCTCATTTTCAGTGTTCTGAGAGGCTAAAAAATTTCCTGCACTTGGATTCCCAGCAGTTATCTCCAATTCAATTTGTCAAAATTGAAAATAAAAACTGTTCCTTCCAAACAGGCTTCTCTTCCCACCGAGCCCATTTTATCCAGCCGCTTTCCTCTGAGCCCCACCTCAAAGCCCACAAACCTTGTAGCCATTCTTTATCCCCCTCACACTGTCTAGAGTCCCAGTCCTTCAAATATTTTATTTGATTATTTTAATTATTTTATATTTATTACCTTATATGTTTACTTTATAATTGTGTTTACTGGTGTACATCCAATTTCTATGACATGGTGGGTTTGCACACAATTTTTTAAAGTAGTCTTGTTGCCTCCATTTTCCTCCTCCAGTTTTATTTTGTGTATCATTGTCACACCCACCTTCTCAAAACTCTTCGTTCATCAAGCTCTAATACCAACTAAGGCTCCCTATTATGTGGTGGGTGACAGGGCCTGGTTTTAAACTTATTGCCCACTGATCCCCAAACTGCATTCTTTTTCTGCCGCACAGATCTTCTGACTCTTTCCCCATCCGTACTCCGTCCTTATCCCCATGCTCTTCCTGCATCTGACTTCACTCATGCTCTTCCTCAGTCTAGATACCCTCCCTCCATAGAGAGCGGTTTCTAGCAGAAAGGATGACCTTCCCAGGAGAGAAGGACTGAGTTTTTGCTTAGGGTGTCTCATCTGATTGTAAACACTCATTTATTTAGCTCTACATGACCACAGGAATGCCACTGCCCACTGTCTTTAGGCCATCCCTTTCCTCTGTAGGTGACCTCTAAGAGGTGGGGAGATGTGGGGCGACTCAGACGGGACCAACCATAGTCAACACAGGCCCTGCCACTATCACTGCCCCTCATCAAGTCCCCTGGGTTTATAATCCCATCCTCAGGGGAGATGTCACCAAAACAGGGCACAAGGCACAGTAGCATGACTCCTCTGAAAGTTAGTGTCTCCCTGGAATGAGGACAAGAACCAGGATTCTTTTTAAGCGTAAAGATAATATTCATGAAACTCTTTGAACCCATGAACAAAGGATGTGGCTCTTGTTTACAGGAAGTATAAATACAGTGCATGCCTTGTTCTGTATACTTTTGTCTTTTTTTTTTTCTGGTTGAAATCAAAGATGGCATTTTTTGGGAGAACACAAATAAATTAGATTCATATGAGCTTCTATGATTAATTATGCCATAATTAAATATTAACCGCTCCAGTATGTCTTATATTTACGCTGTGCCTCCCTTTTCTATTTGAAAATTGCTTAATTACATACAGAAATATGTCTAAAATATAGGCTGTATTCTGATTCTGAATTTGAAAAGAAATTTCATGTGTACATGAAGAGAAACCCCCAATGTTAACCACTTAAGACTTGGTAGATTATTCAGAAATCAAGTCTATTGCTACCTGTAAAAAATCATCATCAAATAATTCAGGTTATTAATATTTTTAAAAAGATCCTGAATCCTTGCATCAAGAAAATATACTGAAATCATTTTTTTTCAATGCTGAAAGCGTTGAATTTCATCACAATGAGGCAGAAGCAGTGTACACTACTGAAGTACTTTCTGATTTACCAACGAAAATATGTTTTAAATACACTTTGTTGTTGTTTTTAATTCTTTGAAAATTGCTGCTTTACTTATCATGTGACTTTGCACAAATTCCTCAATCCTTGCAGGGCCCTCAGTTCATTCATCTGTAAATCGGAGACATTACAATTCCTGACAGGTTTGTTGCTAGGATTAAATGGGTTCTTACACATCAAGCATGTAGCACAGAGCCTAGCACATATGAAATACAGCAAATGGTTGTGCTAATATCTATTTATTAAATTAATTGTATAATTAATGTACAATTCGCTAAACCCCATCCCTGTCTCTCAAAGAATATGAATACATATTCTTTTCTTCCCATTTTATTAGACTACTTTTAGATATGGAATGGAGATGTAAATGCATAGGGATTCCCTTATCCCTTTCATAAGGTTTATAAAAGGTTTGTCCATTTTCCAAGCGAAACCGGGACAGATAACTGAGTTGCGCCTGACTCCTGGGAGCCCGCAGCGATGTGCTCCTTTGCAGTTCAAATCCAGACTTGAACCCGCGCCCCCTCCCCCAGCAAGGCTTGCACATGGTTTCCAGAGCTGGAAATCAGAACACCAGGCACATCGGGCCGCGAGTGGAACAAACAAGTGGAAGGAGAATGAGGCAGCTGCAAATATTGCACCAGCAGCTAAGAGTGTGCCTGGGTTCCCCTCTGCTCAAGTACTTGGGGCTCCAAGTAATAATATAAGGTCAGCCATCGCAGACTCTCTTTATCTCAACTACATAAAAAAAAAAAACTTATGTCGAGTGAGCACTTTACATGTTGTTCACCCACTTAGCCGGTGCTCCCTCTGAAGCTGGAATAAATTGCCTCTCCTGTCTTCTCACGCTGCCGGCTCCCCTTAAAGCTGCTGCTTCCTAATCCTTTGATCCCCGTACCACTGAGCTCCTGGAGAATGTAACCGGAAGGACAGAGTTGAGATTTTAGCGTGACAAGTGGAAGAAAATCAATTTTGACTTCCCAAAGATAGAACTAGTGGTGCAAAGGATCACCAGTCACAAATAGGTGTTCTTTATCGTTGTCCTGGGTGACTGGAGATGCCGAAGAGGCGGGACGCAGTGCCGACCATAGGAGGTGGGTTTTTTCTTTACTTAAAGAACAAAAGAAATTAAGTCTTATGTGGAGACCACATCACGAACGTCAGAGCCCCATCCATCCTACGATTCCTTGTCTTTTTGCTTGATGTTACAGATTTGAAGCACGGCGGCATTCCATTAGAGGATTTACACTCTGATTAGCAGTTAGAAGCATTTGTCTGTAAGTTTAGTTGGAGGACTTATTTCGTACTCCAGGAAAACCAGACCTTCCCTGTGATTGGCAGTCCTATTTTAAGTGGATATTCTGTTAAGCTTCTAAGAACTTATTAAGTAATTGAATAAAGCAGAGTGCATTTAGTATTATAGTTGCACCATATTTCAGAATATCATATAACCTATGAGTCAGTTCAAATGTTATATGGAAGTGATAAAACATGGGCTAAAAAGCAAAATGAAATAAAAAAATGACATGAATTACCATACCACCCACTAATACATTCCAGAGCCATTTAGTCATCTTTTTTCCTAATTATACTGTTAAAGATTTGGCTACAACTATTTTTATCCTCATAATAAAGCTATTATACCCCCAAAAAGTATAAAGAAATTAAGATAGGCTTTTCATAATTCATAACAAGCATGGTTGTTTTGAATGGGCTTAATTATTATCTCGATTCAATTCAATACAATGGTGATTTATTGCCTTTTGAGAGCTGTTTGTGAATATCTCATTAGGAAGAGTTACTAAACGATACAGTACAATCCATATGAAGGCATATTTAATGTCATCTCAGTAATAGAAACACCTCTTCTTTAGCTCTATTTGCCTGCCCAAAATTCTAAGCAACAAACAAACCCCACTATGGTAATAGAATTTAAAAATTAGTCTATATATTTTTGGCTATTGTCTAGAGAGAAGGAATGCAGCTTTTCTTAAATGAGAGGGAGAAATATGTGCTGTTAGGTAACTAGGGTTTAAATCTACATGGAAATTTGAATGTATTAGGGAAGCATAATACATCACTTGTTGGAAATGAGATATAATTCTAGTTTCTTGACTCCTGGTGTTTCTTAAATATGTGCTTACTCTGTGATCTCCAAGAAAGCGAAATAAATTTAATTATAGCATAACTAATAGATTTCTTTGGCCTGCCATCTGATCTGTAGTTTGACTCTATCCTTTGAAAATTAGAAGAATTAAATGGACGTCATAGTGTAAGATATGAAGATTTTTTATATGATCTCATTTAATCATATGATCTCATTTAATCATTATAGGAGCTGTGAAAAGCATTATCTTTCCCCCTTTACAGATAAGGAAGCTATGGCACAAATATGCTATAAGATATGAAGATTTAATTACATATGTGTCTTATTGATGAGAGACACATATTTACTGCGATGTTTTTGGATGTCCATAATGAACCTTCATTTCAGGAGCTTAAATTCTATTTATCATATTTATTTTTTAAAACACCCCTCATGGACTCTGGGTAATCTTCTCTAAATTTCTACAAGGTGTAACAGAAATGTTGTTAACAAAGCACTTAAACTTTGACAGTGATTGTATTGTTAACATCATAATGTTCATGAATAAAGGGCAGTCTTTCTTACAATTAAATTCATCTGTAGAGTTAGAGACTTGAGGGTAACTAAGGTTATGGATGTCAACAGTCCATAAGAATGCATTGGAGATTTTCCTAAGTTACCCACATTCTTGAGATCAAAACAAATACATTAATTTTCTATTATATCACCCTTTAACTAAATCATGGTACACAAATGAAATTCCAGCTAGAGATAAGGAAGGTGTCTGCAAGAGTGTAATCATTTATCTTGATAGCAGGCGTGAAACTCTGCTGGTAAAAGAGCACATCAGAAACTTTTGAAGAAATGGCTCTGAACTAGAGTGCAAACGAAGTGCAAAGAACTAGCCTTGTCACGTGGGCAGTGGGCTGTAAATGGTATTCTCAAGAGCTTTCCTAGTGGACAAGAACAGGCACTTAGTCTAGTTGACTCCTGAGAACAAATGTCATTAAAGCAAAGGGTGATGCGAGTGACTGACTCAATCTTTATTAATGAGAAAAAAAAAAAGAAAATATGATGCCTCCAAAATGAGGCAGTTATAGTTGAATTGAGGCAAGCTCCCTCTTCACTAAATGACCACTTCACTTGTCTAGCTTTTTTTAAAAGATAAAAAAAAAAAAGAGAGGTCAGACAGAGATGTTCTGTGGAGTCCTCCATGTGCTATTGTTTTCCTTGAAAAAGGTGCTGTTTTTTAAATCTACGTGATTAAAAAAAAAAAAAAGGAAGTGTTTCCCAGTTTCCTAGAGCCAATCAAAATGTATCGAAAAGATCATTGTATATTCTTTTTGTAATGGTAGCAGAGTCACGGAGTAGAAAATTTGAATCAAGTTATCTGTAGACTGTAGGGCCATGGAAATCTATAGATTCTATAGACTTAAGGCACAAGCGGCAGCAGGCTTTTCCTTGAATTCTTGAGGAGATCGTTTTTCACAAGCAGGTCTTGTTGTTTGTACCTTGAACACGTCAACAGAGTAATCTTTACTGCAAAGGACATCGGTTCACTTATTTTTCGCTTCTGACTCTCAATCAGAACTCAAATTCCATTGATCTCTAGATACCTTTCTAAGATTGGGGCTTTAGTGTCTCCAGAAATCCTCTATGAAAACTCACCTTTGAAAGTAATAAAACATTAATTGGAAATGAACACCTAATTGGGAATGAGGGAAGGAAAGGTAGAGCTGGAGAAAAGGAAGCAGCTCCATCCCCCTCTGGCCCCTGCGTGGTCTCAGAGTCTCTGGAGAATTTATATTCTCTGCTGAAAATCCCTTCTTTGATTTTTTTTTGCTAGTTGATTTTTCCAAAGGCCAGTGAACAGTCCGCATGTAACCATTACAAAACAATGGAAATTCTGCTGTATATCTGTCCTTGTATTTACAAACCAGGAAAGATAGCCAGCGTACAGTCCTTAAAACGTGTGATTTCCAGCTAGGTCAGACTACATTCACAAAGGAGACAGAAATACTCCTGAGCCAGACCTGCTGGTGGATGCCTTTTGGGTTCAAATTACTGCACATGTGTAAAAGGTACCTAAAGGTTACCGGGTGGATGCAGTTACCTTCAAGCTAGCGTGGCCTAATTTCAGCTTGTTCAGTCCCCATGTGACCTTGCCCATGGTCATTGCAGTTCCACTGCACTAGGTCAACAAATTCATGATCTGATGTGCTATCACTTGGTACCTGTGTCCTTTCTTGGAAAGCATAAATCATCTGGGCATCAGTTGTAGTCTGGTGCATACTGTTTCCCTGTCAGTTAGGCTACCCCACCTCCATCATCAATCCTAACTGAATAGGAAAAATAAAGATTACGTAGATGCAGTCCTCATACACTTTGAAACAAGGGGATAAACAGGAATGTTGTATTTTAGACAGTATTTACTAGAAGCTCTTTCTCAATTACTGTTGAGTTCCTAGCTCCTGGCTCTGTGTCTGGCGTGTATTTGGTGTACAATAAATGTTGAATTGAGTGATGATTCCTGTTAATAGCATTCAGCCACCTTGTTCAGACAATGCTTCCATACTTTAATTCCTGTAAATGATCCAGGTCTTTTCTAGAACAATGACGGACTTGCATTCCATTAAAGAACTCCACTGACCATCTTTGTAACCAAAGTCCTTTTAGTATGAAAATGGGTGTGATTCAAACACCCATTTTCTTATGTAAATAGATAATCAATGTTTCAGTGCATTTTTTCCTTCAGCATCTTTATTGGAGCATAATTGCTCTACAATGGTGCGTTAGCTTCTGCTGTATAACAAAGTGAATCAGCCATACGTACACATATATCCCATATCCCCTCCCTCTTGCGTCTCCCTCCCACCCTCCCTATCCCACCCCTCTGGGTGGCCACAAAGCACCGAGCTGGTCTCCCTGTGCTATGCGGCTGCTTTTCACTAGCTATCTATTTTACATTTGGTAGTGTATATATGTCCAAGCCACTCTCTCACCTCGTCCCAGCTTACCCTTCCCCCTCCCCATGTCCTCAAGTCCATTCTCTACGTCTCCATCTCTATTCCTGTCCTGCCCCTAGGTTCTTCAGAACCATGTATTTATTTATTTTATTTTTTAAGATTCCATATATATGTGTTAGCATACGGTATTTGGTTTTTTCTTTCTGACTTACTTCACTCTGTATGACACTCTCTAGGTCCATCCACCTCACTACAAATAACTCAATTTCGTTTCTTTTTATGGCTGAGTAATATTCCATTGTATATATGTGCCACATTTTCTTTATCCATTCATCTGTCGATGGACACTTAAGTTGCTTCCATGTCCTGGCTATTGTAAATAGAGCTGCAATGAACACTGTGGTACATGACTCTTTTTGAATGATGGTTTTCTCAGGGTATATGCCCAGTAGTGGGATTGCTGGGGCGTATGGTAGCTCTATTTTTAGTTTTTTAAGGAACCTCCATACTGTTCTCCATAGTGGCTGTATCACTTTACTTTCCCACAACAGTGCAAGAGGGTTCCCTTTCTCCACACCCTCTTCAGCATTTGTTGTTTGTAGATTTTCTGATGATGCCCATTCTAACTGGTGTAAGGTGATACCTCGTTGTAGTTTTGATTTGCATTTCCCTAATAATTAGTGATGTTGAGCAGTTTTTCATGTGCTTCTTGGCCATCTCTATGTCTTCTTTGGAGAAATGTCCATTAGGTCTTCTGTCCATTTTTGGATTGGGTTGTTTGGTTTTTTTTAATATTGAGCTGTATGAGCTGTTTATATATTTTGGAGATTAATCCTTTGTCCATTGATTCGTTTGCAAATATTTCTCCCATTCTGAGGGTTGTCTTTTCTTCATGTTTATAGTTTCCTTTGCTGTGCAAAAGCTTTTAAGTTTCATTAGGACCCATTAGTTTATTTTTGTTTTTACTTCCATTACTCTAGGAGGTGGGTCAAAAAAGACCTTGGTGTGATTTATGTCAAAGAGTGTTATTCCTATGTTTTCCTCTAAGAGTTTAGGTCTTTAATCCATTTTAGGTCTTTAATCCATTTTAAGTTTATTTTTGTGTATGGTGTTAAGGAGTGTTCTAATTTCATTCTTTTACATGTAGCTGTCCAGTTCTCCCAGCACCACTTATTGAAGAAGTTTTCTCCATTGTATATTCTTGCCTCCTTTGTCATAGATTAGTTGACCATAGGTGCATGGGTTTATCTCTGGGCTTTCTATCCTGTTCCATTGATCTATATTTAGGTTTTTGTGCCAGTACCATATTGTCTTGATGACTGTAGCTTTGTAGTATAGTCTGAAGTCAGAGAGTCTGATTCCTCCAGCTCTCCTTTTTTCCCTCAAGATTGTTTTGGCTATTTGGGGTCTTTTATGTCTCTATACAAATATTAAGATTTTTTGTTCTAGTTCTGTAAAAAAAACGCCATTGGTAATTTGATAGAGATTGCATTGAATCTGTAGGTTGCTTTGGGTAGTATAGTCATTTTCACAATATTGATTCTTCCAATCCAACAACATGGTATATCTCTCCATCTGTTTGTGTCATCTTTGATCTCTTTCATCAGTGTCTTATAGTTTTCTGAATACAGGTCTTTTACCTCCTTAGGTAGGTTTATTCCTAGGAATTTTATTCTTTTTGTTGCAATGGTGAATGGGATTGTTTCCTTAATTTCTCATTCTGATCTTTCATTGTTAGGGTATAGGAATGCAAGAGATTTCTGTGCATTAATTTTGTATCCTGCAACTTTACCTATTTCATTGATTAGCTCTAGTAGTTTTCTGGTGGCATCTTTAGGATTCTCTATGTATAGTATCATGTCATGTGCAAACAGTGACAGCTTTACTTCTTCTTTTCCAATTTGTATTCCTTTTACTTTTTTTCATCTCTGATTGCTGTGGCTAGGACTTCCAAAACTATGTTGAAAAATAGTGGTGAGAGTGGGCATCCTTGTCTCGTTCCTGATCTTAGAGGAAATGCTTTCAGTTTTTCAGCATTGAGAATGATGTTTGCTGTGGGTTTGTCGTATTTGGCCTTTATTATGTTGTGGTAGGTTCACTCTATTCCCACTTTCTGGAGAGTTTTTTATCATAAATGGGTGTTGAATTTTGTCAAAAGCTTTTTCTGCATCTATTGAGATGATCATATGGCTTTTAATATTCAATTTGTTAATATGGTATATCACATTGATTGATTTGCATATACGGAAGAATCCTTGCATCCCTGGGGTAAATCCCACTTGATCATGGTATATGATCCTTTTAATGTGTTGTTGGCTTCTGTTTGCTAGTATTTTGTTGAGGAGTTTTGCATCTATGTTCATCAGTGATATTGGTCTGTAATTTTCTTTTTTGGTGACATCTTTTTCTGCTTTTGGTATCAGGGTGATGGTGGCCTCGTAGAATGAGTTTGGGAGTTTTTCTCCCTCTGCTATATTTTTTAAGAGTTTGAGAAAGATAGGTGTTAGCTCTTCTCTAAATGTTTGATAGAATTCACTTGGGAAGCCATCTGGTCCTGGGCTTTTGTTTGTTGGAAGATTTTTCATCACAGTCTCAATTTCAGTGCTTGTGATGGGTCTGTTTATGTTTCCTCTTTCTTTCTGGTTCAGTCTCAGAAGGTTGTGCTTTTCTAAGAATTTGTCTTCCAGGTTGTCCATTTTATTGCCATATAATTGCTTGTAATAATCTCTCATGATCCTTTGTATTTCTGCAGTGTCAGTTGTTCTCCTTTTTCATTTCTAATTCTATTGATTTGAGTCTTCTCCCTTTTTTTCTTGATGAGTCTGGCTAATGGTTTATCTACTTTGCTTATCTTCTCAAAGAACCAGCTTTTCATTTTATTGATCTTTGCTATCATTTCCTTCATTTCTTTTTCTTTTATTTCTGCTCTGATCTTTATGATTTCTTTCCTTCTGCTAACTTTGTGGGGTTTTTTGTTCTTCTTTCTCTAATTGCTTTAGGTGTAATATTAGATTGTTTATTTGAGATGTTTCTCGTTTCTTGAGATAGGATTGTATTGCTATAAACTTCCATCTTAGAACTGCTTGTGCCACATCCCATAGGTTTTGGGTCGTGGTGTTTTCATTGTCATTTGTTTCTAGGTATTTTTTGATTTCCTCTTTGATTTCTTCAGTGATCTTTTGGTTATTTAGTAGTGTATTGTTTAGCCTGTATGTGTTTGTATTTTTTACATGTTTTTTCCTGAAATCGATATCTAGTCTCATAGCATTGTGGTCGGAAAGAAACTCGATACGATTTCAATTTTCTTAAATTTACCAAGGCTTGATTTGTCACCCAAGATATCATCTCTCGTGGAGAATGGTCCATGAGCACTTAAGAAGAAAGTGTATTCTGTTGTTTTTGGATGGAATGTCCTATAAATATCAATTAAGTCCATCTTTTTTAATGTCTCATTTAAAGCTTGTGTTTCCTTATTTGTTTTCATTTTGGATAATCTGTCCATTGGTGAAAGTGGGGTGTTAAAGTCCCCTACTATGATTGTGTTACTGTCGGTTTCCCCTTTATGGCTGTTAGCATTTGCCTTATTTTTGAGGTGCTCCTATGTTGGATGCATAAATATTTACAATTGTTATATCTTCCTCTTGGATTGATCCCTTGATCATTATATAGTGTCCTTCTTTGTCTCTTGTAATTGTCTTTATTTTAAAGTCCATTTTGTTTGTTATGAGAATTGCTACTCCAGCTTTCTTTTGATCTCCATTTGCATGGAATATCTTTTTCCATGCCCTCACTTTCATTCTGTATGTGTCCCTAGGTCTGAATTGGGTCTCTTGTAGACAGCATATATATGGGTCTTGTTTTTGTATCCATTCAGCCAGTCTATGTCTTTTGGTTGGAGCGTTTAATCCATTTACATTTAAGGTAGTTATCGATATGTATGTTCCTATTACCATTCTCCTAACTGTTTTGGGTTTGTTATTGCAGGTCTTTTCCTTCTCTTGTGTTTCCTGCCTAGAGAAGTTCCTTTAGCATTTGTTGTTAAGCTGGTTTTGTAGTGCTGAATTTTCTTAGCTTTTGCTTGTCTGTAAAGGTTTTAATTTCTCCGTCGAATCTGAATGAGATCCTTGCTGGGTAGAGTAATCTTGGTGGTAGGGTTTTCCCTTTCATCACTGTAAATATGTCCTGCCAAACCCTTCTGGCTTGGAGAGTTTCTGCTGAAAGATCAGCTGTTAACCCTATGGGGATTCCCTTATACTTTGTTTTTTCCCCTTGCTGCTTTTAGTATTTTTGCTTTGTATTTAATTTTTGATAGTATGATTACTGTGTGTCTTGGCGTGTTTCTCCTTGGATTTATCCTGTATGGGACTCTCTGTGCTTCCTGGACTTAATTGACTATTTTCTTTCCCATATTAGGGAAGTTTTCAACTACAATTTATTCAAATACTTTCTCAGTACCTTTATTTTTCTCTTCTACTTCTGGGACCCTTATTCGAATGTTGGTGCGTTTAATGTTGTCCCAGAAGTCTCTGAGACTGTCCTCAGTTCTTTTCATTCTTTTTTCTTTATTCTGCTCTGCAGTAGTTATTTCCACTATTTTATCTTCCAGGTCACTTATCCGTTCTTCTGTCTCAGTTTTTCTGCTATTGATTCCTTGTAGAGAATTTTTAATTTCATTTATTGTGTTGTTCATCATGGCTTATTTGCTCTTTAGTTCTTCTAGGTCCTTGTTAAACGCTTCTTGTATTTTCTCCATTCTATTTCCAAAATTTTGGATCATCTTTACCATCATTACTCTGAATTCTTTTTCAGGTAGACTGCCTATTTCCTCTTCATTTGTTTGGTCTGGGGAGTTTTTACCTTGCTCCTTCATATGCTGTGTGTTTCCCTGTCTTCTCATTTTGCTTAGCTTATTGTGTTTGGGGTCTCCTTTTCGCAGGCTGCAGGTTCATAGTTCCTTTTGTTTTTGGTGTCTGCCCCCAGTGGGTAAGGTTGGTTCAGTGGGTTGTGTAGGCTTCCTGGTGGAGGGGACTGGTGCCTGTGTTCTGTTGGATGAGGCTGGATCTTGTCTTTCTGGTGGGCAGGGCCATGTCCAGTGGTGTGTTTTGGGGTGTCTGTGGCCTTATTATGATTTTAGGCAGCCTCTCTGCTAATGGGTGGGCTTGTGTTCCTGTCTTGCTAGTTGTTTGGCATGGGGTGTCCAGCACTGGAGCTTGCTGGTCGTTTAGTGGAGCTCGGTCTTAGCGTTGAGATGGAGATATCTGAGAGAACTCTCGCCAATTGATATTACATGGGTCCAGGAGATCTCTGGTGGACCAGTGTCCTAATTTTGGCTCTCCCACCTCAGAGGCTCAGGCCTGACACCCGGCCAGAGCACCAAGACCCTGTCAGCCACACGGCTGGGGAAGATGGGCTATGAGTTAGGTGTCAGCCACTGCCCTGTTGTAGCTCTGTCTCAGCTGTCTCCAGAGGTCTCCCAGATACATTGGATTATTCCACCATTCCTCAGACCTTGCACATGCCAGTCTGGGCTTTGTAGATGTCCTCCTGATACTGTTCATTGAAATACCTTGCGTTCATGGTGGTGAGAGATATGCTAATAGTGTTGGTTCTCGTTAGTTCAGAGACTGGGACAGTCTGAGCCTTCATGTGGCCAAGTCAGGAGCAGCTGGCCAATGGTGCCAAAGTGATAACATGTCAGATTCCAGAAGGCTTTCTGCAGCACCCGAGCAGTAGTCCCAAGCAGCCGCTCTGCTCAGCGGTAGCACTCTGACCTGGAACTCGGTGGGACCTTCAAATGAGGATTTCTGCTGGCCCTAGAGGCTGACTTGCCCACCCAGGCAAGGAGCTGAGGAGAGCGTCCCCTGGCCCTGTCTCACCGGAGGTGTGGACACCTGGCTCAGTGCATTTTTAAATTTCGTCATTTCAATCCGTAACTTTTCTGCAAAGTAATTATCTGAATAGCACTGCCAAGGCAAAGACAGTGGCCTGTGTGAGATGCAGCATGTAAGATCAAAGTACTTGAAGTATGTATTAAATAAGATTATGGCATGTGTCTTGGTATTCTTAAAGCAAACTGTTTAATAAGCACTTGCCTAACTTACTGGGCTTACTGTGTGTCAAGTACTTGTTCAAAGCATTTTACATGTATTGACTCTTTTAAACCTCAGAATCCTCTTATGAGACAGGTGACGTTATTATACCCATTTTACAGATGAGGAATCTGAGGCCCAGAGATATTAAATAATTTGTCCAAGGCTATAGAGCCAAGATATGGTGGAACTGAGACTTGGATCCAGACAGTCTGGCCTGATTTTTGTGCTTATAGTCTGTCTGCAATATGACTAGCTATTACTTTGTGATATTATTTGGAATATCCCTTTTAAAGTATTCTTTCTATCTTTAGGGCAGAAAAAAATTAAATAATCGTGTTATAGGTATTAAAAATCCCATAAAGAAAAAGGTATCCTGCCTAAGAAAAATATTTTAATTAAATATGGAAAGCATGTCAGGGGAGATAAAATTGTTTCCTTGGAGTTCAGTCAAAAATAAAGAACTTGAGTAAGACAAGCATCGTGATAATAATAAAAAAACCTTAAGTAACAGGTAACATTCATGTAACATACTCTATACGGGAGGCAATGTTCTAGGTGCTTCAGGTGCGTTTTCTTATGTGTAAATAAGTCCTATTTTATGGATGACCAACTTACTTGCTCAAAGTGACATATGTTAGAGGAAGCAGAGTAGGGCCCCCAATCAAAATAAATCTGACCGCAAAATCTGTGGTTTGAACAATGTCCTCTCATTAGGGCAATCATCCTGAGTGCATGGAAGAAAGAATGTATTTGGTGTTTCGATGAACCCCTTAATCTTTTACAGGTGTTTTAACTGAAATTCTGATTGAATGTGTTATATAAGCTATAATACTGTTGTGCTTTCAGTTTTTGCAGTAATTTATCATAGCTTCCTGGGTGTAGGTCATTGTGCAATTTCATATGTTATCTCACTTAAACTGCCTGGTGACCCTGATGAGTAGGTATCATTATTATTCCTATTTTATAAAGGAGAGGATTGAGGCTTAGGATAAATTGTTTAAAGTCATGCAGTAGGCGACTTCAAAGCCCATGACCTTTGCTGCTCCACACAGAACATTCTACCAAAATAGATTAAGCCATTTTGGTAAGTCAGAAAATGGTCAACTATTGGCAATTTCACATTACACAACCTAACTAGTGAGTGATAATTAATTTAACCCTTCTGTACCTTTAATTGTTAAATACATTGAGGGAACACCTAATATATTTGCAAACACATGCATAAGAAGAAAAAAAAATCATGAAAATTTGACCGTACCAATGCCTTGATTAGTGTAGATTATGTTAAAATTCATTTTCTTCACTCATGTATACTATCTGGCATGGTATTTTTTTAAGCTAAGATATATAATATTTTGAATAGAAACTAAGTAGTTGAAAATGAAGAAACATAGTTCATTTCTATTAATTTGAATATTGTCAACAAATGCATTTGTCAAAAGCACATTGTGAGAGTTAAAATCCAAAAGCTTCAAATGGTGGCACTTAAAATCCAACCTAAGAAAACACATGCGATCATGCTTCTCTGAAATCCAGTTCTAAAATATCCAAGTGATGGTTTAAAATAATGGTTTCAGTTTACATTGCAAACTCATGCAAATTGACATTTATCAAGTTTCGCTGTCACTCAGTCTAACGGTGAAGTCTGCTCAGTCTCCTAAAAAAAAAAAAAGGAAAAAAATAAAAGAAAGAAATCCTTGATTTGGAAAATCTTTTTATATTATTTGTCAAGATTTTTGGTACTGTAAATGGAGTACTTAATATGCCTCTGGACAGACTGGGTTTTGCTATTTCTTGGAACACATTTTAGAGAGCTCCACTTTAAATGTGGCTTATTAAATGAAGGCAAGGGCTCAGAGCCCACGTTCTTCAGCCCTTAGGAGTGTCTTCCGTTTTGGTGGCTTGTGACAAGTCGGCTTGATAAAGAAGATCAGTGGCTGGTCTCAGCTCTCTGCTGCTGGAACAGCTCAGGGCTCTGACAGCTGGATCTTCTCCTCACCCTTCCCTTCTTCCTGCAGTCCCTTATGGGATCACGCAGCTCACTGCCATTCCAAGCAGTGTTCCAGTGTGAGAGGACCACCCTGGAGCCAGAGTCACCTTAGATTGGCAGTAAATTGTGCATCGGAAAAGGTTCACACTACTTGCTAGCCAGAGACCATTTGACAGGTAGAAATATTTACTTCCAAGTCAAACAGTGAGGTAAAAATCAAAGCTTTATGATCACATTACATGATATTTCTTGAAATTACCAAATAGCTAGCAGATGGTACAATGTACATTTTATGTGTATACCAAGACCGTAATTTTCCCCATTTTTATTTTTCCTTTAGTAACTGGTAATGAATAGTGTGTGATATAAAACAGTAATCTACAGCTCTGTGAGGGTCATCATGTAAAAAATATTTTTCTTCTTTTTATTCTTGGGAAATTGTTCTTATATAAGGGTTATTTAGGTTAAGTTTTGAGCTCCAACATGAGAGACTGGGAAAGACCTGTCTTTACTGATTAGAAAAATTATTTCAGTGGATTTTATCCACCAGAACTATCAGAACGATAGTGCTTCAGAGTGAGTTAGCCTCTCTATATGCGTAGCTTTTAGCAGAGTTTTGTTTTACCCTTCACTTAATCAAACATAATGAAGATTTATGGGTGTCAAGTTACTTAGAATTCTTGGTGAAAGGCACGATTGTTCTGTGTGCCTAAGTACCTTAGCTCAAATCCAGTTACACTGCTGCAGAAAAATGTTAACATTTTTAAACAGTTCTTTATTTCATTTGCACCGATTTTATCAAAATAAGGTCGGAGGGGGAGGACACTGTGCCTTTGTTACATGTGGGAAACATGCAATTTTCTCTTTAAATTTTCCTTTTTTCTTTTTAAAGAAAAAATTTTAATTTTTTCTTTTCCCTGCTAAAAGTTAGCCACTTTAAGCTCAGAGAATCAGGTGAATAATATTAGAATATTTGATCTTTTAAAGGATTTGCCATGACATTTATTTTTTAAAGACCAGAAACTTTATTGAAATTGAACTTTAGAAAAGTGCCCTTAGCATCATCGTGTTTCTGTCCCAAAATGAAGAGGTAATCCAGGAATTGATATAAGGTGGCCACGACCCAAAATCTGGTGGTGGGCCACATGGGAGAACATTTTAGAGTAAAAATACCAGAGCTAAAATCATAATGATGCTGGCAGCCTAACACTGGAAGCTCTATTAGTTACTATCTTTCAAATGTAGTCTTGTATAATTAGCTAATACTGGTCCAGCCACCATCCTACTCCACCCTGTTCAGAGGTCATAATATCCTGTATAAATTTAAAATTCCAGAATTTGCTAATAGGTGAATGTTTAAATTAATTAGAGAAAGACATCAAGAAATATTTTTAGATCTAAAATTTTCAACCCTTTTTTTTTTTTTTAATCCTGGCATTTGATGTCATATAGACTCAATCTACAAGGAAGACATTTGGGGCATATCCTCAGTCGTCAGCACATATTGTATGCAAATGTCATCCTCACTTTGAAAATACCTTTTGCATTTTAAGCAAGATCCTATTTTGACAGTTCTTTATGCTTTTTGCGGAGAGTGTTCGCAGAGAGTTAAAAAAAAGCATCTTGAGTTTTCGCTTTGGCATATTCATTTTAACGTTGTCGTTGCTGTTCTAGCACAGTTAACCCCTCAATCAAATCACCTGGAAGCCCTTGTTAAAGTTCAAGGCTTCCATCAAACCCCATCAGTGACTCCAAAAAGGAGGTTTACACATGTTAAAGCCCCAGCATCAGGATTGCCCTGGGGAGATTTCTGCTGCATTTTTGCCAATTGAATTATGATGTGAGATGGCATGAATATTGATCAAATTTCTAAACTGAATTTCCCAATTTTTAGACTGTGGTGTAAACTAACCCACAGGTTGTCATAAGCAATTCGGTATGTTTTTAACAATAGTCACTGAAGCATGGAGGTCTTTAAAACCCATTGAAATGTACAAAATTATCTGCACACAGGCTATCAACAAACCTCCCTTAACTGCTCGCTTCCCACATTTCAAACCAACAACAAAATTCGTAGCCAATGAATTGGTGAGTGTATCTGTGTGTGTGTGTCTGTGTGTTTGTTTGTCTGTGGCTTTTGGTTTTTTCTTCTTGCTTTTTCTTTTTCCTGGTCATATATATCTGGAAGTATGAGGGGACTGGGGGGAAATGTATTTATATACTTTGTGAATACAGATACATCCTCCAAAAGATGAGTAAAGGAAATTAGTATTGTACATCGAGTGGTATTTCATCTTTGCAAAGTGGGTTTGTTTCCTCTAAAGAAAAAATAAATCACATGTTATGATGAGCTTTCATTTCAAGGGGCAAGTTACATATTTTACATTTATTAAGAATTTCTTTCTAAGTTTTTCCCATTGATCTAAAGTTCAGTTCTTTGCTTTTTTAATTAATACTTTTAAATTTACAGTGGAGTGGGAGGAGCATCTTCCACAGTTCTGCGTCTGCTCTGGAGAAATTTCTTGAAATGAGAGCACTAATTTGGGTTTCTTCTGAATCACGATTAAGGGGCCTGCTCCTGGTCTACACCACTGTGACCTCAACCCCACCCCTTGGAGAGCTTTTAGACCAAGACATCCTTTGAAGAGGGTCCAGCATTCTTTTTTTTTTTTCTTTTTTTAAAATCTTTACTGACTATAATTGCTTTACAATGGTGTGTTAGTTTCTGCTTTATAACAAAGTGAATCAGTTATACATATACATCTGTTCCCATATCTCTTCTCTCTTGCGTCTCCCTCCCTCCCACCTTCCCTATCCCACCCCTCTAGGTGGTCACAAAGCACCGGAGCTGATCTCCCTGTGCTATGCGGCTGCTTCCCGCTATCTATCTACCTTAAGTTTGGTAGTGTATATATGTCCATGCCTCTCTCTCACTTCATCCCAGCTTACCCTTCCCCCTTCCTGTGTCCTCAAGTCCATTCTCTACGTCTGCATCTTTATTCCTGTCCTGCCCCTAGGTTCTTCAGAACCATTTTTTTCCCTTTAGATTCCATATATATGCATTAGCATATGGTATTTGTTTTTCTCTTTCTGACTTACTTCACCCTGTATGACAGACTCTAGGTCCATCCACCTCACTACAAATGACTCAATTTCGTTTCTTCTTATGGCTGAGTAATATTCCATTGTATATATGTGCCACATTTTCTTTATCCATTCATCTGTCGATGGACACTTAGGTTGCTTCCATGTCCTGGCTATTATAAATAGAGCTGCAATGAACATTTTGGTACATGACTCTTTTTGAATTATGCTTTTCTCAGTGTATATGCCCAGTAGTGGGATTGCTGGGTCGTATGGTAGTTCTATTTTTAGTTTTTTAAGGAACCTCCATATCGTTCTCCATAGTGGCTGTATCAATTTACATTCCCACCAACAGTGCAGGAAGGTTCCCTTTTCTCCTCACCCTCTCCAGCATTTATTGTTTGTAGATTTTCTGATGATGGCCATTCTGACGGGTGTGAGGTGATACCTCATTGTAGCATTTCTCTAATGATTAGTGATGTTGAGCATCCTTTCATGTGTTTGTTGGCAATCTGTATATCTTCTTTGGAGAAATGTCTATTTAGGTCTTCTGCCCATTTTTGGATTGGGTTGTTTGTTTTTTTGATATTGAGCTGCATGAGCTGCTTGTATATTTTGGAAATTAATCCTGTGTCCGTTGATTCATTTGCAAATATTTTCTCCCATTCTGAGGGTTGTCTTTTCATCTTGTTTATGCTTTCCTTTGCTGTGCAAATGCTTTTAAGTTTCATTAGGTCCTATTTGTTTATTTTTGTATTTATTTCCATTTCTCTAGGAGGTGGGTCAAAAAGGATCTTGCTGTGATTTATGTCATACAGTGTTCTGCCTATGTTTTCCTCTAAGAGTTATATAGTGCTTTATAGTGTTTTATAAAGTTTTATAGTTTTAGGTCTTTAATCCATTTTGAGTTTATTTTTGTGTATGGTGTTAGGGAGTGTTCTAATTTCATTCTTTTACATGTAGCTGTCCAGTTTTCCCAGCACCACTTACTGAAGAAGCTGTCTTTTCTCCATTGTATATTCTTGCCTCCTTTATCAAAATAAGGTGACCAGGGCTTCCCTCGTGGCACAGTCGTTGAGAGTCCGCCTGCCGATGCAGGGGACACGGGTTCGTGCTCCTGTCCGGGAAGATCCCACATGCCGCGGAGTGGCTGGGCCCGTGAGCCATGGCCGCTGAGTCTATGCATCCAGAGGCTGTGCTCCACAACGGAAGAGGCCACAACAGTGAGAGGCCCACGTACCGCAAAAAAAAAAAATGATAATAAGGTGACCATATGTTTGTGGGTTTATCTCTGGGCTTTCTATCCTGTTCCATTTAACTATATTTCTGTTTTTGTGCCATTACCATACTGTCTTGATTACTGTAGCTTTGTAGTATAGTCTGAAGTCCAGGAGCCTGATTCCTCCAGCTCAGTTTTTCTTTCTCAAGATTGCTATGGCTATTCGGGGTTTTGTATTTCCATACAAATTGTAAAATTTTCTGTTCTAGTTCTGTGAAAAATGCCATTCATAGTTAGATTGGGATTCCACTGAATCTGTAGATTGCTTTGGGTAGTATAGTAATTTTCACTATGTTGATTCTTCCAATCCAAGAACGTGGTATATCTCTCCATCTGTTTGTATCATCTTTAATTTCTTTCATCAGTGCCTTATAGTTTTCTGCATACAGGTCTTATGTCTCCTTGGGTAGGTTTATTCCTTGGTATTTTATTCTTTTTGTTGCAGTGGTAAATGGGAGTGTTATCTTAATTTCTGTTTCAGATTTTTCAACATTTGTGTATAGGAATGCAAGAGATTTATGTGCATTAATTTCATATCCTGCTACTTTACCAAATTCATTGATTAGCTGTAGTAGCTTTCTGGTACCATCTTTAGGATTCTCTAAGTATAGTATCATGTCATCTACAAACAGTGACAGCTTTACTTCTTCTTTTCCAATTTGGATTCCTTTTATTTCTTTTTCTTCTGTGATGGCTGTGGCTGAAAACTTCCACAACTATGTTGAAAAATAGTGGTGATAGTGGGAAACCTTGTCTTCCTCCTGATGTTAGAGAAAATGGTTCCAGTTTTTCACCCTTGAGAACAATGTTGGCTGTGGGTTTGTCATATATGGCCTTTATTATGTTGAGGTAAGTTCCCTCTATGCCTACTTTCTGGAGAGTTTTTATCGTAAATGGGTGTTGAATTTTGTCCGAAGCTTTCTCTGCATCTATTGAGATGATCATACGGTTTTTCTCCTTCAGTTTGTTAAGATGGTTTATCACATTTATTGATTTGCATATATTGAAGAATCCTTGGGTTACTTGGATAAACCCCACTTGATCATGGTGTGTGATCCTTTTAATGTGTTGTTGGATTCTGTTTGCTAGTATTTTGTTGAGGATTTTTGCATTAATGCTCATCAGTGATATTGACCTACAGTTTTCTTTCTTTGTGACATCTTTGTCTGGTTTTGGTATCAGGGTGATGGTGGCCTCGTAGAATGAGTTTGGGAATGTTCCTCCGTCTCCTATATTTCAGAAGAGTTTGAGCAAGATAGGTGTTAGCGCTTCTCTAAATGTTTGATAATATTCGCCTGTGAAGCCATCTGGTCCTGGGCTTTTGTTTGTTGGAAGATTTTTAATCACAGTCTCAATTTCAGTACTTGTGATTGGTCTGTTTATATTTTCTGTTTCTTTCTGGTTCAGTCTAGGAAGGTTGTGCTTTTCTAAGGATTTGTCCATTTCTTCCAGGTTGTCCATTTTATTGGCATAGAGTTGCTTGTAGTAATCTGTCATGATCCTTTGTATTTCTGCAGTGTCAGTTGTTACTTCTCCTTTTTCATTTGTAATTCTATTGATTTGAGTCTTCTCTCTTTTTTTCTTGATGAGTCTGGCTAATGGTTTATCAATTTCGTTTATCTTCTCGAAGAACCAGCTTTTCATTTTATTGATCTTTGCCATTGTTTCCTTCATTTCTTTTTCATTTATTTCTGATCTGATCTTTATGTTTTCTTTCCTTTTGCTAACTTTGTGGGTTTTTTGTTCTTCTTTCTCTAATTGCTTTAGGTGTAAGGTTAGGTTGTTTATTTGACATGTTTCTTGTTTCTTGAGGTAGGATTGTATTGCTATAAATTTCTGTCTTAGAACTGTTTGTGCCACATCCCGTAGGTTTTGGGTCATTGTGTTTTCATTGTCATTTGTTTCTAGGTATTTTTTGATTTCCTCTTTGATTTCTTCAGTGATCTTTTGGTTATTTAGTAGTGTATTGTTTAGCCTGTATGTGTTTGTATTTTTTACATGTTTTTTCCTGAAATCGATATCTAGTCTCATAGCATTGTGGTTGGAAAAGATACTCGATATGATTTCAATTTTCTTAAATTTACCAAGGCTTGATATGTGACCCAAGATATCATCTCTCATGGAGAATGGTCCATGAGCACTTAAGAAGAAAGTGTATTCTGTTGTTTTTGGATGGAATGTCCTATAAATATCAATTAAGTCCATCTTTTTTAATGTCTCATTTAAAGCTTGTGTTTCCTTATTTATTTTCATTTGGATAATCTGTCCATTGGTGAAAGTGGGGTGTTAAAGTCCCCTACTATGATTGTGTTACTGTTGATTTCCCTTTTTTGGCTGTTAGCATTTGCTAACAGGCCCCGAACCAGCGTCCCCTGCATTGGCAGGCGGACTCTTAAACCACTGTGCCCCCAGGGAAGTCCCTATTTTATTCTTGATTGCCTCAATCTAGGCACCAAAACTGGACAAGCAAGATGACTAATGCAACTTAATGAGTCTCCATTTCAACAATGCCCAAATAGGCTCCTTTAACTTGGTTCATCAAGAACAAAGATATTAATTAAGAAAAACAAAAATAACGTGAAAATAAAATGGAATCAAGCTGCCAGTTATGAGCAAGCTTAGATATAGATGTGTAAGTAACTGCATTATATAAAATGCAGCTGTGAATGTTGAAACTTATCAAGCCCTGTTTGGTGACTAACGGGCGGAGAGGCTGAGTGCTCAGCCCCTTGTGTTGAGCAGAGTCCTCCCCCACCTTGGTTCCACGCTGGACTGCTCTATTGCAGTGACTGGGTACGGATTTTGGTCACAAGGCATCTCTGCAAGTTACTAGCATCTTCCTGCAGTGACTTAATGGCACTTTAGAGCTTTCTGTCTTAACTCATCTTTTCTACCATAACTTCTGTTGCTGCTGCTCTTATTTTCTGTTCTATCAATATTTTGTAACTTTGGGAATTGCACAAGAGGGCTCAAGTATAGACACTTCTTTCTATGGAATAGGGACGTAATGACTTTTTCTTTAAACTTCCCCACTTCGCATTTGGTGAGCTGGATTTCACTCCTGCAGCCTCAAAGCGTGGGCAGGGCAGTCCTCTTTGTCTGGTTTTCCCATTGGTTTCTCAGAGCTTCCCTTTCCTGGTCTGAGAGTGTAGGTCTGCACTGTCCTGGTGCCCTGGAGACCCACTTAGAGTCACATGACCACAGGGTCCCTATGCCTGGGCTTTCATCCTCAGGCCCTTCCCTGGTGACGGTGATCACCATTACGGGCCACACAGTTAGAATCTTTCCCGAAGGCATCCCTGATCGCTCCAGTTTCTGCTCGTAGCACCTGGTCTTTGAGTGAGAAGCAGTGGTTTCTGTGAACCTAGCTACTCAGAAGTCTAGCTTCAGTCTAATTTTTTCTTTGTGTGTGTGTGTGTGTTTGTGTGTGCAGTTTTTTTGTTTTGTCTTTTTTTTTTTTTTTTTGAATTTTGTTGTCCTTTCAAAATATTCCATGTTTCACAGCTTCAGGGCAAAGAAAAAAAAATCCTGCATCCAAACCACTCCTGTTCCAACAGAAAATTCCTTTTCAGCACTTTTAAATCTACTTTTTCTTGTTATGCTAGCCCTGAGTTTCAGGGCTTCTGAAATTTTCTTTAAAGGAAAGCATATTAAGGGGAAGGGGAATATCCCAGTACTCTGGGAGAATAAGTGGAGTAGCAAAAGGGGACCTTCTAACTTTGAGAAAATCACTTTACTGTCAGCAGTGTGTTTAGGTTTTCTTATGAATAAAATGAGGATGGACTTGATGTTGTTGAAGACCCATGGCAGCTCTAAAATCTGTAACTCAAAGTTTGAGCAGTCGAAATTGGACGACTAAGTCTTTAAGAATAGATATTTCCCTTCACATCCCGTCCTATTGATTTCTCTCCTGATGACTCTGCAACGACATGCCAGGTCCTAGCGGTTCCAAGATGAGCGTGAGCAATGAAGTCAGCCTTGTCACTGCTAATTGGTGTCTTCCACAGATAAATTATCTGGTTATCAGGTGTCTCTTCAATTTGTGACAACACGGCGTTAAGAAAATTCGCTAACGAACACATAGAGAATGTATTCTTATACTCGCAGATATATATATATATATATATATATATATATATATATATATATATATATATATATATATATATATATATATATATATTTAGGATGAACTCTCAAACTTTAGAGGTGTAGGAGCAGATTTCAGACATTCCTCTTTCACTCCTAGCATTACGATAGGATTTCTATCTTTGTTTTATTCTGTGAGGTGAAATGCCTTTGTCGACTTGAGCATGAAGGCATCCATATCTCCTCCTTTGTAGTTTGGAAGCTTCTAGTTTTGTTGTAGAGACACGCCACAGTGGTGCATGTTCCACTGGTCACTGGCGAACTACACTGAGGTGGGCTGGGGGATGACCCTCAGTGCCCTGAGCTCCGGCTAGCTTGAGACTTGCAACTCTGTGGATCAGGCTGTGTAAATAAGTTTTTAATGATGTTGATGATGACTTCAACACCCACGTCTGTTTGCTTTCTATTGTCGCCTTGCCCTTCAGAACATACGCTGTGGGGAGCAGCCTGATGGAATCTCACTGAGACTCTTCCCTGACGTTACGCCAGCAGCGTTTTTATCTCAGCTTTAACCTACTTCCGTCTTTTTTTTTTTTTTCTTTTCAGTAAACAAATCTAGTGCCTTATGTTGAGGCGAGGATTTAGGAGGACTTTAAGAAAAATCATTCTTCACATTTTAGAGGTTGTTTGTAATAACTTTGCTTACGCTATAAAAATGTTAATAGCTTTTGAAGAATAAAAACCCTGTAATAATTGCCCGTCTATAAGCAGAGTCTTACGGTTTCAGCTGCAATCTATGTTCCCGAGTGGTGAAAGAGTAACATAATACCTTCTGTTGATGCATATGGTTTATGAACTGAGTTGCGCAAGGGGCTTTGTATTTATAAAAATGCATCTCACTTTGTATGCATCTTAACCATTTAATGTTTGATTTGCCGAGAGGGCAAAATTTTGTTTTCAAAATGCAGCGATATGACCTTAGACTATGTGGATACCATTAAGCGCGTCTTCAAAGAGTTTTAAAAGATGACTTTGTAAGAAGATCAGATCCTAACTATAGGTCCTCAGACACTTGAGGAATTCGTATAGCTTAATTTCCATTTCTCTTGCTGATACATAAGTCATAATAAGAGTAACAAAGAATTTCCTTAATGAATTGCTTGACCGTAGTGCATATAACACTGAAGAATGTTTCCAGTCTTAAAATTTGAAAGGATGGTGTTTAAGGCACTGTAGTTAGTTATCTCAACAGGTGGTAGATGGTAATTGATAATTATATTTAAAGTATGTGCATTCATTGTGGTTACTAGTAATATAGCATTTTTATCCACAGATCTCAAAGCATGTGTGAATAAATATGCATTATTTCCCATTTTAAATAGCCAGAGACTCACTGAACGTTAATTGGATGAAAGCAGACACAGAAACTTTATGTCCCCTGCCTGCTTAGAGCTACTAAAAAAAAATTCTTCCCAGAAACTGGGATAAAGAACACAGTATACCTGATCTCCAAATAACTAGTTTTCAGGGGTGTGGTTCCAGCTCCAGGCATGGCCCCATGGAATGTGCCATGTCCCCCATGTACGTCCTCTGCCCAGCTCCTCATCCCTAGGCCAGCAAAGCATTCTGGCAAATCTTGGTCAGAAGATACCTCAGTAATCATTCTTCTGTGCCCTGGGACACTCCCTCTAGCCATGCAGCAGGTGAACCAAAGACGGGGAGGTGACAGCATTTCTTCCATCCTTCATAGGACTTCCTTCTGATCCCTGAGTAACCTCTTGATTAGGAAAATATTGATTTTTCAATAGCTCTTTTCTTTGCAATAGAGCAGTGACCCAAACAGACAGTCCCTGCCGTGAGGGAGCCGGCGTTCCAGCAAAGAAAGTTGATCCCTGCAGAGCTTCGTTCTACTTATAGCTTTCACACTTCTCTCCGTTCTCCGCCTTTGAGGGTGTCCCGCCCTCTTTAACGAAGGCTTTTCTTTTGCATCCTGTTTTCTGCTTAGACTTATCAGAGAGGGAAATGTTTTTGAGCTTTATTTTCTGTCGTTTGTATTATTGTAATTTTTTAAATGTGTGTTACGCAGACAACAGCGAGATGAAACATGATTTCTCAGACTATACAGGCCTGCTGCTGCCTCCCGCAATCCCATAACTGTGGCAAATTAGAGGCAACTTTCCCAGCCAAAGAGAGGGTGCCGTCCTGCCTTATGACCACCCTGACCAACGAGTGTCTTTCCTGGACCAGCCCTGGGGTCTCATTGTCAATGGCTCCCATCCGCCAGGCCCCAAACTGTTCTGTGCTGGAGGAGGGAAGAAACGAGGGCTGGCTACCGGGGACTCCTTGTGGCACGGGCTCGAAGGACCCCGGAATCCCTTCCTGTTTCCTCCTTACACTTCTTTCTCCCCAGATCGCAGAAATGCTTTTCTGATTTCAGTTCCCCAGCCTCCCTCCTCCTTCTTCGCTCTCAGTATTGTTTCACTCGCTGAATGTGCATGTCTCTGTTGCCCGAGGAGAGGGCTGGACCTGTTCTGATCAAGTCCTTACCGACCCACAGGGTGTTGACCTGGGAAGCTGGAGTGGATTCTCCTCAGGGAAAAAGAATAGAATGCGAGGGGGAAGTTAGCTTGGGGCCCACAAGCTCTTCTCGCATTCGTAGGGCCCACAAGCTCTTCTCGCATTCAGCCCAACCCTGTGATCTGCTTTCACTTGAGTACATTCAACTCTGGACCTCTGTGTCCAGTTGCCCAGGTTTATATTTCACCAGCAGCTGCTCACAACCTGAAAAAGTGGAGAGAACTCCGGCTAGCAGTGCAAGGAGGCTCTGGCCGAAGGGTTATGTCCAGGGCAGGAATGTTCCTGCCTCTTGCTTCGTGAGGACCTCTCAGCTGTCACAGGAGTGGCTGTTCTCCTAGGACAGCAGTAAGGTTGCCAACGGCATCGTGCGCTTTGTACCCGGGCTGGACTCCTGGGACAGCTGGTCTGCTTGTACATCACCCACATGCCGAGCTCGGGATGCCCTGGGGCTCGGGGCACCAGCAGACTCCCAGAGAATTATTGAGTGATACGCAGCCTTCCACCACAATTTCTAAAGATCTGGGTGTGAGATGAATCTTCAGGAGAAAAAATAGTAGCTGGAAAGTACCTTAGAGATTAAATTGGCCAGAGTCCTGACTGGCTAATTTGCATATTTTTTGCATGTGTCTGTGATATGCATTTAAAATAACTTTCCTAAACTTTTCAGTAACTCTTCAGGAGAATTCAGGATTCTCATTTTCCACACTACATGGGCATCTCTGGAGGTCCATTCCAATCACTGGCTTCCCGACACTCCTGCCCTACTTGGTTGAAAGAGCTTAGAATTCTCCTTCTATTCAGAACCCTAGCTCTGGCTTCTCACCTGGCCCCAGTGTTGGTCCTGGAGGGAGACCCTCCTTCACTGCAGGCTGAGAAAGTCAAGGAGGAGAGGGAAGAAAAAAAAGCACCCCAGCACCTTCCTCCACCATTATCAGACCCAAGAGCAACATTAACAAATGGTCTGTTGCATACCTATTCTGTTCATCTAGTAAACTATGGTTGGTCAGTCATTAAGGACAAGTGTAGACAGTATAGTCTCAGAAATATGCAGAAGAGGGGGGGTCTCCAGAGGGAGGAGTACCTCTGTACCCCACAATCACAGCTCCTCCAAATCACCCACTTAGGGCATCAGCACTGCTCCAGTGACCTGAGGCTGAGGCATCCCTGCTTTTACTGCTTGGCCAACACAGGACTAGGAGGGCCCCACGCAGGAGCGAGGGCAGTTCCCGGATGCCTCCACTGGTTTTTCAGCAGGAGAAAATGTGAGCACCGTGCACCTCACACGTGCACTCCCACAGTGGCATGGTTCTGCTCTGGCTGGTCCCGGGCTCGCCAGTCACACTGCACTCCACATGCATCGTGGCTTCATTCTGCTCAGGAAAGTGACTGCCACATATGTGACAGTTTCAGTGGGAAATGGGCATTGCAGATTCCCACACGACTGCCTCAGAAACACACTCCTGAAGTACAACCTGTTCGTTAAGTTGCGGATTGCCTATATTTAATACTTTTTTGGCAGTACGATAACACTATTGAAATTTTATGCTTCTTATGGAAGAGGACATTCTGGAAGCTGTTTAAAATTCACAAAACGTTGGATTCTCTCTCTAGCGTATATTTCCTTTCTTCTTTGGCTGTGTATTTGACACATGGTCAGGTCACCGTCACAGTTGTTTTTCCCAACAGATGTTCCAGATCTGGCATCTTCCCAAGATGAGTTTAGGTAGATTCTTTGGCCAAAGGACAATATTCTAGGTGACAAGTTACTCCCAATTTTTTTTCCCGTGGAGCAAACAAAGAATCGCTTTAAGAGGCGCCATCACCTTCCATTTCAGAAGAAGCTGCAGGAACCTGTCATTTGGTCGAACTCTCGCACATTCTCTTGGATGTAAGCACAGGCTTTTGCTCCAAATATCTGGGCTTGTTTCATCTTGGTGAAGTCACTCTTTACACTTTTCAGCTCTTCCAGCTTTCCAGGCCTCTGATGTTGTCATCACCGTTTCCCTTTTCACAGAGGGATCTGAGCCACCGGTGGTTGATTCATTTGTTAGTTTGAGCCGTCACAGGGCGGTCCTGGTCTAGGGTTTCTGACAAAGGCAGAAAAGTCTGAGTTCACTGGGAAAGGCTACCTCTTTCTTCATAACACCTGCCACTTCTTTCTGCACTGACAGCCATGGGCTTCCCAAGGCGGTCTCTCTCCAGCCTCCGTCTTAGAGGTGAGAATCCAGGCTTACTGTCCACAAAGGTCCGTTTGCCCACTCAGAGCGAGTGGGCCACCTTTGATGAGGGAACAGCCTGAGCGCACAGCTCCCTCCTGACCCTCAGCTCTGACCCCTGCCCCTTGCCTCCCTGCTAGCAGTTATTTTCCTGGGAAGTAAGTTCAGCAAGAATATTCACTCCTCCTGTCCAGCACCAAGCCTGCTGCGTGCCACATGCCAAGCTAAACGCTGGAGTTAGAAATACAACTCGGACGCGGTCTGTGTTCTCAAGTGTGAGGGAATCAGGCAGAGAGGTCGTTGTAATAAAGTCTCCTGAGAGTACTGACAGAGCTACTGACCAGAGGGTCGTGGGGACTCACTGGGAGAAACCAGTTTGCAGGAAGATGGGAACAGGAAGACTTCCTGGAGGAGGTAAAATTAGCCTGGGCTGAGTTTTGAAGGATGCCTAGAAAACAGACACAGGAAGGACATTCCTCCAAACCCAAAGGTCCTTATGAGCAAAGCAGAGCGGCCATGAGGCCACTGGGGTGGAGAACACTGAGAAACACTTCCCCTGTTGAGACACAAAACCTCCCCTTGCTGAGCCCAGCCCCCAGTCTCAGGACCTCACTGGAGACCAGTGGCCCTCACTTTGTGAATATCCTTGGGGGCAGGGACCAACTTGCTGACAGACAAACACCTGTGCTTGTTATAGCTCTAAAATGCCTCTGGGATATAGTAATGATTCTGGATTGCAAGCATATGGGCATTTACAGGGAAAAAAATATTAATAGGTTAAAAATGTTCTGTGTGTCCGTGATCTCAAACATCTCAACATGTGTGTGGTTACGCACGGTCTCTATAGACATCTTGCAGCCGGGATCTATCTTCCTCGTGGCGGTTCCCGTGGGACACTGTTACGTGCTAGTCACCAGCGTTCATGAAGACAGGCTGTCTGGTGACTCGGGCGCAGATTCCGATGCCGAGCTTTCTGCAGTTTCTAAAGAGTGCAAGAACTGGCCTCAGCATGCTCCAGGGTTTGGGGCAAGAGTGACAGAGGGCAAACTTGCAGAGAGACCGTGGCTGCCCTGGGGCTAAGAAGACACGTCCACAGGGGCCATGTCACGAGCAGACATACAGAGCGCTTCTCCCAGGGAGGGGTACAAGCTCTGGCCCTGGAAGAAAGGAGGAAGAAGGCTTATCCGTGCTTCATCCAGACGGCGCTTGTTGATCGAGGTCCTATTATGAGCTAAGAAACAGAGGAGGACGAGATCGCTGCGGTCCCCGTCCTCATTAAGCTTACTTACAGTTCTGTGGGGAAATCAGATATTGAATAAGTCAATGCAAGTGACAAGAATATTTCAGAAGGGAAGATAGAGAATAAAGCAGAAAATGGTAACCCCGGAAGTTAACCTGGTCTGGGGCTTCAAGGAGGACCTCGGTGACTGGTACAGGGACAAAGGTGATGGAGGAAGAGGGAAATGGGTTGTGAGGAAGATGCTCTAGGCAAAGGGAGACAGACCCCCACCACCACGCAGGGGAACAGTTGGCATGTGCTGCACGGGGGCTGCGGCATGGACTGAAACTTCAAGGATAATTGTTGGGCACCTATTATGTGCAAGCACTGCTCTAGTCCCTAAGGATACAGCAGTGAATGCAGCCGTCTAGAAAAAATCTCTCTCCTCCTGGAACTTACTTTTTAGGGGAACTTTGTCCCAAAGGCAAAGAGAAGCATCGATGGTTTGATACAGGCAAGTGACACGATCAAATTCGCATTTACCTCGGGTCATTGTATTAATAAGTCTTAGGGCAGCATCATTTGTGAGTAGAGTGTTGAAGAAACACTAGCCGAAGCCCTTTTAACCCAATACTTTAGCCAACCTATAAGCTTCAACATGTTATCCACTGTTTTCTCTGAGAACAAAAATTTACCGAGATTTTGTAGCTGTTGTTTTAGAGATGCCAAACAAGTGATGTGTAATTATCTAAACCTTCAAGCTCTGCACTGCATAGGTTGTCAGATTTCTGAAGTCAACACTTCTGGAATAACATGCTTCAGGAGCGCCCCCAATGGACGGCTGCCTGCAGATCCGCCTGCAGTTACTCTTCTTGCTCCTGAATCGGGGCGGCTGATAAGAAGTGACAAACTAGAATATGTGTGGTTAAACAGACCACCTGCCCGTTCATAATATGGACATTAATTCTCAGAAACAGTTACTTCAGCCACGGGAAATGCCTGATTGGCCTTCACGAGATGGCTATTCATAGGCAGTTACTTTTCTTTCATGTGATTTTACGATGGGCCTTACAAACATTTTTTTTTTCCCAGCGTAGATTTAAAATCATTTTACGTAAAATTTACATGTGAAATGTTTATGTGTTAAATCATTTATCTGTGAAAATGGTTTAACAAGGTCATTTTGGTAAGAAGTAAGAAACCTTTTGGATGAAGTAAAACGTGGCGTCCAGAAGCATTTGAAACGGTAACAGACGACCACTGGCGTCCAAACATGCAGCAGTATAATTTTAATAGTCATAAATAATGCAGTAGCAGTGCCCAGTGACCTTGCTGAGAATTCTGAATACAACATCAAGCCTGGCAGTTTCTTGGAGAGCCCTTTAGCCAAAACTCATGCAGAATTGAGGATTTTTGGATTTTAGAAAAGTAATATGGTAGCCACGTCTGACAATTAAACACTTTTTAACATTTCTTCCACAAAACTTAGGAATATTCACACTTAGTGAGATAAATAAAGAGTATAAGGCAGCACAGGTTGTTTTGCCATCAAATGAGTTTCTTTTATTCTCTTTAGAGCTTTCCAGGGTTTAGAATGTGATAAGAGACTGTAGACCTGTAGTCGAATCCCAAAGGAATTTTGGAAATTTTCCAAGACCAGCCTCTGGCATTCGCATGAAAAAATGGCAAATACGTCTGGAAATACTAGTTAACCACAATGGGAATATATAGGTTTCTTTTGTTTTCCACACTGTAAGACTCTAGGTGACTTGGTTAATAATGTTCCTTTTAAATGAGTTGGGGAAATGAATTAATGAATGAGGGAATGAAAGAACAGGAAGTCACAAGGCCCCAGATTTTAAATAGCAGCCACCTCTGCCTTCTTCCTTAGCTGCTTTATCCTCAAAAGGGGAGTCTGGGGTCAGATGAGCCCCGGATTCCCCCCTGCCATATAAGGATTCTATATCACAATGACTTCCCAAAAGTTTTCCAACAGCTGAGTCCCAGAGGAGGAATTTTAAGAAGTGGAACAAGTCAAGCTCCTTCTTTCCTCGAGGTCTTTGTCATTACTCTCCCCTCTGACTAGAACGTGTCTCCCCCAATGTCTCCTGGCGGGCTCCTGATCGTCTTTGAGGTCGCAGCTCAAATGTAACCCCCAGGGCTCTCCCCCCAGGCCACCAGCCAGGGCCCCCTTCCCCTATTTCCTCGTCGATCTCTGGGATTCTTGTATGTGTTCACTCCCTGTTGATCTGAGTTCCTCACGAGCGTGTGCTCCACTGGGGCAGCAACTTTCTGTTCTTGGCTGAGTCCCTGAGGGCCTGGGACAGTGAGTGGCAGACAATAGCTCTCCCTGTGTATTAAGTGAATCAATAAATGAATGAATATTTCCATGATTGGTGGAGAATAAGAGACCTGGCCTATGCATAAGGACTGAATCATCTTTTCATTTGTAACTTACAACTATTATACTTTTAGACAGTGGGGATGATAGTCTTAGGAAAATTATTAAAAGTGTTTTTTAAATGCAAAGACACATAATTTTTCTCCTTCTCTTCTTTATTCACTTACATACTCTAGTGACTCTCACTAATATCTGAGCCTTTTTATGCCAGAAACAAACAAGAGAAAAGAGAGAGAGAGAGAAAGGGCTGAGGTCATAATTTTTGAATAGCGCTTTCTTCTAGATAAATGCTCCCTCTGTGAAAAAAACAAAATCTTTCTGAGACTATTCTAAGATATGTGTTGTTTGAAAAAACCTTGATTATACTTCTGTGTAATATTACAACTGCTGCTCCTTTCAGTGTTCAATTTGTTGAATCTTTCCATTATTAGTAAATTATATTTTGCAAGTTTCTAAAAATCGGCAAAGGTTTATTACAGTACTACAGTCTAACATTTAGTATGCTGGAAAATCTTTGATATTTGTATCATACAAATAAGTTGTCTCCTCAAGAGTTGAGTTTATCTGGGAGAAAAAAAAACAATGATTGACTCTGGAGTTTTCTCCTAGAAAGAGACCTAGTTGAAAATTTAAAACCAAATAGAGACCGAGACAGGGAAGGAAAAAAATAGCATTGCTGACACTTCAAATGAAGTAAGGAGGAAGGACAATAACATCTAATTTTTTTGTTTGTTGCTTTTAGTAATATTATATCCCAAATAATCACCGAAAGACTGTAATAGAAAAAATAATTCCACATATCTGATTAGAAAGAAACCCCCCCAAAATTGATGAATAACTATTTTCAAAGTGTAAATGCTATTTTCAAAGTGTAAAAGTAGGGTAATTAATTTTAGATCGCTTGACACATTTGGGCTCTCTAAAATGAAACTTCTCGGAAAAATACATTCAGAAGAAATTTCACAAAACAGCATTAATTAAAATGGCTGGGAAACAAACAGCAGTGTAATAACAGAGAGAATGCATCTGAAGAAAACTAGGGTAGCATTTCTTGCTTTGCTCATAACTTCATTGAGAGAAAGTTTGTGGAGGAAAAGAAAAGGGTCCTGGCCTTTGCCTTAAACTCATCATTTAATAAGACCCTGGTCGGCGCCAGCCACCAAGAAATTGCAAAGTGAGAGTCGCTTCATGTACAGGCACCGACTCTAAGTTCAGGACTATACATAGGCCTCTTGTGCCAGGCCTGTCGTGTCATGGGCATCAACTGGGATCAACCGAGATGCCAGAAGTAACTGTGGATTAGCTACGTTCCTAGCAGCAGAAGCACGCTCACCACATTCCTTAAATACCTGCTCCGGACTCTCATCAGAACCTCTGTCTTATCTGGATTAATCCTTTTCTGGCTCACTTTGATCCCAGTCCCCGGTGGGACCCCTCAGACGCTGAATAAATTGTGAAACTGTGGTGTCAGGATTAGAGATAAAAGGGGAGATGGAGACCGTGTGTCATCAGCATACTGATCTCAGAGAGAAAATGCCTCCGCTTTTCTTCAAGCTATCTCATGTGCACTTTGAACAGGTGGATGATTACCAGCATTTCCGACAGCCCTCCTTGGGGGGCCGGGCCCTGGGAGGCCAGAGAAGGGCAGGATGGAGCCGGGGCTCTCCCTTTGTGGCATTCTCCCTGGGGCCAGCGTCACGGGTTTCCCTCTGTAGGAAGAGAGCCTGGAGGAGAGGTGCGGTAAATACCACACTTAGTGCAGCTCAGTCACCTACTAGTTTGCCGATTTGTTGCATGAATGCCACGTTACATGGCTTTGAAACCAGACCCGTTTATATCCCCTCAGATTTGGCCTCTGAGCCCTGTAGATGCTTTTGCATTTCTACTACCTCTCTTACACTATTATTCTACGGGCCTTCATTCAGGGTTTCCTCCTTTGAAGCCCACTTCCCATCATCATTTCCCAAACCTCAGGATCATCCCCTGGCACTCGCTGAGGCTTTGGGCATCTGGTTTGGAGATTTTCTTTCCATGCAGTTCCCTTAATCTGCCTCCGTCCTTGGTGATTTAATATGGAAGCAGAAATCTCATCCCTGGAGGGCTGGAATCTTCACGAGACTAGTTAGTGGTGGCTTCTCTCTAATTTACTACTGGTTTCTTGGTGCTCAGCTCATAAGAGACACTCAATAAATATTTGTTGACTCAGTTAAGTATCCAAACACTTTGATCTCTTCTAACAGCTTTCTTTCCCATTTCTGATAACGCTGCCTTCTAATTCGCTAAGACACGAGAGGCCATCACACATTGACTCCATCTGTTTCTTTGTTCTTTACCAAAAGGAAGTATCTTCACCTATTCTTCTGCTTAGTGATGCTCCATCTTCCTTTGCCCTGTGTGGGATTCCTTTTCCTTCCTCTGGATCCTTGCTTTGTCAATCCTTCTTCCACTCTCATACCTTCAGTAGCTTCCTTTTCCCTTTCTTTTCCTCGTCAAGTTATAAAATGCACAAATCTCAACCATCTTTTTCCTTTTATTGGTATAGTTGATCTACAATGTGTACCAATCTCTGCTGTACAGCAAAGTGGCTCAGTTTGACAGATACGTACATTCTTTTCCATTATGGTTTATCCCAGGAGATGGATATAGTTCCCTGTGCTCTACAGTAGGACCTTGTTGTTTATCCATTCTAAATGTAATAGTTTACATCTACCAACCCCAAATCAACCATCCTTTTAAAAACATGCCTTCCGCACTGCCCTCCCCCGAAACAATGATCTCGTTCCCTTTAGAGCAGCATTCTAGAAGGAACAGCATATACCTCATCACTGGATCATCCCATTAAAATCACGCCTCCTCCTCCTCTGCCGAAGCGACCCTCAAAGGTCAGCAGTGACTTCCTAGTTTCTAAGTCCGGTGGTCTCTTTTCAGTCCCGGTCTAGTATTTTGTTTTCCGTTGTTGGCCCCTTGCCTTTTCCATCAGTTTGCCCTCCTAAAACGTTCTTGCTTCTCCTGCCTGACCAGTCTCTCTGAATCCTACCCTGGGTCTACACACCCGTCGTCCAGGGGAGCGATGGTGGTAGCTTGTATTGGGGTAGCAGTTATGGAAGACGGAGGAGAGGGGCTGGTTGAAGAACGATTTAGGTGATAAACTTGACAAGAGTTGATGACGTGTGAGAAATGAAGCGTAAGAGAAGCAGGCAAGCAAGAGAACCCCGAGGTTTTGTGCTTGCATAACTGGACGGTGGGGTCATTCACTGAGACAGGAAGTACTCCGAGTACACTGTGTGGAGGAAGGTACCCTGAATCCACCCTGACAGTTGCCGAGTTTGAGATTTCTCTGAGGTGTCCAGGAAGATATGTCAGGTCGGCCTTCAGCTAGGTCTGCAGTCAGGGGGAGCGTTCTGAACGAAGGCTAAACTAAATTGCTGAGTCACCTGGATACAGGTGGGCCCTGAGGACACGGACGGCAGAGTCCAGAGCAAGGGGAGAGGGTGAAACGAGGGGAGGATTGAGCCTTGAAAACTGGAGTGCTTGGAGCCAAGACAAGACTCAAGGAGACTGAGAAGTAATCAGAGGCGTGTGAGGAAAACTTGGGATGCGTCGGAGCTTGGAAGCCAAGGGAAAAAAGGGTTTGAGATGGTTTAAAATGGAGGAGACGTCAAAACTATTGTTAACTAATTCCTAATTTTTTTTTTTTTCTTGCGGCACGCGGGCGTCTCAGTGTTGTGGCCTCTCCCGTTGCGGAGCACAGGCTGCGGACGCGCAGGCTCAGCGGCCATGGCTCACGGGCCCAGCCGCTCCGCGGCACGTGGGATCCTCCCGGACCGGGGCACGAGCCCGTGTCCCCTGCATCGGCAGGCGGACTCTCAACCAGTGCGCCACCAGGGAAGCCCCATTAACTCCTAATTATACATTGTGTAAAAATGTAAAGTTGATATTCACATCAGCAAAATCATTTAAAATGGATGCCCGTTGATGTCAAACATTGTTTTTCTTTTTATTGCTGAGGTTCCAGAACTTAGATAAGGAAATCAGAGAACGGCAGGCCACTCATGGCTGACTGTCTTCTCCCTTTCAAGAAGGAAATCATGTGTCTTTTCTATTATAATACAGAACCAAGGGCAGTAGAGCATTACGGTGATCAGGACAATCAAAGCATAATTGTAACTGGTTTGCTTTGGGCTGACTGAACTTTAAACATCTCTTTTTTAATTTTATTATCTTGACCGACGGAATTGTCTGAAGCAGCTGTACACGTTGGAACAATTCACAGCTACTCATTGTGAGGGTTTATAATGCCAGCCACTGTTCTTTACATTTAGACGCACTTACTTACATGGCCTCCAGGTTAACTGATTTGTATCTGCTTTCCGTTCTGTGATTGTAAAATATGTCAGCGTTGGCCATTGGCCTGGCTCCCAGGCTGGTGGAGGACATGGAGAGGACGACAGGGTCCCCTGGAGCCCTTGGCTCACAAGCCCCGCACTCCAGTGGTTCTGGAACCCCACTGCCCCTCTAAGTGGGTCTGAGTGACCGCCATGGTGCTTAATGCAGGTAGAGAAGACCAATTTCTGTGCAGCCTAACAACATATAAACTCTTCAGGAAAACTTGACTACTTCACAGTTTGCTGAGAGCTTGCAAATATCACTTCACTTCTCACGTTAATGTACCTTCTCGCAAATCAAGTCATATTGAACTTTATTAACCGTGCTCGATGTCATTTGTATTTGAATTAAATTAACGAGCATCTTGCATTTCTTCACAAAATTAAATTGCCAGAATCTCTTTCTATTTTAATGTCAGCTTTCCATAATCAACACATGCCTTTAATCCCCTTAAATGGTATGATACCTTTGAGTGTTTGGGGAACCAGGCAAAGGCTTCAGAACCATTTTAAAAAATAAAATAAAACGAGCCATCAACTTTTCCACTGTGGTTTGTTTAATGAGTAGAGCTCAGTGGCTCTGGGGATATTGACAGTCTGTGACATGCTGAAATCATTCTCTTTTTACCCAGAAATGGATCATGGGATGAGTTTACTTAATCTGTGGACTTTGTTCCCCAAAAGTGTTTCAAGAAACAGACACAATTGTTTCCAGCAGCAGAGTTCTCTTGAGAAACGAAGGCACAGCACCTTGGCTCCGTCTCACGTGCTGTAAGCATCCTCCAGCTGCATTCAGAAAAGTGAAGAGCCAGTGGAAAGGAATTGATCTGATCTTCATTTCTCTGTCGATGTGGTTTATTTGTGTCACACATTGCTTTTCAGGTGGTCCCCAGAGTAAATCACACATTTTTATTGGGGCTGTAAATTTTGTTTTGATTTCCCAGGCTCTTCCGGCAGCACTTTTCTTTAAATTCTGTCACAACTTCTAACTGAAAGCAGGGCAATGGCCCAGTTTATTTCTCCATTTAGCAAGTGTGGTCTTTTGAACTGTGACAATGCACATGTTATTTAGGCTCTTTCGATGAATGGGACAACTGTGGTCCCTGCTAGAGTCTGTCTGAAGCAGGTATCTGAGGATGTCGGTATGTGATGTGTTCACAGGACAGAAAACTTTCTCTGTTCTGGGGCCAGCCAGGCACAGGAGAAAGGAAGCAGAGGCTGCTGTTTTGATGTCAACACTGAATTGGCTTTAGGACTCTGAGCTGCTTTCTTAACATTTCCGTCCTTAATCAGTGAAAACCAGTAGAATAGTAACTGTCCTCATTGATTTTAGAGATTGGTGATGGTTCATAAATCCAAGAATTTGGGGAAAGCAGTTTCTAATTTCTGTTCAGTCCCAATATAGCATTTTATGGAGGGGGCTCCTCTGAACACATGCTCTGTAGTGAGCAGTGACTCCTTCCCATGTGTGCCCTCCCGGGTTCTACAAAGAACAGCAGATATCACGAGAGCTAACTTGTCTCTCCTGTTGAACAAACAGAGGCAGTAAGAGCTATAGCAGAGGGCAGCGCCTATGGGCACGTGTTTTTCATAAATGGCCTGAAATGAGGTCCCTAGAAGTTGTCGCATCGACACAATGCAGATGTCTTAGGTGTCAACGAATTATTTAACCCCAGGATCACCACCATCGGTGGCAGCCCCAAGGCGTAGGAAGGGCAAGAATTAGAGAAGACAGAGGAAGAGGAGAAGGAAGAGGAGGGAGACGGGGAGGAAAAGGGGAAATGAAAGCGAGAGAAAAGCAAAACAGTGCTTATGCATCAGACTTACGTTATAGCCTGTCTTAACTCCCTAGAATAACATTTTAGATATAGTTAATCCATGTCAACATAAGTCGATAGAGTACACGCCCAGCTTGTGAAAGAGTACATAAGGTGGAAATATATTTGTTTTCCAGGACATTCATGGAGTGGTTGTCAAAGTCCTCGTTGACAGGAGATAGGTAAAGAGAACTGTGCTGGATGATTAGAATCAGAATCCAGCTAGAATGGCGGGGCTGCATCAAACCATCCGAGTCCTCCTTGTAAAATTCAACAGCACAGTCCCATCATGTAAGTGTGTGTCTCACTCTCATCCATATGTGAAAAAGACATGGTTCTGTTGACCTTAGACAGTTAGAATAACCGAATGTGGACTGACTGCCAGAAAAGCTTGCGCGATCTTGACTGTGTTCATAAAAAAATATGGCAACATGGATCCATACAGGACCCAGAGCAAGGACATTTCCTCTTGCCCTTTCTTCTTTCCATTTGCCATGCACTGCTCTGGGCTCTGGAAGTGTAAGAATGAACTTGCTTTCTAGGGAGGAAGCTGCCAATAAATAAGTAACCAAATAAGCAGTATAAGTTTAGATACTGGTGTTAACCTGAACATAAAAGAGGGATTTAAGATAGTGACTGGAGAGAGAGAAGTCAATTTAGTTAGGACCACGAGGGATGCCTCTCGGGGGGGTTGATTTGTACATTGCAGATTGAAGGAAGGGAAGGAACCAGACATTGGAGAAGCTATGGGAAGACACAGAGATGGGCAAATGTGAAGAGTTTTTTTAAAAATCGTGTTTTGAAGAGAGGGAAGCATCAGCTGGAATCCAGTGAACAAGGAGACCATGGTTAGATGGGATGTTGGGAAAAAAAAGACAATGGATTTCACTGTGTGCTGATCAGAGCTGAAGTAGTTCAGCAAGAATTGACCCATAAAGGTGAACACAAAAATGGTGAGAAGTTTGTTTTTAAAGCCATATGGAAATAGCAAAAGGAACTGCAGAGAATTATTTCTAAAATGAGGACTTTGGGGAGAAGAGCCCTGGAAAACGTCTTTGAGCATCTGAGAAGAGTTTTATTGAAAGGGCTGCACGGTGGGTGCTCCAAGAGGAGCTCTCGGGCCCTGGGATGGGGGCCATCGTAGGGCAGAAGTCACAGCGCTTCGAAGGACGGACTCGAACTGTTAGCCTCGTCCAGAAGCCTTGTCTACCTCGCAAAGCTGTCAGTGTCTAGTCACAAGGTGTTGTCAGGCAGGACTAGACAGAAGATTTTTAAGGCCGGTGACTACTCTTCTACGTAAGTACGTCATCACTCTAACACGGTACCTGGCAGGTGATACTTAGCAAATATTTGTTAAAAGAATGAACAAGTAAAATACAACAGAAATTGGTCCAAGGATTGATCTAGGTGGCCTCTAAGAACATACCTAATTCTATAATTTTATAATTCTGTGGCATGAGTAAAATCACAATGATTTTCAATACTTAAAAAAAAATTTATTTCGGAAGAAAATTGTTTACTTTGGTGAAAAGCCTTTTAAAAATAACTTCTCAAACTGTAACAAATGCACTGTTGCCCTGCAGCCCTCAAAGCCACCTAACGCAAACTCTTCTGTGATTCCTAAAGCACTAGTAATACCACTGCCATTTGGTAATAACATAGAAAATATTATTTAACTTACAGGGGATTTTTCTGGCCTTTACATATGGGGTTTTGAAAGTTGATCTAAAATGTATCATTTCTAATTGCCTTTAGAGTTTCAAGCACATATGAAACAAATTTCATTATTTTCTTCATGATATTTCAGTTAATATTTGCTTTTAAATTTACTGTCACCTTTTTTTAAAGTATAATTTCAATAGTCTTAGCCTAAATATCAAAGGAAAAAAACATTGAAAGTCTTAGATTAGTTTCAAAATTCAGAGTATAAAAATGTTGACATGTAACTCTGTTATACATTGATCAAAGACATTATTACAGCATATTCTTTAATTTAAGGTGATTCTTCTGATGTGTAGCCCCAATCATTCTGATCTCTGCTGAAAAGTGATGACATGTGATATTTTTATTTAACGTAGATCTAGTAAGTTGGATAATTTAACTAGATAGTTAAATATACCCAGGACCTGAAATAAGCTTGCGTATACGAAGCCTTGATTTATGAAAGTGGCTGAGACTCAGCCAGTAAGAATATAATTTAAAAATAGCATCTGCATCGAATGGATTACAAAGGAAATCATGGTGGTCATGGTAGGTGGAGTTTGAGGGCTTGGGATAGAACACAGCAGCTAAAGATCTCTGCTCTTACAGAGTTCCTTGTAACTACTAAAGGTCGCAAATGAGATGATGAATGAGTTATTCATTACAATCATAGGTACCTGTTAACACTTTATAGTTTACAAAGTAACTTCACAAACCATATTACCTTTAAGCTTCCCCCAAAAACCTGTGGAAAAGTTATAAAATAATAATAGTAATACAATAATATGACTAACACACATTGAGTGTTTACCATGTGTCAGACCCTCCTCTAAAAACCTGATGTGCATTAACCCCTTTGATGTTTACAACAACCTGTGAGATAGGTATTATTATCCCCGTTTTGCAGATGAAGAAATTGAGACACAGAGAAATGAAGTCACTTGCCTATAACTACACAGCTAATCACGGTAGATTCCGTGTCCTGATCCCCTGCACCGTGGCTGCGGAACGGAAGAGATGAGGCCATGCACTGGCCCAGGTCACACAGCCACATGGAAATTGAATTTATGTTTCTGACTTCAAGGCCGTGCTTTTCTCAGCGCCCCACAGCTGCCTGGCACCAAGCCGTAACGCCGTTGTATTAATTAGTGAGCGTTTGCTGAGTTATGCTGTGATGACAAACACCGCCACCATCTTGTGGCTTACAACCACAAAGTTTTATTTTTTTTCTCAGACTCCATGAGTTGCAGGGGTCGAGTGGGCTCTACTCTGTGTTGTTTTCATGCCAGAAGGAGGAACCCTTATCTCAGACACGGCTGCTCTCACGGCAGTGAAGAAGGGTAATGGCGGACTGTGCAGTGGCTCCCACAGCTTCTGCGTGGACACTGACTGCACCACTTCTGCTCACATCTTGGCCAAAGCAAGTCATACAGCCAATGGGACAAGAAATGTCCACCTCCCCCTGTGAGGGCACCAAGGAGGGGCCCTGTAGGATGAGTCTGATAGGAAAGAGTTGCAAATATTTTGAGCAATTATTATCTACTTTTTATGAAGATGTTTAGTTAGCTTTTAAAACTAATTTATTTGCAAACTGCTATGTGCCTGGCACTGTTCTAGTCCTTTTTCAAGTGTAACATCTTTTATTTTACCCACAACCCTCTTGGCTTTATCATCCCCATTTTATAAATGAGGAAATGGAATAGAAAGAGAAACAGAAAAGTCGCCTAACTCGCCTAAGGTGACACAATTCTCAGAGGATAGAGTCAGGTTTTAATCCCAGGTTTTCCTTTTCCAAACCTCACACTTTCCACTTCAGTGTGCTTCCTGTCTGTAGGGAAATTGCTAATGAATTTGGTTCAGGTTTGGACCATCGAAGTGACTATTTTGTAAATTTGAAAAACTCTTGTCTGGGAAGGATTACTGGCTAGTAAAGTAAAACCTAAACCATCTGTAACCTATACAGCAATCAGTCATCCCAGCTGGGTTTTCCAGGTTACTGAAGCTTTCATCTTTTAAAATAAGGACTTTTATACTTCTGCTGACTGAAAAAAATACACATTTGTAGCGATTTTTACGTAGTCCACAGGGTATTGGATGTGGGATGATTAATTGGTAATGTTTTCTACATCAGCTCTCTCACTTAATGCCACAAGGAATTTTAATGGTGCAACACTTTCAGATGGGTGTAAACATCTGTTTTGCAAACAAGGACTTGTTTACATCTGATTGCCTCAAAATATCTCAGGGCTCCTAAAACACAGAAACGGATTTGCTCAGGGTGATGGGGACTTCTTCCATCAAATCAGAGTTTCTTCTTGATGTCCGTGGCCGCAAAGATATTTTCATCTGAAGGATCCATGGCCTTAATTAAATGGCTGCATTTGGGGGTCTGGATTTCCAGGTGACTCTTCTCCAGGGGATCCTGTTTGGGAACTAAAAAAGCCCTTCCACTTAGAAAGTCATCCTGGGAAGTTGTCTTTCACTGTTAAGATGGAAGGGTGTGGGGAGAAAATGAAATTACTGTTACACTTTCCCATACTAGGTGGGCCTTCCTTTCTCGTATAATTAGAGTCACCTTTTTACAACTCTGAATTTAAGATACAAAATAAGGTGGTTGATAGTTTAGTAATCACTAGAATTCTGTCTTTCCCCCAAAGGCATAAGTTTCATCTTCCTTAATGGCAGAAATCTGTTTATGTTCATGATATATGCCAACATTGTTTATGGCTTGCACGTAAAGATAACTGTCTCAAACTCTGAGTTAAGATGTGTACTGAACATAAAATTCTTGGTCACCGTGAATGAAATCTCTCAACTATAGTGACTTACTTTGTTCATTTCAGTCCATTAATTTGAATACCTGCGTTTGAATTAAAATATGTGATTGCTGATAATGTCACATGCCCAGATGAGTCCATTGCTCTTAATTATTTAAGTATAGACACAACTTTCCTTTATTATGCTCCTTGTAAGTTCAACAAATATGAAGTACAAAGCTTTTAAGACCTCTAAAATCTCTCCATCAGATCAGATGTATACTGCTATGAAAGTAGAAATGGCCTTCGTGGATATTTGGAAAGGGAAAAAAAAATTAAATAACAACGTGATTTAGTCTGCACTTGGCAAATCAGCATACTTAAGACACATGAATATTAAAATCAAGAATGCAGTAAACAGAACTACTGACTTTCTATTTATCAAGCAGCTGACTTTTAAATAAGATATTTTTCCACTAAAATTTTCTTCATAGACCTTCAAAATAACCTTATATTGTTATTTTTCAAGATCACTGTTAGGTAGAGGCTTATTCTACTCATAGAATTCACCTGCATATTTAAATTGGCATAATTATTATAAAAAGGCTCTGGGATAGCTTTTGGCTCAGTACTTTAGTTGAGACATTTTATACATAAAATGACACCTGGCTAACAAAAGGAAGCAAAATGGCATTTATTCGGTGTCAATTAAGTGCCAGGAGCTTTACCCTGTGTCTCATTTAACCACATTGCAGAAGTCCTTTAGATTGGGAACAATAGTTATGGGGTTTTTTTTGAAAGACAAGGAAACCCAGGTTCTTGTAGGTTAGATGTCTGCCCAAAGTCGCAGAACTTAGAGGGTAAGAATTTGGACCCAGATTCCTGTGTATCAAAATCCTTGGCTGTATTCCCTGATCAGCACTTCCCCCAGACATGATATCACCTTAGGAAAGATGAAGTGATCTTTTTTCAAGAAATGAAGCCCTTGATCTCTCTTGTATCACATATTTTATTTTAGGTTTTAACACAGCCTGTGGACAGCCCCAAACACTGTCTTCTTGCGGAACCATTTTTCCCAGTTAGAATTATACAGAGAAGTTGATGGGATTATTCAAAATTTCTCATGTTTCAGGCAAAGTAGACCATTCTATATTGAAAGCGTAATTCCAGTATCTTAGACAAAGAAACATTTTCTTTGATAATGAAAAGCTTGAGGTTCTCTGTACAATACTTGTCTTCTTAAGTTGCCTTCCCTCCTCTTCTGCCTGAAACCTTCGGGCTCTCTGAAAAGCAAATGATATTATCTTTTTAAATTGAAGCAAACTTTTAATTTTTTAAGATTGGTCACTGTCATCTCATCTGTTTTGGTTGAACAAAGTTAATACTTAAAAGAGGGAGTAAAGATGGTGTGACATTTGCCTCAAAATTGAGATACTAGATGTCACAATCCAAGTCAATTGCTTTATAAAAAATACAGTTTATAGCAAAGAGGAAACTTTTCTGGAAAAAAAAAACCCCACTTTTATTGAAATGAAAATTCGCTTGACTAACTTTCAAACTGATGTGTAAATATTGTACATTTATCTTTGCTTTTGGTCCATCTACCGCTGTTTCCGTGAGTCTAACTACAATCTCACTGCTAGGACCTTCCAGTGACTCTCTTTTGAACCGTTCTCTCTTATTCTTTTCCTATATGGAAAAAGAGGTTTGCATTATTGGATTGTGATAGACATCAGTTTCTTGATGCCAAAACCTGTTCTGTCTGGTGGAGCATGTTTTCTCAATGAGAGAAAAGAACAAGACTTAATGCCTTTAGGTAAAGTTTACATGTATATTATGAAACAAAGGATTGTGCTAAAGAAAATCAGGTCTATGCAGGCTGGGTAAAGACAACACTGGATTTTGGAGGGCTTCTTACTGCTCTGGATGACCCTGTGAGCCGTGCCACCTTCAGCTTTTCCGTGTTCCTCTCTCTTTTGAGAGCCATTTTTTGGGTAGTTATTGAAGCTTTAAAACATGATGGAAAAGAAATTCTCATTTAAATTTTTTTAAAGAGAATAAGATAAGAATATTTCACCAGAATATCAGTCGACTTAAAAACTGAATTGGAAAGTCATTCTTTCAGTATTTGGTGCTCTTTGAGTATGGATGCCTTGAGGAAGGCTGGGATATTTCTAATCCTTTCAGGTCTTTATAAGCAGCAGAAAGCTTTGGTTAACAGAGTAGAATCTCCCTCATTTCGGGAGATGTTACACTGCAAATCGTCACTTGTTTGAAGTGCAAATTTTTTTCATTCAAACATATTAAACTGGAGGAATTCGACCTGTGTAAAACGCCTTTTATTCCTTTGGTCACAACCTGTTATTTTCTTTAATTTATGGATTTTAGTTATCATATAGTGTTTGCGTCCTCCGTTTCAGATTTCCCAAGACATGTAAATAAAACATCCAACCAGTAGTGAAGATAAATATACCAAAACATCAATACCCATTGCCACGAGGAATAAGAGTGAGGCTGTTACAGTCAGCAAAAAACAGTGAACCACGCACTCTGGGTTTTGGGATTGTTTACACATTGTATGCATATATTTCAGTTTGTGCAGAGACACAGTCTGTCTCTAAGGCAATTCAATCAGATTGAATACTTTCTGAAAAATTGGAAACTATCTGAAAATTTGAATGCAGGGCAAAGGAGCCAGTTTTTACCCTACACTTCGGGAGTCGTATAGAATTTAAATGTGAGAACTTATTTTTTGTGTCATTTGGCAAGGATGACAGTCTCTGGGACCCCCTTGCTTTCCCCAGCTGCGTGTTGGCCAGATCTAAGCTCTCCTAAGACAGTGTGAGTCTATAGAAGCTCCATCAAGCCATCCTCATAACGTGCTCCCAAAGCACAAACCTCATAAACATTTTCAAACGTTTCATAGAAGAGATTGTTAACTGGGTTTAGGAAGAAAGCTGGTTGACAGGGGAAGAAAGAGCTTATTACTATTATTTCTTTTTATTTTTAAAATTTATTTATTTTTTAAGATGTTGGGGTAGGAGTTTTTATTAAGTTATTTATTTATTTTGGCTGTGTTGGGTCTTCGTTTCTGTGCGAGGGCTTTCTCCAGTTGCGGTGAGCGGGGGCCACTCCTCATCGCGGTGCGCGGGCCTCTCACTATCGCGGCCTCTCCTGCTGTGGAGCACAGGCTACAGACGCGCAGGCTCAGCAGTTGTGGCCCACGGGCCCAGTTGCTCCACGGCATGTGGGATCCCCCCAGACCAGGGCTCGAACCCGTGTCCCCTGCACTAGCAGGCAGACTCTCAACCACTGCGCCACCAGGGAAGCCCTTCTTTTTATTTTTTAATTGAAGTCTAGTTGATTTACAATGTTGTGTTAGTTTCAGGTGTACAGCAAAGTGATTCAGATATATATATATATATATATATATATATATATATATATATATATAATTTATTTATTTATTTTCAGATTCTTTTCCATCATAGGTTATTAAAAGATACTGAGTACAGTTCCCTGTGCTGTACGGCAGGTCCTTGCTGGTTCTCTATTCTGTATACAGTTGTGTGTTTATGTTCATCCCAAACTCCTAGTTTACTGTCTCTCCATCCCCTTTGGTAACCATAAGTTTGTTTCCTATGTCTGTGGGTCTATTTCTGTTTTGTACGTAAGTTCATTTGTATCATTTTTTTTTGATTCCACATAGAAGCGATATATGCTATTTGTCTTTCTCTGTCTGACTTACTTCACTTAGTATGATAATCTCCAGGTCCATCCATGTTGCTGCAAATGGCATTATTTCATTATTTTTTATGACTAATACTTTATTGTATAAATATACCATATCTTCTTTATCCATTCATCTGTCATTGGACATTTAGGCTGTTTCCATGTTTTGGCTGTTGTAAATAGTGCTGCGGTGAACATTGGGGTGCATGTATCTTTTGAATTATGGTTTTCTCTGGATATATGCCCAGGAGCGGGATTGCTGGGTCATATGGTAGAAAAGAGATCATAATTATAAAGTAATTAACCTATAGGACCTGCCCAGGGGCCTGATCCTGCCTTTATGTTACTCACCTGGCATTATACTGGAAAAGAAATGAAATCAAAACTTGCAGAGAATTGTGTATTTTATACTTTTCACTGGACATTCTGAGGCTCCAGAATTACCGGCATCTCAGGCAAGGGTCTTTAGCAAGTGCTTGACAGTCCGCAGCTGATTCGAGGATTAGCGTGGAGCTCTCCTGACTCCCCAGGAAGCAAGTCTTCTGAGGGGGAGCAGTGAGTGCAACCTGAGGACAGGGCGCAGCAGCCGGAGGGATTTCTCCCTGGAGGTTACTGGCCCTGCCCGAATTGGGTTTGTATGTTTGGGGGAGAGGATGGGTCCAGAGAATTGGACTGATCAGACTAATTCTTTCACTGCCAGTTCTAAAATCTGGGCTCTATGCTGTTACTACTCCCCCCCCCAAATGATAAGACTGAAGTACTGAAAGGTTGTAGTCTAAAAATGTAGGTGTATTTAATCTGCACTACACCATGGCTTGACCCCGACATACCCTGAAGTCCTTTGTGTATTCCTCTTCTTTGTTCTTTCTAGGCCATCCTGTCACTTAATTTATTCCTTTAGAACATGTGTGTTTCAGGGCCCTCGCAGTCCCCATTAAAGGCCTATTGAGTGCTCTGGGGCAACCCCCCGGGCTCTGGCCGTTCTGCACGTCACTTGGACATACCTGTCAGTTCCGGTTTTCCCGTAAATGACGGGGAAACCGATGCTTCTTCCCTTGTAGGGTTTCTTGAGGTTATTCTGATAATTCTAAATAATTTCAACCCAAAATGTATATGAATAAACTGCATGAGCTAATTGTCTTTTTCTCCTTTGGCCATAGCTATAAAGAAGAATGGATCAAATTAGAATATATTTGGGTTCCTTTTCAGCCCGTCTTAAGTGGGGGGCTATTTCCATGTAAGGTGTGAGTGGCAGACGACGTCCTACTCAGGATCAATATAATAAAGACTTCCTTTTGAACTAGCAAAACTGCCCAATCATGTACTGAAGCTGGTGACCATATGGGAAACTATATATAATAACAGTTAAAAGTTTTTGAGTGTACATTTGCTGCTATATTCTGTAGATAAAACTTCAAAATGAAAATGCATTCATCTACTTCTTAAGAGCCTTCAACTCTCAACATTTTAGTATATTGCCCATGAAGAACCTCGACACCAGTTTTTTGAAGGCAACACTGGTTTATAACATTATGTAAGTTTCATGTGTACAAATTATATTTCTGCTTCTGTTTACACTACAGCATGCTGACCGCCAAGAATTTAGTTTCCATCTGTCACCATACAGTTGACCCCTTTACCCATTCTCCTGCCCTGCCCCCAGTGTCCCTCTGGGAACCACTACTCTGTTTTCCTGTGTCTGTGTGTTTTTTCAACACCAGTTTTTACGGGTCAGTAACATAATCCCCTGTAATTTTGCTTTCCTACTTTTCTCTTGTAAAGTGGCCTTTGGCCTTTGATTCCCTTGTCTAAAGGAAGACCATAGCATTGCAATGACAGATTTTATTTCAGATGTTTATTTAAAAAGTCTTATGAATTTTGATATTCTTGTTTCCATCTAGAAAATGATTTTAGCGACTCTTGGAACATTTCCATTTGTAATGTAGCCCAATAGAAAGCCAGATGAAACGGAAATGGTTGTAGGCCAAATTCTGTTGGATTATTATTTTTTTAGCTTACTCTTTTCTTGTTTCAAACACTGCTTAAAATATATATATATATATATATATATATATATATATGTATATACACACACACACACATATATACATATAAAAGCTACCCACTCCTGTACCATTTTCTTCTCTCAGCTTCACACGGAACTCTCTTAGAGTAGAAGCAGTGTCAAAACAGGTTCTGAATATATTCTATATTTAAGGGTTACCTGCAGTTTGTAGCTACCATTGGGCATCATGGCTCTTATATTTAGCAGCTCTCAAACCTTAGTGAGCAGCACAGTCACGTGAAGGGCTGGTTGAAGGTGCTGGGTCCCACCTCAGACTCCAATTTACCAGGTGGGGACTGGGCCTCAAGAGTCTGCATTTCTAACGTGTTCCCAGGCAATGTTGAGCCCCTTGATCTGGGACCACCCTTTGAGATGTAATGTCTGCATTCAAATATAGTGTGTGTGTATGTGTGTGTGTGTGTGTGTGTATATATATATACATATATATATATATATTTTTTTGCAAGTTGCACAATGATGCAATGCAAGGCACACCCACGGGTCAGATCATGATTGTCCTCCAAACCTTAGACGACGCGGTGGATAATGACTGTTTGGAAGGGGCGCGCCAGTAACGTCTCTGAAACAATCAGTCTGTTAGGAGAAAGCAAAGTGACAAGAGTGAATTCAGAGAATGTAGTATTTGAGGTGACAAAAGTGGGAACGTCTAGAGGACGTGGTATACTACCCAGTGACACTGGCCAAGGGTGCGTTTCTGTGGCTTTAACTGACTTGCAGGAACACGGGTTGAGTTGTGATTGGCAAAGAAAGGAAGTGCAACCACCAGGGCAAAAAGGAGCAGCTTTGGATTTCCAATGGATACTATCTTGTTTAATTGCAGCCCTCGGAGATGGGTGTTAGTACCCTCATTATACTGATGAGAGACTTAGATTCAGAGGAAACACATAATTGCATAAGGTCATAAAACTATTATATGATAGAAACGAGGTACAGAACTATTCATCTGGTCCCCAAACTGCTCCCCTTTATACAATGTCTAATCCAGTGGACAAGGAACAAGGCTTTACCAATTATACGGTGCTCCATGCCCCCAGCCACCAATAAATTTTATTGCCAACTTTGTTGTTTTTCCTACGTGAGCAACATAGTATATCCTGATTGTAAAATATTTGCAGAATTCAGGAGTATGCAGTATAAATGTATAAAGAATAAATGTACTAGTATATAGTATATACATATACTATATAAAAGATATAGTCTGTAAATAAATGTATGAAGGATAGAGAATAACATATATAAAGTGTTGTATATGCTTCCAGTCCCTTCTGTGCATTTACAAACGTGTGCACATGTGTGTGTCCTATAAGTGAAATTCTCCTCCATGTATTATTCTGGTTTCTGAGCTTATTACTGAATCTAATGGTGAATATGCTGGTTGCTAAACCTCACCAAGTACTTAATATGAAATATTTTAAGTGATTTATAATGACTTCTTTAGACATTTAAATTAATAACTTGTATCCAACAGGAATCCTCATGGGGAAAAACAGATTTAACTTTTGTATCTCACAACTGTGTGAAAAGAACAGTGCCAGTACAAATGCTCACAGCATGTTTCATCTGTGTACCCAGTGACCACATACTTTCAATTGCTTAGTGTGTGCAAGAAAGCCATTTTCCTCCTCAAAAAATAAAGCGAAAAGAGAAAAACTGGCCAAGGGCTAATTTGCAATTCAAAGAAAAGGGTATTGTTAGGTAAGAAGACAGAATAAGATATTTTCTTTGCTTTCTGAGTTTCAGCTTGTTCCTTGTAACGGTGCATGTGTTACAGACTTTAATCCCACCGTGGAAAAAGCTGATCTTTGAGTTTTATACCCATATTACAAAATCTTTTTTTTGTGAAAGACCATGCAAGGACTACCTATTAAACTAATGTCAGGATTTTAGAGAGGTAGTTCTAACAGAAGACAGCCATTCCTTACCTCTTCTCAGTGAGCGTCTGTGACATAAACATCCATCTGCGAGGGACAAAGCTTTGGTTGTTTGCAAAGGACTCCAGAAACTCAGCATTGAAACACGTAGTGACTTCACGGTTGTATTGAAAAAGCTGTTTTTGCAGGGCTGTACTTCTTGTTTAGTTGGCTTTGGATTTATTTTGGAGAATAACAAACAGCTTTTAAATGTCTTAGTAATCAGATGAGGCAGATACCTTTGTCTGTGAAGCTGCTTATATTTTGTACATTTCAATGGCACTCCAAGCTAGAAGATGGCAAAGAAATATTTGAGAAGAATGAAGCCCAGTAAGAGCAGAGCTGCCTATGAAGTGGGTGTGTGTGTTCAGATTCTGGCGATCCTGGCTATTAGGATAAGGTAATCAGATCTGACTATGATACTTGCTTTCTACGGGTAATTTATGGAACATTTCAGGGAGCCACTTGCGAATTTTTAGAAGTTACTTTTATGAATATTTTAAGAGTTATTTTTTAAGAGTTCCTCTTTTCTACTACGTTGACTGGTAATATGAAAAAAGCAGGCAAATCAATGTTAAAACAAGCAGCTACACACAGTCAATTTGACAACCCAGTATAATAAATTTATAGCCTGCTAAAGAGTGTTAAGATATTATAGGAATTATATTATTGGGACTACAGTAATAACAGCTTTTTAAAAATACTCTTGTTTGGTTGTTTTTTGATTTTACCTCCAGCTCTGAAATGGTTCTGTTAAAAAAAAAAAATCATACTTTTCACATAAAAGTTGTTTCTTATCCACAGGGCTATTCTTTGAGTGTAGCTTTCACACTAACAAATGAGTGAATTATTCTTACGTATTATCTATAACATAGAAAATCAAATCAAGATGCTGAACTCAAAATATAATATTAATAACCCTAAAAAATTATCAGTTACTGGATCATGATGGTTATCCTGATGCCAGGAAATAGTATATAAAATGTGTTATCTGGAGCTTAATTCATGTATTTTAAAAATATTCACGTACTCAGTAATGAATTGAGTATATGCCAAAGTTCTAGGCACTGATCTGGACATTCAATATTGTAAGCTAGTAAGTTGTACTGTAAAATTCTGTGTATTTTTCAAACAAAACCGTTCAGAACTCCAGCACAGAATTGAATGTTACCCTTAAGAGAATCATCGCCTTTGGGAGGCTGACAGCTGTTCCAGCCTTGTGACAGTGACAGTCTTCTTTGTCACAGCCAGGTAATGTGACCTGTAGACCTCCCTCTAATGAGTGTAACCATTGTTTGCATCTCGGTGTTTTCAGTTAGACATCGTCTTCATTTGACTTAACTCTAAACGTTTAGGTTTTTCAAATAACGTATTTACTTTTAAAGAATGATGGCTTTTATCAAAGAGAAAAGGAGAAGTAAGAGAAAATAGTGTCGGCCTTTGAACTTGCAAAGATGTGTTCCAAAGAAGGCCACAGTAAGAGCAGCACTGTCCACGTTGGGGTCGGACCCCACCAAGACCCTGCGGTGGCAGCGCCCCCACTCTCCTAGTCCCAGGGTGCAGGTGTGTTGGTTTAAACGTCAGATCATTACCTAACGTGTGTAATTACATACGTGCCATCACATCACATGTTCCAACTCTCCTGCATAGGTACTTCCTTATCACGGTGGGTTGTTTCAGCCAGCCCTCCATCAAGGCCAGAGAAAAGGCTCATTTGAGAAACTCCACAGTTGATTTTGAGGATCCCCAAATGGCTCTAATCACTTAACCCTTTTCCAAATAAAAACTGCCAACATCACAAGCCAACCACCTGCTGCTATTTTGGAATCAATATATCCTTTGTAAGAAAAGGGGGTAGGCACGAACACCCCACTTCCAGGAGGTGGATACGTGTGAAGATGAATAATGAAGACTTGCATTTTTTACACCAGTTAAGCACCACACCTGATAATCTCATGGCTACATGGCATTGGTAATAACTAAATGACACTAAATGAAATTTAAAGGGTTTAATTAGGAAATTCTATTCAGATGTCACAAGCTATTTACTTACTCTGTAGAGAGTGCATATACTCAAATTTTACTGCCCTTTTATTCTAATACAAAGAATTCACAATATTAACACAGAGGTCTTGAAATAGACAAAGTCTGGTGATGCTATTTGTTTTTATGGGCTTGAGAGATTATCGTTACCGTCATATGTGTGTGAGCATATTACAGTGTTTGTCTTGTTCTGTGAGTAAGGGGTCAGAGCACTGCTGGGCACCATTGCATTGGCACGCGATAGCCGTGACCGCTAAATCCTGAAGGGGGTTCAGACATCGGCAAGGGCCAGAAAAGAAAAGACCTTAGAGGACGGGGAAGTGAAGGGAAATGATTCATTTTCACAAAGTATAAATGGCAAAGTACCAGGACAGTTGACAAAGGGAAAATAGAAGAAAATTGGTGCATGGCAGTTACTCTCTAAATGCTGTTGAGTGATTAAAGGAATGAGTGAGTGGATGGACTAGAGGTTCATTGAGAGGAAATATCAGCAGAGGTGGCTGGAACAAGGTGCCCCCAGTTCAGGCCCTCTTGCCTCTTAGATGGGAAATGAGACAGACCTCCACCGCTGTCTCCTGTTTGCCTTTCTGTGCTTTCCCCATCTAAGGTTTGAAACTAAGGGAGACTGATCCTTGAAAACCAAAACTGAAGGGAATCTCGAAGATTAATCCATACCCTTTCTCTAAGGAAAAGTACACCCAAACTGTTTTAATTACGTTTAAATATATAAATGGGTGAATGAATGAATGACTTGGGGACCAGGGTGGAAGGACCTCCACAGCGGCCCGAGACTCACACTCAGAATCCTCACTTTCCGGAAATGCTCCTGTCGAGGCCAACCTGTTGAGTTCGGTTCTGCTTACCATCTGGACCCTCTGAAGCCGAGATTCTCTAGTCAGGATGTTCTCGATTCTTCATATTCTTAGAGGCCACTTCAAAACTGCAATCTATGAAAACCCCTCCTTAGAGTCGACCTGAGTAGTGGACCTTGGGTTGACTGGCATCTCTGTAACAATAAGCTTCACACAAACACGAATCTTAGGTAGTGTTTTCCATTCTATTGCTTTATTTTGGCTGGGGGACAAAATCATGTCCCTACCTCCCTTAATCCCTATAAGGGCAGTGTTCTCTTATCTGTGGTCATTTAAAAACTGTAATTCAGCATATAGAAATTCCTCATGCTACGACAGCCAGCATCTTGTGGGCTGTCAGTGTTTATTAAAACTGCTCATGGGCTTCCCTGGTGGCGCAGAGGTTGAGAGTCCGCCTGCCGATGCAGGGGACGCGGGTTCGTGCCCCGGTCTGGGAGGATCCCACGTGCCGCGGAGCGGCTGGGCCCGTGAGCTATGGCCGCTGAGCCTGCGCGTCCGGAGCCTGTGCTCCGCAACGGGAAAGGCCACAACAGTGAGAGGCCCACATACCACAAAAAAAAAAAAAAAAAAAAAAAACAAAAACTGCTCATGTTTCCTTAAAACAAGGCTCAATCTTTATAACCCGTTAGTTTTCACCTTACAGCAGGACTCGTTCTTTTTTTTCTTGACAGTTCAAAGTCTAACCAGCCCCTTCCTAAGTGCTGCTGAAAAGATCTTTCCCTGAAATTTACTCTTTAGGGCATCCATTGATTCAGAGAGATACTGGTTCAGGGTCAAAAGAATTGCATAGGAAACCAAAGCCCTCCCTTGTCCCCCCGTTGCAATTCTCGTAAATAAGACCTTTCCAGCCTTCCACCCGTGCACTGGGGGAGGCGCAGCACATCGGACACAGGCGGGTCCAGTGGTGCATTTCAATTCTTGTCACAGAAGAAGGGGACATGTCCTTGAAAAGTGTTTTGCCTACTTTCCACCTGAGTTAAGAAGGAGGACACCGGGAGAGAGGGAACAGTAGGGATTTGGAGATGTTTTGATTTCTTTGCTACGTGTGATGGTTTTGTCTTTGCACCTCAATCCTATAAGCAGTAGCAATATTTTTTACGGGACTTCCCATCTTCAGTAAACCGTATAACAGGGATTAATTCTCACAGCATCCATTTGACTAAAGAATAGTTATCCCTGTATTATAGAGGAGAAAACTGATTTGCCAAACCCCACAAAGAAAGTCAATGTCAGAGTAAGGATTATCGCTCAGGAGGGTCTAAAAGTCTAATCTCGGCTCTGAGATGCTTTTTTATTTTTAATTCTTTTTTCTGTAGGAACAGATGCAGGGGGGTTTATCAGGTAAATTCGCTAAGGGTATGTAAGCAGGGAAGGCAGCTCTGCCCTGGCTGAGTCTTCGTGACCCTCAGACCAGTTTAAGCTGATTAGATGTAGTGGGTTTTCACAGAATCCTGTCAACAAAGATATAAAAATACAGGAAGAATTACTGTATGGGGAACATAACCAAAAATATTGGTCTACCCATTGCCACATAAATCCAGTCAAGGCGTAGGCTTGATATTTATTGAATAGACTTATTTTTGCAAAGATTGGGCAGACTAAGATATTTAATTCATATTCTTTCCCATAATAACAACTCATTTATCTGTAGGTCATTAATCTAACTCAACACTGTAATTCAGCCAAGAATCAGGAAATTAGCAAAAGCAACGTCCCAGCAGTCTAAAAATATTTTCTCAAATTCTGTAATCCAAGAATGCATTGCCAATGTGCGTTGCTCATTTAAAAACTCTGCAGAGCTGATTTACCACACGCTTAGACCTGCTGATAATAGACCTGCACCAGATTCACAGGTAAAGAACCAAATAAAATGAGACTAGGGCAAATCTGCCAGGGGCCAGCACACAGAACCCCAAAGCTGACCCTCCGAGGTCAAGGACAGAAACAAGAACTGTAACATGTACATAAAAACTCAAAAATCTGGGCTTCCCTGGTGGCGCAGTGGTTGAGAGTCCACCTGCTGATGCAGGGGACGCAGGTTCGTGCCCCGGTCCAGGAAGATCCCACATGCCGCAGACTGGCTGGGCCTGTGAACCATGGCCGCTGAGCCTGCGCGTCCGGAGCCTGTGCTCCGCAACGGGAGAGGCCACAACAGTGAGAGGCCAGCGTGCCGCAAAAAAAACACACACACACACACACACACAAAAAAAAACCTCAAAAATCTTGTCAGTCTTAGAGCAATACTTTCCTGTATAGGTAAGCTGTTTAAACACTGTATGTAGTCTTTAAGGACAACACTACATTATAACTACTTTAATGATTACTGTTTTAATGGTTAACCTGAGTATTCATTTATCTGGTGAATAGTTCTTGAGCCCCTGGGACTCTGACAGTGAACAAGACAGACACAGGCCCTGCCGTCATGGAGTTTATGGTCTAGAGAGGAGAAAAGTCAGTACGCAAGAACGTGCAATATTAAATGATTTCGGCTTGTGATAAGGGCTGTGGGTGAGACGAACAGACCAGGAGAGAATAACTAGCGGGGTGTCTTTTCAGATACAGGGGTGGCAAGTGTCAGATATTAGGTACCTGTGTACGAAGCGTGAGACGGAGCCAGCCACTCCAAGGACCAGGGGGAGAGCATTCTGGGCCTGGAGGGAAGCTCCCGTGGAAGCGGGCTCCCTGCGAGCACGGGGAGGATGCGGGAGAACGGGGTTGGAAGTAGCTGCCTGCTCCCATGGGACCTGGAAAGGTTTTAAACGGAGGCGTGGCGAGGCCTGACTTAAACATGTCCAGGAGTATTAATTGCGAGTTGGGAGGGTTGAGGAGGGCCGTGATCACGTGAGAGGGCGGGTGGCTTTCACCAGGAGAGCGATGGAGAAGGGGGTGCAGTTCAGTATCCTCTGGTGGAAACAGGACAACCTTTCAGACACGATAATAACAACTGAACTAAAGCCCACTGAGCACGGACCACGTGCCAGGCACTGTGCCCTGTCCATCTCCCTGCAGCCCTCAGAGAGAGAAGCACGGTCATTGTCCCATCTTGCAGCTCAGGAGGATGTAGCTGAGGGAAGTTCAGACTTCCGCCTGGGGTCTCACTGCTAATACACGGTGTAGCTGAGAGAAGTTCAGACTTCCGCCTGGGGTCTCACTGCTAATACACGGTGTAGCTGGGGCTTGGAATCCAGGTGGTTTGCTCCAGAGTTCACACTTGTAGACTTGATATAATTTCCAGAAAATGCGCATTTCCCAGTTCCCAATTCCACCTGGCAGACTTTTTTGAGAAATAGATAATTCAGTCCGAAGAACCAGCCCCCAGAAGTCCAACCAGAGCACGCTATTCTTTACTCTTGTGAGGGAATCAGTAACATGATATGGGTACAAGTCCCTGCTTTGTTTCTTTTAAATTAAATATCTTTATTCTCTCAGCCATCTTCCAGGGCAGTGTTATTGATTGTACCACATTTCAATAGTACATATTGATTGCAAGGAGGAAAAAATGTGTACCTTCTGTTAGAAGGCAGGTGCAAAACAAAGAAAAATCGGGACAAAAACACTCCAAGAGCTTGGCTTACTTACCCTATTCACACTTGAGAAGGAGGCCACATTCAACACAAGGCAATTTAAAGCAGTGAATAGCCTCTTTTCCAGCGACAAAGCGACTGTGTAAATTGAGAAATGTGAAGAAATGCCATTTCAGAAATTTGAGCTTTACAAAAATATTTTGGCTTAAATTTAATTAAGGAGCTTTGTAGTCTAAAGATTAAAGCATAAACGTAGTTATCTTTCCGGGGAGGATGTTTCTCCTATTAATGCTTTAAGTAAGAATGGCATCTTCTCGGGTATACATACAGGTGTCCTGTCCTCCAAAGATGGACCTGTTAGAGCAACTGAAAGAGGCAGCGCGATGTGCAAGAAGTTTACAGGGGACGCTCTTGACAGAGGCCGGAATGAGGGAGAAGGACAATCTGAAGGGAAAATGATGTGGAAATAGAGGCTCCAGGAAAGCAGAAGATGCTAACATAGTAATGCTGGTATCGTGGGAAGAGGTTTCTGGGGAAGGCTGGACTGAGAAAATGTTGTGACAGAAATAGTTACAGATGGAGAAAATAAACTTATGGTTACCAGGGGTACGGGAGGGTAGAGATAAATTGGAAGATTGGGATTGACATATACACACTACTATATATAAAATAGGTAACTAATAAGGACCTACTGTAGAGCACAGGGAACTCTACTCAATACTCTGTAATGATCTACATAGGAAAAGAATCTGAAAAAGAGTGGATATGTGTATATGGATAACTGATTCACTTGGCTGTACAGCAGAAACTAACAGGACATTGTAAATCAACTATACTCTAATAAAAATTTTTTAAAAAAGAAAATGTGAGTTGCTCGGTATGTAATTCACAGAGCAAGACTTGGTTTTTATTTATTTTTTCTTTAAATTTTTTTAATTGAAGTATAGTTCATTTACACAGTTGTGTTAGTTTCAGGTGTACAGCAAAGTGGTTCATTTATACATATATATACGTACATAAGTATTATTTTTCAGATTCTTTTCCACTATAGGTTATTACAGGGTATTGAATATAGTTCCCTGTGCTGTATAGTAGGTCCTTGTCGTTTATCTATTTTATATATAGTAGTGTGTATCTGTTAATCCCAAACTGCTAATTTATAACCCCCTTCCGTCTTTGGTCACCATAAGATTGTTTTCTATGTCTGTGAGCCTGTTTCTGTTTTGTAAATAAGTTCATTTGAATCATTTTTTTAGATTCCACAAATAAGTGATATCATATGATGTTTGTCTTTGTCTGACTTACTTCACTTAGTGTGATAATCTCTAGGTCCTTCCATGGTGCTGCAAATAGCATTATTTCATTCTTTTTATGGCTGAGTAAGATTCCATTGTATATGTATATAACATATCTTCTTTATCCATTCCTCTGTTGAGGGACACTTAAGGTTGCTTCCGTGTTTTGGCTATTATAAATAGTGCTGCTGTGAACATTGGCGTCCATGTATCTTTTTGAATTAGAGTTTCCCTCTTTTCTGGATATATGCCTAGGAGTGGGATTGCTGGGTCATATGGTAATTCTATTTTTAGTTTTTTAAGGAACCTTTATACTGTTCTCCATAGTGACTGCACCAATTTACATTCTCACCAACAGTGTAGGAGGGTTCCCTTTTCTCCATACCCTTTCCAGCACTTGTTATTTGTAGACTTTTTGATGGTAGCTGTTCTGACTGGTGAGAGGTGATACCTCATTGTAGTTTTGATTTGCATTTCTCTAATAATTAGCAGTGTTGGGCATCTTTACATGTGCCTGTTGGCCATCTGTATGACCAACAGGAAATGTCTATTTAGGTCTTCTGCCCAGTTTCTGACTGGGTTGTTTGTTTTTCTGATATGGAGTTATATGAACTGTTTGTATATTTTGGAAATTAAGCCCTTGTGGGTCGCATTGGTTGTGAGTGTTTTCTCCCAGTTGGTAGGTTGTCTTTTTGTTTTGTTTATGGTTTCCTTTGCTGTGCAAACGCTTGTAAGTTTGATTGGGTCCCATTTGTTTATTTTTACTTTTATTTCTATTGCCTTGGGAGACTGGCCTAAGAAAACATTGCTACAATTTATGTCAGAGAATGTTTTGCCTGTGTTTTCTTCTAGGAGTTTTATGGTGTCGTGTCTTATATTTAAGTCTTTATGCCATTTTGAGCTTATTTTTGTGTAGGTTTGAAGGCGTGTTCTAACTTCATTGATTTACATGCAGCTGTCCAGCTTTCCCAACACTGCTTTTGCCGAAGAGGCTGTCTTTTCTCCGTTGTATATTCTTGCCTCCTTTGTTGAAGACTGACCATAGGTGTGTGAAGACTTGGTTTTTAAACCATAGTCTCCTTACTTTTATTTAGTGTTATAAAGAAAGCATTTAGGGGTGAGGACAGGAGGCATCATTTGCACCCAAGACCTCCTCAGAAAGGAGAAAGGAGCCAATCCTAAGAATCTAGGATCTCTATGTATACAGATCGCTAAAAACTAAGAAGCTGTATACTCCTTGACATGCAATCAAGGATGCCGTCTTGACAGATGGGCCACCTTAGGTGACGATGATGTAGAGGCAGAGGCCAGAGAGGACCTGTTTGGGGCGGGAAAGCAGGCAGGTTAGGAAGTTAAGGTTGACCAGGGTCCCTTATTCTCCCCTTCCGACCTCCCCAATCCCTTAAAGCAGGCCTGCTTAACGGCAGCATTTGATGCATGGAACCCTTGATTTTGAAATGTAAATCAACTTTGATACCTAGGAAGTCTAGAAAATTAAAGGCAAATTTTTTTGATCTTTTACTTGGGTTGTGAAACTTTCAAGACAATGATTGCTTTTAGAGAACATATACTCTGCAGGATATGTTGAGATTAAATGAGTATTTCAGAGTTTAAGTCAAGTGGTTCATAAATTTAATTGTTCAGTGTTTTCTGTTTATTTGATTGTTGATTAATCAGTTGGGTTGGTTGTTTGGTTGGTTGGTTTCCATTGTCATCTGTGTAATGGCAAAGAGTTCCTCCCTGTGTGCCACCTGCCGGGAACCTGGCGTGAGGACTGTTCTTGGGCATCCTCCCTGTTGGGCAGAAAGGGCTGCAGAGGTGAGGGTGCAGGACGTGATCCCCGGCAGGGATTAGACCTCCCACGTACAGCCTGGAAGCTCTTCCAGGGCAGGGACTGCATCTTATACATTTTGTTCCCAGCACCTGCTATATTGTAATTGCATCCCCCCACCCAAGATTTGTGGGAATATTACCAGACTTTTTCAACATCACACATGCTGTCATTCCCAGATTTTGACTGCCTGTCTACAGGGTAGCAAACAGTGTACTAGGCCCCTGGAAATAAGGTTCTTGTTCTCATGAAACAAATTTTATGGGGGTAATAAAGAAGTGAAAAGATAAGAGGACAAGATAATTTCAGAGCTATTTTTGAAAAGCTATTATGTGTTAGGGTAATAAGGAAGCTACTTAAATTGGCTGATCAAGCAAGGCCTGTCTGAGGAGGTGGGTGTGTTCAGAGGCCAGAATAACAAGAAGTCTTCAGCTATGCAGGGATTTAGAGAGGGAGCCTTCCAGGCAGAGTGCACAGACCCTAAGAGCACGTCATTGTTGTGCTTCCGGAACAGAAAGGCCCTTGTCACCAGGTGGACACATCCCTTCCTATCTAACCACAGGGTGTGAGTCTGGTTTGCCCAATATGGTCAAAACCAGATGTACCTCACTGACCTTTTATCAGGTGAAAAGAGTAGAATTCAAGTCAACTTAAATAGTTATCAGGTAACCATATGTGACATCTTGTTTTAGTTTTTAAAAGGGTAGAACATTCTTCCGGGAATTTGCCCCTCCAGCTCTCTCTGAGATAAACATTTGTGATAAGCGTGTTTAAGAAAAGCATAAAGTGGGCTTCCCTGGTGGCGCAGTGGTTGAGAGTCTGCCTGCCGATGCAGGGGACACGGGTTCGTGCCCCGGTCCGGGAGGATCCCACATGCCGCGGAGCGGCTGGGTCCGTGAGCCATGACCGCTGAGCCTGCGCGTCCGGAGCCTGTGCTCCGCAATGGGAGAGGCCACAGCAGTGAGAGGCCCGCGTACCGAAAAAAAAAAAAAAAAGAGCATAAGGTTTTGTCAGTCCTTTTATCATAAAAAGGACGTGCAGTGTCTCAATTGTTTTAATGCCCAGAATCAGTAAATATTATTATAAACAGTTTTTCAAGAAAATTGTCAAAGGTATTTTCCCACTGATAGTGGATTACTCATTGCCATCTTTTAAAACACTTGCTATCCAATTATTTTAAATAATGGATAGCATTTAACTATGTTATTGCCTAGGGAAAATAATGTTTCAATGAGCACTGTCAGCTAGAGTCTCTTAGGTTATCTGATTTTCCATTGTTTATCTTATGCTTATTATTTTTCAAAGCGACGTATTTATTGGTGTGGTCAGTATGTATGTATAGACCTTGTCACTTGGCAAATTTTGATCTCTCTCTGCTTTGCCAAATGTCTCCTAAATACGGTGAAATGAACGAAATTCTGTGCTGTTTACTGCAACACCTTATTAAACAGAAAGAGTTGTGTGCACTTCATTTTCATTATTATGAAGAATAATCTGGAAAAAGCAAGAAACACTTATCAAAGACCTACTTGGCAGTGGCCTTTTTTTAAAATTTATTTTCTGAGTTATTTATTTTTGGCTGCGTTGGGTCTTTGTTGAGGTGCGCGGGCTTCTCACTGTGGTGGCTTCTTTTGTTGCAGAGCACGGGCTCTAGGCTTGCAGGTTTCAGTAGTTGCAGCATGCGGGCTCAGTAGTTGTGGTGCACGGGCTTAGTTGCTCTGTGACATGTGGGATCTTCCCAGACCAGGGCTCGAACCCGTTGTCCCCTGCATGGGCAGGTGGATTCTTAACCGCTGCGCCACCAGGGAAGCCCTGGCGGTGGCCTTTTATGTCTATGTCTGAACAAAATGACCCGACTTGAAAATAAAATGGAAATATTAAAACATAGCTTTTCTGTGAGGGCAGATCCTATTACCTGGGAATGTTTAAAGAGAAAGCATAAACCAGGCAATAGTAGATTTAGAAATTCTGCAATGTGGTCAAAATAAGATCGAGTTTGGTGGAATTAGTTTATGTTGAATATTCAGAGCAAGATTAGATAGCAATGTTAACCAAATCCACAGATTTTCCTGGGGTGAAAATATCTCATTTCAGAGAAACCTTATGTTAGGCAAGTGTGTTCTTAGAGGTAGAGAGGGGTTTTTTTTGTTGTTTTCTTTTAAAACAAATTTTTTTTTATTGTTTTCTTTTCCATCTGTTGCAGGGAAATCGGGTATTTTTGAGCACTCTTTAATATGACCACTGTTAAAAAGCAAAATTATACATTACATTTTGAGTTGTGGGTTGCTTGAAGGTAGACAGAACAGTAAGCTTCCTGCTCAGGAAAAGGAGTGTTGTTATTATTGTTTATTTTTATAGCTTCTCTTCACTCATTATAGCACAGACCCTTTTGGCTGAGTCACTTGGCTAGATGTGTCCTGGGGACAAATACGTTTTCTAAGCAGTAGCATGTTGCCTTATGAAGGGAAGACAAAATAGGATAGAGGCCCAATTCTGTGACACGGCCAACCACTGGAGGCAACGCCGCTCTAGTTGCCAGTAAGGTATTATTTTTTTCTTTATTCTACCAAGTGGCTCAACTCTATCAATAAATGCTACTCAGCAGGCAATTTTAAATTCTAGGCACCTGAGGAAATTTCTAGACGAATCCCTCCATTTAAGCAGTAGTGCAGAATTACTCAAATGATGTTTACAGCTGAGGGAGAGGACGTGCAGGTAGCCGGCCGGACTCCCTCCTCCGCAAGCCCCGTGACTGCGCTTCCCCCCTGCCTGGCCTCCATCTCGATCATTCTCTTTTCGCCGTGTATATTTTTCTACGCAGACCAGAACTGAGGAATAATTAACTGCCATAAGAAGCTTGTACTAGCTGGGTGACCTGTGCAACCTCTTTGAGTTTCTGTTTCCTTGTTGGGAAAATGGGGATCCTATTAAAAACCATCTCTTGGGATTGATGTGTCTCCATAAACATTAGCTTTTGTTATGATGGCGATGAAGGTGGCTGGCGGAAAGAAGGTGATATTCTGGGCCTGATTCTGCCGCCGGATGGATTATTGGTCCAACCCCCCGAGTACCAGAGGCCCCTAGCGTGCAAAAAAGGAGCCAGGTATAAGCTCCATCCCTCTGTGACATTTCACGATTTGATTAATTTAATGCAAGAAGCTCATTCAGTGGAGCTGGCGTGTCATCAGGAGGGATGAAAATTGGTGGAGCGCCGACCGTGTGCACTGAGGCCTGGCGTAGGTTTGGGGGATAAGAAGAGATTTAAGACAAACCCCTGTGTGCTTCCCCTTGTGCTCTGTGCTTTGTGCTAAAACGAACAGCACAGTCAGGACGTGCCCCAGAGAGGGAGGCTGTGAACAAGCCCCAGGGCCACCAAGTACACAGGATGGGGCTTGAAGCGAGCAGTGGGAGAGCCCGTGGGCTCTGGCAGAGGGGCCGATGCTCCGATCTCATACAAGGCCTCAGAACACGGAAGGATAGCTCACCGCACTGCAGCAACCAACAATTTAACGATGCTTAGCTAAGCTAAGAAAACCCACATCAGTTACTGAAATGACGGCCTTGTCTTTAATGGTCTACAGTTTCCTTATTTGCTTCAGATCTTTCATCAGAGCCACATCTTTGTTTTTTGGTTTTTTTCTGGGTTGGACTTTTTCAACTATTATCCATATATATGTGTATATGTGTATATATATATAGTGAGAAAGAAGGAGCATGTTATTGCTTATAATATGACTCCTGGGATTATTATTAGGATCATCTTCAGGATAAAATATGGATCAGTCCTCTTCATACCCTAGAAGTGCAATGAAATACATTACATCTAGATGGTATTTTGATAGCATTGCCTGTTTCCCCGTGTGCAGCAGGGGTACTGTGCCATGAGACTAGATAACTGAATAAGCCATTGTTGAAAATGTGCTTCAAAAAGCCAGCAGTCTATGGACAGATACTCATGTTTACATAAATATTAAATATATAAAAGAAAATGAGAGCAGAAAATAAGGACATATGTAACGTTTATGAGCCATTTACCTAGTCTCTGTTTTCTTTTTCTTTTTTTCCTTTGAGATGCTTCTGTTTTTCCGTAGTTCTCAGAGTGGGATTTCTGCCCATCGTGGATCCTCCAAGCCGTCATTTTCCCCACATGCTTAAGTCCTTTTCAGCTGGAGCCCACGTGCTCTGGGCTGCCTACAGTGTCCCTGCGGAATGCTTTTGTGTTTGCCTCTCCTGGGCCGTATGGGTTTCGTATCCGTTTTTATTTAATCCTCAGTCAAGGGTTCACAAGGTTGACAAACTATCGCCTCGACCCCCCCCCGCACGTGGTGGCAGAGACTTCAGGTTCTGCTCACTCTCAAGACCTGTGACCTGAGCACCTCTGTGCCCAGACCATAGGCCTGTGGGCAGAATTTTTCCTTGTCACCTTCTCAGAGATGGGACAGTCCTTTTTACCATCTGTGTCCATGCAGAGCAAATCCAGCTTCCTGAGTCCCCTGGCTCCAGTGCAGGTATCAAAACCCCAGTCCATTAAGCAGGGCCTTCAGGCTAAAGTCCAGTCCATCCAGTTGGAGACCTCTTTGGGCCATTTCACTGTATATAAATAAATACATATTTATATTATTATATTTAGGTAATATTAATATATAAAATATACATTAATCTATGTATTGTAAAGCTTGTATTTTATGCAGTTTTTCTATGGGTTTAAGGTTTTGGGGGAGAGGGTTGCTACTTCTGATCAATCCATCATATCCACTAGAAATTGTATTCACTGAGGTTTTGTATTCTTGTATAAAGGAAAAAAGAGGAACATTGATCGTTTTTCTCTCGTTCACGTAGAATGGAGTTCTTTGCAACAAAAATGTTAGAATAGATCATTTCTATTTTTATGGAAAATCTATTCTTACCAAGCATCAACCAGACTCATTGTGTAAAAATAACCTTTTTTTCCCTCCCTTTGATATCGGGCATCAGAAGCCTTATTTCAGGAGCCAGATCAGGCTGTGAGTCGGGATGTTTTGGAAAAATGATCTCTGTCCAGCCACCTCTTTGTGGATCCAGGTGTGTCATGAACCTGGGGGTCGAATGGACTTTGTAACTTGACTTCTCTGGGCATCATGGATAAAAAGGGAGATCTTCAGACTTACGGAAGCCTGATGTAAAACAGGTGAGAGTGGAGGGGATTTCTTAAATGGGAGTGAAAGCCCTTCCTCTTTGGCCAGCAACTTCTAAGGCACCGCCAAGAAATCCTCCAGGGAGCCCCAAGGGGCAGGGTTCATAGACCATCTGACCGGATACCTCTTTCATGTCCAAACCCATACGACTCTGGGAGAAAGCAGGGGTAGGTATCGCCCACTGATGATTGTCAGGCGCTCGTCTGTCTTGGGTAATTTCCCTCACATACTCCTGTTCCTTTTTTATAAAGTGAAAAATTCATTGAATATGAGATTGACTCTGAGTCTCTTTCATATCTTTAAGTTACAAAACTATCATTTTTTTCTTTAATAGGGACCATCTCAGGCAAACTGGCACATATGGTCACCCTATCTTTAATGATTAAGTGGGGCAGTTTTGGTAGAGTTTCCTGCGATTTAGCAATATTTAATACTATAATAAGGTGTATTTCATTACCATTTGTCTATGTAATTGTCACTTTAATAACAGACGTATTTGAAGATATTCCCATAAATTGCACATGAACAAAAATAAGACTTCCTTTTTTCCCAAAGATCTTTTTACCATTGTAAACTCCTTCAATATTAGATTGAATGTAGCTCAACATTAAAAGGAAAAAAATGCTATTAGATTCTCCTTTCACCTTGAGTATTTTCCTGCACAGACACAGAAACCAGCATATGTAATTATGTCTGATATACCAAATTTCCAAAATGCTATAATGATACATTATCCTTTAAAATTTAATTCTTACTGGGAATATATTCATTATTATTCGACAACCAAGTTTTTATTATTGCCCGCTTTTAAAAATTAACAAGAAAAATATGGCTTTAAAGCAACACGTATAAAATGCTTCAAATGATTCGAATACCAGTAGACTGGGATGAGAGGTCAAAAGGTCTTCAATGCAGTGCCCTTCCTATGGGCATGTCCATTTCTAAACTGTTTAGGAGAGAGAGGTATCTTTAAGGTCACTGCTAAGTTATTTCAAGGAATATCGTCAGGATTTGTATTTTTATATTGCGTTATCTGACTTCTCCATTATATTAGTATGTTCTTTGTCTTCATGTGCTGTATTAAAAGGCAAAGATAAAATTTTCATTATCCTTCTTTTCTGAGGTTTGCATTATTTTTTCCAAGAGTAGTTTCGGTGTGTTAATAGCATGTAAATATGACAATCGAAAGTGCTTATCTGTCATCAGGAAGTGAAAGTAGGTGTGGAGTACCAATGTTCCTTTGTCTGTAATCTGAAATTTTTTTCATGAAACTATAAAAGAAGCTGGATAAAAATTCATAGGCAAATATCTCCTAGTATATGCTTACCCCAGTAATATAATTCACGTACTATTATTTTAAACAAAGAATAAAATAGAATCGCTTCCACTTTGACAGTCTACTGACAGTTTGTAACAATGAAGACGTTGCCTGGTATTTGGATATACGAGAAAGCGGTGGGTTTCCAATTTTGATAGATTTGGATATTTATTGCATTTTAAGGAATTAAATAGCAGCAGCAAATCTTCTTTTCCTTTTTTTTCTTTAAAAAGTTTATTTTTAATTGCAAAATAATTTCACAAATCCACGCTTGTGAAAAGAATAATTAATGTAAATGAAGCACATCTATTTGATCTGCACTTTTAATTTAATTTTAATGCACTGTATATTAAGTTGAATGAATTTAAGACGGTATTAAAAAGGGGAGGGGGCTTTTTTTCCGCGTCATATGTACCTTTCTTTGTTGCAATTATTTGTCATTGTTATGTTGTTATGAATGACCTAATTTTACTCATTCTTTGTGTTCTCGAGCCAGATGACATGAAAACAATTGAGGCTGTACTGTACGAACATTTTTTTGGGGATTAATTTAGATGTGGTCGGCCTTTATCAAGTCATCCTTAATTCTCAATAGACTTTTCAGGATAAAGATATATATGTAAACATTTCTGGTTCGCTCCCAAAATGTAGGATTAGAACTAATCTGGAGAGCTTCCTTCTAACTTGTGGATGCTTTGGAATAAGAAATTGCATTAGCCAGTTTGGATTCTCCAAAATTTACAAGAGTGAAGAAAAGCAAATGAATGCTTTGATACTGAGGTATATGGGGTAAAACGAAAGACTATCTGAGGTTTGCTTTGAAATACTTCCGAAAACTAGAAAGAATGGGAAAATAAGTTTTGAATGCAGGTGATGGGTGTATGGGGGTTCATTGTCTTATTTTTCCTATTTGTGAGTGTGTTTGAAACTCTTCACAATAAAAAAGAAGACTGAGGAGTTATTTTTAAGCAATATAAGAAGTATCAACTCAGAGACTTCTCTGAATGCAGGTCTTTTGACAGAGTTGGTGGAATTGCAGCCTTGCAGTGAGCTACGTGCCTCACCTCAACGCTACTTTATAATAGTATAGTCTTTCTGCCTAAAGGAAGTGTTTATTATATGGCTTTTACCTTGAAAAGCTTTAAAAATATTTCCTCTTTACAAAGCTTGAATTTATAAGATGAGAGTTTAATTAAAGTAGAAAAAAATAATCGCACACTTAAGATTAGAGTTTTATTTCAGGGTTACAAGCAGGTGCCTCTCTCCTCTGGCTGGTATCACTTTCAGATGAAAATGGGTGAATGGAATTTGAGCATTGCCCTCTTGTCACCCTCCTTTCTACCCCATGTCGTAGGTCGATGGCTCTAAGTTTGCGGGATTTTCCAGATGACCCAAGTGGCACATATTCACAGGAGTTAATCTCTCATAAACACCTTATTATGGTTTTGATTTTTTAAAAATATGCATATATATGTTACATGTTATTTGTGTTATATGTAAAAATGTGTTATATGGTTTTAATTTTTTAAAAAATATGTGTTAATGTCCAGGCAGCTGGTATTGTGTGTATGTTTGTGGGTTGGTATTGGTCAACACACCCTAAAAGGCTATGGTGTTTTAAGTGTCTTGAAGTAAAATGAAGGGGAAAAGACTGAACCTGTGTTTACTACTACTGTGGAGAAATCGGACACCCCATTGCATCCTTATTATTTTTCATACCCTAAGCTAAACAGACTAACGGCTGTTAAGAAGCTGTCAGGGGAAGCGTGTCAAACACTAGGTGGATCATGCAGTCAGACTGGTGTCGGGTTGGAAAAGTCAGTGGTTAGAAAGGAAAAACAAAGTGACCTTGTACTCTCAACATTGTCTTTACACTGAGTAGAACAGATGAGATTGTGAATTATTCAGAGCACTGAAAGCTTATAATTGTTAGCAGTGGTGGCCGCAATACAGGCGAGAGACAGGACTATTTTAGTCCAAGTGTCTGATTCTATTAAACATCAAAGGAATCTTTTCTTAAAACCATCTTTGGGAATTTGGATGGCGTGGACCCCATAAAGAATCCCTTCCCCTGTTTGATAGCTTTTTGGGAATCTGGGTCAAAGAGGCACAAGTTAATATTTAGCGTAGATTTTTGGAAATGCAGAGTAAAGGAACAAAGACACTCTTGGGAGACAGGATTTGCTGTTTCAGCAGGTAACTGTCTAAGGAGTCAGTTCCCCACGTGACAGAACAGAACCTCTGAACTCCGAGGGGGTCGCACATTTTATGTAAATGATCTTATCTTATTAATAATAGGTTGAATAGGATTTTAGAGGTGAAAGAAAGTATTCTCCACGTAGCTATTAATTGCAATTTTTAAAATGAGATTTGTAAGATAATAGTCATTTTACATTTTTAGCAATTTCAGATAAAAACTGGTTTGCCTTTGTCATCTTTTTCATTCACTTACCTGGAATGTGGAGAGGTAGCCTTTATTTAAAACTGGTTGTAATATTAAATTTTGATTTTATTTTAGAGTTTACCGTGGATTTTTAACTTTATGAGCTTAAGTAGTATTTTTTTAGAAGTTCCTTTATAGTTCATTTTGGATTTATCTCTCCAAACTGAAAAAATATTGATATTTCTCTCTTGAAAAATCATAATAATATTGATGGCATTTTGAAATTTCCATGACATATTTAAAGAACTGTGTGGTGCCTGTGTGTGGAATTAAAATTTAATGTCAGAATTACTTTTAAATGTCAAGACTTGAAGAAAGACATTTTAATAATATTTACTGCAAATTATAAAATGCTATTTTTTTCTATTTTAATGCATTTCATAAAGATTGACTTACAATGTCAAAAATAATTTTACTTATGGAATAAATGGCTAAGATATTTATGCATTGCCTCAGTACTCCCCCCAAAAACTTATCACTTGGCTTGGTCCTGAATCTTATATCTCTACTAGTAATAATCAGAATAAGCATCTTAATAAAGCGTATCATGCCCCTATGTTCCAGATTCTCTTCTAAATTTAGAATTTGCATGTTTTTTGGTACAAAGACTATTTTAAGCTATGTATCTTTCTATAGAGTCCTTTTATTGGGAGGAATAGAAGAGGTTCAAAATGATGTTTTATTGGAGAAAAGCAGATCAAAGCTTCCCTTACAAAACAAACTCCATCACTGTTTTCATCCATTTCAGTGATAGTCATCCCCTCATCCTCTAGATCCACCACGTACTCTCCATCATTTTATGTATCAGACTCCAACTCCTAAGTTGAGTTTCAAAAAATGCTACCGCTTGTATATCTAACCAAGGGGGAAAAAAGTCTTCTCTGAATCCATTGAATCACATAGTTAGACCATTTTTATATCAGACAGAAAATATGATGAGGGGCTACAAAGAGTTTTCTGAGAAAATGGTTTTGGACTTCACACTTAGCTGTTCCAAATAGGACTCCCAGGCTTCAAACTAAGTAACTTTTGTAGCTTTGAATATAATAACTTATTTTTCCCTCCAGTTTTATTGAGACATAGTTGACAGCACTGTGTGTAAGTTTCAGGTGTCCAGCAGAATGATTTGACTCACACACATCATGGAATGAGATGAGGTTGGGGGCAGGGAGAACTGGATGAAGACAGTGAAAAGGTATAAAGTTCCAGTTGCAAAGTAAATAAGTACTGGGGATGTAAGTACAACATGATACATAGAATTAACACTGCTGTCGGTTGTACATGAAAGTTGTAAAGACGCGAAGTCCTAAGAATTCTCATCACAAAGAAAACATTTTTTTCTATTTCTTTAATTTTGTATCTATATGAGATGACGGTTTGCTGAATCATTGCTGAATATAATAACTTATTTTTTAATGAAGGGGCTACTCAGGAAACAATAAAGATTTCTCTCCTCTTAAATCTCAGGTCTTTAATTTGTCAACCATTGGTGCAACATATAGTTACATATATTTAACGAGGGACTTCTAAAGAAATACAGCCACTCTATTGTTTCCATATCAGTGTTAAGGGTTAGCTTTGAGTTCCTAGTTTCCAGTTCTTTGATATTGTTGTATCTCTCCCTTGTAGTTTAAAGACAGGCTTTTTATACAGTGTAGGTAACGTTTGTTAACTGGAGGAAAATTCATCCTATCTAGGTTAATATTTGTTTGTAAATATTTGGGAAGTTTGCTGAGCATGTCTATTCGTGATAGAATTACATTCGAGGAATTAATCTTCGTATAAATTTTAACCATACTTTTGTTTTCTATGTTTCTTATTTAGTTTTTTTTATTGCAAAGACATAAATGTTCAGCATTTATATTCCGTATATATTTATTGAGGCTCTGCAGTGTGCCTGAGTGATTGTGTAAGACGAGGTTCTTGATCTTAAGAAGTTTTCAGCTACATTTTCAAGCAACGTGTGATTATAGGGAGATGAGTTCTAGAATGCAAGTACTCCAAGAGGTTAAGGCACGAACGAACCATTTTAAGCCAAAGTAGCTGGGAAAGGCTGCGCGCGAAGAGGGAGGAACAGAGCTGTTTTGGGAGAACGGGAACTTTGGGTGGGTGAAGGCTAGTGCTGCCTGCAGCCTGGACAGAGCCTGGAATTGTGACGGGATGGGTCCGGGGACCGGCCGGGGAAGCTCAGTCTCTGTTCTCAGAGAAAACGATGTTCTCAGAGATGGACCAAGGCCGGAGCACAGCCATTCACCATTTTTTGAAAAGACCTTTCAATGCCAATTTGCAGAGATTAACATTTAGAAAATTCTGCTTTTCCCTCTTGGGTTTTTCTGAAATGGGTGAAATTCCTGTCTTCTTGGATGGGTTTTGATCTTTCTCTTGCTGACACCAGCTGACAGTTGATGGTCTCCCTGTGGCAGGAGACTTCCCAGGCTTTGCTGCTCATGCCAGCCTGGTCCTCTGATATGGGTGAGCCCTCTGGCTTCAGGTGTTCGCTCAGAGCCCCGTCTCAGCTCTTCTGACTGTCAGGTGGCCTCAGAGACTCTTACTTCAGGGATCCCTAAACTGGAGGGCAGGTGTCTTTCCTCTTAGCTAATCACTCTATTTTAACTGACTGGTTACGTGTTTCTCTCCCTGAATTGATTGTGAACTAAACAGTAGGACAGTGTCTTATTCATCTATGGACCCCCAGATCCAAGGATTCTTATTTACTGAATAAATGAATGAATGAATGAATGAATGAACGAATGCATGAATGATTAGCTGGCGTATTGCCTACCTCCTCGCCTACTGGTGCTTTCCAGAGTAGCTCCAGAAACCTAGTTCTAGCAGAGCCTGATTTCTGAATCCTGAAATGTGAGGCAATTGCTTCAATATTCCACATCCTTGGGACAACTCTGCCACAGATTTGTCACTAGGATTCCCAGAACCACTACTAGAAGTAATGTGGTCATGAAACCAAACTAAAATTAGAAAAAAAAATTTTTTTTCTAGTTTTAAATCCAGAAAAGCCTTTTAAAGGGGAGTTACCCTTCACAGGAGGCTTGACTGGTCAGTAAGTGCTATAAAGGTGAATTATATATTTATACATATTATAAATGTGAATACATGAGCACATGAACTCCCTAAGGAATCTTCCCACACGCTGGCTCCCTCTCTGACAGGCTCCCACTGGGTGAACACGAGCAGGTGTGTCCTGAACACTGTGTACCCCTGTCTCCAGCTGATTTTACAGAACCTCCTGGAGGAGAGACTCCAAAGGGAACCCTGAGGTCAGGAGACACAGCCTGAGAAAGCCTGCTCACGCTGGGAGATGAAGGCACAGGCTCCTTTGAGACTTGATGATATTATCACTGCCCTCCCCCATTTTCCTGTTGGGGAAGCAGCCTCAGAGAGCTTGTGTAACCTGCCCCAGGTCACACAGCTGATTAATTGTCCAAGTCAGTATTGAGAGCAAGGCCAGTCTTGACTTGGAGAACTTCGATCCTCCACTCATCGTGGAGTCTTCTCTGAGGCTGTGATGGATGAACACAGACGCAGGGGGAGAGCATAGGACACCGAGACAGTGCCCGCACAGAGGCAGCCAGACGCCGTGTTCACCCAGAATGTTCTCACCAGGCACTTTCTGGTCCCAAACTCAACTGTTGATGCGGGGCTCGGAAGACACGGGAAGACTCTAATTATATCCCGTGCGTCACATTTACATTATGCTTCCCTAGAATGATTTTCTTCGTGATCTTATTAAAACCTGGACGTCTCAGGTAAGGGCCCCTGAGAAAAGCTCCCCCTCCAATGTTTTTTCTGCTCCCTTCCTTTTTCAGCCCATGAAAAAGCTCGTTTTGCCATATGAGTGTCTTCTGTTGTTTGTGGAACAAAGTACAATGCTGAAGAACAATTTGGCACTGTTCTGTTTCTTTTAATGAGAAAAATATGAGGCTATAAAGATTTTTATATGAATGTAGGCTATTAGAAGGGGGGGGGCATATTGATACCTGCAACTAAGCTGATAGGAATATAAAACCGGAGCCATTTCCAAGAGGCACAGTGGTTCAGTGTGGTTTTGTAGAAGGCTTCTGTCTGTCTGTAGTGTTCCATTCTTAGACACATCTGCAAATATTTTCTATGTAAAATTCACCTTTAAAAAATGAAAAGTGCACATCTTGGTAATAGAACTGCGTGTCCCACAGAGCTACATCTTGGTCCCTCAGGATCCAGCCAAGTAGTGGAGATGTTTTCCCCAAATATTTTTTGTTATATTTTTCCGCTGTTACAAAATGTTAGCATTCTATGGCTCTTATCCGTATTGTTAGAAAAGGATTGTATCAGCCGCCGATTGAAACAGACATGTTTTGTCACAGTGCCTTTGAGATCACAGATCTGCTTGGCCCTGTGGGTAACTGCTTTGGGCTTTGATCTTTTCTCCCTTTCTCTCTCTCTCTGAAAATAGGTATTGAGCATGTGCTCTGTGCTAGGTTTGGGGGATAAAATGCACAGGTGATTTGCTCTCTGCCCTTAAAGAGCTTACAGTGAACTTGAGGACGCACAGAAGGAGAGCAGCTTGCCTGAAACTTGTGCAGCACGTGCTAAGGGAGTGCACTGGAGGCCCAGATGGGCTTGGGGTGTTGCTCTAAGGTTTCCCAAAGAAGGGCCATTGCAGCTGAGCGCTGAAGAGGCAGTACCTAAGGGGAGAGGTGAGACAAACCCAGGGCTCATGGGCTCCTTAAAACTTGAGTAATTTTCTTAGCATCTCATAGCAAGCGAATTCCATGGTCAGGATGTGAACTTGGTCTGCTAACCACTGGACTCTAGTGCCCCATGGGCATCTTCGTGGGGATCCGTCATGGGGAATTCAGCAGCAACCTCCAGCCCAGCCAGACGTGGTAAGCAGTGGCTGCAACAAGGAGAGTGGGCAGTGACCAGGGCACATGTGGTATATGTATATATATATAAAGATATATATATATAAGGATATATAAGGGCCATTTTGTTCCCTAATGCCCTCGAGCTCGAAGAGACGGAGTGCATTCCAGCAAGATCCAAGTTAAGGAAATGCTCTGGGACTGCAACCCCAAAGCTGCCATATTACTGACCACTGGCCTGCTGTGTCCAAGACTGCCAGATGTTATGGTGATTTCCCATCAAACGTTGGATTCCCATGTATAGACACGACCTGGGTGGGTGGAAGCTCTCTTCCATCCAAGGATGTTGGAGACCAGAGTTTGGGACCCACTTGGAGGAAAGTGGGCGGAAGGACACATCCCTCTTCCTCCTTCTCTTCCTCCTGCTCTTTCTTCCTTTCTTGAGATACAGAAGTTGGCCAGACCCAGTGAGTTCCAACTGGGGAAAGGTTTGCAGCCTTCAAGTGCATCCTGATGATTTTATTAACCAAGGGGCAAGAATGGTGGTGATTTGCAGGGACGTTTCTGGTGTCCTAAGGCCCTGGGCAAAGTGGAAGAGTAGCCAGAGTTTGCCTTTGGCAGCCTTGCACCTCCCCTTCTGGACTCCATCACCCCAGAACCTGCTGTCCTCCTGTCACCTCCTACATCTTCAGAGGCCTCCACCCTGAGTCCCTTCCAAAGGCTTCCTCCCTTCGGCCCACCTCAATCAAAACTCTCTTTCCCTGAGCCCTCAATTAATTAGATCTGATTATCTAATTAAACTAATTCACACCGAGGTGTGAATGAGGCTTAATCCTCCCCGGGACATGTGCATTTTAAAAGAAGAGCTTGTTAACCCAAATGCTTCAACAATTAGTGGAAGAGGTAGGGAGGTATTTGGGGGAGCTTGGGGCTTTCCTGGGCCCCCTGCTTCCTAGGCCATCACTGGCCTGGGTTAACCCAGTGTTCCCTCCACCAAGGAGTTAAAAGATTTGGAGACAGCATTGTACATGCCCACCCTGTGTGTCCCACTCTCTCTGCCTTTGACAGATGGTAGAGTTAAAAAAAATATCATCCCTTAAGAAGAGGGCTTCTACTAATACTGTGAAGCTTCAGTCCTGGTTGTGAAGTGCTTTCTTTTCTTAGAATCAGCCTTCAACTCCTGAAGCAGAGAAGGTCTCAGGATTCCTGGGGGCAAAATGATAAGATTTCTAGGCCTACGCTCACAGCAGCCACCGAGGTCGTCCTGAAACAGTAAACATTCACTCTGGTTTTTTTCACCCTAATTTTAGATCCCGGAACAGATTGTGCTTTTTCAAATGGGAGAGAGAGAAGCATTTATATTCCAGCCCTGAATTGACATGAGGCTGAAGTTGACCAGAGCAAGAGGGTCTGGGTTAGAAGCAACTTTGAAAGTCCCTATGGTAGTGTCTGACTGTGCCCCTCTCTGGGAAGAGATATATAAAGGCCATTTTGTTCCCTAATGCCCTCGAGCTCGCAGTGACGGAGTGCATTCCAGCAAGATCCAAGTTAAGGAAATGCTCTGGGAATCCAACCCCAAAGCTGCCATATTACTGACCACTGGCCTGCTGTGTCCAGGACTGCCAGATGTTATGGTCATTTCCCATCAAACGTTGGATTCCCATGTATAGACACGACCTAAAAATGTATGGATTGTTCTTTCTTTAAGGTATGACTCCAAATTCCTGAAAATAAGGATATGGACAAACATAATTTATATGCTTATTATTGATCGTTTTGTCCAAGATCTCTTCTTGATGTAACACTTATTTTTGCTATAAATTTGCTATGCTTATTCATACTTTTTATCTCTTTTCCTGTTTTTGAACACATTTAAAGGTCCCATATTCTTTTTTTTTTTAATTTATTCATTTATTTATTTATTTATTTTGGGCTGCGTTGGGTCTTTGTTGCTGTGCGCAGGCTTTCTCTAGTTGCGGCGAGCAGGGGCTACTCTTGGTTGTGGCGCTCGGACTTCTCACTGCGGTGGCTTCTCTTGTTGCAGAGCACGGGCTCTAGGCATGGGGGCTTCAGTAGTTGTGGCACGTGGGCTCAGTAGTTGTGGCTTGCGGGCTGTAGAGAGCAGGCTCAGTAGTTGTGGTGCACGGGCTTAGTTGCTCCGCGGCATGTGGGATCTTCCCTGATCAGGGATCGAACCCGTGTCCCCGTCTTTGGCAGGCGGATTCTTAACCACTGCACCACCAAGGAAGCCCCAAGTTCCCATATTCTTAACATGTTGAGGTAGGGTACGGGCAGGGGCTACAGTTTGATATTGTTGACAAAGAATTGGCATTTTCCATTCTATCTTGAGTGATGGATTAAGAGAATTCTTTTATGTGAGTGCCAACTGATTTTGCATACATTCCTGTAATATTTAAATCAGCTGAATTTCTTAGAATGATAAAAAATGTATTATTGATGATATAAAAAATAGTGTTGCACTCACTCAGGAATGCATATGGAAACAGTGGGGATGTCCTTTCCTGGCTCTTATATTTTAAGATTGTAACTCTTGCAGCTAAAACAGCACTACTAATACAGTAAGGCTTCAAAAAGCAGAGCTTACATGCAAAAGCAAAACAAATAATACAATGGGAAGCAGTAAAAATTGTGATTAAACCTTTCATCTGATTATTTTTCATTTCATATGCTGTTTGAGTTTTTATCTTTATGTTTTGCTTCACGGAAGGAATAAGTACGACATCTGGACAAGGCATTCACAAGGGAGGAGAGAACTGTTTTCTGTGGATACTTTAGCTGTCAGGGCCTGAAAATTAAAGTGGGAGAACTGACCAGCTGGAAAAAACAAGATAGGGTTATACGTCTTAAGTGATTTGGGTTCATGCTTACATACATTTTTTAAATTATTATGAAATTATCGCTAGCCTATTATATTTTATTTCACCCCCAAATATTTGTTTACTGTTAAATACATCATGGCTCTTTTAAATTTTTATCTTTTTATTGAAGTATAGTTGGTTTACAATGTTGTGTTAGTTTCTGGTATACAGCAAAGTGATTCAGTTATACATATACATATTCTTTTTCAGATTATTTTCTGTTATAGGTTATTACAGGATATTGAATACAGTTCCCTGTGCTGTACCATAGATCCTTCCTATTTTTCTGTTTTCTGTATAGTGATGTGCATCTGTTAACCCCAAACTCCTAGTTTATCCCTCCCCCTCCCTTTCCCCTTTGGTAACCATAAGTCTGTTCTCTCTGTCTGTGAGTCTGTTTCAAATTTGTAGATGAGTTCACTTGTGTCATATTTTAGATTCTACACATAAGTGGTAGCATATGATATTTGTGCTTCTCTGTCTGACTTACTTCACTCAGTATGATAATCTCTAAGTCCATCCACGTTGCTGCAAATGGCATTATTTCATTCTTTTTATGGCTGAGTAGTATTCCATTGTATATTATACCACATCCTCTTTATCCGTTCCCCTGTCGATGGACATTTAGGTTGCCTCCATGCATGACAGCTCTTTTAGAGTGTGTGATCAAACTTGAGTTTTCCTGATAAATATGCAAATAAATCATTAAGGATTTTTTTTTCAATTATACTTAAAGCCTAGAGGTTATTTTGGTTTATCTGCAAGCTGTACGTCACTAAAGGAGGTTCTGAGCCAGTGTGTATAATCAGAGCAATCCTTGATCTCTCAGAAGATTTACTGAATGCCGATTGTCTGTAACTAGTGGTGTTCTTCAGCTGAGGAGACAGAGGATGTCTAGATGACGTAACATACAGTTCACGGCTGCACCTCCTGTTCTGGATCACTGTCATGGGCTCGGCACTGCTGTGCGCCCAAGGAGTCTACTTATGTAAGGCGCTGCCTCTGATTATGATGTGTTACTCACACTTTACTGAAAACAGTTCTTAAAAATATTATGGGATTAAGGCAAAAGATCCCATTTTTTAGAAACACACTGCTTATGCTAATTTGCTCTTAATTTCCTGTGTGATATTTCTTTGTTTGGTTCTGATTTTGATAGAATAGCCTCCGGGGAAGGAAAAATGTCCTTTTCTTTGGAAGGGAAAGAAGCTAAAGGTGGGAGAAAAAAACCCAGGGACATAGATAAGGGAGGGAGGCTGGTTCACATATGATTCTCATTTTACACGATATTTTATAGTTAATCTCTTTGGGTCTTCATTTCCTTGGCTGTGAAATGCCAGGAATAGTGTTTACCTCATTATGAGGCATAAGTAAGGCAGCGTATGGAGAGCACCTACCTTAGGGCACGGCACGTGGTGACAGTCATTGCGTCCGAGATTCATTTTTATTCTCCTCTCTGCTGGTGAAGAAGTCAAATTCAGAGAATCTACTTAGCGTTAAAACTGAAAACCACATCATGTTTTTCAGAGATGAGCTATTAGATTGTTTGCATAGCTATTTGTCAAACTATGTAACATCACCTTTGTTATAGATCAATAACAATAGAATATTGGCAGTTTCCTGTGATTTGACCCAATACTGAAATAACACAACTATTAACACAACAATACAGAATTAACACAACTGTTCAGGTCCTACAGATCATACCGATAAATTCTTTTTCTCAACCATCTTGGTCTTTGAAGTAAAGGCGCTACTTTTACATGAAGGGATTATTTTATTTCTGTTCTTCCTTTCCACACTACAAGATAAAAATAGTAGTTCAACATCCTATGGTTTCTGATTCTTCTTCATTACCTCTTCCGTAAAAAGACCAAACGTATCCCTTGGTCCTCAGTCTCCCAGCCCCACCAAGCTTCTTTGGTTTCAGGATACATCTACGTGAATTCCCAAGACTGTGTATTAACCATCTACCGATGATAGTTCCTTGCAGTGTTGAAGTTCTCTTATGTGTATCATGTACGTTCTTTTAGGCGGCAAATCAGATAAGGTCAGGTTGCCTCATTAATTGTGATTTTCTGTGTGATGCCAGGGAGTATAGATAACTGGTCTCAGGGCAGCCAGGCCTCAGAGGAAGCTGGAAGGTCATCTGTGCATTTCCCAGATACCAGTATGGCGCTAGTTACCCCATCCCGGGCCTGGGCCTCGGTGCCAGTTAAGTGACTCGATTCCTCCATCTGCGACTGCTGCCCCGTCCTTCTCCCAATGAGGGACTCTCTCTGGCCTTCTCTCTGCTCTGTGGCCCGTGCCGCTCACACACGGGGCCTGTGTCATGGCTTGTACCCGGGCCCTTTGATCACTCAGCCTCTTCAGGGGTGCATCTCATGTTGTGCATCTCCGATTAAACATCACCTCCTTCAGAGGGGATGCCCCCTCCACCCCACATACTCAGCTCATTCTTCTCCATCTTAGGAACCTGATGTTTTCAGGGCACCTATTATAATCCGAAATTATTTATTTGCTTGTTTATTTGTTTGTCTGTGTCCCCCATAGACAAGGGCAAGGTATCTGTGCTCTACCATTCTAGCCCTGGTGCCTAGCACAGTGCCTGGCACATAACAGGTCCTTCAAAAATAATTGTTGAATGAGGAAATATAGGAACCAGCAAGAAGCTCTTCTGAAGGGCCTGTGGCACCATGGCAGACTCCCCAAGGCTTCTTAGGGAGAGGACTGTCCAGTAGATTCTCTCTTCCAAGGCAAACATTTGAACCACTGTTAGTTTGGATACCTCACCGAAAGGGAGGCACATTTTGCCAAAGCACGTGTCTTTCTGTTGAGGCACTTCTGTCCATTAAGCTAGGATGTGTGTTTTCACACGTTAGCTTTTATTCTGCTGTTAGAAGGAAGTGGTTAGTACACAGAAACGGAACTTTCAGTGAAGCAGCAAATAAAAACGGACCTCAGACAGAGAGAGAGATTTAAAGGTTGTTCGGGAAAGTGTTGTCTTGGAATTAAATCGCAAGAGAGAAAAGCATACGTGGGAGCCAGAGAATTGAAAGGAAGAAATATCAAAGTGAAGAGTGGAGAAAATGAAGCTCCAGTGATTGAAGCACATCAAAGAGACAGACGATGGCGTGGCCGGCCGCAGGGTAGAGTTTTGGCGTCTGAGAAGTGAAGCCGGGAGCTAAGAGTGGTGGGGAGACACTGGCTGGGGATTATTCAGGACTGAAAGAGCAGCAAGGCATTAAAAATCCCGGATTATGTAATAACCTGTGGCAGATTTTCAACTGAACTAGTTTCTCCTAGTTATTAACAGCCACTTGGTTGAAAAATGAAAAAGATTCAAGCAAGGGCATTTGTACGTCTCTTCGTAAAACTAGGTTTGAAATTCAAAGCGTCTTCTTTATTGACCCCTGAAATGCTAACGTGCAGCTTTACCTCTTCCAACTTCATGGAATCACCGTGGAACAGAGCGGGGGAAAGGGAGAGGAAGCCTGTGCTACTCTAGTTGAAGAAGAGCTCAGGTTTGTAATTAGTTTAGAGGGTGAGCTAAGGAAACAATAAAAAAACGTTTTAAGGGAAAATGGATGATGACACATAATGCTGCTTCTCTTTGCTCTCGTTACACGGGAAGGTTGACGTTTTTACTGTGTCTCAAGGTCGTGGAAATTGGGAACGACCACTCTGTCTTTTAGAAATCTCTGAATTATAGATCTTCAAGTTAGCAGGAACCTCAGGGTAATTTCGACCAACCCTTTACTTCCAGAAAGGCAAGATGTTATTATTCCCTGTTTTAGAGAAGCGACAAGTAAAGTAAGTTACGTGCTGTGGTCACGTGACTGAGAAATACTGATGAGCGAGGGTGCACAGGGGGGTGGGGTGGCAGGGCGGGCTGTGGGGTGAAGGCCCACTCCGGGGCGCTCTTAGGGCCTCTGCCTTCCGTCAGACCACAAGCAGGGTGATTCGCTCTCATGTCATTATGGACCCAGGGGAAGACTTGCTGTGTTTAAGTGGGCCGTTGTTTACCAAAAATAGTTTCTTTCCTTTCTGAAAGAAGGGAGGAAGGAAGGAAAGAGAAAGGGAGGGAAGGAGGGAGGGAGGGAGGAAGGAGAAGCCTCTACTGAAAGAAAGTGTCAGTTGATTCTAGGTCCATATGGTTGAAAAAGGGAGAGAACTTACCTTGACTTGATCTTTTCTGTATTTTGAATTATGGTATCTGATGACCCACATCTGAACAGATAAAGACATTAAAATGTTGGGTCCTTATTACCAGGTCACAGATCTGACAGTAGAATTGCACACTTTGAGACTTTTAATACTGACAGTGGTGTGGACACATAACGATGGCTGATGCCTACCTGTGGTCTCAGAGATGGGAGGTGAGGACCAGCGCTCCTCTATAAGTTGAAATAAATTCTCTCCCGTCTTGCATTTGCTCTATGTATATAGGTAAATAATATTATTAACTTTATATCTCTTTAATCAGGTGAGGGGCCATGTGTGCACATACCAAAAGGGAATTCTTGTATTTCACTTTCTATCATCTTTACATAGAGTTCTCTAGCTGATTTGTTGTACTTGCCATGCTTGATTTCTAGAGCTTCCATTCTGGAAAGCTGAGGCTTCTCTGTGATCCACAGGCTCTTCCTAGACGTCTACAAAACATTGAAATTTTTAAAAAGGATAGAAATGTGATGACAGACTCTCCATTTCTAAAACAATTCAATTGAATGATGGATCCCAAAATAATTGACTTCAGTTTGTGCTGAAATGACCTTTGATCTCTCTTAGGCTGGCATTTCCAGCCTAGCTTTGTTTTACAGAAAAAAGAAGTATTCCTTTTATTTATTAGTTCTCTGTTGCTTTTGAATTATAAAGCTATCCCTTAAAAAGAAAAACAGACATTTGAAAGAACAGTGAAGAGGACAGCATCTTGTGCATATTAAACCACAATAGTGAGGATGATTAATAAGCCACATACATGTTTCCTGTTACCGTTTCCCATATTGCCTTTGGTTCTTAACTTTGGCAGGAACTTTTCAATCAGGTAGAGTCTGTCATGTGCAACTAAGGCATACACCATTCCATCACCTCTCTATGGGTGCCCCAAATTTCTCTCTTCCTTTACTTAAAATTGCAGCCAAACTTGGGATTTGTCTGGGCTTTGTCTGTATGAAATAGTTTGTATTTTTAAAATAATATCTATTAAAAGAGGATATTTCAAATCGATTTCTCCTGATATCTCTAGCTTTCCTTTCCCCCGATTCAGCATCAGGTACCATTTTGACAAGTAGCATGACTGGAGAGAGGCTGAAGTTAATTGAGGTTAGCAAGAAAAATATTACTGTCAATTTCAGATTTTTTTCTTTAATTATTTTTAACTCATGAAAAATCAATTAAATGGAAAAGAAACGGACGTTTAAGAGCATCTTGAAAATTCCCACTTTTGGAAGCCTCAGAGGAGAGGTGTCCCTTGTGACACTCTCTGCAATAGGGCATACCACTGGCTTTTGGCAGATGACATAGTTGTTTTTTAACTTTTTTTAAAGGATGCTTCTTTTGAAGTGACAGAATGAATACACTGGGAAGAGGAAGTTGAGCATATACAGCCATAAAATGCAATTTGTGTTTTCAGTGACAACATGGCTGCACTGGAGCACATCGGGAATGAGAGTAACAAACAACTGTAAAGACAGGGTGGTGTTGGGTCTGTACTGAGAAAGGTAAACAGCCAGTAGGTACAGCTCTGCATCACTGTGGAAGCTTCAAGTCACCGTGCTTCTGTAGAGCACAATATTGGAACTTTGGGGCTTGCATAGACAGCGAAAGAGGGGGCCTAACAAAACTCACTTGAATGATACATTTTCTTTTAAAGGCCAGGAAGTTGTATTATCAACCCTGCTATCCAAGTATCTAAGGCTGTCTGGACTATTGAATTTCTTTTACTGGAAAAAAAATCTATTATTTTGCCCAAAATTTAGCAAAGAAGGAAATCCGTTTAAAAGATTATTCCACAGCCTGTTGCCCTTGGACTTCTCCCATGTTCATGCCTCACCCCCATCCTTTCTTGGCGTGTGTGATTTGAATACTCTCTCCTTTGTAAAATGAGAGGTAGCATTTTAGTTTCATGTTGATGCCTGTAGAAGGTGGACGTCATGTTAAAAGCACTTCTGTGATCTGGACATGAAAGTGAACGTTCCCGGTGCATCCTTCTTTGTGGGGTCACTCTGTCACATGTTTATTCAGCAGACGTTTATGGAGCAGCTGTCGCTATTCGGGAGGCCACTCTGCTTTGCTGAGAGTTCACAATGGAACTGTTTTTAAAAGTAAGATACATGGGATGGGATGCTTGGTCATCCGTGACCACTAGTTTTCCTTTTATCTGTGCGCTATTCTCCCTTTAACAAGGCTGAATGCCTTTTCCTTAAAAAGTTAAATGGGAAAGTCATTAATCATGTTTGGTCCAAAGCAATGGTAAAAGAAGATCTAAAACTTGAAGCCAAGAAACTGGTGCTGAAAACGATATTTAAAGAGTGTGTGAGGAACTTCCCTGGTGGCACAGTGGTTACGAATCCACCTGCCAATGCAGGGGACATGAGTTCGAGCCCTGGTCAGGGAAGATCCCACATGCTGCGGAGCAACTAAGCCCGTGCGCCACAACTACTGTGCCCACGTGCCACAGCTACTTAGCCCACATGCCACAACTACCGAAGCCCACACACCTAGAGCCCGTCCTCCACAACAAGAGAAGCCACCACGATGAGAAGCCCGCGCACCGCAACGAAGAGTAGCCCCCGCTGGCCGCAACTAGAGAAAGGCTTTGCGTAGCAACGAAGACCCAACGCAGCCAAAAAATAAATTAATTAATTAAAAAAAAAAAGAGTGTGTGATAAATGTGCACTTTATCTAATTCTAAAATGGAAGGATAGATGTGGCTTTCTCAAGATTCAGATGGAGAGCTGTTCATCTGATGAGTCATTTTTCCTTGAGAGTGCTGCGTTTGGAAGCATTCTTTCTAGTTTCTATGTGAGAAGACAGACTTCTGTCATTAAGATCTGAGCTTCCAGGGATGAGGACCTGAAATATCCATGTATTGAGAGTCATCACTTTGACTAATGGAGGATACTGATCACTTGTCACCCTAAGCACCTCTTCACAGTGTGTCATTTTTCCAGCTCAGTTGATTTTTGATATATCTGCCTTTATCAGTCATTGAGGTGGAAATTTCATCACTCTTACATGCTTTTTGAGTTTTTCTTAGTGTTTGTTTGTAATAGGTTTTATGGGTGATTAGTTATGTGAATTGTGGCATTCTCGTTGATAGGAACCTATCTTAATTTCACCCGTGAAACCTGCTTCTCTCATCAACTCTGCCATAAACCACCGGTAGCGTTTGTTTTTCATGTAAACATACCTCGTGGAAATTACTGTATGTACTTTTCATCGTTACTTAGTGTGAAAATTAATAGCTGAATTATTACTGGCACTAATGTTTGAGCACTGGCCTTTCCGATTCTGTGATTCCACACGTCGGTTACTATGCTGGGACACACCAGTGGCTAATCGGTCAGTCTGTGCTCTACCAGGCACTGTCAGATGTCGGGATTTTACCAAAGCCCCACTGAACAATATTATGACATGAGAGTAATATTTCTGTTTCTGCCTTAAAAGCTTTCACAGTGAAACACAAGAATTGGTGTTATCAATTCTTAAACAGAATAAGAATAAGTCACATTATTTTATTTTATTTTACCTAATGTGACTGCATGTATCTGCCCTAATGATCAACACCAGGCGCGGTTCCGTGCACCAGTTTTGTGTCACACAGATCTGGGTTGGAGCCCTAGCTCTGCTACTTAGCAACTGTGTGACCTTGAATGAGTTACTTCATTTCTCTGAGTGTAGGTTTATTTCTTGGTAAAAGAAGGTTTAATAAAAGAATCCACCTCATATGTGTGTTGTAGAAATTAAATGAGATAAATAAATGTAAGCTGTGTATGTAAAACTTCTTTTAGTCGCTATTAGGCAACTTTTTAGGCACGCCAGGGCTGTAGAATCCTCAGTTTCACTGTATATTGTCATTTCTAATGGTTTAATTTTTAGTTTGGAGGTCTTTCCTTTTGTTTTAATATTGCATGATTATAATAAGAATATTCTACACAACCATTATTTTTCTAGATATAAATTTTAGTATGGTAAGACTCATGAAGACATTGGAATGTTATAGCATGATTTTGTTATAATAGCTTCCTTGCTAGATGATCACGTGCCTATTATTCAAGAGAAAGATTTTAAATAGAGTGTGAAGACCCTATAGGGGACAGTGAAAAAATTACACAAAAGCAAATGAACTAAATCTAGTAGTGGCAAGTGAGAGATGCCCTGAAGACAATATTATATTATCTTTTCTCTTTTGAGATAATTTATTTTTCTGTTACAGCCAGCTCCATTGTCTCATTTGGGTTTTTTGGGACACCATGTTCACATAAATCAGGAAACTAATTGATTGATTACTGAAGACTTACTATGTGTGAAACACAGAAGTGGATAACATCCGAGAGGGTCTTTTGGATGGGGTGATTCTGAATTTTCTTTTTTTTTTTTTTAAAGTTGTGCATTGCATAAAGACATTTGCCCTGAGAAAATGGCACTGTCTTCTTTCTTTTTTTTAATTTTTATTTTATATTGGAGTATAGTTGATTCACAATGTTGTGTTAGTTTCAACTACACAGCAAAGTGATTCAGTTAAACATATACCTATATCTATTCTTCTTCAACTTATTTTCCCATTTAGGCCATTACATACTATTGGGTACAGTTCCCTGTGCTATACAGTAGGTGCTTGTTGGTCTCTTTTATGTATAGTCGTGTGTATGTTAATCCCAACCTCCCAATTCATCCCCCTCACCACCTTTCCCCTTTGTAACCCTAAGTTTGTTTTCTAACTCTGTGAATCTGTTTCTGTTTTGTTAATAAGTTCATTGGTATCATATTTTAGATTCCACACATACGTGATACACGATATTTGTCTTTCTCTGTCTGACTTACTTCACTTAGTATGATAATCTCTAGGTCCATTGATGTTGCTGCAAAAGGCCTTATTTTGTTCTTTTTTAGGGCTGAGTAATATTCCATTGTATATATGTACCACATCTTCTTTATCCATTCCTCTGTTGCTGGACACTTAGGGATGACTGTGAATTTTGAAGTCGAGAAACATGTGGAGTAATAGAAAATGACGGCACAAACTTCACTGACAACCCGTGCCCTTCCCCTTCTCAATGGTTGTAACCAAAATAGTTCAATCTGCAACAGGAATGGCATAGCTCAAAACTGGTTTGCATGGACACAGACCAGAGAACTTGTTTATTGTACGGATCTTTTATCGTCCTGCAGTTTTCAACCACTCTCTCTTGGCTTGTTTGTGTGCTGCTGATGAATAAGGGGTGCCGACAACTGGAGATCAACTTGTCAAGATATTTTTTGGGGGTTGCACCAAGAAGACACAGGCGGACTGGATCTAGCATCCAGATCCAGAAAGCTGGAAAGCTGAGCTGCACTGGTTTGTGAGAATGGCACGCTTGACCAGCGCTGAGTATCACATTGTCAGGCCAGCTCCAGAAATTATTACATTTTTACTGAAATGTGAGCATTCTGCCCTGAAACTATAGAAGAGGATGTGGTCAGGGCAATAAACAGCTCTACACAAAAAGCAACAGGTTATTAGCAAAGAACAAGTCCCGAAGGGCCAGTGAGTGAAGAGTGTGATTAACCAAGAATGCTTGATCCCTTCACTGAGATTGTAAGGCACTGACTTACTGTGGAAATAATTGCATATGATTGTGGGCGACTTTCCAGTGTTATTTTGAGTCTTTTATTCCTTTCAACATGCCACCAAGACAGCTGATATTTCAAAGGATGCCATGAATAGTGTTGTGGGGAATTTGCTGAACTAGAAAATTAGGTGTGATCAGACTAAAATGTTCTTTCAATGAGCCATCGACAGGAATGTGGAAGAGCATTATTATTCAAAATCCGTATTTTGATGGTATTCTGCTTATAGACATTTTAGCCATAATTTATCCTCTTTTCCTACAATTTCTTAACTAGGTACTTCAGATTTGTGCCCTGGTTCCGCTCCCCAGTTACATTCCTTTGCTTCCACCAAAGCTGCCCTTTTCTGCCTTTCTCCCTTGGCCTGAGCTGGAAGGATAATTCCCGTCAGAGTATTAAATGTCCACACCGAGTCATGGTGGGTATGGCCTGGTATGAAACACCCAGTGCCAGTTTGATGAGTAGTGTTTAGGTCCCAGAGACTATTTCGTGCTTTTTGTTGTAGGACTTTAAAGGAAGTGGTTGTTATCCAAGGTGTTCTGCAGTTCAATAGTAGTAGTTGGGGTAGTTGGGAAGGTATTCTTGTAACATTGCTATTTACTCCCCAGGTTCTGTAGATCCAACTGAAGGGGGGATGATCCAGCCATTTGGGGGATCTAATGCAAAACCAGCAACAACTGTGGACACATCTCTTGCCATCTCTGTGAAGGATTCTGCATTGTCTTGCTTAGATCCATCCTGAGAAGAAGCATCAGGCTCAGTCTAGTCAGGCAGTGGGGAATCTGGCCCATCTTCGTCCTTTGCAGCAGGAAGAAGTTACATAGACCTGGGCTTCATGTCCCCAAGAAGAGGAAACAGGGTCCCCTAGTGCGCTCCCTTGTATGACAGTAAGCCATACTTATATTTGAGTTACGTTTTCTCTTTTTAGTGGCTCATACTTGAGGAGCCAGGTTTTCAGAGCCAACTTAGCTATCAGAGCATATATGAAAATGTTTATCAATTGTAATACATCTTCTAAGTATCCTAGTATCCTGAGTTAATCTTCTAGATATTTACCACTTGAATCTTTCTTGCACTGAGTTATCTGGATGCGTTTCTATTTGTTATTACTGGACCAATATTTTGATTCTCATGGTTTTCTGAACCCCGTGTGAGGGAGGTCCTTCGTACCTGAGAACTTTTGCCAATAACACAATGGTAAATTGCCTCAATTATGGAGCTCTTCATCTGCCTCGCGTTTCATGGTTTTTGAGTTGTACATACTGGAAAGGTTCTGTAGATAAAGTATGAGAAGAAAAAAGCATTATGTACATTAGTTGAAATTGGCATCATGTTGCCAAACTATAATCAGCCTTAGGGGAGCTCAGTGTTGAAACTGCTCAATTGAATGCTGCGATTTCCCATAACAATTTAAAAGGCCTGCAGGCATGCTAAAGTCCTAGCTGGATCTTTCAGTTAACACTCTAACATGACCCCAAAGTCTCATTTACATCACAGCAATTAAAATATATTCCACATTACATGTTTACTACTATAGACTGTAGAAACAATCCCATGAAATGTGTCTATTTTCCAAAAATAATCATGGAAATCTTTATGTTCATGATTTCTTCTTTTCTAGGTGGTCTCACCATTTCATATGCTCAGAGGGGAATGGTGATTGTGAAGTGGGAAAAGGTCGGGGGTGGGGGAGGAATGCAAATCTAGACTAATGATAACTAGTAGTCATTATTACTTGTTTACCCATGTGAAATTCGGTTAATAGGCTGAGTCCGGGTCATAGGTGACAGGTGTCCATTATGCAAAATAATTAATGTTATCAGTGCTAACTGGCCCCCCTACTGGTAGTTAGAAGTAGAGGGACCATAAATTAAATGACTGTTAAAATAATACACCTCCTGGTTGCAGAAATGCTGCCCCTGCACTAGGACAGAAATGCCAATGCCCAGTTGGGAAGGTGATGGACAGGTAGACTCACCTGAGGAAGGTGTTTCCTTAAATTAGAGTCCTTTCCTTAATTCTCCATCCAAATTCATTTTAAACTCCTTCCGGCATATGGACTAGAACTATAAATATTAACTGATATCATAACCATTTTATAATGAGATGAATGGCAAGCTCAATTATTTTAAAGCAAAGCCACCGAAGCCAAAATTAGATCATATTTCCTCAACAGTGACTCTTGCATTTTAGTCATGCCTTTCTTTCAAGAAGCACAGAGCAAATGGACTTATTCCAAATTGCTGTGGTGGTTTAATATTTATTGAGTAGCCACAATTTACTAGCTTACCTTGAAAGTGTGGTTTTTCACAGTTGTCTAGAATACATCATCAAGGTCTGAAATACAGTGGCAAAAGTCCAGCTTCTCACCTTGGCAGGCAGTCAACGGGAAGCCAGGGAAACGGGATTTCTCTCTCTGTGTACTCTTGCTTGCACTGCCCTTTCATGGTCAAGAAGAGCCTTGAAAGACTCCTACTTCAGCAGATGTCTGAGAAAGCAACAGTCTCATCTGTTGTGTAGGTCCATTTTCACCCCGTTCCTTGGCTTATAACTACCGCTAGTAACAGCAGAAAAAAAATATTTTTTTGCTTGGGCTGCTTCGTCCCTAGCCTTTATGCTAATCATTGAAAGCGGTCCCCCGGAAGCGGACGCAGCCCCTCAGCGGGACACTGGGCTGGATGGCGACCCACACCTCCACCCCTCAGCACGTGCCTCCGACAAGGCAGGCCTGGGTCAGGCCATATGTCCCCGACTCACACAATTTTTTATAAATATTATAAATTACGTACATATTTGTCTTTATGGTAGAAAACATCCAGGAAATCTAGAACAGGTGACTAATTGGATATACTTCTCCTATTTTTACTGGACTATTTGGCTGTGTTTATACAAAGTCATAATATTTGAGTATATTATATGTATACACTTTAAGGCGTGTGATTAAACTTGAGATTTCAAACAGTCTATTTCTATGTGAGCCTACACCAAGGCAAGCGTCTTTAACTATCCTGATAGAGTTGTGTGAAAATTCACTAAAAAACAAACAACGGACACCAAAGAAGAGAAAGAGTAGGAGAAAGGAATCCTCCTGATGACGTGCACAGGTTGCTGGCCAGCCTGGTGAGGAGAGGTCGGTCCTTTTCCCCACACCCACAGAGACCGAGTCTGCCGCCGGCTAAGAGGGTTTCCGTAGTTCTTTGGGCAAATCAAACACTAGGACTGAACCAAAGGCATTTTGAAACCCTGAAGCAACTCTGGAATTGCTCTGCTGCCCTAAGCTTCACTGCTTCAAGGAAAAGTGGGGTTTGGGAATCTCTCTGTCTGCATCTCTGCAGGGAGATGCTGTGTTGAGCGAGACCCTCACCTACAGCGCTGAACCAGCATTTCTTGCTCTCCAGGGGTCTGTGAAGAAGGTGCCATTTGGCTGGTTTGGTGCTTTTCAGCCTGAGATGAAAACTATCTGGTGGGCAGTAGACGGAGGATATGTTTATTGTAGTAATTTTGCCTGTGGATTAGAGAGGCATGAGTAACTGCAGTTATCTTTATTCTCCAAACACATGTGGGTACTTATCAGGTCTCCACCTAGTTGTTACTAAAGTAAAGCTCACATAGTTCTTTCAATCTGGAGACTCTCAATGAGCTTCATTGCTTCTCCTGAAAGTCCTTCCTGTTGTTTGCTGACTTTGCTTTTTACTACCGAGATGTAAATATTTGGATGTCAATAGAGATGCAATCATTTTGAAATTATTGGTGTGGGAACTTTTTTTTTTCTCATTTTGATAACACAGTATTTCTGAATAAGCTCGTAAAAATTCAAACCCCAAGTTCCATTCAAACATTTTAGCAAAACATTTTGCTACAGATGTATAATCTCTTGCTCTCCACCTTGTAGAACTGAGCTTTCATACACTTTTCCCCATCTCAGCTTCCTAAGCCTAATGATGCTGGAAGTTATTCTTGGACATGGAACAGTGCTTTTGAATTTAATTATAATAACTGGTTCTTATCAAGTAGACATTATGTTATATGCCAATCACTGGGCTAAATGCTTTTAAAACTGTATCTCATTTAATCTTCATAAATACCTCCATAAGAAAGATATTATCATATGCATTTTAAAGAATAAAATGTAGGAAACCAAATCTCAGGGAGTTTAAATAACTTGTCCGAGGTCATAAGTCACATAAATTGTAAATAGTGGAGCTAGACTTTTGGCATCATCTGTCTGCTCAAAACCCACCCTGTATTCCAGCCCAGTTGTATTCGTATAGATTGTTTTTTAATTTGAAAAATCAGGGTAAGAACTTGTCGGCCCTCTCTCTCTGAGGTCTCTTTTCTTCTATGTAGACTTCAGTGGCAGGAAGGCTCTCTCCACACGGTGGCAGAAATGTAAACAAGCTCCATGTCTTCATCTTCCCATATTAGCAGCTCTACATTGTCTGGTTTTGAGTAAGCACATTCCCAGTGGTTTTGTCGTGTGTCCTGGAGCTGACCTTTCTGGCCTGAGTTAGGTCACATGTCCATTCCTCAACCAGTCACTGGGATTCTGTGCAGGCATTTCTTTGACTCCAGGATTGGGGTCTCTTTCACCCGAACCCTTTAGAAACCGACGTGGGAGAGGAGCATTTATTCAGGGAAATACAGGGCATACGGAAAACCCCACATCTGACCGCAATGTCCGTGATGTAGGGGAGCCTTTCTCTTCTAGTAACTAAGCTACATGGGATGGGAGACAAGCAAAGGGAATTGTGACGGGGTCCTCCTCTGAAACACAGAACATCACAGTGAGGTATCAGTTATTTCCTCCTAAATTGTCTTTTCCTCAAAGAAGAAGCTTGAAAATATTCCCAATATTTTTGATCTTTTTAACTGGATCTTGAATTTTCCACCTTTCTTACTCCTCAGTTGAATAAATGAAATAATAATAACTTAATTATTGTGGTATTTTCAATATGACAGCCTTCCTTGACTTTGTTTGCACTGGATCTGTTGACATCCTGACACAGTTTGTCAAACTCTTTGCTGTCATTTCTCCCTCACCTTCTGAAAAACTTTTTTCCTTGGTTTTTGGTTGTTTTTTTTGTTTGTTTATGGCTTAAACCCCCTCTTTGTTCTAAGGTTTGGAAGGATAGGCTAGTATTAAGAGGACAGACTTGCAATTAACTGAAATGTGTTCCAATTCCACTTGGCTACTTCCTGACTCTGTGTCCTTGGAGGAATCAATTCATCTCTCTGGGCTTTCGTGCTCTCACGTGAAAGTGGAATTTATAATTCTTACTTTGCAAGGTTGCTGTGAGGATTAAGTGAGGTCATATATGTAAAGCACCTGGCGTATTTTAAGCACTCAATAAATAATCAAGATTGAAATTAATAATTCATCAAGGAGTTTTTATGTCCACTTTTCAAGAGAGGAATATGCCCAGCACTTAGGGAAATAATCCTAGCTCTTCACTTAAGAAGCTCCGCCAGTGGCATGCAGGTCCCCAGCTGTCACCAGGTCAGTAATACCCATAGGTCAGTTTTAAGATACAGAAGCTATAGTTGTTTTTAAGCCATCCAAAAGGCTTGCTTATTTTTCTCGCATTATGGCTAAAGTTTTTAGTTTGGAGTCGATGCTCCACAGGCCTTATACTTTGGCGATGGTTCAGAGACATAAATGGAAGAAAACTGTGCGGGAGTGTGAGTCCCAGCCTGGCTGCTCCCTGGGTGTCTGACTTGAAATTTTTTATGAATTCCTCATATTTCCTCACCTGTAAAACTGGCAAATATCAGAAACTTGACGAGCTGTTGTTAGAAATCGTAATGCAGTGTGCAACCTAAAATATAAAACCGTTTAATAAGTGGAGGTTATTGTCATGATTGTGTATTTGACTCTGGCTGGCGTGTCCACTGGGGTGAACACGTACATTTGAAGGTGGCATGACAGTCCACGACCCAGTTGAATCAAAACAGTACACCGAGTGATATCAAAGTTGTCTATTTGGTTGCTTTTTACCTAGTGTGTATTTGAGGCCATTTGGATAACACAGTCTCATGACACGTAACCGTTTCTTTGATTTTCCCTCTGAACCCGATAGCATCTGGCAAATTTTTCAAAGGCCTGGCTCGTTTTGAAGCACTGGTGAATAAAGTGGTGGCCTCCAGATTCAGAGTTCTGGCTTAAACCATCATAAAAATACTTAAATATATGTGATGGATATTGGTTGATCCAGGCAGGCAGACAAATTGAGAGATATTATTTACACTTTACCCTAAAGGTCTGGAAGGTAAGAAAGCTGCATTTGGTTGAGCCGCTTTGGATTCTAGAGGACCTTTTCCCAAATTATTCGAAGTATGGAGATTATGACTTTCCTTGCAGTTTTTCCCTCCTTTGCAGCGGTAACCCACGTAGCTGTATTAATATATTTTACCACTACATTACTATTGTCCATTGTTTTTATTAGGGAAAATAGAATCACTTTTAATTTCTAATTTCGCAAGTGAATTGCTTTATTTGTTTTTACATCATAGAATATATTCCCACTTTACATTACTGGGTGAATTAACCTCATTATCCATATTTTTTTCTTTTTTGATCATTTCCAGTTTCTGTTTCCTTCTACATATAAATAATTTTGAAAGAATTTTTAATGATTTGATCAGACTCAAGCCACTTTTCTTATAGCCTCAGGCACTGTTCTATATATTTTCCAATTAAAAATTTTCCATATTCACACTTATTCAGTAGCTATTTTAGTATATTTCTCCTATTTGTTTCATCTTCTAAGTTTTTGTATTTGCCATCTATGATATAGCCTGAAGAATAATTTTCAGTTTTAAAACAATAAGCTTCCTATTTATCATTTATAAAGTGAAGACATAAATATATCTTTACTCCCATAAACTGTTTGTAATATGTCAAGTAGAAATGGGTTACAAGATCATTTACATTAAATTATAAATTATATATGACATGCATACATTCACACACACATGCATACAAAGGGCCTGAAAAGGTGAACACTAAAATGTTAAGTGAGCAATAATTTCAAGGATTTGTTTTGCTCTTAACTGTATTTTCTAGTTTCCACAAAGAACAAAGATTACTGCTTAATAATATGTTTTAAATGAAAGAAAAGCGAGAATTGGGAGTGTGCACTAAATAGTTTTGAGGGGTGGCCTCCTGTTCCCTCTGTCTCAGGAGACATCCCCCTTTTCCCGTCTGCTCCAGCCAGCAGCCTGGCGGCCACCCTCATTTCAGCCCATCCCAGGTCTTACTGATGCCAAGTCTATCTCTTCCATCCATCCACCTCCCTAAATGCCCACTGCCATTTCAGGTCCCCTAGTCCAAGCTCTCATTCTCTTGGCTGGACTTCGGCAAAAATCTGCCAACAAGTTTTCCCATTTCCTCCCCAGACCTCCATCTTCCCTGTTCTCTACCCTACAGCCAGAGGGGTCTCTCCAAACTGGAAACCTGACTGATCATGTCAAACGTGCCATTTAAAGCTCTGCAGTGGTCACCCATTAATGGTGGTATATGGGTGAAACTGCTCATCCTGTCCTGTGAAGCTCTGCCTCTGGGCTTCAGGTTCCCTCTGGACTCATCTCATGCCTCTCCCCTCCCTCGCGCTGCTCCAGCCCTGCTGGCATTTGTCCATCAAGCCCCTCCCTGTCTCCATGTGTAGTTTGAACACATTCTTTCAGCCTGGTCTGTTCTACTGTCAGCCTCTTTTCTGTGACACATACTTGTGACCAGGTTAAATCCTATTTAACCAATGGCTCTCAGCCTAAATGTCACTTAAGATCAGTCGTTTTTTTGGCTCTGGGTCTCAATCAGACCCCACCTTCTATTCTCTCTCTTAGCAACTTGAAATTTTTTGCAGCATTTGTTACATTTTTAGTTGTATATTTATTTGTGTGACTCATTATTTGAACTCCAGCTCCCCTCTCAGAATGAAAGAGAGTAGAGACTATGTCTTGTTCATGTCTGCATTCCCAGAACCTCTCACCATGCCTGACGTGTATGATGAATGAACAAAAATATGAATGATCACTGTGCCTTGTGCACAGTTCCACGTCAATGCGTGTAGATCCCTTGCATTCTTTTGAATTGCTGCTGAGCGTTCCTCCAGCTGGTCTTATCTTACTCTTTCATTCCGTCTGTCTCGGCCTTTTAATTGTTGTGATCATTTATATTTATATTTAATGCAATTATTGATATGGTTAGGTTTCCCTTTTCCATCCATCTACTTTTAACTTATTTGTGTCTTTGTATTTAAGTATGTTTCTTGGAAGCAGCATATAATTGCGTCTTGTTTTTTTATTTTTATTTTTTAACCCAATCTGGAAACCTCTGCGTTTTGTGGAGGATTTAGACTCTTTACATCTAATGTGATTACTGGCTCAGTTACGTTTAAGTCCGTCATCTTGCTCTTTGCTTTCCATTTCCCCCGTAGTTCCTTGTTCCTCTTCTACTGCTTTCTTTGGCTTAGTTGATGTTTCATGCTTCCATTTTGTATGATTCCATTATTTCTTTTAACTTACTGGCTGTAACTCTCAGTTTTATTTTAGTGGGGGCACTAGGGTAGGCGTTAAAGTACACGTCGTTAGTACAGCAGGCTACCGTGAGGCAGTCCGATGCTACTTCATGTGTAGTATGAAACCCTCGCGGTCGTACGCTTCCGTTTCCCCGCTCCTTCCTCTGTGCTACTGTTGCACTAAATGTTACGTACACATATGTTATAAAATCCACAATACGTTGTTATGATATCATTTTGTTTAAACAGTCATCTGTTTTTAAAAGAGATTTAATAAGAAAATAGCTTGTGTATTTAACCAAACAGCTGCCAGTTCCAAGGGCTATTTATTCCTTTTGTAGATCTGTATTTCCATCTGATGTCACTTTTTTTCTGCCTAGAGGACTTCCATTGCAGTTCTTGTAATGAGAGTCGACTGGTGATTAACTTTTGTATGTCTGAAAAAGGTAGTTATTCCGCCTTCCTTTTTAAGAGGTATTTTCATTACTTACAGGATTCTATGGTGACAGATTTGTCTTTCTTTCAGTACTTCAAAGGTGTCTCTCTACTGTCTACTCACTTTCATTATTTACAACAAGAAACTCTGTGTTTAATGTGCCTTTTCCCTGTGTCTGCTTTCAGACTTAGTCCTTATTATTGATTTTGAGCAATTTTTTAAAATAACTAAGGGGTTTTATTATTTATTTATTTATTTTTGGCTGCACTGAGTCTTCGTTGCTGCGCACAGGTTTTCTCTAGTTGCGGCGAGCGGGGGCTACTCTTTGTTGCGTTGTGCGGGCTTCTCACTGCAGTGGCTTCTCTTGTTGCGGAGCATGGGCTCTAGGTGTGCGGGCTTCAGTAGTTGTGGCGTGTGGACTCAGTAGTTGTGGCTCACAGGCTCTAGAGAGCAGGCTTAGTAGTTGTGGCGCACGGGCTTAGTTGCTCTGCGGCACGTGGGATCTTCCCAGACCAGGGCTCGAACCCATCTCCCCTGCATTGGCAGGCGAATTCTTAACCACTGGACAACCAGGGAAGTCCCTGATTTTGAGCAATTTTAATCACAGTTAAATGCCTTGGTATAATTTTCTTTATATTTCTTCTGCTTGGGGTTTGTTGAGTTTCTGGGATCTGTGGGGTTTTGTAGCATTTCTCAAATTTGATTATTTTTCGGTTGTTATTTCATCAGCATTTTTTCTGTTCTCTCCTCTCTGTCTTCTCCTTCAGAGATTCCAGTTACGCCTATATTGGCCTTTTGAAGTAGTCCCACATCTCACTGATGATGTATTCATTTATTTCTTTTTCTTTCTCTGTGCTTCATTTCATATCATTTCTATTACTGCATCTTTAAGTTCATTAATCTTCTCTTCTGCGATGTCTAATCTGCCATCCATCTCATCCAGTGTATTTTCCCTCTCAGACATGGTACTTCCATCTCTACAAGTTTGATTTGGTTCTTTTTCTTTTTTAATATCTTTCATGTCTCCATTTAATTTTTCGAACATATGGAATACAGTTATAATAACTGTTTTCATGTCCTTGTCTATTCATTCTAACACCTGTGTCAGTTCTGGGTCAGTTTCAATTGCTTGATTTTTCTCCTCATTATTTTCCTGCTTCTTTGCATGCCAGGTACTCTTTGATCAGATGACAGACATTGTGAATTTTACTTTGTTGAGTGCTGGTTATTTTTCTATTCCTATAATATTCTTAAGCTTTGTTATGGGACAGGTAAGCTGCTTGGAAACACTTTGATCCTTTCTGGTCTTGCTTTTAAGATTTTTTATTGAGACCAGAAAGATGTTTAGCCTAGTGCTAATTATTCCCCACAATTGAGGCAAGACCTTTGTGAATACATTGCCTAATAAATTATGAGGTTTTTCTAGTCTGGCTGGAAAAACTATACACTATTCCTGGCCCTGTTTGAGCTTTGAAAACTGTTCCCTGTAATTCAGCAGTCCTTTACAGGGACAGTTTTACCCAAGCAAGACATTTGGTGGTGTCTGAGGATATTTTATTATTACCATGACTAGGCGTGCTACTGGTATCCAGTAGGTTGAGGCTAGGATTGCTGCTAAACATCCTACTCTAGGATATCCCCCAAGAAAAAGAAAATTTTCTGTCTAATGTATTAGTAATGCCAAGGTTGAGAAACTCTGCTATAATCCTTTCCAGTCATTCTTTCTCTGGCCTCCAGTAGTCCCCTCACCACACACATGTGCTGGTCAGTACATCACTGAGTTCTCGAGAAGGACCCTCTGCAGACCTGCAGAGTTCTTTCCCCACGCAGCTCTCTTTCCTCCAACACTTTGTCCTGCAAATTCTTACCCACCTGTTCTACCAGACTTTCAGCTCCGTCTCTTTAGCTTAGAAGTTGGCTGAGCTCTTCCTGGGTTCCTCCTCACTGTGCTACAGCCTGGAAATTCTTTCAAGGCAGTGAGCAAGGGTACTCAAGGGCTCACCTTGTTTGTTTCCCTTTCTCAAGGTTCACTATCCTTCATTTCTTCATGTCAGTATCTTGAAAACTTTTGTTTCATGTATTTTGTCTGTTTTATTGTTGTTGCTATTTTAGACAGGTGGGTAAATCCACTTCCCATTACCCCATCTTGGCTGGAAACAGAAGTTGACTTCTTATTTAGTATTGCTATCTAATGTTCTCTTTATTTCCTGTCTTGTTTAAAGAAAGCAACCTTCCTTGCTTTTAATCTTCTCAATCACAAATTATTCACTGTATTTATTTTTCTCTGTACCTGTATCGTATCAACAAGCATCACTTTTGTTACTCATGGTACACTCTCCTTTCCCTATTTTTCTTTACACAGTTTTGTTTGTGTTTTAATTTTGTGTCTCAAACATGATTCACTTGCATTCTTCTATTTGAAACTGTAAGCTCAAATTTTAGTTATGCTTGAATTTAGCATTATTTAAAAAAATCACCATAACATGATTTTATTTTTGTTCTTAATTATTTCATTTCTTTGGTTTATAAATTTGTCTCAGGAAACAAAATTACCCCTGAAATGAACAATAGCAATTGATTTCATCTTGTGTTCAGTTGACAGTAATCTAACTATTCAGTGAAGGAAACATTTTGAAGTGCTTGTGGTGTGCAAAGTTGTATTTACTGTTGGATTAACATAACTGGTAATTATATAACATAACTGGTAATAAATCATAAATACTAACTTATTAGGGAAAATATGAATTGTGAATAACAAAAGGCAAAATTTTCTTGGTATTGTGTACAAATAGCTTAATTTAGATCTTTAATCTAAAGTATGCTGAGGTAAATTCGTGTTTCTCTGAAATCTGCTTACTCTCTTGGGTGAGCTTTTCCAAACCATTATGAAGTGAGGAGACAGTTTATGCAGAAGATATTCAAGGTAACATTCAGGAATTTGTAATCCTTACAGAAAATAAATAACAATGGAAACATGAGTGAATTTGATGAAAAGCTTACTTAATCCTTTGGGTTTGGATATTTGTTTTTATTTCTGTTGCTAGATCGACATATAAGCTCACAGAATTTTAGAAGTACTGATGACTTTAGGGATGTTTGTTATGAGCCTGAGAGATTGTAATCATTGGCATCAAGGGTTTTAAAAATATACAAAGTCCAATTAAAATCAGATTACTTCCTAAAGGTACAATTTTAAAATGTTTCTTTGGAGTTAAGAACAGGTTATGAAACAATATGATAATGTCATTAAGTTCTGTGGCCAAGTCTCAAAGCATGTTGAAATAATATACAGTGTCTGAAATAGAGGATAGGATCCCTGGTGTGCCTGAGTCAGGACTGCCTGCGCATTCATTCAAACAATCAAACACTTTGCAAGATATTGAGAAAAACAAATAGCCAAATAATGGAATTTGCTTTAAGACCAGCTGTGTTTTCCAGAGAAGTGCTATGGGCAGTAACTGAGTGGTTTTTCAAGGAGCTAATGAAAATTAACCAAATCAGTTTGATATTGTCATATACTTGCTGTAGCCAGTTCAACTAAAAGTTTTCGGTCCCCTCTCTACTAGTTTTCTTTCCTTTTCAAAGGCCCCGCCCCCTGATGCAGCAAGGGTCTTGTTCATTAACTGCTTTATGCTGACTATGCTCCCCGCGACCCTCTTCCTCTGGGAGGACAATCACCATCAAAGTGCTTCAACAATTTAACACCACTTAAGAAGATGCTTTTTTTGGGCCTCTCACCGCTGTGGCCTCTCCCGTTGCAGAGCACAGGCTCCGGACGCGTAGGCCCAGCGGCCATGGCTCACGGGCCCAGCCACTCCGCGGCATGTGGGATCTTCCCGGACCGGGGAACGAACCCGTGTCCCCTGCATCGGCAGGCAGACTCTCAACCACTGCGCCACCAGGGAAGCCCAAGGAGCTGCATTATTTTAACCTTCTCGTCTTCAGCTTTGAGTGCAGGAGATAATGCAGAAAACTGCCTTTTTTTTTAAATAAAAAAAATTTTTTTACACTTTTTTTATTGAAGTACAGTTGATTTACAATATTGTGCTAATTTCTGCTGTACAGCAAAGTGACTCAGTTATACACATATATACATTCTTTTTTTTATATTCTTTTCCATTATGGTTTATCCCAGGAGATTGGATATAGTTCCCTGTGCTCTACAGTAGGAGCTTGTTGTTTACCCATTCTAAATGTAATGGTTTGCATCTACTAACCCCAAACTCCCAGTATCTTAATTAATATCATAATTTTAATATCAAATGAAAAATTATCACACGGGCCTCACACAACAAATTTTCCCAATATCCTTTATGGATGTGATGCTTAAAACTATGTAAATCACAAGATTAATAGTAAATGTAAACAGAAGAAATTATAGATGTAGACAGAATGTTGGAATATTCTAATAAACACCATCATTTCCATGGGATATTAATCTAAGAAAAGTGCCTTTTGAAGTCACATTGAACTCACTGACTTCCATCAGAAGCATATCAGTAGTTGCAAACGTTACAGTGTAAATTAAATCCTTCAAGAGTTTGAACCATGTGCAAAACTGGAAAGACAGATGCAAAAGATTTTTTATTGTTTGGAAGCTCTAAGCTCAAAATGTCTTTTTCTTTGATGGTGTATTTGAATACTCTATCTTGATTTTTCATGGCACTTTAGAATTGCTTCACAAATAAAGAAAAGTCAGATATTTTGTGCTAGAGATGTTCTATAAAGCTCAAGAATACATAAAATTATCTTTTGATTACTAATTTATTAACATTTAATTGGAATTGATTTTTAAACATTGGTAACATTATTGCAAGGATACATCTTTGCTACTGATGACATATGTTCATATTATTACTTTTAAGAACTTATTGACTTACCTGATTTGCAAGACTGAAAAACTGTATCATGGACTATATAGTAAAGAAAATACTTTTTACATTCAAAGATCCAAAGGGACAAAGAAAAAGACAGAATGGAAATATGTGTGGTCTAACTTAGACAAGGGCAATTTTTTTTTCTGTAAAGGGCCAGATAGCAAATCGTTTAGACTTTGTGGGGCCATCAGATCTCTGTATTAGTTTCCTAGGGCTGCAGTAACAAAATATCACAAATTTGGTGGCTTGAATCAACAGAAATTTATCCTTTTAGTTCTGGAGGCAAGAAGTATGGAAGCGAGGTGCCGGCAGGGCCATGCTGCCTCTGCAGTCCTAGGGAGGCATCTATTCCCTGTGTCTCTGCTGGCTTCTGGTGGCTGCTGGCAACACTTGGCACCCTTGACTCATAGCTGCATTCCTCCATCTCTGCCTTTAATGTCACATGGCCCATTTTCTTGTTTGTACGTCTCTGTATCCAAATCCCCGTCTTCTATCTCATAAAGAGACCAGTCATTGGATTTGAAGCCCAGCCTAACTTAGTATGACCTCATCCTAACTCGATTACAACTACAAAGACCATATTTCCAGATAAGGTCACCTTCACAGATACCAGGGGTTAAGACTTCAACATATCTTTCCGGGAGCCACAGTTCAGTTCACTACAGTCTCTGTTGCAACCGCTCAACTCTGTCTTTGCAACATGAACACAGCCAAGGAGAATACGTAAACAAATACATGTGCTTCATTCCAGTAAAACTGTATTTACAAAAGCAGGTCATGGGTCAGATTGGGTCAGGGGACTAGAGTTTACCAAAGCCTGGCCTAACTAATTGACACAAAACTGCAGCAGAGAAGAAAAAAAAATTCTTTTTCCTGGCATTAGTCAGTTCATTTAAAAAAAAATATTTATTTGGCTCCGCCGGGTCTTAGTTGAGGCACGCGGGATCTTCACTGTGGCGTGTGGGATCTAGTTCCCTGACCAGGGATCAAAGCTGGGCCCCCTGCATTGGGAACACGGAGTCTTAACCACTGCACCACCAGGGAAGTCCCAGTCAGTCTATTTTTAAAGTATAAAAATGCCTACATATAGAGCAACACTTATTTTTTGAAAGATGTCAACTTAGGGCAAGAAATGGAACCTTTATAATGATTTCAAATACCAAAACTCTATTACTAAAAATGCTTGAATTACAATATTTTTCTGGTCAATGAAAAGCTTTTTGAGGATCATTTAGTTATGAGAGTCTATATAAACCTTTCCTCCAAAGAGGTCAAGACTGTTTTGGAAACAAGATTTTCCTTTAACTCAGGCATATTTATCCTCTCCATTAGAAGGAATGTACCTGTTTCCCCCACTAAGCATATGTTCCCTGAGGGCAGGGACATTGTTTGATTCAGTGGTGTGTTCTCAGCATATTAGTCATTCAATAAATATTTCTCTAAAGTGACTTCTGTTTGTTGGAATAACAAGAGTAAATTCGTGTGTCGTTGTTTTAATTCTGTTGTACAACTATAGTCCCTGTCACCGTACCTTGAAATTATTTATTGTCTTAAACAGAAAGGAAAGCTACATTAAGGGAAATCCAATTTCTATTAAAAGCTATTGGAAGAACTTGTAAAGAGAAAAATGGAGTAATGAATCCGAGGGGGTCAGTGAAAAATGTTAGTTTTTAAAATAGGGTTCATCAAAAAGAAGAAAAAGGTAGGGAAGTCAAGATACATTTCAACAACCAAGCTAAAATATTAGCAGCTACTTTTAACAGCGCAGCTCAGTTCAGTAGCAGAGATGCATGGAACCCCATGTGGGATACCCTCAGTGTGGGAGGGGTGGGATTCAGTTTGGTTGAAGAGGCGGCCGGAGGAGCATCCAGCTTTTCCAAGCCTAGGTTCTGGGATTCTGGGGTCAGAGTCCCGCTCAGAGTCTCCCCACTCTCCTTATCGCTGGAAGGAAGGCAGAAATTAGAAAGTGAAAGGTATTAGGAGTCGTAATTTTGCTCAGAAAGAATCAAGACTTGGGCTTCCCTGGTGGTTGAGAGTCCACCTGCCGATGCAGGGGACACGGGTTCGTGCCCCGGTCCGGGAAGATCCCACATGCCACGGAGCGGCTGGGCCCGTGAGCCATGGCCGCTGAGCCTGCGCGTCCGGAGCCTGTGCTCCGCAACGGGAGAGGCCACAACAGTGAGAGGCCCGCGTACCAAAAAAAAAAAAAAAAAAAAGAATCAAGACTTGTTGACAGCGTAGATGTAACCTGAGTCGATGTGGGTGAATCAGAGTCAGCGAAGAGACTCCGAGTTGGAAGCACATTAGAGAGAGCAGTGTGGTGTGTATCATGATGGCCAAGGATGAAGAGGGGGGAGAGAGAGACTCTTCCGGAGAAGGAGTCTACGCAGGAGAAAATAGCTAAATACAAGTCCCAGCCCTAAGGACGTGGAACCCAAGAGAAGACCTGGGGCCACCAGGAGTCATTTGTTCCAAGTTGATTATGGAATCACTCAAATAAAAAGTGAGTTTAGGAAAGGAGTGAATGCTGAAGACAAGGCCTTCAGGGACCTTCAGGTTAAAAGGAGAGACAAAAGGAGAAAGAATAAAGAAAGGAGGACCACGTAGAAAGTGGATCAGCCCTGGACCATGGAAAGTGTGGATGCGGCCCTGCCTCTTCTGGGCCCTGTATCTTCAGCAGCAGAGCCTTTTCTACCCACCCTAACCCCTGTCCTTTTAGCAAATTCAGGAAAAAGAGCGTTGCTAGGCAGAGAAACACAATTCACCCGGCTCCTTCTAACTTATTCTTGCTACCGGCCCTTGCAAGAAACTATCCCATCAATTAAGCTAGTTGAATTGCCTTAAAAATCAAGATAGTGCTGATGAAATTCATTTTCTAGAAAGCACAGTGCTTTTGAAGGAGAGGAGTGGGAGAGAAGGATCCGTTTTCTTCCACCTGTCAAGACATTTAGGTCATTAACACATGATAATTGTGCCCTCTGAAGGAAACGTCTTCGTGAAAAATACTCACATGTTCAATGCACTTGACAAAGTTTTACTTCTGTGAGGCTCCCAATTTGCTCCTGCTCTTTAAAAAAAAAAAAAAAAAATTAAAAGAAATAAAAGTAGTATACGTTTTTGTAAGAAAAAGAAAGGGAATTTTTTATGAATGGAGAAAATGCAGCAAGAGAAAACTTTTCCATTGTGGAAAATTTAGAAAACGTCGAGACCAATTTTTAGCTAGCTTCTGTATCAAAATTTGTGGTTGAGCTTAATTTTTTTTTGTATTAATGTGAAAAATCAGATCTAGTCACTTAAACAAGCCCCCATAACTCTTATCACCAGAACGTGTGCCTCACCTCCTGATAATACGGGATATTTTACACTGATTTCATGAATTTTCATTTCTTGTGGGAAGCAAGTTTCCTCAATAAGCAATCATACCCTTACTTTCCACCATTCTCCAGATTGAGAAGGAGGTAGTCAGTTTGTAGGTGAACGTGATGCTGACATCATGCAAACCTTTTATCTTCACAGACAGGCCAATGAGAATGGAACCCTGAGCATACGTGGTCACAGCCAGGACTGATGTGCGCCCAGAAGGAATGAAGTATGGACGTGAAAGAACGGAGGCCGTGCTGCTCCCTGACCAAGACCAGACGGGAGAAGGAACGGCGCTCTACTAATTCCTCAGCAGACAACGCGGAGTGCAGGGTTCCCACACAGAAGTCTTACAGTTCCAGTGAAACCCTGAAAGCTTTTGATCACGATTCCTCGCGGCTGCTTTATGGAAACAGAGGAAAGGATTTGGTTCCCAGAGAAGCCGATGAGTTCACCAGACAAGGTAGGTCGTTGTTCTGGTAAAACGAAGCAGGCTCAGCTCCTGCTAACGTGCAGGTGTCACTTTTTTCCCTTCGAGGTGATACGGTTATTTCTTAGATTGATGTCCTTTCCTCTGATTTAGACTTTGAGATATTAGATGATCCCATAGTATTCCACATTAAAAGTAGAAAGCCACCTATGGACACATGGACCCAGAGGCAGGTATGGACCCATGTAGAGAATCATCCCACAGCCCACATTTTGTATGTGAGGTTGCGATTCTGCGCGTGGCCCAAGTGTTGGTGTATAAACTTGAAACCCAGGTCTCCAGGGCTCCCTGCCAGGCTCAGGAAGGTGCACACAGACACTGTTTTTGTATTTAGAACTGGTGTGAGGAAACTCATCTTTCCCTCGTAAGAAAGTAAGAATTCTTCCTCTGGATCATCTCATGATCCATCTGGCCCAGCTGTTTGTGTCTGTTTATAGAAGAGACTGCATCACAAGGGTTCCATTTTCTCTCTCGAAGGCAATCTGGGATATTAAGTTTAGACCTTAAAACATGCTAGTTTCCCATAATGTAATCCATTATGGTTTGGTCATTCGCATGTGTTTGTTGAACATTTTTACACTCTGTTTTCTGCCTGCGTGTTCTGTCAGTGCAATAGTGACTTCTGTAACTTGACTTCACAGTCCTAACCCTACTGAGTTCCATGCTTTAAAGACAGTAGCTTCTTTAAAATTAGGCATACGTAGGGACATTTTGTTTCTTCTAACACATTCTTGAGATGTGCGCAACGTTACCACTAATAAAAATAAAATCCTCTTACGTCTGCATTGCACAGTTCATTCACCTAGATCTTAGCATCCTGTAGCTAATTTTATCAAGAAACAAGGAAAAATAAATTAAACTTCAAAAATAAAGAGTATATTCATTTTTTTCCAGTCACCTTGCAGACAGTGTGACTAACAGTTTGATACTGAACAGGAACAAACTTAAGAAAAAGTAACAATGCTGTAAATCATTCCAAAGCTTGAAACTTTTCCATGGTTCTTTTCTTCTCTACATTGTGGGAAGAGCCATCCTCAATAGATTGAAATAGTGTTCCCTCACCTAAACCAGTTTACGTCAAGAAGACTCATTTGATTTGCCAGAGAGATTGTGTTCCCCGTGAAAGCATGCCTTACTAATTATAGGTATCAAATTATATGAAAGAGGAAAAACTCGCTTAACATTTCAAATCCAGTGTTTAAGGGAAATACAGAACAGATATTTGAGATAGGTACTCTTGCTAAATTAAGGGACTTGAGTTCATTGTCCCATGTGTGATCATTCTAAACCCGATTTCTTCTTTCATGATCTCTACACAGTGAACAGAGATTATCAGAGTACATTTTTCACCAGTTTCAAAAATAGCAGGTACTGTAGAGATGCAGGCAATCTGAACCCAGTGTGAAGTCTCACCTTTTGTAACAAAAATAGCTTTTAGTGCCCTGTTGGCAAAGAAAAAGCTACATTGTGGAATACTGTGAGAGGGAAGAAAGCAGCACACGTGGCGTGATGCGCCAAGGAAGCGCATCTCTGCCCCAAGCCAGCGTTTAGTTTAGGCAGAGAGGAGGGTGCTTAACGGGTTAAAAATAGCGAGCTGCAATTTTCGCCTCCCAGGCAGCGTTAATCCAGTGCAGCCTGTTGCTGATGACACGGCGAGACCATCTGTGGGAACCCGGGAACCGAAGTCTTAGGGGACCAAACATCCCTGTCACCCAGCTCCTTGCCAGCCAAGGACTAGAGAGTGAACGGGGCAGAGGGAAGGGACGGAGAGCGAGGCAGCCGACGGGCCTCTTGTCAGGAGCGGCCAAGTGCAGCGGCGAGGAGAGGTTTCAGAGCGGAGGTGGGAGGTGAAAGGAAAAGCAAAAGCGCGGCGTGCGGAGGCGTGCCATTCGCTTGACGTGTTCATAAATCAGATCGTATTAAAAACATAAACGGAATGCACTGCTACTGACAGCTCAGGGGTGCTGATTCCTTACCTCGTTCCAGTCAACGTGCTGGGAGTCAGGTGCACCATCACTGAACTCTCACAGCACCTCGGGGTGTAGGGCCCAGGGGCATCGTCCTTTCACAGGTTGAGACGGTCAAGGCTTGGAGGCCTGAGATCCCATGGCCGGTGAGGGCCGTGCTGGGACTTGAACCCAGGCCTGTCTGCCCCCAAGTGCTCAGGCGTCTAACCTCTGTGCAGTTGCCAAAGCAGAAAACAGGCAATTAATTCAGTGTCAACCTTGCCTTTTGGTTTCTTGGAGTCAGTCTTAGCCAATTTTGATGGTACCGATCGAGAGAAATGAGGAGACTGGACACATATTTGGGAAATAAAATGGAAGTGATTTTATGATTGGGTGGATGAGGATGTGCGGAAAAGGGACGCATTGCAAATGCTTTTCCTTTCCTCTGGTTTGATGTGGGGAATATTTGTAGCAGCAGCAGCAGATGAGGTGAGAAAGGAACAAGGAAAAGTCTGCTATCAGATGATGTGTTTCCCAAGGAAGCATAATGAAAAATCCTCCCAGCCTTTCATTTTCTTTGAACCTGACAAATGTCAGTTTTTCCTCCCCGACTATTATGCTGTGGTATTAATTATTTAATTGACAAAATGTGCTTCCTGCCACGGCTCCTGACATCATACACATAATAAAAATGAAAGATTAAAAATATTAATAGTAGCCAAAGACCGTTGAAACTCTTCCAAAGAATCATATGCTAATTGAGCTCGTCCATGGAGTCTTAAAACGCCTTGCCAGTCCAAATCCACTTCTTCTTTGAACGACACAGGAAAATGCAGCTTCAGCTGGAGGAAGGGATAAGTAGAGACGCCTGTTAATGCAATTACATGGAGAATTAAAATCTAGAAATACAATGATTTTAGTCAACTATAAAAGAAAGAAATGTAATATTTTTATTTTTATTGACCAATTATATGGCCTATTATCAAACTTAATTTTAATCATTTTTTATGGCTTTACTGACTGGCAGGTGACTTGTTAATTACGTGTTATACTTAGATGCTGTAAAGCTAAGGAGGATTTCCTTGTCACAGTAATGTGTCATTTGACTGGTTCTCACACAGATCTCTTTCTCTCCTTTTAAATCTCTCCATGTGGTTTACTGGGTGGTGGGAATAGTCCTGTTAGCAGCTGTGGAGCTCTCTGTAGGTGTGATGGGGTTAGGCTAATAGTGGCTTCTTTGGCATTCTTGGATACTATTTTCTTTGATTCGTCTTTGAAGGGAATTTATCCTGTCAGATCTGAGACACATTTCTTATGAAACAGCTGCATAAGATCATCCCACAGCTTCTAGAGAAGTGATAAAATAAAAGATCTTTTCTTCCCAGCACTATGTACGTTGCCTGTAACGTCCTTGACCAAACGAGAAAGCTCAGCAACTCCAGTGAGGAATGTTGGCCCTGAAGGTGAATTTTGAAATGAGGTGACATCTGGAAGTGGGGACACTTTTCTTCCACAGAACCCTAACCCTGGAAGAAGAGGAGGAACACCTCTGAGACAGTCTTAACCCCAAGTGTTTACCCATTAGGCAGTCATCAGTGTTGTGGTTGTGAATCTCAGAATTTTAAAATGAAAAGCCTACCATCTGTTCTTCATTTATAGAACGTCAGGGGAGGAAGGTTACCTGTTTTTAAACTTGAAAAGCAGACAGCATTATGTCTGTGTTTGTACACACCTGACGTCAAAATAGATAATACATTCACAAAGTAGGAAAGGGAAGGAGGAAGGCAGATGGACAAAGACCCTCACTGATTTCTGAGTGGGGCCCCTGACCGCTTGCTTCTGGTCCCAGAAACTCTCCTCTTTCCTCACCGCTGCTTTGGGCTTTGCCTTCTCTTCCTGCTTGTCATCGTCAGGGGTGCTCAGCAGCCCCCAGCTCCCACAGACATGACTTCTCACCTCATGATTATTGCTGGTCCAAGGCCAGTTCCAGTAGAGTTGGTGGGAGAGGAGATCCCACAAGCCCTGAAGCCTCCTGCTGCACCTGCTTGGTGGGCTGTGTCCTGAGTCCCAGTCCATCTTTTATACAAAATTCCAGATGCTAGACCTTTCCCTTACCATATGTGACCCTCTTTTGCGAAACAAAAGGACATTAGGGGCACAGTCTTGAGTTTTTCTGTACACATGTATCCAGGACTCTGGTATGAGGGTTGTTCGAGTGATGCCTCATTTACCCATTTCCCAGCTGGCTCTTTACCCCTCCTGAGCTGAGCAGTGACATGGGTGCACATGAGGTCTAGAACCCTCTTAGGGTCCTGATGGACAAAGCCGATGCAGGCGCTTTTCTTCTTGGGCCAGATGAAAGCTCGAAGTGGGGTGAAGCCCTAGCGTGAGGATCAGAGAGGACGCTGTGGCTTCACGGCGCCGGAGGGAGGCTCACCGGCCTCTCCCACGCTGCTCACGGGAGTGGACGTCGTGCTGCGGGGGCAGCTGGCTTCCTTGGTCCCTCGGGAGCTGAGGGAGCCTAAGCGGATGCCTTTTCTCCACTCCGATACTGTGAGAGTGCCAGCCCCGGAGCCCAGGGAGTAGAAAGGCTTGTCCGCAGCGACTAAGATGACTTGTCACTGCTTCCAAGGCAGCCCCCAGGAAAGCAGCAACAAGCTTAATGGCGCCCAGCATGTAGGAAGTGAGGTAGGATACGAAACAGACAGATCAGGAAGCTCCGAATGCAAATGAGCGAAGGTGAAGAGAAGGAAAACCCAAACCAAAATGAGAGATTATAATAAGAGCCTCTCAGACATCTAAGTGCAAAAAAAAAAAAAGCACAGCAGCAAAACCAGCAGTAACAGCCAAATGCTAAGGTGGGGAAAGCCATAATTTACAAACCAAAAAAAATATAATAGATATGTTGAAGAAGAAAGCATGGTCATTGTTGAAATCCAAATGACTGGTTTTGAAGACCAAGTAGAAGAAATGACTCAGAAGACAAAGTTCCAGGTAAAATTAAGAAAACACACACACACACACACCTTAGCACATCCCTGAGAAATTCTTTAACTTTGTGGATAAAGATATTTTACAAGATTCTAGAGAAAGAAAAACAAGTTACTCTTCTTGTGACTTACAAAAGAAACAAATATAAAACTAATGAATCTCTCATCATCAACAGTGAAAACTAGAAGACAACAGAATAACTTCTACCACAAGGAAAAGACTACAAGCCGGGGGTTCTATATTCAGAGAAGATATCATCCATCTCTCAGAGTAAATGCAAGATATTTAGGGACATGCAGAGATTCAGAAACTGTATCACCAGTGTCTACCATCTGAAGTATTCAAGAAGTGATACCAACTGAATCAGAGTCACTACCTGTGAAAGGAAAGGTGAACCACCCACCGTGCAGTATATATGCAGTCATATCCCAAATGATGATAGAGCGAGTGGAAATGTGCAAGAACCACTACAAGGGAAACCCTAAGAAAGGACTAGAAATAAAACTCCTTCCCTATCAGCAAAATCCAATAGTTGGGAGAAGCTCGTAGGGAAATTAAAAGTGTTCCGAAAATCTCATCTGAAGAAAGAGGGGAGAAACAGTTATGGAATAGAGCTTTAGTGGAGGGGAATAATTGCTATCTTGCATTCATGTGGTAATGAAAAATATGTATTTGAATATGAATGTCAGGGAAGGGAAGGTGATCATTAGTGAAATGAAGAAAGCACAATAGACCTACCTAATTAGCAGGGGGAAAAAGGCATGAATAGCAGTCTGATCAATTTAGCAAAAACAGCTCCAGGGAAAAAGAGGAAACAGGTAAAATCATGAATAACCATAAAACAAGATGGAAGACGTGAACTCTCCTATATGACATATTACATGAAATAGAAATAAACTGAATTTTGACACAAACAGAAACTAACCAGCTGATTTATAAACGTTACTGGTATTTATAAGAAACAGACTTAAAATGGTAAAAAGTGGTTGAGAATAAAGAGATGGATATAAAGAGATATCAGGTGAATACAAACAAAAAGAAAGTAGGATTGGCAGTATTAATATTAGGAAAGGTGGAATTTACAATTAAAAACACTAAACAGGGTAAAGAGGACCACCAAGTAAATGGTAAGAGACAAGAGGATGAATACTCTTAAAGTGCATAGATTAAACAATATAGTAGCTAAATTTACAAAGCACAAGCTTTTAGGGAAAAAATGTTGTGAAAACACATTTATTGTGAGATATTATGGTTCACCTCCTTCAGAAACAGATCTAAAAAGACCAACAAAAACGAACATACTATATATATTAAGAAATAAGTAAAATATCAGAAAAAAGAAACCAAAGGAAAATAGGAAGAAGTAGATCATCATGATAAACTTAAATTAAAAACAGACAAAAAGTTGATTCTTTAAAAATTCTAAGAAACCAGAAAGCCCCTGATGGTCCCGATTAAAGAATAATGAGAAAGAAAATAAGGAGAGATACTGAAGACATCATAACAATGAAAAGGAACTGCTCCAAACAACGGATTTTTTTAAATCTAGGGAAATTTATTTTTTCTTAGTAAAATATGATCAACCCCAAATTATTTCAAAACATGGAGAAAAGTCATCAGAATCAGTTACCTCAAAAGAGATTAGAGGGCTTCCCTGGTGGCGCAGTGGTTGAGAGTCCGCCTGCCGATGCAGGGGGAACGGGTTCGTGCCCCGGTCCAGGAAGATCCCACGTGCTGCGGAGCGGCTGGGCCCGTGAGCCATGGCCGCTGGGCCTGTGCGTCCGGAGCCTGTGCTCCACAATGGGAGAAGCCACAACAGTGAGAGGCCCACATACCGCAAAAAAAAAAAAAAAAAAAAAAGAGAGAGATTAGAAAGGTGATTAAAAGGGGCTCCATTAGAAAGTACCACATAGGTTTCTAGGTAAATCTTACATAACCTTCAAAGTACAGCTAAGTCCATAGTTCAAAAAGCTATTCAACACCAAAAAAATAAAAAAGAAAAGAAAAAGATGGAAAGCACTAAAATTCATATTGTGAGGTTGACATAACCTTAACAACAAAACTTGATTAACATAGTACAAAAAAGAAACTATCTAGACCAGAATTTCTTCTCAATATGTATATAATAAAAATTCTAAATAACTATTTGTATATAAGAATCTAGCAATGTATAAAAAGGATAACAGTCTGGACCAGATTAATAACCAAGTGGTTACTAATCCTTGGTGATGATGCAAGGATTTTTCAATGTTGGGAAATCTATTAACATAATTAGATTAATAAATCAGTGTAGAAAAGCATGATCTTATCACTAGATGATGAACAGTTTTGGGATAAAATTTTAAACCCATTCCTGATTAAAATAAAACTCACTAAGTAAACAAGAAGGAAAAAAACAAATATGTTAGCCGTGTAAGATGATCAATCAAAAAAATTAAACAGCATTCTCAAGGGTAAGATTCTAGGACCATTTCAGTTAAAATCAGTAACACCAAAAAGGCTCACCTACCCTCACAATTACTATGCAAAATTGTTTAGACATTTTAGCAATTGTAGTAAGAGAAGAAAATGAAACAATTGATATATATTTTGGAAAACGTTAGAATTATCACTTTTGCTAAATATGTGATTGATTTTGTACATACAAAAAACAATGTGAAATAAAAACCACTAGAAAAATTGTTTTAAAGTTTGAAGCAAATTGGTACTTGGGTAAATGCAAGATAAATATATGGACATCACTGGTAGTATATGTAGCATAATAGTTAAGAGTATATATTCTGGATGCAGATGATATGTGTTTGAGACCCACATCTGCCATTCATTAACCAAGCGGCAAGTTACCTAATTTTGGCCAAGTAACTTGCCTGAACAAATTACTTAATTTCTCTGTGCTTCAGTTTCCTTCTATGTACATTGTGCTTTAGCTTTCAATCTATAGTTTGTTGAGAATGAAATGAGTTGATATATATAAACTGCTTAGAATAATACCTGATGCATGTTATATACCATTAAGTACTTACTAAACAATAATTGGCTAAATTTGGCAGTCAGAAAAAAATATCCTACCACAATGGCAACAAACACTATAAAGTTCTCTGGAATAAATTTTAACAAGAGTGGTATAGGACCTAATATGAAGAGATCTGTAAATATTATTGTGAGACAGAAAACAGATCTGAATAAATGGAAAGACAGTCAATGTTTTCGGATGGGAAGACAGATATAAAAATATCAGTTCTATGAAAATAAATGCATAGAAGTCAAGGCTTATGTTTAATTGGAGAAAGTGATCTGAAAATTAATGTGGAAGAATAAATGTCAAAAATATATTCAAAAGTGAGGATGAAATGGCCTTACCATATATTTTTTAAAATAGTATAAAGCCATGTAATCATGTCTATAAGATATCGGCGTAAATAAAGACAAGTTGATCAGTGGAGTCGGCTAAAATTTCAGAAATGGATCCTAGCATACAGGGAAATTTAGCATAAAACAAAAAATGGTTTTTCTATTCATTGGGATTTGATAAATGGTGCTGGCACAACTGGTTATCCATCTGGAAGAATATAAAATTGGACCCATATCTTTC